>NC_052958.1:4381358-5112191 GCF_013358895.1 Oreochromis aureus | reverse complement strand
AACAATGTGTGCCTTGATTTCCTGCCCTGGTTGAGTTGGTTCAACTGTCCGCTCAGTCAGGTGTATTTGGGCTCATGGGAAAGCTCTCCATCGACCTACAACACAACCACCCTTCAGTGCACACTCGAAAATAACGTCCAGTTTTAATTTACATAAAACAGTCCCTTATTCAAAAGAGAGCGATGCAACAGGGTTGGGTTACAATAGAAAATAACACGTTTTTAACAGGTGTCCAACCAATTACTCCAAACAGCCACAGTTCAGAAGTGAAACACCAACAAAGTGACACAATGTTTACCAGTGAGCATGTATTTTCAGACAGTTTCAGTGTGCTAGACTGAGCTGCAAACTCAAGAAGTGATGATAATAGCAACTTTTACATAAAATGACTTTTCATCTTGTTTTCATCTTCAACCTGTTAGTCATATTTCATAACATATAAGGTCCAGTCAGTTTCCTCAAATGAAAATGCTCATGAACAATGAATGTAACATTCCTTTGTGAAAGCAGAGAATATAAAGAAAAACCTAAGCGATTTGCAAGAAGCGTGACTTCTTGCAAATCGTCCAATTTAGGTTGTTGTACTAATGATGCAGGACGTCGTCACCACAACTCTAACAGGCATGAGTTCTTCAGTTCTTCCTGCAAAGTCAATGTCAGCCAACTCTACTGGAAAATTTCATATGGAAACAGACATTTAAACTGCTTCAGCCTACATACAGTTGCTGCAAGCCACTTTGCAACCCTCTACCATTTCATGCTATTCACGCTGTTTCTGACTTGATCACTGCCATGTTATTTATGGCTTAATGTTGCTGTCCTTTCTTTTTTCCTTTCCATATACGCGCATGGAAAGTCGGGTAAGTCCCAAAACAGAGCCACACCACCAAATATGAATTACTGCAGATGGAATAATATTCCTATTTTAACCGAACTTGAGCTCTATAAAACAGAACAGAAATAAATAAAACAAAAAATTTACTTTTTTTATTTGACTTGATGCAATACATCAATTTAAAGATATGAATTGTTGGAATTTTGCCAGGCTATTAGCACAAGAACCATGGATACATTTCCTTTGATTCATTATGTTTTGCAGTGAGTTGTAACGATCTCCTGCAATATTCTTTTGAGCCTGTTATCAAGCAATTCTAAAATTATATCCTTTGATATGATAGGATAGCTTTAGTTTAAGCTTGTCTATATTAAAGTTTCCTACCTTTCATATGTAAGGTAGGATATGGGATTCACGCTCACAGGCGCACACACATGCAGTAATGGTCTTCATGGACATGGATACCTGGTGGCCACTGATGTATCACCATGGCGAAAGTCCTGTCAGTCTGTGTGTGGCGGCTGATTAGTATTAGCAGTATAAGATCTTTCCTCAGTCCCCATTCAACAAATCACAGAAAAGGTGAAGAGTCAAACGGGCCTTTCTCTGTTTCAGTGGAAGGGATCACTCAGCTATGACCAGGAATGTGTGTGTGTGCATGCAGACACACACACACACATACGCCCAAACCAGAGCTCTTGCTCTGCCCACACAATCTCCTCACACACAAACATGTGCTGTCACATTTCAAGCAGCTAGTTCAAACAAATATGATTATACACATATATAAATGCAAAAAAATTTAAATCAGATTAGCATTTATCTAATTCACTACAGCACACACACATATTTAAATGCACATGCTGCTCTTCCTCTCATGCACTCTCTATCAGTGATCCCACTTTGATAAGCTGACAGCGGACAAATAGTTGGTTTGGTGGGAGGTGCACGCTGATCAAAAGCCTCCCAACAGGTCGGCTCGCACCACTCTCTTAAGAGCTACCCAGCCATGAATGGCCTAATAGGACCCACGTATCCGTTACACTGACACTAGATCCCGTCTTTCTCTCTGCTTCTTTCGTTAGTTGCTGCCTTCCCTCTCTTATCCCATCTGTCATCCTGCATATCTGTATGTGTTATTCAGTTTTATTAGGGATGGTAATTGAGTAAAAATTTTAAGATTTGAACTAGTAAAATATTTTAGAAGAGTACCCATAACATTTTAAATACATCCAAAGACATAAGATAATGCTAAAGACATAACATAACATAATCATCAACTGATTTTTTTCTGGAAATTTTTTTCTTCCGTTTTTATCTCTTTGCATACTTTTCTTTCTTTGTCTTGTTCCAACTCTTTCTGCTTTCCTCCGTCTCTTTCTCTCGAAGGAGGTGTCGGGTTACAGTTATTGTTGGTGCTGGTTACTGATAAATAGGGTGCCTAGTTACCAGCCAACACACGATTGGCTCTTTTCAACAAAGCGCAGAAGGAAAAGAAGAAGGGGGTGGGGTATACGAGGGTCGCCCAGGGAAACCATGAGACTTGTGTCAGTTTAAATAGAGAGTCGGGCAAATCTTGGAGGCTTTTGCGTGTGACTGTGTGTGTGTTCAAATGCGTAAATGTGACTATGTTTCGTCATTACCGCAAGGACAAAGCTAGGGAGACACTGACCCCTCCAACGTCCCTGAATACTGCCGTCAGCACCTGCTGAATGCCCGCTGTGTACCCCATCCTCCCTCCACCCCTGCTGGCATTAAAGAAGCCCTGTGCCAAAACTCCACCCACAAAAACACAGCCTGCCAGAATAAAGGGACAATAAGAGTGAAGTGATCTCATCTGAAGCTAAACTGTTATCACGAAAGAAGTTCACACCGATAGACATATAATACTGAAACCTAAGATGCCAAAAAAGGTAACTGGTAAATGCCATTTTATGCAGAGTATAAATGCTGAAATTATATAAAACTCATTCTTCAATAAACCCTTGAATATGAGGACTGAAGCTCTCGGGTGCACTAACTAAAGCTTAGTAAAGCTGCAACTTGAGGTTAACATAAAGTGCTCACACTCAGGTCCATTAAAACAGGTTAACTTGTATAATGTTCAAAACCATTTTTTTCCCCTGACATATTACATTGGTGCACGTTCTCATCTCAAACACTCTGTTTTAGTTCTCATCTCTTTAAATCTTCCTCTGCTCTGATTGGTCAGGAATAACAGGGCATGGTTACACATTATAACTCTATGAAGATGACCTATAGGAGCTAATAGCTAACAAAACAATTGACGTTTCGTTAGCCAAAAAGCCCATCCTGGATGGCCCTTGTTAATGCTACTGCCCATTCTTCATTAAAGGGTGTGACAAACTAGCCACTAGTTGGACATTATGCAAATCCATTACATAGTGATGTAGAAAAGTCGCAGAAGGGCCGCGTAGACTACAAATAAGACAAATTTTGCAGTTAGGAAACTGTGTTTTCTGTAGGAGAGGATACCTATGTTTGGCATGTGCTTTGGACTTTACAGCTTTGACATTTTTTATACATGAAAAATTCCAAAGTGCACTAAAGGAAAGGGGAAAAACCCACAAAACAATGACATTCTTGGTAAAATGCCCTGACGTATTTATAATTTTAACGGCTAAAATTGATCTTTCAGGGATCTTTGCATACATATAGTATTTTATCTCTGACAGCTTACTTATTAGGCTAGTGTTTTCTTCAAGTACTGATCACACATAATCACACATATCCTCCCCCTTTTTTTAGTTGTCTGGACCCCAAGCAAGTGGCAGGATTGCTAGTTACAAGGATGAAAAGAATAGCTGACATTCCTCATTTTCTGTTTTTACCAGGACAGGAAAAAGCAAATCAAACATGAGGGAATAAAATAACTCTCACAAAAGCAGACTGCTATAATTGTTAGTTTTCATTCCTAATTAGCCACAGTAAAAATGTCTCATCCTCTGTTCTCCTGTTGAGTGCTTGAGGCCTGAAGGTTTGCTCTCAGCCCTGCTGTCAACTTCAGGAAGTCTACAGAAATATTATAAATTGTTAATGTATTAAGCAGAACTTTGATGCTGACAGAGGAAGAGTGAAAGCTAACAATTATCAGAAGACAGCACCACAAATGCTGAGCTATCACAATCTTTAACGGACTAAGGCGTAACCTTTGAGATGCTCTCAACAAAAATCACTATGGTATATATAGTGATGGTATGCAGTTACCTCTCTTTATTGTAGTTTTTAATGTAAAGTGGTATGGAGTGGTATGCATACATACAACAAAAAGTCTCATTGCTAGCTTCCTTTGGCTAACTGCCCTGACTGACCCTCAGTAGCAACATATGTCGTATATCAACTGTTAGTTTCTGCTAGCCAGTTGGTCTCCCAGCCAAACATTTGTTCAATCAATGAGTCATTCATGAATTCTATTTAGTGTTTAAATAAGTCAGCAAGGCAGCAAGTGAAGCAGTCAAAGCTCACTGATTCATTCATGCGTTCAGTTTATCAGTTAGTCACCAGCGCACCAGCAAGCAGTCCAAAACAGCGCTGAAACAGAGGCAGATGTCTCACTGCTGCTCGGACTCATCCGGCCCACCTGGAGCTGCTGGCTGCCAGCTGATCTCTTGATGTTTCTATCCTCCCCTGGCTCCGTGCCGCCACCCATCCGAACCACATCTGTGACATCTTATTCGCTCTCATTCTTGGATGAAAGATAAAGATTGCGGAGGGCAGCTTGAGTGAATTTTTGAACCGACTGCTGTTTACGTTACATGTCCGTTCTTTATTGTTAAGGCTAATAGTGGGTTTAACTTCATCGTGTTTGTTTTTGTTTTGGAGTGGACATCTTTGCTTTCATAACCAGAAAGAAACAAAGAAGCACGGCACCATTAAAAGCTTTTGAACAGAGCTCTTACTAAGACTACTCTCTGTGGAAGCAATAAGTAAATGCAGCCACGATGGGGGCTGCAGAGGGAGAGGACTAGAGGAGTGAAAACAGCAGTGTAACAAAGCGGTACGGTTGAGCGGAGAGGGATAATTCCTTCTCACCAGGAGTTTCTTTGAAGTCAGTAAAAGAGGGAATGTGCGGGTAGAAAAATGGAGATTGCCCCCCTAATCTCTTTCTTCTCTCTTCCCCCCTCCTATTCTTACTTTACCTCATTTCACTCTCTTCACTCCAACTCTTATCGCCGCCAGAACTCGCATCCCCTCACTCTGTATCACTCTCCTCTTTTTCTTCTCTTAGCTTCATTTTTCTCCTCCCTTTCTCTTCTCCAACCCCGGGTCACTTAGATGTCACTGTATTGTACTGGCTGACATGCATGACAGGAACAGTGCGTGATAATGAGTCAGCTTCAGGAAAGAAAGAAGGGGTGGTAGTGAGAGGTATTAGTTTCAACAGCTTACCTGTTGAGCATCTCCTTACATGTCTGCTGTATTAGACGGTATAACAAGAGTACAGTTAATTTTTCATTTCACTGGTGTCTGCTATTAACGCAGCTAAATAACAATCTAGGGCCTAGGTCACCAATAAGTGTGCCGTGGTCTGAATCAGGGCCCACATGCTGTTCTTTACAGTTCTTTATAGTAATCTATACAGTATAGTATGATTATAGTATAGTAAACTCACCTGTTTGAACTGTATTAAGGTTGCTAATACTGACCAATAGTTGCTAGCTGTCTGCTATGTATCATCTCAGTGTTTAGAAATCAGTGTATGAACCTCTCCACTGACTTTTTGCCTACTTTGATTGCCATACTTGTAGTATATTATTATATTTTAGCACTATTTGATGGTATCTGTGACTGATTTACCTGTACAGTCTATGGATTCACCTTGCTAACCAAGCTGGCTAGTTAGCTAGTGTTGGCTGAGAGCTTTACCCTCCATTCCACCCTCTCATCCATATACATGATCAATTTTGGCTCTAAAAAAGCAAGATCAAGACTTGGGGTTTGAAAACAGCAGTCCATAAATCAGTGGATGACATCACCCCGTAAATACTATCCGACATATATACAGTCTATCTGCGTAGTCTAAGTCCTTATATACTCATTGACTGGAAATTGGCACATCTAGGAAACATAAGGTCAATGGCTGCTTTCCCATTAAACACATTTCCTTCTTTCCCTCATCTCATTTTTCATTCTGTCATTCATTCAAAACCTTAAGGCAATGCTAAACAAACTAATAACCACATCTCGGCAGGAATCTCTCCCTCCCTCTTTATTCTGCTACTCTCAGCCCCTTCCTCCTCTCATAGTAGGGGATTTATTAGGGTGGGGAAACAGTAAATTATGACTTTGACTAAGCTTGCAGGGACACGCCTCGACATCACACAGCCATTTAGCCGACCCCCAAAGAGACAAATTTTAATAGTCCAAAGAATTACGGCCTCAGCACTACACCTCTGTCAAATGCACAACATCATCACTCTTGAAGAAATGATTGTTATTGAAGTTTGGAGGTTGTGCTATGACATGTTTTAATGCTTTCAAACAGAGCGAGGAATGGGTTGTAGGTAAAATAAGAGAAGTGTGATCACTGTAATAACACTCAGGACCTTAGGGTTTTCTGGTTCGGGGGTGTGTGTGTGTGTGTGTGTGTGTGTGTGTGTGTGTGTGTGTGTGTGTGTGTGTGTGTGTAAGCATGTTGACTGAACAGGAGGCGGACAAGAACATTTTATAAGGCGTCTCCATTGTTTCTTTGGAGCAATTTGCACAATTATATCTGAATTTCCTGAAAACACACTATGTGTATGCAGATAAGGATGACTGTACATGCACACACAAGCACGCACACTGTCAAGTTATGAGGATGTTTCTTGGTTTTGCTTACAGGTGAAGTCATTCCTGTGGTAAAAGCTGGAATGCTGAGATTATTAAAAAAGCCAGCGAAAGACATCCAAACTATGCCTGTTGATCCTGCACTAACTATAGTGCAGGATCAACACTAAGGATCAAAGTGGGAGGTCCACAGTTTAAGACAGAAAAAGAGAGAATAACATTGACTTTGCACAGTTGTAGGAAATAGTGGGTAGTTGTGTCTGTATATTCAGCCAGTATGTTCATGTCAGAGAGAAGACTGCTGTGGTCTGCAGTCATCCACACTGGTTACAGCAACCCCAGTCACAGCTATTAACGTATCCACAGAATGCCAGATATTTGCTATATTTGCCAAATGGTGGGAAAGAGTGAAAGATTTATTGTATTACCCTTTACAACTAGTGCAGCTGGGACTTTTAGAGAATGGGATTTCTCAATCTGGAACGTTGGGATTCCAACTGGAATATTTAACAAGATTAACAGTTAAGCCAGTCACAAATAAGAGCTAGCTAGTGATGTGTCAGGCTATATTAGTAATGATCATAGTAAGGATAGTAAAAACTGTATAGTAAGGATCTCATTAGTTTTGTAGCTATGTGCTGGGAAATTCAAATATAATATGTCATCTGGTAATAATAACTAATAACAGGTAACTAAAGTTATTTGGATCCATCCTTATATATGGGCCGACATTAGCTATCTGCCATGGTATCAGCGAAAAACTCAGCACGAAACAGAAGAAAAACCTTTGAGTCATTAAAACATTTGCATCCCACAAACTCACTTAGCAGAATGAATTATGGAATAAAAACGTATAGTTGAGCTACGTAGCAACAATGTGAGTGATCAAGAGAAAACTACAGAGTACTGCTGTGCAACACATGACAGCTCTGAGGTATGCCAGTGTGTGATACCTGCCCACAGCTCCTGTCATCGCTTTAGTAATAATAGGCCATTTCCACTTTATCAGCCCTGCAGCTTTTTGGACCCCACTGACTGAAGAAAAGGTACCGAGGCAAAGACTAGACTGACTGTGTATATGTGTTCCTGTTAATGTGTGTGTGTGGCAAATGATGATCATCACTAAACCGACTTCCCCCTGAAGCAAAACCACAACTAACCACAGCACTGCTCTCTCTTATTTTATTGATAACATCTCACAAGTCTGATGTCATGCCAGTCTATCCTCGGAGAGCACACTATAGATCACTTGGGAGTAGAGACATCATAAAGGCACAGATGGTCCTCGTGTGTGTTTGTACACAAAATCTGTGGAAAAGGTGTGCAACGGAAAATGCTAGGTTTGTTTCGACGTGCCTTTCCTGACCTTAAAACACACCTTGTTGAGCAAATAAGAGCACAAAGCAGCACAGCTCAAAGAAAATCTGTGTATTTCTTAAAGAGCTTAACAATCAGGCCAACTTATGGAGTCAGAGTCATGAATCATCAACAGCCAATCAGATGTCAAGGCTTTTTCTTAAAAAGAAACTTGTATGTACAGTATCTCATTAAACCTCCAACTTAACATTATGCAAAGCAATGATATTCTTTAACTGCTGCTTAACATATAAGTCAATGCTATGCACACTTTATGGATGAAAAACCTGCTTTGATTTTATTTTCAAAGAATCTGCTGATTAGTTTCGTTTATTCAGTAAAAGAGTTTCTTTGGAAAAGAATGAATAAAAATGTTCCCATGTCCCGGAAAAGTACAATTAAAATTGCTTAGTCTGCAAAATACAATTTAAACATGCTCAGATACTTTTTCTAATCTGTCTCGACTATTAGGGGGACTTTACTGCTGCTCTCTGTGTGAGTGTTGGAAGAGTGATGGATGTGTTCTGGACGTTGCAGTGAACAGCAGTATGTCAGGCATTGAGAGACAGCTGTTGGACCCCCAGTAAGGAAACTGTAACCAATAGACTCTGGAGCCAAACCAGCTCATTCCTCACATCACACACATGGATGAACTCTGAAAGCGTCTGTTTGTGCCCCTGGCTATCCATTCCTCCAGTCTGAAATACACATGTGGTTTAAGATATATAGTTGAGGACTAGAGTCCAGTATAGATATCAGTATCAGTATATGTTGCCCAATATGCAGTGATTTTAAATTTTTTGGTGCAAAGTCAGGCAAAGTCTGATTAAAAAGCTAATGTACTCGATTGCTGTTAATTCATAAAGAAAGACACACTAATTTTCTTTTTTAAACATATTTTAAACACCCTGTTTGTGTATACACAAGGTATACCTGTTTGTTAATGCAAGTGATTGGTCAATCACATTTCGGCATGTAGACACAGTCAAGACGAACAGCGAATGTTTTGCCAGACAGGCTGGTCTGAGTATTTCCATAACTGCTGATCAACTGGGATTTTCCCACACAACCATCTCTAGGGTTTACAGTGAAAAAGATGTTATTCTTCTTTCTGTCTTATATAAACAGTTCAGGCTCCAGGTAATTTCTTGGCACAATTTCAACTCCTAATACATATTAAGCATCAAACCTGGGTATTATTATTAACCACGTCTTTCCCTTTATGATCACGGTGCACCCACCTTCTGATGACTGCTTCCAGCAGGATAACACACAATGTCAAAATGATCAAATCATCTCAAACTGTCCTGTTAATATGGAGCAAAATCCCTGAGGAATGTTTCACGCAACTTGTCGACTCGTACCAAAATGTTCAATCCATCAGTTCCTTTTATCACTGCTAGCAACTTTTCCTGACGGTTGCATATTACAGCACATTAATGCCAAACTCATGATAGTGGAGTTTTTGGACACCTCAGTCAAATAAACACATTTTTTTCTACACCTTTTTTTAGACTTGGAAATAAGGTTACATTGATGCTAAAACCTATGCAGGGCTACTTTTTTCCCCCAATCAAATCACAGGGTGACAAACACAACTGACGGTTTGTGTTGTTATAGTAACAAGACCAATAAACAAGCTCAGAATAGTGAAAACGACCTGTTGTAATACTGTAATTTCATTCTAGTCATGGACTAGGTGTTAATAATTGAAATCACCCAAGAATCATGTAGAGGAAAATTGAAAAAGGCTTCCATTCAGTCCCTTTTCAAATGCCTCGTCTTGTGATCCCATTATAACGTGTGTGAGTCTTCACACGTTGAGACAAACAGCTCACACCTACAACACAATGCTCCTGATGTCCTGGGACTATGTGTAGAAAAGCAAGCAGCTTTTAAAGAAACATAAAGATCCAGGTGTTAAACCTAAGCAACAACAGTGTGGCTCAGCAAAGAGTTAAAGAAAAAGTGGATGAGAACGCGGCCGTGAACAGGAAGATGCAAATGAACACAACTTCTGTGAACTCTCGCTTTCCCTGAAGGGCTGGGAGTGGTTAGTTCAGACTGCAATGTGAATTCTGTACCTGCTTGGCTTTGCCACCTTTATGTTGCACAGTTCAGTTAGAAAACAACACAAACCTGAATTTCCTGGACCCAAGGCTGTAAATCATTACTCTGAAGTGTAAATGATTGTTTTGGTCTATCCATTAACTGTTTTCATGAGACAGGAATTTAAATGTCTAATCCACCAGAGCTTCATTTGGGTGCACCAGTGATATATGACAATAAGTATTTCTCTGGCTACTGAGAAAACAATTAAGTGTATTGCACAAGGCTGTGGCCATATAGTGAATCAATAGGAGTGTTCTCCAAAAGTTGAGTCTGTTCATCTGGACGTAGCGTTTTGTGGGAGAAACGTTTCGTCACTCATCCAAGTGACTTCTTCAGTCTCATTGGAGATTTACTTTCCTGGATGATTGAGAATGCATCAAGACAATAGGAGTGTTGTTTGCATGGGGAAATAGTAGAATTAAGTACAGAAGAAGCAGAAACACAAACAGAAGCCAAGAATAGATACAACCAAGCAACTTTATCTGAAAAGAGCTTTTGTGATTGTCCATGTCTACAAAGAAAGACTGACATTATCTCGGACACACAGAAGGTAAGGTAGAGTGGCAGTTCACGTGACCCTGCAACAAGTGGAGTTTTAATCAGATAATGCCACTGTTCACAGTCGCTGAGCTACAGCTGCTACAATGTAGGACCTGCATTTTTTTCAGAAGGTCAAATGACAATAACCAGAGGTCAAGAATGTCTGACCTGCACTGCTTCATCGGGTAATTTTACAGCCAGACAGAAAACAGATACTAACTGGTGGCTAAGCTTGATACGCAACTTGGTTTTATGATTGACTGGGAAGCATTTACTGACAAATAATTTAAAATAGTGTGTAAAATGTCGCAGCAGATTGCAAAGCTTTGTGGAAGGAGATGATTAATCAGTGAAAATCACTTCTGTTGGATGACAGAAATACTGAGGTGAGGATATTCCAAGCTTTTACTTTGGTGAGCGCTGCCATTTTTGCCTCTGTTAGCCTCTGCTAGCCTCTATTAGCTCATGTTAGTTGGTGTTAGTCACGTTTTCTTTGAAAAGGATAACACTGTTATACTCAAACACTAAGTAAATAAACTCTCATACGATGTAAAGATGTAATCAAACTGTTTGGGTAAAAGTGTGATTTTTAGGACATTCGGGCCTAACATTAGCTAGCATAATGTTAGCTTATAACCAGTTGGTGTTTAGCCAGCTCAGTAGTCTGGAAATGGAAGGGTTGCACCTTTGTCTACCATGTATTTTTAATGGATTAATTCTAAGTTTGTGAGACTGCATCAGTTTGTTGGAATACATAATTACACATTTATCAATGCATATTTATGAGTACAATATTCTTTTTCCTATTAAATAACCTAAAAAGAACTGACACTACCTTTAGCATGCAAAAATTCTGTATAATTTCACGTCTGGCCCCTGTGATGTGCAGCATGTACCTTGCTTTTTGGTCAATGCTAACTTGGAAAGGCTCCAGCTCCACTGCAAGCCTAAGTTTGAAAAACACACTTAAGAAAAAGGATGGATAGCATTTTATAAACTCTATCTCAAGACTGAGAGGAAATGCTGTAGCTCATCTGCAAGCATTAAAGTTCTATAATGAGTCTATTAAGAGATAATAGCTACATTATAGACTTGGCAATCAATCCTGGCAGTGTTTTATAAGACCCTGTGTAGAGTGTAGTGCTCAGCATCCCAGTGTACTGGCGTTAGTACCTGGGGAAGGACACTGAGCGCTTCTCTCTCCCAATGCATTTTTTGGAGGGTTAGGAGTTGGCGAAAGGGCCTAGGGCACTAGTGCAAGTAGCACTGGCCAATATCCTACTTTGCTGCAGTGCATTACAGTTTGCACTGAAGTATCAGAAGAGCGAGGATGGAGCAGTCACAGAGGGGTCAGTGAGGTTGCAGACGTTACTGTTTTACAGTTCTTATCTCCTCCAATAGGAACTATCCCCCAATAGCTCCTCTAATGACTAGGAGCTGATTCTTACCATGAGCTTGATGCACACACACAGCCAAACACACAAACAGATCTTCACTGTAACCCAATCTGTAATTTGATTAGAGGCTGAAGGTAGATAGCAGCACGGAGGTCATTTTCAAACATCACATGGGATGATGGGAGATAGAGAGAGCCATTGTTGTTTTTTGGTTCCGTAACAGAGGTGTCAGGACTGCTGCTAAACATCAAGCTGATTTCACACATGCAATTGCAGATGAACTGAACTTTTCTCAACATTACCTGGTGAAACAGCTTTAAAAGAATCAAAATGTTAGAGTAAGTTGCTACTGACATTTAACAAACCTTACTCTAGCAGCTCCCTTACTCCCAATGAAGCCAGTGTGGAAATTAAACAGGTAACTATTCAGAAAATTCAAGGTGGGCAACCTAAGAAAGTGACCAGACTTGATTCTCCCAACACTGTCTGGAATTTGGGCGTGAAAATGACGGTTCGATGGATATCTCCCAACGATGTGTTTTCATTCATCTTTAACACTCAACATCAAAGGTCTTCTGCAACTGTGTATCTATTTTCAGTGGTAAAAATAGGTATTTTTACTGATTTGAGTTTATACAAGCACATCTATACACGAAGACTAGAACAAAGACAAGACAACAGATTGGAGCTCATCAGTTTTGTCACACACTATTGATAAGAAAGTTATCACCAAATATGAGAAACTGTACATCAAATATTGACTTGCAACTCTTTTAAAGGCTAATGTGTTGTCCTGTCCCCGAAGGACAAAATTTTACTTCAATGCATGTGTAACTGAAGACATTTTGGGAGGGTGAGGCATTTTTTGGGTTGCATATAAAAGGTGGAGAGGATCTCTGTGTGAAACACTCGGGGCAAGGAGGTCAGGTGCTGCAAGGTCCAAATTGTGATCTACATCAACATGAAGGCCGTGAGTGTGCTTATACATGCTTCTGTACAGTTTACAGATGAGTATGTGTAAGAGTCACACTATCCAAAACGTAACAGGAGGATGTCTTGGTTGAAAAGAGCATCCTGACAATGTATCAAAAGGCAAAGGAAACCCACTATGCCTCAGAGCTCCCTCTGTCTTCATCTATGTACCTGTATCTCTAGCTCCCTGTTAAAAGATGAGGCCTGGAGGGCTGGAGAAAACATACAAAGCTTCAATCCACACGTCTTAGTCAGGTCCTTTGAAATGCTTACAGATGCCTAAGCCGCTCCGCCTGTAGGTGCCAAGTGTGACCGAGGGTGTGGTGTATGATTTGCCTACTCCACCTCTGCTACTCTGTATTAAAAAATAAGGTACTCTGGACTGTTCCATGTGCACTCATAAATAAATGTCTGCTAGATTTGACTATGTATAAGCCCATACGACTAGTTCCTGTTCGTTCTATGGTTACACGTTAATGTGCCACTGTTTAAACACAAGAATTTTTCCCCTTAACTTGACGAGACAGAGTTACTGTCAGAGTACAACACAGTGTGCCAGGAGGTTGAAAGCTGACACCAATGATGACAGCAGTGTGGCGACAGATATTGCTATGGATCAGGGTTCAAATCCCCTCATGATAGTAAACACTGAGGCCGCTGAAGTACCTTGGAGCAAGATCTAAATCTAAAGAGCGATTTTATGCATTCTAAATATCCGATCATTTCAGAAATTGGCTTCATCAATATGTTGAACATTTAAGATAATGTTCCTCGTGCTTAGATTCAGACAAACTCCTGACTTTTACTCAGAGATATTTGTTATTAACATTAATGGACAGTACAACAGTGTTTTCAAAAATTTTAAAAATTACAGAAACTACAACGTATGTTTGGATGTTCAGATGAGCCAGTCATACATTCTAGTAGGCTTTAGAAAACATCTATTACTGTAAAACTGTGCCTCAGTAAGTGGGATGATATGGACAAACTATCTGGCTTTGTAAAGTAATTGCTGTCTCCTGCTTTTCTCTGACAGAGCAGACACCCCATAATACATTCAGAAAAAAAGACACCCGAAAACACCTGTAAGAAACAAGTCAAACCTCAGATAATGTTAACATTTTGTTAAAACATGACTTAGACTCATTTCTGGGGAATGTAATTCAATACAACCATGCTAGGAGCCCTGGGCTAATTGCTAGCAAGCTAGGTACGGAAGGGCTTTGAGCTAATGCTAGCATTCTGGCTAGTGCTTAGCAGGCGTGTAGAGTACACCTTGAGCCTTGATTATACTCCACTGTGGACAGAGACAGCTAGAGACCCGACAGCTGATTAGTCCTTCCTGTTATACTTCTTTAAATGCAACAGCCTGGTGGAGCATAATTGTATTGCAATGTAATTTCTCCACAGAGAAGTCCACACGGTTACAAAAAACAGGCAGGCACATTGACATTCAGAGGGACCCTCAAGCTCAATGTCTCATGATGAAATTTACATTACTTGGACTTGAGTAGACCCTCGCAGAAGTCACAAAGACACAAAATTCACCAAAACAGATAGTTTGCCAAAGTAAACCATGAGGAAACAAGCCAAGCAGCAAGCCAGCAGCCTCGGTATGAGCAATAAAAGGATCAAAGATGTAGCTATCAACATTATGGAAATGAGAAAAAAAGAGAAAGTTATAAACATACTGGAAAATGATGCAAATACAAGACATTTGTTTTATTCTACAAATATGTTGCACCTGCTTTTGGTTGGGAAGGTGAAATGTGTCAGGTAAAGCTGAGCGTACAGCAACTCATCATGAGTTAGTTATCTGTTCCTCTCTCCAGCTGCAGAGCACTTCATTTTGAGAGGTGTTTAAAAGAGAGAAGATAAATAAATCATAATCTTAAATAAAATTATATTATTTTGCATTAAATAAAGGCTGACTTTTACTTGTATGTGCTGTCAGTTATAGTTCTCTGAAATAAAACCTGTTAGCAGGTCAGTGATATTTTAGATAAACTGAAATTATGAACAAGTGATAAAAAATGATTTTTCTTTTAAATCTACTGTGTTTGATTATAATCCATCTATTCTAGGCAGCTAGAAAGGTTTAAACAATCTGCTTTGAAATGAGTAAATTTGGCTGTGGATTTTTGCTGCCGGCCATATCAGCACAGATTAAAGTTGATAAGAGACCACAGAAACATCAATAACAACAATAGATTATAAAAAACACGTGCTGGGATTTCATGAAAATGCAACATTTTGGGAACCTCAGATGCTGACAGCAAGTGAGACAAAAAGAGCCAACAATTTGAAAAGCAAGCGTGCATCAACAAGTTTGCGCACAGAAATTAATAACTGTCAAGATTACACCTGTCACCGGCTTCTTCCCTGGCTGAAGGGGAAATGACTAAAACTGACACCTCTGTGAACACAATCTGGCATGAAGTCCTTCTGTGGAGTCCAACAACAACACTCACACAGGATCAGTGTTAAAGCCCCAATCAAGGAGGTTTTCTATGAGAGGGTAATTACAGAGAGATATCAGTTTTCAGGAAAGCTGCTGAGAGAAACGTTATCAGCCAACTCTAATGCAAAAGGGATTTCTATTGAAACCTGGCATTTACTCCATCAAACAGTATAAGGAACAACCTTCTTGATAGTAATTTTCTTTTATTTAGAGTAAGGAGAGCTATGTTGGTCACTTTTTATGAAATCTTTTTGGACAGCATTTTAGCAGAAGGGCACGTTTTTGTTTAGTTTTTAATCAAGCAACGGCCCTTTAATGCCAAACAGATATTGGTCTGTTTGTGCCTATGAACTCAATCCATTTAAGCCGTTTGACATTTCATCCTAATACCCACATTGTCAGTGCCAATGCCAAGTCTTAATAGTTGTGACGATCACAGCCAAAGGTACTGCACATAGGGCACTACACAGGTATCAAAACCTTAGCAACGACTAAGATTACATTTCTTGGAAAAAAAAGAAATGGTGAAGGGCAGAACAGAGTGGGTGGAGTACATTCATGAAATCTCTCCAATGTTCTTCTTACCTTCTTCCAAGCTTTTTAAAAGTAGTTGTGGTTTTTCATGTGAAGCATGACGGCAAGTTATGGGTTGATGGCAAATCTGTACTGAACTGTTAGTTAGCCATTAACATTGACTTTCTTGAGTTGCCTGAAACATCATGATGAGTTTAATAAGCGTAAGATGTTTTCCACACAAACTCTGGAAAGAACTGTAAGAATGTAGCCAGTACTTATTCTGAAGTTGTTCTTCACCTTTTCAAGTACTGTGTGGGGTTTAGACTAAGGTGTAGAGCAGGCAAGAGACCACATACATAATGATTTGCTTGCTGGGAATTCACAGGACTATTACCTGGCGCTATTCTTATGATGTCACCAATCAGAACAATCAAAAATCACACAAGCTTTGTAACTGGGAGTTTGCAAGTTTAACCGTTGAACATTTGACCGGATTGTGTTGGACTTTTGTGTTCCCCCATAGTCTTGCAACGTATAGAATATTTATAGCTTTAGTTACACAAGCCAGCTGACTGCTTTAGCGTTACATCTACCCGAGAAATGGAAAAGGTGTATTTGTTAAAATATCAGATGAAATTGCCTACTCCTTAATGCAAAACGTTAAATATAAGCATTGGATTACAGCAAATGGCAACTTAGTATTTATCTGGTATCGTCTAAAGCAGGGGTGCCCAATCCCAGTCCTCGAGAGCTACTGTCCTGCAGCTTTTAGATGCATCCCTACTCCAACACAGCTGAATCAAATAGTTGGATTACCAATTCGGCATGCCATCAAGTCTGGCAAAGGCCTGATAACGAGCCATTCATTTGATTCAGGTGTGCTGGAACAAGGACACATCTAAAAGCTGCAGGGCAGTAGCTCTTGAGGACTGGGATTGGGCACCCCTGGTCTAAAGCAACAGCGTAGTTGTGTTTGTCAAATCACAGTAAGAAGGTCCTGGGTTCAAATCCACCGGCTGGCTGAGGCCTTTCTGTGTGGAGTTATACTCTGCGTACGCTGACTTTCTCACACAGTGCAAAGGCTAACTGATGATTAACCCAATGACCCTGAATTGGAAGAGTGGAAGAAGACGGAAGGACCTTCAAAAGCCACTCAGAGCACATTAACATTATGATAGTAAGGGCAATTTCCCAATAACTAGGTCAGTGTTCACAGTCCTCTTTTCTTACATGTATAGCAGTAAGCAGTTGCACTAACTGCACTTTGTGTTGGATACGTTCATAAATCTCTGCCAGGTGAGATCCCAAAAAGTTCAGGGCTGCAGTGCATGTGTGAAAATGGTCTAAATGTGATCCACCGGCAAGAACAGCTGCTGAATTATTTCAGCTGCGGACCAGGTGGTATCTTAAGTATTTAAAGTAGAGGTTGGAAAATGAGTTTATCACTTTGTGGCCCATGAAAATGAATGCTTTACTTCCTCTGGCTTTCACTCTAAAGCTAAGAGCGACCTGGACACTACAGGGTAAATATCAGTGATGGACCTAAAAGCCAAACCATTCAAGGTTTACAGTAACATCTTTTAAAGTTTGCCTTAAAAGAGTTAGTAGCAACTAAAATTTGCATTAAAAAGTTTTAAACTGATGCTGTTTCAAATATAACCTCATGCAGTCTGAAGTTTGGTAATTGGCATTCCAGAGCACAAGCTGAACAGAGTCACATTGTTTTTGTTACCAGCACATATTAGTACAAAATCTGGACACACGGTATGCCACCAACATGTGACCGCTATTCTAAATTTGTCAGTGTTGCTCTGACAACAAGTCAACGTCAACTGTACTTGGAGCCAGCGTTAGCAAGGAGGAAGGGAAAATAAACAAGAGGGTTGTCGCTAAAAGCAGGGAAGCAGAACTTTATCTGGCACAAGTTCTGACTTTCATTACTCGATGTTTAATTCGCCTGAGGGTCATTCTCAAAAAATGAGACATGACCCACCTTCTCCATCACAGTCGCGCTTGTCATTCACTCAGATGGATGACAAAGTAGGTGAATATATATACAAATCCTCAGCCCCCACCCCTCCCACCCACCATCGCCACTTAACATTCCAGCAGCTGGTCATAGCATATCGTGACGCATGTAATGTCACACTCGTGAGCCGTTAGCGAGCAGCAGAGCCCCCCCCCTCCGCTGTATCACCTCCCTGCTGTGAGACACAAAGAAGAGTATTGTGTATTCTGAGTCAGAGAGAATGAAAAAGAAAGCGAGACAGAAGAGAGAGGTGCGTCCAGTTACAAGGACCACCCCTCCACCACCCAAAACCTGTCACCGTCTCACTGTCTTGAAGCATGTAAACAACCAGCAGGCAAACAAGAGATAGCCTTACCCAAGAGTGTGTGTGTGACCGAGAGGGAAAGGGGGGAGGGGTCGTCTTTAAACAGCACATCCTTCGACACAATTCAAAAATGCACAAAATCACACACTCAAACTTACAGAAAAGCCAAAACTCTAAGGTAGAATCACATTTTTACTTCTTAACCCATCTCTAACCCAAACCTGGGCATGGGTGTTTGCAAACAAACACCCCCACTCCTTTGAAATCCCCACAGCAAACACACTTGCATGATGGGAAGGCACCTCACTTTCTAGCTGACTTTCCGGGCAGCTACAAGAGATTTCCTGCTGGAAACAAAAGCACGAGGACTAAGTGTGCGGGAGGAAATGTGTCTGAAGTAAAAAAGGTGGACAGATAAGGCAGACTTGGATGTAGTTAGATAAACAGATAACACTGTGGCCGGGAGGCACAGTCGATGTGAAACATCTGGGAGAAAGTAAAATGAAATCTCCAACGAAGACACTTTTCTGTCATATTTCACACAAATTAGAAGCAATTTCTTTCCTTTAGGGAGAAAAAAAGTGGATCCTTGTCTAACTTAGTGTGCGGCCATATTTCTTTTCGCAGCCAAAGACGGCATCAAGCAGACAGCTTTAGATCCTTAAACATCCTCGACTCTCTAGCCTGTAATTGAGCATTCAGACATCAGTGGAGTTCCACAGTGACCTGTCCTGATCCCCTGGTATTTACACTTCAAACTCTAGACTACAGCCTGGAGGTGCACATGCCCACATAGCAAAACACACACACACTCAAACACAACTACAACACATTAGCCCACAGTAAATGTACAAGATTAAGCATGAATGCGATTCCTTTCTCGCTCATTGAGCACACAAACAGAGACGAGGGGATACGAACACTGTTATTACACTTGATCTGTTCTTCTCTACCCCGCCTCAGGGCAAAGACTCAATTGCATTTTCAGTTCTGACAAAAAAGGTGCTTTAGACACGACTGGCCACGTAGGGCATAAGTGTATGGAGCAAGTTAAAAACATTAATATAACTGTGATATCTTTAACCTGCTATTTTGAGCATTTTTTCCATCTTTATTTTCCTGTTAAAGACGAAAATGTGGGAGAGATGTCCCGAGCCGCCCGCTCAACCAGGTGAGCTAAACTAGCACCCAGAAATTCCACCTTCTGACTTCAATTGGAACGCATTAATTCACTTCCTATTGCTCACGTTGCTGCCAGGAAACATACATAACGTATCGTATCGTGAGTGACATATTTCATCATTAAAAGGGGAAAGCGAGACTCAGTGTCCATGTCTGCGTGCCTTACAATTTACTTACCTACAAGACCGATAACTATTTATAGGTCGTCAAAGGCTGAAAAATACATTCATGAGGACATCTACTCATCCCTACTGCCAACAGCTGCCCATGTGCACTTTCACAAGGGTTTATAATCCCAACATCAGGGTCTATACTAGGAACCCCTTTAGGACTGTCAATCCATGCATGAGTTCAGTGTGGACCGAAGCATTGAACCTACTAATCAACATCAACGCATTAAGGCCACTTGGCCAAACCTATAACATTAGACACCCGCAAAATGGAAAGGACAAGCAGCTTGACAAGTGAGCAAGACAGAGACAGGCATGATAGAGAAGGGAGGACAGTAATCTAATAAGTTCCTGTAACGACTCAGGACAGATTTAGCCTCAACAGCCACATGGAAGGAGAGCAAAACTATGCAGGCGCATGTTCGAGCAGTGGGAACCTTTTTGAGGAAAGTACAAGAAGTGAGAGAGATAAAAACACGGTGATAGAGAGGGAAGAGTGTCGGGGAAATCGGTTATCGGTTGGCGTGCATGCCAAACGCCAAACACACACATGTACAAGGACACAACAGGAAAACTTTAAAGCCAGTGCAATTGGCCAGTTAGAAAGTTTGAATATCACATATCAGGAATACTTGTGGAACACGTTTCACATTAATGCATTTCTATTTCCATTACTGATATTGACTTAAGAGACCAGACTTTTATCCAGCTGTTGTTGGTGAAGTGCACAGAAACAGCTACATCACAATCTCTCTTCCTGCTTCCTCCCTATAGCCCGCCCCTCTGTCTGTCCCATCCATCAGCCTTGGGTCATGTGTCATGTGTAGAAGAGCACAGAGTTATTTCTCAGCATTGACTGTGTATGTAAATGCCCCGTGTCCTGCTTTGATCTCACATGTGAAAGGTCATGTCTGCCTGTGCATCACCACAACTGCTTCCAGTAGAGGAACTCGAGGAAGAACACCAAGACCCAGGGACGGGGGCCAAAGAAAGGAAGGGTGGATTAGCTTATGTTTTGGCTAAAGAGATAGAATGAAAAGCCACAAAGAGCTGCGTATAACACCCAACACTCTGCAGTGTGTGATACAAATGCAACTACACTTGTGTTTCCTTATAAATTGTAAAGCTGTGGTTCTCACAGGAATGTTTTTAAGTGGTCTGCCTGCTGAAATGAACCAATCAGCATACTTTATTTTACTTGGCCTGAATTTAGAGCACGCTCAAAGCTGAAGTTCCTGTGTTAAGGCAGAAATCGAATTATGCATATTATAAAAGAGGAAAGCACAGAAGGTGGTGGGGGTCGTACAGGGACGAGAACAGAAATGTTAAAAAGCTCTGCTATGCAACTCTTCCAACAGGATTAGGAGCCAAACCCATTGCAGGGAGGCTTGGCAAAAGCCCCATGGGGAAAAGATGGGGAAGCACAAGGAGGTGGGGGGTGGAGGGAGGAGTGGGGTGAATGCATGCGTGTAGCATCATGCCGTCTCAGCTTGAGTGGAAAAAGACGATTTTGCATAAATCATTCCTAATTGTTTAAGTAACGACGTGCTTTGCTGCATCAATGAGTGATATGGCACAACTCCTCCTATAGCCTGTTATTGCATGCTTTAACAATTATAAACCTTTCCTGAGATATAGTTTCCCTGGAAAAAGGAAAAAACAAACAAACAGGCAATGCGTTTTGTATATATGCTTGAATGGGAGCTACAGAGATGAATAAGCTAGCAGGTATTGATCTGCCCAGTCCTAAAAATGAACATGCACCAGCTTTATTGCTATTGACATTTGCCTTTCCTATGTGCACTGTGTTCACAGTGGTTAATGAAACAGACTTACTTCAATCACATGTAAGATTTCTGCTGAGGTCAAACATTAATTAAGGTATGTATAAAGTCCCTTTTCACCAACACTTAAAGGAGCAGTGTGTAAACTCTCACCAGTACAGATCAGCAGACTGCATTCAAGTGATTTCTGGGTTTTTTTAGTGCTCCCAACTGAAGTGCATAAATTGCAACCACTGCAGGACAAACAAATCTGGCTGCCGTTCATCTGTAGTGAGTGTAGCCTGACAGCCCACTGTGAGGCTGCATATGACAGGTATCCATGTTTATTTACTCTGGAGGACCCTGTAGGTGAGTTGTTGAGGATATCCTGAACTTTTCTGTGATTGAGTGTTGCTGTATTTTCTGCTGTTAGCTGCTGTTAGCCTCTGTAAGTGAAACTTCCTTTGAAGTGGATCTAACATTGCTAAACTCCAACAAGTAGTGAATAAACTTGCATACAGTGTGAGAATGTAAAAAACTCTTTATCAGAGGAAAAGGTAACATTAGCTGGCATGATGTTAGCTACCAACCAGCTGTTGCTGTTTAGCCAGCTCGTTGTCAGCTGTCCGGAGACAAAGGATCACATGTCTAATCTGCTGACAATAAGTAATTGTGACAGTATCAAGAATAAATAAGTATGTTTATTCATGTTTTTGTGTCTTACAGCTCTCTCTTAAGTTCAGGAGTTAAGGCCTGAGGTGAGGAGGAAGAGGATGAGGCAGATGACAAGGAGGTGGAGAAAGGCATAATAAGACAAAGAAAACATACATGTACAAGTGTTAAATGTCATGTATAGTTTGAAAGAGCTATTTGTGATCTTTAAATTAAAGGTAACTTCTAGCTGAGTCTGGAGACACATACATAAAATGTGATTAGGTTAAATGGCGGTGTCTATCTCACCACTGCATTCAAGATGCCAGGGCAACATGGCGGCTTTCGCAAACCTGTACCCACCCCTATTGTATTTTCATGCATTAATTCTAAGTTTATGAGAATGAAGATTTAATTATACAGTAATCTGTGTATATTTGTCAATAAAACATTTTTTGTCTATTAAAGAACCTAAAAAAATTGACTTACTGTACAGTTAAGGAAATCAATTATTATTCAGACTGCTAACTTCATGACAAAAGACAATCTTGGCCTTTAGTTTTTCAATTCTGGCCACCAACCAGCGTGGTTTGCTTGGTTTTACAGCCGTGAATGGAAGAAAAGAAAGCTGGCTGACCAGTTTCATTTACAGTAAAAAGCGTTAGTGAAACTCGAATTGTTTCTTCTATACCCACTCACAAACCTGTCACTCTCAGGACTTTGGTGCACCAAAGGTTTACATATAATCTTACATATAGCAGAAAAAAACAAAGAGTAGGTACATTACACTCAAATAAAGTACAGCTATGTCTTTGTGCTCATCATAAAATGACAGATACTCATCTTTTAGAAAACAGAGAAACCCCAAAGGTTTAAAGTGAAATTTGACAAGCTAAGATAAGAGCTCTTACAACCGGAACACACAGCCCTCAGCTGTGGAGCAGAGCTACCCCACACACACACACACACACACACACACACACACACACACACACACACACACACACACAGGAATACTGAGGGAGAGATTGAGGACAGATGGAACAGTGTTGTGGCTAGCAAAGTGTGTTAAGTGAGTGTATCTCAGTAGAGTTATCAGAGCATTCTTGTGTTTCAGCAGAGAGCTCGGGAAACATTCTCAGGCCTCCTGTTTGCCAGAAGAAAAGCACCTGTGCATGACTTGCACAGGTTTTAAGAGGAACTTTGATTAGTAGCATAAGAAGAGTGACAGCTTTCAACCTCTCCCTGACTAAATGAGACAGTGCTCACTTCAATACATCAATAAGTGGTCTTATGTTCTGCTGATGGGGCTTGTTTAAATGAAAATAATACAGTGTCATCACTGTCATTGTCAGATGTATAACTAGTTGCACGCTATTCAAATGATATGTGGAAAACGTACGCACAGCCAGAGAAAGACCCAGTATGAACTGGGCCTGATGAAAGGGATACAAAGAGGTCTGTCAATAATTAGACTGGATCCATACGTATACACTATATAGCAATATGATTTGGTTCTGGTCCTGAGCTGGAATTTGGACCTAATTTAGATTTGTGACAAAGAAGGGGTCAAAAAATAACTAAACAAAGAGGGAAAAAAAGCCAGAGGGAACCTAATTTAAGACGGACTGAAACACAACTGGTGTACTGACTCACAGTACTTGTTAACTTGCTGATAGCCTAAAATTCCCCAAAGGCTTTCCTCTCCAGAAAGCCCAAAGGTCAAAAGGCCAAGCCATCAGCAGTAATGGTTGCTTAACACTTGACATCACGAAAAAAAAGGGGAAAAAAAACAGGGAGTTGGAGCTCTTCAGTGTAAGTGTGCACATCTGTTTAATTGTGCATGAATGTGTGCTTACATATATTTATGTATTTGGGCGCACAAGGCCACAACTAATTAAGAAGTCTGCCCCATCCCCCCCCCCCCCGCTTAAGGGACCATCAAGAGGTCACTGTAGTCAAGGATACAGCAACACCCGTCAGCTGTCAATGGCAAGCATGAAAGCAGAGACAGCGATTGAGGGCTATACAGCCTGTAACCTGCTGAGCCGCTGGGCTCTCAGCTGCTCCGCAGGTTGACTACAACAGCAATAAAGCACTTAGAAAAGGACAGTCAGCCTTTTGTCTGAGACAAAGACAAAGGCACAAGTCCTCCAGCAATGAAGGGACTTCTTGTGAAAGCCTTGCACTGCCCTGTGAACCATGACATGGAGGTCAAGCTCGATTCCAGCTGCATTATCACACCAATGTTTCTGTCAGAATAAAGAGAGGAGAATGCAAGACCAATATGGCTAACTGACAAAAAGACACACATTTTCTCACATGTAATTTCATCTTAAATACTTTTACCAATCACAATGATCTATAGTGCAAACTCAGATTCCACCTGTTGTACCCTGGATCATAGCAGCTCATCTGCATTCTGCCAACATGTGCATATGTTGGGAGACATGACAGAGTAACAAAAAAAAGCTGGGAGAGCTCAACAGATCTAGCTGTGTTAGGCTGTTTGCCCATTTTGGGGGGTTTAAAGTGCTCTGGGTGATCAAGCAGAGAAAGCATGAGAGTGAGAAGAGAATAAGAAAGACAAAGAGAGAGAGAGAGAGACAGTGGAGAGGTTTTGCAGCTACTGACAGGTAACAGGAGAGCTAGAGTAGTACATTTATTTTTCTTGATTAATAGCTAGGTGTGAGCATCTGTATGTGCGCATCTCCGTTGTAGCAGCTATATCCTCTGAGTTTGGGTGTGAATGTCCAAATGTTTGCATTTGTCTAATCTTTAACTTTAAAGAACAAAGTGTGCTTCTGTCTTGGAGAAAAAGAAGCTCAGTGCAAATTCTTTCTACATGACTTAGAAGGGTTTGGATCTAACCCTTTAGATCCAACCCCCCACCACAGAAACGTATCCAAACTTCTCTTTCATTCAAAAATCAATGTGTGAAAAACATGCACAAAGCATGAAAAGCTACAAAAAAAAATCTTCATCCACCCCCCACTCCCTCCTGCAGTGAACCTGCACATTCATCCCATGCACTTTAAAGAGTGCTAGCATGGATAAACTCCAAACAGTGAGAAAAGGAAATCATCAGCCTTCATATATCTGCACTACATGCATGTGTGCGCTCCGGCTTTTTCACCAAAACCCACATAACTGCAACAACAAAGCCACTGAGTTATGAGGGTGCCCTGTGAACGGCACCTTTTTATTACCTCTACCAACCACTTGCAGACAATACATTTATCAGCCAAAAGGCACAAAAGCAACACAACTGGATCCTGCACAGAGCCTGCAGCAAACACTTCACTGATCATACAGTCAACACTGCAGCTGTCTCTATTCAAGAGAAAATTCTACACTGACTCCAAAATGTGGTGATAAATCACATATTGGGGGTGGAGGTGGGGGTGGGGGGGCACATGAATGTACTGGCACATGGAACTGACAGGAAAAGCGTGATTTTCTCAGAAAAACATCGGACTTAAGAAATGGTTGACTGCTTACCTGAAACAGAAATAGTCATGGGTGCTTCCAGGGCCCTGTCATTGTCCAAATCCCTGCTCAACCTCAGATCCCCAGTTTCTTCATTCAACAGCAGCAGACTGAGTTCATTTCCAGACTCAAACTTGTAGCGCAGCTTATCCGACACATCCGGGTCATGAGCCGGAACCTTTCCTATTACTCCAGATGGAAAACTGTTGGACTTGTTGGTGACATAGTTATTGAAGAGAATCTCAAAGTTGTGCAGCACTGGTTCGTTGTCATTCATGTCTACTAGGCGGATGTGCACAGTAGCACGGCTCACTAGCGGTGCTGATGTGGCCTGAACGACTATGATATACTCAGTTTTGGTCTCATAATCCAAGTCTGTGAGTGCAGTGAGGTCTCCATTGAAAATATCCAGCTGGAACACTTCTGGAATATTCCCTTCTACAATCTGATACATGATCTGAGCATTAGTGCCCTCATCGGGGTCTGTGGCAGTGATCTGGGCCACGACTGATCCCACTGGGCTGTTCTCTTGCACGTCAATAAAAAGCTCATCCTTCTCAAACACTGGAGCATTGTCATTTATGTCTTGGACTACAATATGAATAGAAACAGCAGCTTTCAGAGGCGGAACACCTTTATCCACGGCAAAAGCCTTCAGGTTATAAACAGGAACGTTTTCCCGGTCCAGCTTGCGAGCGGTTCTGACGATGCCAGAGTGAGGCTCTACGTGAAAATCCCCGTCACCGTCATCCCCACCTTGAAATGTATAGGTCACCCTGCCGTTTGATGCACTATCTCTGTCTGAAGCAGAGATCTGGAGCACACTAGTGTAGACAGGTGCATCCTCAAGAACACTCCCCTGGTAGATGTCTCTGAGAAAATGAGGAGCATTATCATTGGCATCACTGATGATGATCTCTACATAAGTGATGTCAGATTTCTGGGGGATGCCATTGTCTTTGGCAGTGATGGCTAAAGTGTAGGAGGCCTGATCCTCATAGTCAAGCTCCATTTTGGTTACGATGGCACCCGTATCCGGGTCAATTTCGAACTGAGGAACATTGTCTTCCATTACGTACGTGACACGAGCGTTTTCCCCCGTGTCTTCATCTGTCGCACTGATCGTTATCACAGTGCTGCCCACTGGTTTGTCTTCACTGATAGACACATGGTAGCTGGCGCTTTGGAAGACAGGCCGGTGTGTGTTGGCATCGGTGACATTGATGAACACCTGGGCGGTATCGTAAAGTGTTCCATCACTGGCGGTGACTGTCAGGACATACTGGCGTTCCAGCTTGTAGTCCAGGGGAAGGGCTAAGGTGATGAGGCCACCGCCACTCTGGCTAGTGATGGCAAAGCGGTTCCTGGTGTTGCCACTGGAGATCTGATACGTCACCATGCTGTTAACATCCCTGTCCACAGCGGTCACTGTCAGCACACTGCTGCCGACCACAGCATCTTCGTTGATCTTCAGTGAGTAGGTCTTCTCTGAGAATGTGGGCGTGTTGTCGTTCACATCCAGCACTGTGATGCTGACACTGGCAGAGGAGGACCTCACAGGTGTCCCGTGATCTCTCGCCTCCACGCCAAAGGTGTAAAATTCAATTTCCTCCCTGTCGAGCGGCTCACTAACTGTAATCCAGCCTGTGCTGTTGTTGATGGTGAACGGAAAACCTGACGTGGTGTCGGTAATGCGGTATTCCAGGAGAGAATTTTTCCCTGAATCGGAATCAATGGCTTGAATGTGGATGACAGAGTAACCAACGGCCACATTTTCCAGCACTGTAGCCTGGAAAGGTGTGCTGACAAACATGGGTGTGTTGTCATTGACGTCCACCACTTGCACCACCACCATCCCTGTGCTGTTTATCAGTGGAGGCCTGCCTCCATCCTGAGCCTTAATCCTTAAATTATACTCCCGAATCATTTCATAGTCAAGAGGATTGATGACATCAATGACACCAGTGGGGGAGTGAATGTAGAACTGCCCTTTAACGTTGCCACTTATGATGCTGTAGTGAACTTTGGCATTGTTTCCCTCATCTCTGTCCGTCGCCTCCACCTGGATCACTTTGGTGTTGACTGGCACGTTCTCTGGGACCTGCACCACGTACCTCTTTTCAGTGAACTGTGGATAGTTGTCATTTTCATCTTCCACAGAGATGTAAACTGTGGCGGTGGCACTGCGGGGACTTGGCTCCTTCCCCTGATCGTTGGCTTCGACGATCAGTTGGTACTGGGCCCGGGTCTCCCTGTCAGGCCGCTCTCTGATCCTCACCAGGCCGCTCCGGGGATCAATTTCAAACACAGAGTTGACTTCGTCTGCGTTCACAATTTTATAAATCATGTCGGCGTTGGAGGGAGCATCACCGTCAGTGGCCCGGACTGTCTTAACTTCAAAGCCCACTTCTACGTTTTCTCGGATGCTGACTCGATATTCATTTTGCTCAAACACAGGGGTGTGGTCGTTGGTGTCACTTACTGTGACAGTGAGGTAAGAAGTGGCAGATCTTTTGGGGGTGCCATTGTCCGTCACAGTAACTTTGAACACATGGGTGTCTTTGACTTCTCTGTCCAGAGCCTGGATGGTTGTTATGCTTCCAGTCTGTGAGTCTATGTAGAAAAAGTCATCAGACCTTTTATCAAACAAGGCTTCCATGCTGTACTCCAGCCTCCCCGCTTCTCCATCATCCGGGTCATTTGCTTTTAGGGTGATAACTCGCGTCCCAGCGGGCTCATTCTCACGCACAGACACCTGATAGTTGGGAAGTTGGAACTGGGGAGATGAATTAACCTGCCGCTTTCCCCTTCTGATCAGCATAACAGACTGTCTGTGGATGGTTTCTGACGGGCTTTGGAGGTGTTTGCGCGCTGTAACGAGCGTCAAAAGAAGCTGCACAGAGAGCCCGCTGCCCGGAGAGCTGTGCAGCGCGCAGTGAAGCTTCTCCTCGGACTGTCCACTGTGTTTAAGACACAAGTCACTAGCCAGGAATAAATCTCCGTGCCTGAACACCCCGACAACGTTTCTTCCTACACACTCAGTATCCAAAAAGGCAGTGTTTCGCGTGAAGGAGGGTAAAAGTTTTGTTACATTCAAAATCAGAATACCTGCAGGTAAGCAGGAAGTTGCCTCCAGTTTTGAAAGGTGTTTTATGTGAATGTCTGGCTCACCTGACGCTTTCTTTCTCTTGTATTTAATAAAACAGTCCTGGCCGTGAACGAACACATTAAAATGCGTCAGGATAACGTCTCCGGACGCGGAGGAGACAGTTTTGAAATAAACAGGCGCAGGATTCCTGGGTGTGCGCGCACACTGAACTTTGTGGGACAGGCGGATAACACCGTCGAGCCTCCCAACTTGGAAAAAACTCTGAATGAAGTTGGGAGATAAAGTCCTGTCAAGTTTATAAGTCCACCCAGGGCCGAGCGACAGGTTGGCCAAAAGGCTCCCGGGCTGTGAAGTCTCCGAAAGGTGCATCTCCAAACATCCTGCGAGCGGCGGCACGGTGAACAGAACACAAACCCAAACCCAGCAACACATCGGCGGCTCCATGCTTGTAAACCTGCCGGATCCCGTTCAACTTCACCGAAACTCCTCCGCAAAAAAAGTAAAGAAAAGCATTAAGTCTCCCTCTCCCAGCACCGCGTCTTACTTTTCTCCCTCATGGTGAAGTTTTTCTCAACGTGGAAAAAGACGCTGGGTATCCATAGTATCAGTGTGTCCAGGCGCGTCACGGCTGCGTAAACCCACACTGAGTTTAAAATGAGTACAAAATGGCTCCGCGGCTCTCCTCCTCCACCTCCTCCTCTCTCCTCCTCAGAGACTTATTACCATAAACCTGCTGTGTTCCCCCTCTGGGACGCTTTCGGGTGGGGTGGTGGCGGGGAGGCTTTCTTTCTTTCTTTTTTTTTTTTTCTCATGGAGATTTAGGAAGTGCCGCTGACCGAGTGACCAATACGCACAGGCGCATTGTTATTACAATAGGACGAGAGGTGGGTAAAATTCCTGCTGCGCGTTTAAGTGTCGCTCCCTCTTCAACTTCTGTTTGCTGAAGCGTTCTGAGCAGTGATGGTACAATTAAAACAGACCTGAGGCTCAGTGAAGGAAGACTGAAAATGTCATCATCACAGCTTTAATCAGCTCCTACTCATCTATGGAGGGGAGAAAGTTGAACAGGTATTTATATGTCACATCAATGTAGTAAATATTACACACAGGGAACTGTGGACTGCACCACAAAACTATAGGAATGTCGCAGAGGATCTCACCTTCTTCATCCGTGCAGTTTACGTGTGCGTCATGGTCAGAAATGAGTGTTTTTTTTCTTCATTTGTAATACATCAACAACAACAACATAATAATAATAATAATAATAAAGATGATGATGATGATAATAATAATCGGTAAAATCAGACAGCGTTTCAGGCATCTATTTTTTTATGATTTCGGAACTTTTTCTCACATTTCGTTTGTTTTGCCTCAACAAAACGAATTTTTTTAAAGTTTAAGATGACAAAAAAAATGACCTTTTAATAAATTATAATCTATTCTGGAAAAAACTCCCACAACAACGATTATATGCTGCACTTTAACGTGTATCACGAGGCAATGCCGTTACTCTCGGGATTCGTTATGTTTGTGCTAAACAACGTTAACTCCAGAATAACATTCGACGTTAATCTTGTATAACAGCGCCCCTACGAGGACCAGGAGCTTTACAACAGTTAGCCCACAGCTGCCGTATCCACTGATGAACTTCCTTGCACGCACCTTACTGGTGCCGGGTTGGACCCGTTTTTACCTGCAAAACTTCTTTAATTCTTCGTTGCACAGATTCAGCAAGGTCCTGGAAACATTCCTGAGATATCTGAGTCTGTATCAACTTGACAGCATTACAATTTCGATCCCTGCCTGCTCCAGTCTGCATGCCAAGCAGTTGCTTTCCAATGAAGTGTGAATGTTAGACAGCATGTCGCAAAGAGTGCTTGTGTGCAAAACTCTCCGGTAGAGTGGAAGTGCTCTAAAAACCAGCACGTACTCTATGGCACCAACAATCATGTCATTTTCAGAGTCACTTAAATCACCTTTATGTTCTAATGCTCAGTTTGAACTTCGGCAGGTCATCTTGACCATGTCTACATGCCTGATTGGCTGATTAGACATTTGCGTTACAAGCAAAAGAAAAAAAGGTGTGTCTAACAAAATGGCCATTATGTATAAAAACTAAATTTTGCCCAAGAAAAATCACGACTTTGTACAGAACATGATATAGCACATTTAAACACAGGCGTGTGCAGGAAAAGCAAATATCACTCTTCACATTTATTTATTTATTTAAGTCCATTTTTCAAATGTACACTTTGTACAGAGTTCCTTCTCCCCCGCCTGCAGAAAGGCACTATGTTGTTTTTTAAAAACAGTTTTCCTCATTAACCTGGCATTTTAAATGCAATACAACATTAGAAAACATCTTACTTGTAATTTACAACAACTGAAATAAATGGCACATTCATTTTGAACAACTTCAAAATCTGACAGATAAAAACATCCAATACTCTCACATTTCCTTTCTCTCCTTTCAAGCATTTATTTAGGTCATAATTTAACCACCGTCAAATCCACAACAGAATAAACTTGGATCCTAGAAGTTGTGAAATATACAAAAATAATTTCTAGCAGCCTTCAAAGTTTGTAGCTGGTCTGAAAAAACAAACCAACCTGAGCAGCCTTAAAACTTTGAAGACAAACTACATAAACTCTTATTACACCAATAAAGTAGAACAAGCCAAGAGTCACCCAGATCTGCCCACAAGGTAGTGTCCTCTGAGGAAACGTGAGCATTCTGACAGCCCAGCAGAACTTCACAAATCTGCACCCAGGTCTCCCAGTAAAGAGAAAGCAGAGCTCAAGGCCTCAGACCACAAAAAAAAGAAGCAGCGTCTACAGTTCAGAAAATGTTCTGCTTAACAACGTGAGCTCAGTTTTGGTTTCTGCTTTTATGAAAACACAGTGCACTGTAGAAATGCACAAACCTACTCGTTTACACAATTATCAATTAAATAATCATATTTCACGAGTGCATCTTTGTCCTCGTAGTGAAGCCGACAACAAGCAGTACCTGGAAGTTATCGCTGTGGTGTTGGTACAGATCTTGACCGCAAAGATTATATTAGGTTAAAACAGCAGAGATCTACTTACGTAAAAAACAAACAAACAAACAAACAAAACACTGCTGTTTCCTGGAGCCTTTAAAAAGCCAATCAACCCTCTGCTGCCTCCCTGAGCATCTGCCCTGTGTCACTAAAGCCGGTCCAAGCATCTCTTGGACTGGCTTATGTTCCTCACAGGGTGCTCGCAGCTCATGTGCTGCACAGAGTGGATTTACTCCACAGCCGGACTGTGAGCTCCTCTCAGCTGTCTGGTTCAGGGGTCGACTGCTCTTTGTGCTGAAAGGCTGCTACCATCCGCTCGCGGCCCTTCTGCAGCGTGAATTCGCTTGGCCCAAGCTGAGTGATCTTCCCACTGCCCAAACACTCGTCCCCTTTGTAGAGCACGGCAAACTGTGGAAGAAAAACAAGAACACTCCAATAACACAAAGAAGCCACGCATGTAGTGTGATGTTACAGAACAGTCCTGAACACGTTAGCCGCTACCTGTCCAGGTGTCAGAGCTCTCACTGGCTGGGAGAGCAAAATCCACACAGAGCCGTCCATGTTCAGAGTTACTGTGCAGGGAACTGGAACGCACAGTTGAAGCTGTGTTTAATGTTTAAGCTGATTTTCAGTCGGCATTAATAGTCTCCTCGCAGGCACTGATAACACAGAACTCACCGAGCGGCATCTGGTGGATGAAGCGGAAGTGACAATCCATCATTTGGGTCCTGGCTAGTTCAGGGGGCGGGTCTTCTGTTACCCAGTGGAAACGCTCCGTTCGCACGGTGTCGCGGAAAAGAGCTGGGTGATTGGTTGTGGGAGCCTGAGCCGCAAGAGGTGTGACAAATCAAGCACCCGATTAAAAATGGTCACGAATTGCAACACGTTGCTCAAGAAACACCAAAGATAAATACGCTGCCTCCTACAGGGAGTTACAGGTATTACCATCCTCTGTTCCATTAGACAAACCTGGTTTTTAAATCTACAAGTCGACACATTCATGAACATTAAAACTGGACAGAAATTGCTCCTAATTGTAAGGGAACATCAGGAGAATGTTAAGATGGATGCTTTGACATTTCATAACTAAAACACAGATGTTCTCACCACAAACACATCTCCAGTAACGATGTCTTTGTCCACCACAAACCAGGCGTCTCTCTGCCCGCCTATCCTTGCCCTTTGGCCCAGTGTCAGTGTGAACCAACCTGGATGGACAGAAACACACAAGAATATGAGAAAAGAAGGGACAAAAAGGTGTCTGATAGTTTTATACACGCGCATATGGACCAAAACAACCTCTGTAACCTTTAACGCGTGACTGCATGGGAAATGATTTGACTTTGAAGTCAGCCTCATGTGGCCATTTGAGGAACTGCAGGTTTCAGCACTTCAGACGTTGCTTTGTTTTTAGCTCCAGGGAATGCCGCCTGACTATAATATATTTTAGTTCACAAACACACCTTTGTGGGTTCCCATTACAGTCCCATCCTCAATGGAGACAAAGTTCCCAGGTTTGGGTTCCAGATACTGAAAATAGAAACAAAGCAGCTGAAGATCAAAATGATCTGAGGTCATCTTAAAAAGAGATGGGAGGTTTTGTCCTAAATCCTATGAAAATGAGACACTTTTGCCATGTGAAACAAATACTTACCTCCAAGATGAAGTTTTCAAAGTTTCTCTCTCCAATAAAGCAGATACCCATGCTCTGAAACGACATGCAAGTCCATTTAAATCCTGTGTTCCTCTCTCCTTATTAAAGTCTGTAATATATTTGAGCACCTCTTTCTTCTTCAGCACGTGGTGAAACCCGGCCTCAGCAGCAATCTTTTTCACAAATTCTTTGGTGAGTCCAGCGAGCGGGAACATGGTTTGCCGTAAGGCTTGTTGTGGGATCTGACTGAGAAAGAAGGTCTGGTCCTTGAGGAGATCGGCCCCTTTGTAAAGCTTCACAGCTGGTGACAGGAACACAAGAAAAAAAAAAAGACAAAGTTCACTCACAGAAACAAAAATAGTGGAAATTAGTGTCAAAATCAGAGACATAAGAGGTATAAAGTGAAAGTCACACTTACGATTTCGGATCTCAAATCGATCTCTGAACAGCGTGGTGGGCGGAGCTGTGTGAGCCTGTTCGAAAACCTCGTCATCTTCCTGTGATGTCCTGGCATAGTGGCCTGTTGCCATGGCATCAGCACCTACAGGAAACAATAAATCTCTTGGAGTGTGTCTGAGACTTAAGTGATCATATTTTATATTTCAACCAATAAGCATGAGAATGAAAATAAAACAGCGTACCCAGGGTGTCGATGGCGTACTTGTGGAAGTGGTTAAATTTGATGTGCTTGTTGCATAGTATGTCTGGGTTTGGTGTTCTTCCCCTCTCATATTCCTTCAACAGATTACTGCAAACCAGACAGAGAGAAACTGCATTCAGTGCTCAACACTGGATTAAAAAAAAAAACAAGTACAAAATTTGAGAGATTCCACATTCTGATCCTAGTTTTTGTTCTAAATCTCATTGAAGTCAATATCAATTTTAAATGTAAATCAGAACATTTTTCCTTATCAGGAATCCTGGAAGCTTGCCTCATATTGCACTTTAAGCTCTTCCAGCATGCACACAGTTGTTGCACATCTGCAAGCCACTTTGCAACCAGCCTCCAACTGAGCTCCTACTTTTTAATGCTGCATATGAATATTGTGGATAGCATGATGGTTTGATAGTTAGTGCTGTTGCCTCGCAGCAGGAAGGTAATGGGTTTAAATCCACTGACCAGCTGGGGAGGAAGCCAGGGAATCTGGAGAGAACCCACATAGGATTTATGTGGCGTCTGCATGTTCTCCTCGTGCCTGCATGGGTTCTCTTTGGGTACTCCGACTTCCTCCCACATTTCACAGGCACACTTTAGGTTAACTGGTGATTCTTAATTGATCGTAGGTGTGAATGGTTCTGTCTGCCTGGATGACCTGCCCAGGGTGTAACCTTCCTCTTGCCTTATGACAATTGGGACAGGTGGAACAAAACAGGGAATAGATGTAGCCCTCTCTTCTGTGCTGACTGCCACCTACAGCGTTCCATGTATGTACACAGAAGGGCAGGGAGCCCACACAACAGAAGCATCCAAATATAACTTACTGCACACAGAAATATCTTTGGGTATCGTGGTCCAAATGACCTGCAACTGTCTTTTTAGCAGCTCTTTAAACTAGTATGTTTAGAAATGATATGCTGAAAATCACTTTGGAGCATTTTCACAAAAACGGCATTTCTCAAATTTCATTGGAGATGGCGGCATCTGTACTGAACAAAGTATGTTGAACACAGCGCCGACAGGACGATATACAGAGGAGGTGGAAAGGGGATGGAGGCAGATGATAAGCTGCTGTGAGCCCTAAAGGCAGCAGACAGAAGAAGACAGAAATACCTGAAAACTTCATGCCAGTACTCTTTGACATAGGAGACTTGATGAAAGGGGACATCCAGGCTCTGGCACACTCTGTATGCGTCCTCACAGTCCTTCTCTGTGCTGCAGACCCCCTTCTCATCCAGAGAGTCCCAGTTCCTCATAAAAACTCCAGTCACGTTGTAGCCTTCAAACAACACACAATCACAATGAGACTCACTTACAGCTTTACTTTGGTTTTTCTGACTTTATTTGGTTTATTTCTTTCATTCGTATACAGCAGCTTCCCCTGCCTGGCTAACCTTTTCCCATCACAAAGCCAGTGCAGGTGTGCTTCAGTGTTTCCACTGCCAGCTTTTCTCACCTCGTCTCTTCAGCAGTAACGCTGCGACGGAGCTATCAACGCCGCCGGACATGGCGCACACCACGTGCTTTATCAAGGCCATGTTTTCATATTACTGCAGTCTGGCTCTGAACACTTTCTCGCTCACGAAACTAGGACATTTCACCCAGCTGCTCTACAGAAGCCGCCATGTTTGCCGTCCGCACAGCAATAGCGTCCGACTTGAAACGCATTTTATGCCGGAACCATCAAGCTGCTGAGGAGGGAGCCAAAAAAGTTGTAACACTAAACTTCAAGCAGCTGAGTGAAAACAAATAATAAGGTCTGTGTAAAACATACCGAACAGAATAAATATACATTTTTGGTTTCGTTTAAGGACGAAACAAGTTGTTTTATATATAATTTAACTTTCACGTTTTTTCCTAATAAATCACAGGCTCGCGAACTGCTTACCAATTAAATCAACTCAATTCTTTACATTTTCCGTTGATTAAAACTGTGAACTCATGGTTTTGAGCTGCAGTGGTTACATATTTTGAATTAATCCTACAGTAACTGCAAAAATATATTAATTAATAAGTGTCTTTTATACGTTTATGTAAAACTAAACTACTGGGTGTGATGATGTTTCTCTGTTTCTGACCCACCCAGATGGGTGAGGTGTCTGCAGACGCTGTCACTCTGGACATGCTAAGAGAAGCGAGAGAGACGGTGAGGAGCAGCCCTCTGGGTGTCATCAACACCCCCATGATCGCCTGGAGCCAGACCACCCTGCCTCTCAGCATCAGCTGCAACATCCACATCAAACTGGAAAACATGCAGAGAACTGGTTGGTGAAACCCACTTTGTTTGGCTTCCCTGACACTTTGCTGCAGATTTATTGATCTCCTGTTTTTGAATGACAGGCTCTTTTAAGATCAGAGGAGTAGCCAATCAGTTTGCCAGGAGACCGACGGGTGGCCGTTTTGTCACCATTTCTGCTGGAAACTACGGCAAGTCGTTTGCATATGCCTCAAAACACTTTGGGTCAAAGGGCAAAGTGGTGATGCCCGAAACCGCCCCAGAGAACAAGTCCATCTTTATACAGGTCAGAGGTCGTTTGTGGCACAGTTAAGCAAAAGGCAAAAGCCTTAAAAGTTAAATACAGACAAATAAATTACTCCCTAATAGGTGTGAATTTATTGCTTTGTCATTTTCATGGAGTGGTTATTCTTGTCCTCAGAGTTTAGGGGTGGAGGTGGAACGAGCTCCTACATCCTGTCTGATAAACGTGGTGAACCGTTGTGTTCAGGAGGACAACATGACCTTCCTGCACTCCTTCGATGACCTGGATCTAATTGCAGGGCATGCCAGGTACAATCAGGGCTGGATGCTAGTGCATAAGAGTGTTTTATCTTCGTCTTTTATAGGTAAAAATTCGATTTTTAATATCGCTGTCTTACATTAATTGTGTGTGCACATGCATTTAGTCTAGGTATGGAGGTGCTGGAAGTGATGCCGGAGCCTGATGTGGTGGTGGTGTGCTGCGGTGGAGGTGGGCTCCTGGCCGGAGTAGCTGCTGCCATCAAACTGTCAGGTTGCAGTAAAACTAAGATCTACGGCGTGGAGCCAGAAGGAGGTAAAAAGTCACCAACAAACTGATGTTTAGCTTGTTTTTGTGTGCAGAAACTTTAAGTGTGTTTCTGCTTAACGCAGCTTGCACAATGTACAAAAGCTTCATTGAGAAGAAGCCAGTAGAAATGGACAGCAAGAGCATCGCGTCAGGTCTTGCACCACCTTTCGCAGGTAGTTTTTGTTAAATTTCTCTCCAGCATATCTGCTTGTATATGAACAGTTCTTTTAAAATTCCTTGACTTTCTGTTTGCGATTCATGAGAAAATAGAAGAGTTTTCTTGCTCCATCACCAGGTAGGCTGCCCTATGAGCTGTGCCAACGTTACGTGGAGGGGATCGTCCTCGTTAGCGATGAGGAGATCAAGGCTGCTGTGTCCACGCTTTACAGATCTGGGCTGGTAGTGGAGCCATCAGGCTCTGCTGCCTTTGCTGCCATCGTTAACAACAAGATCCCGGAGCTGGAGGGGAAAGATGTTGTGTGCATCCTCACCGGAGGGAATATTGGAAAATCCGAGCTTCTGAACTTTCAGGACTGACAAACTACAAATCTGTGACTTCTTACAAATCTGTGCCAGTAACTCTCTCAGATAACAATTTAGAATAAACATTGTTAATACACGTTTTTACTGCTGTCGCAATTCTGCGTCTTTCTGGTATGTTTCTTATATTCTTAAAAGTCTGCACAGTGTGAGAGAGTGTGCTGATTAGAATGTGTAGGTAAGTGCTTGACTCTGATTGCTGATTGGGAATGATAGCAACTCAGCCATGAAGTGGTATACCACATAACATCCACAGAGCGGGGACAGCATATGGTGATGCGCACAGTGTGCAAAGACCACCACCTTGCTGCAGACCTCCAAACTTCATGGAATAGGTTTCCATGGCTGAGCAGCTGCATCCTAGCCATGGGCGATTGTGGCTCAACATTGTGGGAACAGTTTGTGGATGCCCCCTTTCTGTTCCACCAGGACTGCACACCAGTGCACAAAGCAAAGTCCATAAACACATGGATGAGTGAGTTTGGTGTGGAGAACCTCAACCTGATAGAACACCTTTGGGACGAATTAGAGCAGAGACTGAGAGCAAGGCGCTCTCGTCCAACATCAATGTCTGACCTCACAACTGTGCTTCTGGAAGAACGGTCAAAAATTCCGATAAATCCCTCCTAAACCTTTCCACAAGGTTTGGAGTCTCTCTTCCACTCAAGTTCACATGTGTTTGAAAGCAAATGAGCAAATATTTCTGGCAATATAGTGCACCTCCACCTCTCCATACTGCAAACATCATAGTCCACAGAGAATCCTGCAAACAAGAAGGGGCTCAATAATCCCCCCCCCCTTGAACCTATCTGTCACTCCTACTGCATACCTCACACATGTCCTGCAGCGCGCTCACTGCCACTCCTTACTTCGTCATACAGTACCACAGTTCCTCTTTTGACAACCTATCATATGCTTTTTTTCTAGATCCCAAACTCCTGACCTTCTCTATACTTCTGCAGCAACACTCTAAAAACTCTTTCTCAGCACAAAGCCATAACTGCTTCTCTGATGGCAGGGACATATTCAAGGAATGCAATTCCAGGAATCATGCCAGGAGCATCATCTTCAACCTTGGCTCAACCTCCACAGAATCCAGATCTTAACCCCACTGAGATTATTTGGGATGTGTTTGAGAAGACTTTACATAGCACGTCCTGTCATCGAGTTGACAAAAAATGAATGAAGCTCTGGAAATAAATGCTGTGACACTGCATAAGCTCATCAAAATGTTGCCCCGGAGGATGTGTACCATACTCAGAGGTAAGGGTGGTCCAACAAAATATTCAGTGTGTGACTATTTCTGGATGGGCAGTGTAGCTTATTGTGTTATATACTGTTACATTTGAAATACTGTGATTCTCATTAACACTTTGTTAATGAATAGTAATTACTTTGTAAACTATGAACATTAACATGATTTGCTGCAGTAGAACGCCAATTGGTGATTATAATGCAATGCTTTGTAATCTATAAGCATCTGAATGGTTATGATAGTTCCTGGTCCTCCTTCACTACGTCCATGAATCTTCTCTGAGGTCTTCCTCTTTTCCTCGTGTCCTGCAGCTCCACATTCAACATTCTTTATTAAATATTTCTAGTATTATCATCAACGGACGTAACATTTTTCAAACAAGGATCAAATACCTTATACTGAGTAAAAAGTGTTGAAATGTGTGCTATGAGAATTTTCTAATGTCATCAGAATGTGTTATTGCATCTTATCAGCTATATTAAAAAAAACATAATTACCAGTTTTATAAAACAAAACTGTAGAAAGTACAATTTTGTCAAACCTAACTCCAAACTTTTTAAAACAAACAGCAGATTTATTATTCATGCCTCCCCAGGCTGACAGCCATTGGCTGAAATTTGGCTCGACTGAAGTGTTTTCGTGATAGTGCTTCGGGCAGTTGAGCTTCTTTTTTTTTTAATTATTCAGAGGCCTGGCTCACATCCAGCTCAAAGCAATTTGGATTCACAATTCAGCTCTGCTGGCAAGAGAGCAGCTTTACATCGCTGTCCCCATCAGTCACAAAACTAACCTTCAGTGTACAGAACCAAAAAACACAGTGAATGAAAAAAGTTCAAAAGGTAAAATAAAACAAGAAATAGGATGATGCTAAATAATAAGAAACACAAAGATTTCTACCTACGTCATGGCCGTGGCAAAGAAGAGATTAAAAAAGAATAAACAAAGATGAGTTCACCCAAAGGTTTAAGAAAAATAAGATTTATTTTGACTGAGCCCAGTGTACAGAGATCAAGACTGACAATTTCTGTTGGTTTAAACTTAAGAAGGTACTGGGCTAGTATTAAAAACAGACATAGATCTATTGACAACAGATCTATTGTTAAACTGCTGTGTGAAAAGAAAAAACAAACACATTTTCTCACATATTATTATGCATATCCTGGTCTTACAAGGTGTGATCATAAAGTTCTGCAACTCTGCAAAAACAAAAACAGTCCCCCCTCGAAGGTGGTCTCTCGTGCAGCACTGCATGAATCCGTTAAATTTGGCTTCATTTTAGAGAACAGAGTCGTATCTGGCTGTATGTAACCAGTGGTGAGCTACAATTTGGTTGGTGTAACCAAAAAACCCCCAGCCTTTGGTGTTTTCGATTTACAGTGTACAGATTTACGTCATTTCTACTAAATGCCATCCCTTGAATGCCTCGGGATATTAGATCCTTGAATAAGCCTGACCTTAGTGCACAACACATGAATGATGGGAAAAAATCGTCTAGATCCTGATGCATTGCTTTTGGACTGTGTGCTGTTTGGTCGGTGGGCTGTAGGTGGACAAACCGCTCTCATAACCTTTGATGATCCTCCGAGTCAAAGCTGTTTCAGCCTGATACAGGAGTTAACATTTGAATTGCTCCAGTGGACAGAATGGGACGTTCAAGGAGTGACCAAAAAATAGCAGCAGTGCTGGAAGTAGTCCAGTCCTGCACAAGGACAGTGTGTTGAAGTGGAGCTCAAAGCGTAGTCTTTCATTTCTTTAAGGGTGAAGTAATAAAAGTCACAGAAGTTTATAATGGCACCTAGTATATCCCGCCAAACCTACATAACATCCTTGGTGGCCATTCTGCATACGACCGCATCAAGCAGACTCCCACATTTCTCCTCCTGAGGAGTGACTTTGTACAGCTGTAATGGAGGGAAAAAAAACTTAATTAAAATATTCTTTAAATTCATCAAGCAAAGTGTTAAAGGGGGAGTAAAAAAACTGCATTTGATTATGTACTCTGTGGGTTATAACATGATTTTAGGCCCAGTTATTTTTCTTTTGTCATCTCTTTCCTGAATTTTTCATTTAGTCCGGGACAGGATATAATCCACATCTGAGAATGTTTTGGGAATAAAGCAACATTAGGAGAAACAACTGTGCAGCCTGTCACCCCCGTAACATAACAAGATACAAGTGTGGAACGCAGATGAATTAGAAGGAGCGACCTTTTTGATCTTTGCGTGGTCTGACAGTGAGGAAAGCTCTTCCACTGGAACCTGCCGGCCCTCCACCCTGGCTGCAATGTCTGACACGTCCTGGGACTCATCTTTGCTGTCAACCATGACGATCAGAACGGAGTCATCGCCATCTGAGATCCCAAATCTTTTAAAGGCGTCTGAGATCTATATTAGTGGAAGCATATGGATAGCTTACATATCTAAAACTACATTAAGAGTAACTTTTTTTTTTTTTAATGGGAACATGCATCACAGAAATATCTGCTTCTCCTCGCTTACATTATTAGTAGGGGACAGATTGAAGATGATCTCCGAGTAAAGAGTTCTTGTCTTCATTTTTTCAACTTTCTCTAAGTGAACGGCTTTATTGGCAGCTACCAGCACTTGAAAAGGATCCACCAGCTGGAAATGGAAGCACAGGGTCAACGTGAGAAAACAGCAAGACTCCAGGTAATTCTCAATGTTCCTATTTCAGTGAAAGATGCGAGTACTTAACGGGTTTATTAGCCTGTGTTTTATACTTTTAACAAAGCACTGCTAAAACAGACGGAAAAGGCTCACCATCGTAGGGTTGATCAAGGCACCGTTTATTTTCCCTTCCATAGCGCTTTTTTTCAGTTCTGCAGCATTTTTGACTTCTTTGAAGAGCATCTGGGTCACTCTGTGGTCGGGGAAAAGCTCCAGCTTTTGTATTAGATGCATTCTGAAAACACACACACACAAAAGGTTCGATAAAATACTATAAACGGCACACGGACCACGGTGCTTCACGTGAAGTCTCTACACGGCGGGGGGAACCATAACACGGTGACACCGCGTCAGAGGAAATCTCCTCCTAGGAGGAAAAAAAGGATGTCACAAGGTAGTAAAACGGCAGTCAATAACATAATCATCCAAAATAAATCATACATATATGTAAGGCAGATATTATTCGACAGATAATCCTACGCTAAAGTATTTAGCACAGTACCGGAACCTATGGTTATACACGAGTTTCCGTACCGAGTCTATTTCTGAATCGGACCGCCAGCTGTCAAAAATCACAAATATTCTTCCGTTTAGCAACGGTGGACATGTCTCAGACAGTTTTCCTCTAAATTAACGTTTTCCCGCGGTTTAAATTCTCGAGTCTAGTCGTTATGCGAGATACTCTAAAGTCTAACAGCTAGCTCTGGTCTGAACTTTTCTCAGTTTTACACCGTGTTTCGTCGTCAAACATGGAGAAATTTGAAGGCTACATGTTCACTGCTCTGTGCAGCACCAACTTCTTAATATCCTGCCTGCTGTTCTCCAGAGTGACCCGCGAGCAAAGGGAGCCCTACATGGACGAGATCTTCCACGTCCCCCAAGCTCAGAAGTACTGCCAGGGAAAATTCAACGAGGTACAGTGTGAGTGATGAGGGTGAGCCCGCCATTATCAGGCGGATTAAGGTTAGCTAAGAGCAGCGGGGCTTTCGATTAGGGTTAATCTCCACACTGGACATATAGGGCAGCATCAGTATGGTATACCTGTCTGGATGGGTTATATTTGTTGATGTCACGTGGGCCAGCTTTAAAAAGAGCAAGGGACTTTGTGGTGAAGTGAAGCTTAACTGCTCAGATCTGTATGAAGCTCTGTAAACCTTACATTACTAATGGCTATCTGTAAAGACATGTTGCAGTTTTTTCATCCTCATATGTGACGTGATGCATGGCAGAGACTGACAGTGAAAGCAGTGTGTGTATTAGAGGAAACTTGGCTAAACGATGGTGTTTTAGTCAGGGATCCATGAGAGACAGTGAGTTTTCTAAAAAGTGTTAAAGCCTTGCAGAGAAAAGATTGGGGTGGTTATCATTCATCACAGCCCTGCCTGGTTCACATGCAGCAGAGTAACATGATGCCTGGGTCCTAGCAGAGGCCTGCGAGGCTCCAGGCACGTAGGACAAGAGACCAGTCAACGACCGCCTTTTTGGATTTTACGGATTGGTAACGCCTACCCGGAGTCAGCAGTTCAGACAGATGGTGACTTGGATGAGAGCAGTCTTTGATGATGATTTGGGGCTGTTCGCAATGTCTGTGAGGGAAGGAAGAGAACAACAGTGTTGGTGATTCTCTGGAGGGCCTTTTTAATCTGCTGCTACGAACCCCATGTACCACAGTGTAATGAACTATGCTCTCAGCGGTGGGTCTGTAGAAGCACAGCAGCAGGAGCATTTAACTGAGATGATTCTTCCCGAGTATCCTCGGGAAATGCAGGCCCTGCTGGGGCTTCTAAATGATGGCTGAGGTATCACTGGACCAGGAGAAACCATTAGACTCGTGGATGGATGAAATTTAAATTACTTTATTTGTAAATTTGTGTCGTCACATACTCCACTGGACGATATTCATATGTATCAACAGACTGCTATATCATTTGGGCTGTAATTTTAAGATAGCATATAGGTGAAGTTCCTAAAAAAAAAAAAAAAATGCTGGATTGTCTTGTGGCTCAGGAGCCAGAGCAGGTCGTCTATTAATCGAAAAGTTGGTTGTTCGATGCCTGGCGGTAATAATGAACTGTGAGTGCTGATGCAAACACAGGGTTTTTTCTTGAATACTTGTATCACAGACTAGCCAAGAAAACTCTGACAGTGCTATGAAATATCCCTGTGGAGGGCCACAACAATAGGATTACAAAGGGATACAATTAATATTGAGCACCGTGAAGCTCAGCTTATTGGTGTGGCCCTTCACAGCAGAGGCCCCACCCCTCACCCCCCCCACCCACCCAAGAGCCATTATCCGCTCACTCCACATGATAAGCGAACTTTACACCTTGTGCCGTGTTAACATGTTTTTAATTCATGCAGTGGGACCCGATGATCACCACTCTCCCAGGCCTTTACCTCGTCTCAGTGGGAGTCATCAAGCCTGTGGTCTGGCTCACCGAACTGACAGGCGAGGTGGTGTGCTCCACGGCCATGCTGCGCTTCATCAACCTGCTCTTCAACTGTGGCAACCTTTACCTGATCTATCTGCTCCTCTGCAAGCTGCACCTCAGGGAGAAGGTAAGTCCAGGACACGAAGACAAGACCACAAGTGACTTATTTTTTTTCTGATGTCACATTAACTTCTCTTCTAGACGCGGACAACCTCACGCCGAGTCCTGTCAGCGCTGTCTTTGTCCACCTTCCCTGTGCTCTACTTTTTTAACTTCCTCTACTACACTGACGCTGGATCTACTTTCTTCATCCTATTCACCTACCTCATGACCCTGTACGGCTGCCACAAGGCCTCCGCGCTGCTGGGCGTCTGCTCCGTGCTCTTCCGTCAGACGAACATCATCTGGGTGGCGTTCTGTGCAGCCACTCTGGTGGCAGGGAAAATGGATGACACATGGAGGGTGGAGCATACAAAAAAGAGGGACGAGAAGTCTGCACCGTCTCAGATCCCGCTGTCATTCAGCGGAGCTAAGAGAATCCTGCTTTTCACTCTGGAGTTCCTCACCTCACCCAATCACATAAAGGCGGTGCTGTTGGTGGCCTGGCCTTACGCGCTGGTCGGCATTGGCTTCCTGGTGTTTGTGGCGCTCAATGATGGGATCGTGGTTGGCGACAGGACGAGCCACGAGGCCTGCCTCAACTTCCCCCAGCTCTTCTATTTCTTCTCCTTCTCCCTGTTCTTCTCTCTCCCCGTCTCGCTGTGTTACCACCGCGTCCTCCGCTTCCTGCAGGCTCTCAAAAAGCAGCCTTTGTTTTTCCTCCTGGTCACCGGCATCTCTTTCCTCCTGGTGTGGAAATTCACCTTTGTACACAAGTACCTCCTGGCTGATAACCGCCATTTCCCCTTTTACGTGTGGAAGAAACTTTTCCAGAGGCACGAACTGGTGCGTTTCCTCCTCATCCCTCCATACATCTTTGCCGGGTGGAATTTTCTGGACTCCTTTAAATCGCGCTCTCTCTTTTGGAGTTTGGCTTTCCTGGCGTGCCTCATGGCTGCCACAGTCCCGCAGAAGCTCCTGGAGTTCAGGTACTTCATCGTTCCATACCTGATGTATCGCCTGCACATGCCCCTTCCCTCCCTTCCCAGACTCATCGGGGAGTTCCTCCTGTACACAGCCGTGAATGTTGCCACCATCTACATCTTCATCGCCAAGACCTTCCACTGGCCAGACAGCACAGCAACGCAGAGGTTTATGTGGTGAGGAAAAGACTAAAGTGTATCATTTCAGGATTTTCTCCTGTGTTACAGGGGACCAGAACATCTTAAAAATCAAAGCAAAGCCTCTGTTATATCTCAGTATCAGACCGACACGGTCATATCATTTTTATACACTCTAACCACACAGCTTTGTTCAAAAGGTGTAAGGTTTTATTCTCCCTACAGACAGAATCATTATCTCCAGTTTGTATTTGACTGGCGAAAAAAAAGTACTTTTCAATGACACTCAAAACACTCATAAATAAATCCTGCCAGTCAACTGTGAATCATTTCATGACTGAATGAAATTGATATTAACAAAAAATGTTAGTAATAATAACAGTGGGAGATCTCAGTATTGTAAGAGCGCTGGTGCAGATCTAAATCATAATGAAGAATTTTCAATATACTGTACTCGCATGTTGTTTTTACCCCAAACAGCTTTGTTTCCCCCTTAAAGCATTGATTGAAGCATTTCAACCTTGGAATAAAAAAATTAGGCTCTCGACTAAATTAGCTTCTTTTGAGATTCATAATTCTGACATAAGAAATGTAACTGATTCAGAAAATCAGAGGATTTAATTTGTAAATTCAACAAAATGTTTATTTTGTTGTGTCAAGTCTAGTTGTTAGGCTTCCTTGTTTTTGTACGGCAGTTTTTTCTACAGCACTTGTAAAATGCAGTACAACAAAATCACTCTTTTGCAAGTTTAATTAAAGAGACCAAAAATGATATAATCGTAATGTAAAGTTGAGATTTCTTTTGATGTGGGATGGTTTTTTAAAGCATTTTGTGCCAGTGATGGACGCTGACAGAACTTTATAATAATGGGACTATTTGAAGATGTACATACATTTTTACCTCGATATTCACTATGATTAAGCCATACGAGTCCACTGGAGGTGACTAAGATGTGTGTCGAGATGTTCACTGTTAATTTAGACGTTTTAGTTTCTGCTCTTCTGTATGTGCCCTCGTGCTCGATTTGTGGATGTGGTTAATTTCGCTGCTTATTTGTTGTTTTTCTTTATATGCACGAGATTTTAATCATAAAATTCATCCTAACGAAAATCCGATCACATTGGTTTGTGACTCATGCAATCAAAGTCAGTCAAATCTGAATGTGTAATTTGTCGTGTTTAGTTTGAATGCAGTTTTTCTTTGTTCACATCAAAGGTGTGACCTGTGTGTAGGTGTGAACACGAGTACACGTTGTGCATTGATGCTGTAAGTATGCTGCTCCCATCTTCATTCAACTGTGGAATAAAATATTCAAAGTCAAGTCTGTAGAGCACTCGTTTGAGTTTCACGTGAAGCTGGACAATAGCATTATATGTGCACTCTACGGTCACTTTATTAGGGTACACCATGCTACTTCCTTGTTGAAGCTTCTTTTGCCTCCTCAAGATCTGAGCTTTTTAACATGCTGCATTCTCCTGTTGGAAGCAGCCGTCAGAAGATGACTACACTGTGGTCATAAAGGGATGGACACGAGTATTCGGGTAGGCGGAGTTAAAACTAAGGGGACTAAAGTGTGCGAAGAAAATATCCCACACATTTGTTACACTACCAGCAGCAGCCTGAACTTTTGCTACAAGCCAGGATGGATCCATGCTGTCATGTTGTTCATGCCACCAGGCAACGTTTCCCCAGTGTTCTGACAGGCGTGTGACCCGGTGTGGTCTTTCCTATCAGCTCGAAGCAGTCTGGCCATTCTCTGACCTCTGAAATCTGCAAGACATCTTCTCTGCTGCTCGCTGGGTAGTTTCTGTAAACCCTCGAGATGTTTGTGTGGGAAAATCTTAGTCAATCAGCAGCTTCATCCAGACCAGCTGCCACCAAAGTTGTTCATTGGCCATTTTTTCCCCCTCTACACTACTTCCTCTGTGTTTCGACAACAAAAATGTATGATGAAAACAATAAACACCTTTATTAAACACCTCGTTATGTTGAAGGAACACAACAGAACAGAAATCAAGTCTTTTAGAACTTAATCTGATTAATCTAATTAATATTGTGACTATTTCTCCTTATTGACATCAAGTGCTACTAACACAGAGTTTGTCTCAGTCTGACTCACCGAGTTAACGGATTAGCCAGAGTCAGCCACCAGGAGGCGCTATAATGCAGCGCTAGAGACCCCTATGAACATGAACGTGCAATTCATCATGAAGTAAATGAATTCAGCATCTGAGCAACACTGGAAGGTACTCAAACATTAATCACTAGATGTTTTGTTTGAAGTCGGCCTTGAGGAGAGATTTTTAAGGTTTAAACTGAATCAGTGAATTCATATAAAGGGCCTGACTCTAAGAAACACACGTTTACAGGTGAGCATTTTTATTGTTTTACTCAAACAGTATCTGTGATGTAAGATTCCTACTTTTAGCAAATGTAGCACTGAGTTTGAGGGCCGCTTTTGTCGCATTTCATGTTTCCTGCATGTAATATTTCCAGTGGGTGGCCGGTCTGGGCTTTTCTACAGAGCCATGCTGCTGTAATAAGTGCAGAATGGTATGGTATTGTCTTGCTGAAATAATAAAGGCCTTCACTGTTACAGGCACCATGTGGATGGCAGCCTATGTTCCACTGTGAGGTATATTTAATGCAATACAAATTCAATTAATTTGTATACATTTGTTGAATTTGTTGAGACTTTCTGGGGTGTCACCTTTGCACACGGTCATGTTATTAATTAACTGCAGCAGTTGTGCAACATTCAGTTTTCTAACATTACACACTTTAATAATGAGTACCAGGGCTAGTAAATAAAAATATAGCCTTTAAACGATTAATGCATTGCATCTTTATGTTTTATGCACACAGGGTCCTGACTTTTTGGAAACACTGTGGTAACATTATTGAAAAGGTCAATGCTAATTTAGAGCAGTATTTTAGAAGTGCAGACTCAACTGTAAGAAAGCAGAAAAAACGCATGGCGATGATTGCTCTCCATGTCACCTGTATCGTTACTGGATTCTAATTACAGCAAGAAACACGGGGCCAGCTCACAGCTCATAAAAGTCACACTGGGATGATTACACAAATGTTGATTGCACAGCTCAGCCACTCCGAGCCTGCTGAAAGGACATACTGTATGTACTGTTGTCTCCGGAGCAGCGTTCACCGCATCTGCTCGCTCACTTCATGGTTTATAATGTTTTCACTTTTTCAGGTTTCACTACATTGATTTTTTTTTACCCTGCCAATTAATGAAAGTACAGATTAGTCTTTATCACCAGGGCGTTTGGGCATTTTGAAAATGACAGTCTCAAAGGGATCATTCATATATTCAATTCATTTCCTGATGCAATCAATCAAAGTTTGTCCTTGATGATGTGGAATATCTTATTCATCACTGACTGTGTTTCAGGAAGACCTGATAAAATAAGAAAAAGGATGGAAATGATTGACACTAAGTGTGAGTAAGTATTTCAGCAAACAGAAAAAAAAATTCAACTCTACAAAATGTAAATATCAAAGTCAAACTGTGACCATTCACCTTTTCCTGCCAGTATTGTACTTTTGTGTGTGGAAGAGTCATAGTTAGCTCTACTTCAGTAAACCTGACTTGTACCTTTTTTCCTAAGTAAAATCTTGACACTGCACATGTGCAGTAGAGCACATGTGAGGATAGTGTGTAGCAAACATGCAGACACTCCTATTATTACGCTCTCTCCCAGGAAAGGCCTTGAATTTGTGTGACCTTCAAAGTTTGCTTTCAGTAACTGGAATATATGACTTGGGTAAGTTTTGTGTTTTACGTAACGTTTCCCAAGTTACCAGATTGTCTATGAAACGCAGTCTAAGCACACAGTGCACAAACTAAATACAGCTTCAGCTCAGTCTCAGTGCAGCCTAGCAACGCACAACTTGGTTCAAAGAATAGGTGTGCATCTGTACACACATATCAGTTACAATGATACATGTGTGCTGATATTATCTCTCAAGAAGCAGTTTTTAAAGAAGGTAAACAAGTTTGAGGTACAACAAATTACACAAGAACTGGAATGGAAATCACTTTTATGGAGTGATGAATCCAAATTGGCCATTTTTGGTTTAATGATAGAGATAAAGCACTGAGTGTCTATAGCTGTAAAACATTTGTCAGCATCACAATGATGCAAACAATCAATGCAGTAAAAGCACACCAGGAAAGAGACAAACACAGCGCAACACTATGAGTCATGGATCGGCCTCCCCAGAGCCCGGACCTCAACATTACTGAAGCAGAGTGGAATCATCTCAACAGAGAACAAAACAAAAGGGAGTCAACACCCAAAGAAGAGCTTTGAATGCTTTTCGGGAAGCCTGGAGAAACATTCCTGAAGACTGCGTAAGAAATGACAAGAAAACTGCCCAAAAAAGGCTGTTTTGAAGAATAAAAGTGGTCACAAGCTTGAAATACTGACTTTCAAGCTTGTTACATACAAACGAGGGATGACTCAAGATTTTGACAAGATTTTGTATTATAAATAGTAATAATTTTGAAGGTGGGCACCAAATGTGGAAAGTGGACGATATCTCTGTTATTTGATTAAGGACACGATCTGTATCGTAAATATTTATTTTTCTGTCAGTGGCTGGAAAACAGGATTTTTTTCATTTACACTTATAAGAAGAAATTTGTTGGATTGTACACTCAAAATATGCATTTTTTCACAGAACAGAGTTTAAAATTTGTATCGGTAATGAACCCCCAAACCTCCACTGCACCACAGAACGAGCGCAACTCCCCTCAAAGTGCAAAGACTTCACAAACGTTGATGTTTTATGGCATTTTTATTACAGCACACTGTGACGTTGTAGAGTGTCATATTGAAAATCTAAAAAGTGTTTTGCACAGCTCTCCCCATGCCTTTTCATATGATATATCACTCTTTTTTTAACATCGACTATGACCTAGAGGTCAAATGCTTGGCCGGCTGAAGGTCTAATTTATCGCTGCAAAGTTTGACAATGATCCATAAAAAGCTGTGGGTAATATAAAGTTTTTACTGATTTTCTGACTGACTGACTTTGACCTCGACCCGATTGTCAGCAAAATTGAATCAGCTCGAGCTGTTCTTGGTATCTACCATCAAACAACATTTTAAAATGATATCTTGAGCAGCTGTCGATGCTAGGCTGCTAACAAACAAAAAGCACCTCCCAGAGGACAAATGTGCTGCTCGCAATAGTCTTCGTCTCACCACAAATCATCCACTTATGTAGAGATTTCAGAATTTGTAGCTTCCTCTACTCCACCAAGCTTCTCATGAGAAATAAGAGTACATCAAATTATTCTGTCTGTTCTGAGACAGAAACACAAGAATAGCGGGACATAAAATACACAGAGCTGAGACTTGAATTTGAACACTGAGACGATGTTTTGGTATCGCTGAGGTCTATTTATAAGCCCACCAAGTTTTCCATTGTGTCCTCTACTTATTCCAAGAACCCATTATTTGTTACAAATAAGAATCAGTGCAGTCAGAGAAAACTTCGGTTCTTTTTCCAGGAGCTAAATTTGAAAAGTATGAATAAATAGTCTGAATCGAATAATAATGTTAAATTGAGTTCTGCCACATCTAGGAAACAAAGGAGCAACCTTATTTACAAGTCCGACATAGTTTACATGTCAGCTTAAGCAAGTATCTGAGACTCTAAGCAAGAAATTAGAGGCAGACCCTGAAGAAGGAGCTATTAGTATTTAAGAGTCAAAGGTGAAGACAGGACAGTTTGCCACTTGTTGATCTGTTATGGTTGTATAAAAAGTTAGAACAGTAGAAAATAATTAGAGGGAGAAATAAAGGAAGAAAAAAAATAGGCTTAAATGATCTCATGACTAATTCTTAGACCTAAATAAAAACATCGTCTGCCTTTTATTCAACAAGGTCAGCGTGACACAGAGAAGAGTCTGAACATTTTCCATTCCATGCTCAAACAAGTACATCACATTTACCGAAAACCTACACTCTGAAAATACGAAGCAATCATCTGGAGTAAAATGCAGCTGAAATATGTGAAATCAAAGGTTTATTTATATTAAGATTTAATCATTAACAGACAATAGATGCTCAGTGAAGAGAATTGAATAGGAATGAAATAAAACGAAAAGACAAAAATTCATTTTACTATGAAAGTCCAAATAAGGTGGAATCCAAGCAGGTGGAGTTGAGCACACGGGTGGAACCAACTGAACCAACTGGGCTGACAGAGAACAATCAATCAACCTCACTGGCATGAACCTATAAGGTAGTACTACACAACAGAGAAAGCATTAATACACCAAACACAGTTAACACTGGACATACACGTGATGGGATATTAACTTGTCCTTAATGTCGGACTTGGTTTGCATCCATCGCATCGCTTGGGTGTGACAAATGAATCGTGGCCTCCTTAGTCTGTGGCTCTATTAGGCATTTGAGGGGCAGATGGAGGGTCTGCACATCGCTGCTGGGTGTGGATGGCTGTGGGAGAAAAGGTGGAGGTGGCTGTGTTTTCTGATGAGTGAGCTTGATGATGTAAAGCCTCCAGTGGTAAATGTGCTGTGGTCAGAAATGAGTCACCAGAGGTTTCTGGCGTGTGCTGTTCATCTCTGTTGCATGGTGGTGGGGGGAGGTCGTGATCCACTCTGACACACTGAGGCTGTGAGGAGGGATGCAAACAATCTCTGAGAAGATTTATCTGTTTCATCCTCATCACTCCTTTTTTTCCCTTGAGCTCTCTGTCTGTCCCTGCATTCGTGCTTCCACACTTCCACTTAATGCTCTCAGGTGATTTTCTATTTCAACAAACTCATCTCTTTCCACTCTTATCTCCTTTATTCTGTGATCTATTTTCTCTTCCAGCTGCATTAGCTGTCTTAATATTCCTTCTTGTGGGAAGCCAAAATGTTTTCCCTAAACATGCATAATGCTCATAGATCCTTGCTCCATGCTTTTCCTTCACCACATTTGGAGACATGAAATCCACCACTTAGGAGCTGGGGATCGGTCCACCAGGGCCTTGCTCCTCGCTGCCACCTGGTGCACAATGCAATACGGCGCCTCTTGTGAGTGTTGGGCCTGACCAGCCGGGCCCCATTGACTAAGGCTCAGCCACCAGACGCTCGCCCTCGGGCTCCCTACTTTGGCCTGGCTCCAGGGCGGGGCCCCGGTAACCCTATCCTGGGCAGGGTGAACTGTTTCCTTGATGTTCTACTCATAGGGGTCTTCTGAATCACTGTTTGTCTGTTCCCTCACCCAGGACCAATTTGCCATGGGAGACCCTACCAGGGGGCAGAAGCCCCCGGACAACTTAGCCCCTGGGATCCCTGGGACACACTGGTAGGAGGCCTTGGGGCAGACCCAGGACATGCTGGAGAGATTATATCTATCAGCTGGCCTGGGAACATCTTGTTGTCCCCGGGACAAGCTGGAGGAGGTGGCTAGGGAGAGGGAGGTCTGGGTTTCCGTTCTTAGGCTGCTGCCCCTGCCACCTGGATCCTGTGCTCATGGATGTGAGCACAGGGAAAGAATCATATTCCTGTTTTCTTCCTGTTTTTCCTCTCTTTTTTGGTTTTTAAGTTAGAGTTCTAAAATAAATTGTGCATTTGTGCATCAACCTGGTGCATTAGCTGGATATCCCAGTGTAGGTGGTTTGGGGTCCAAGATGTTAGCTCTCTTCGTGTATTACCCATCTCAGACCACAGATCCAGTCAGCTGTGGGATCCCACTTCTCTGACACCAAGCTTGTTGTGGAAATTAAGATACACACAACCAGGTGGTCTTCGTGAGTTTTATTTGCTTTGCAAACGGGTCAAACAATAGTACCGACAGCATTTGTGACCCCGAGGCATTGTAACCATAGAATATTTATAGAGAAACAAACGCTGGATAATAAAACTCTGAGATCAACATGCGGTCTGTCTGAAAGTTTACACAGAGAGGGAATTCAATTCAATTCAATTCAATTTTATTTATATAGCGCCAAATCACAACAAAAGTCGCCTCAAGGCGCTTTATGTACAGTAGATAGCACAATAATAAATACAGAGAAAAACCCAACAATCATATGACCCCTATGAGCAAGCACTTTGGCGACAGTGGGAAGGAAAACTCCCTTTAACAGGAAGAAACCTCCGCAGAACCAGGCTCAGGGAGGGGCGGCCATCTGCTGCGACCGGTTGGGGTGAAAGAAGGAAAACAGGATGAAAGACATGCTGTGGAAGAGAGACAGAGATTAATAACAGATATGATTCGATGCAGAGAGGTCTATTAGCACATAGTGAGTGAGAAAGGTGACTGGAAGAGGGACATACACGTGAGAACACAATATGGAGCCTTTCATCCAACAAGGTCAGCTTGACATTTTCTACTGTCATGGCTATGCGTTCCTAATTACATATATGCTAGACATGCAATAGTAATGACAGCCGTTTATTACTTTCCTTCACAGTCTTCTTTACATTTATGAGTCTGGAAGGATGTGGTTGTAAATTGCCAAATGACTAGATGGTAAAGACACAGAAACATTAGAGTGGTCACTGTCACCGAAAATATCTCAAAGACAGGCCGCGTGCCATTCCGGATGATTATCATCACCCTTACAGAGGATAGTTACAAGAGACCTTTCCCTTTTCCACTCTGCTTGCTGTGGGGAGAGCTCGGAGATTCAATGGGTCTGAATTAAGATTAATAATCTCTCAAATTTGGGTTTTTTTTTAGTTTGTGGTGATGTGATGAAGAAACACGGCCGATGGTGTGATTGAATTCTTGTCAGACAAGCATTAAATGGCAGGTACCTAATGCCTTCATTCCCACATTATCCTATCAGTTCTTGTCTTAATCCTCCCATAATCTGGAGATATTAGGCTTACTTTTGCAGTGATGCCATCTAATTAGCTTCTTCTGTGGATTGAAAAACACATTTACTGTAAACGTAAGTTTTCTTGAGATTGTGACTTAATTAGAGAGCTAATAGCATTTACTCGTGTCTAGAAGGGGTCTTAGAATACACATCCTTCATGACCAGCGACCCATCTCACAGTTTTAAAGTCATCTGGATCAGGACCAAATTTCCATGGGTCCACCTCTCTAACAAGTTTCATGAAATTCGCCTTGGCAGTTTATGCGTTACTAATTGACAAACAAACAAATGGCACTGAAACCATACCTCTGCCTCGGCTCGCACGCTGGCACACTTAGAGCACAGGAGGCACAAAGAAACAGATGGAGTTACAGAGGACACCATATGCTACCAAGTCGTGAAGGAGCACAAGCACGTCTCTGTTCTCTCACAGTGGAAACCGTGCTGGGAAACTTTGCCGTTTAAATTTATAGGTGCGATGCAAATTAATCTCAGAGTAGGACAACAGCAAGGCTGAGACTGGATGGCAGCTGTGTCGGGCTCTACTGTTGCTAAAGCCTAGATTTTTGGCACGCCACCACTTGCTTGTTGTCACTTATATAAAGGCCAGATGATGCTGGGGAGAACGCCATTATTGCGAGTAAAGAGGTAAAAACAGAAACAGCAAAGAAAAGTAATGAAACCTTTTGGGATCACTGCTAACACTAAAATAACTTGATAGTGAAATAAAAAGATGATTTCTCAGTTTCTTTGTGATGAAAGTCAAACTGCTCAAAAACTTGACCAAACATAAAACAACCCTCATAAATCCCTTTTACTAAGTCCGCTCCTTCTAGAATTAAGTCATTCTTCCAACTTTTGAACATAATCATCCAGATCTGGATCTCTGTTAGTTTTTCTGACCAGCAAATTTGGTTATTATGTAGGTTTTGAGGTAATCATGTACCCATTTGTGCACCACAGATTGCTTGGACATGGAAACCTATGACATCATCCACTGGTTTTCAAATTTGAGCCTAGACAGCAGTCAGGATCTTTTAAATCCCGTATAGAGTATCGAGAGTGTACAGCATGGATGACAAACTGATTTTACATCGTGGGCTACATACAGCCCACTCTGATCTTAAGTTGGCTGGACGTGTAAAATTCCACTTTATGTCATTTTATGACGTTTAACTGCACAATTAGTCCCTGAAATGTCTTAACACAAGATAAAGAAGCTTTAACAGCACATATCAGTTTTTTCTATATGATAAATGAGTAAAATTATAGAAAATGTTCTGGCAGTTCACTGCCCAGGCTGTGCCATACTTATTAAACATGACGTATTTGTTGATTCAAAGAAATTTCTAAGCAGACGGTGAAAAACAGTCACAGTCTGGCGGAGGCAGACTGTATGGAGTGACGAAGTGGACCCGAAATGCAGACACCTAGAACAAAACTTGAATGTTAACAGAAAGCGAGCTGTTTATTAAGGCTGGTAAAAACTTTACAGAACAAAAGGCAGAGGTGACGCTAAACAATAACCTAAACTGGGGAAACTACAGATAAACATAAAAAACCAAAAACATGAAACCTGACGTGGATACAAAGAAACATGGAGCCTAGAAACATGGAAACATGGCACAAAGGACAACAGACAACCTGACAAAAACTGAATGAGAAAACACAAACTGAATACACACAGGAGGATAACGAGGGGATGGGGAACAGGTGGGAACACCGCTGGGACAAGTCAGACCTAGCGGGCGTTTCTCAATATGCGTACTTGTGCGTTCTCGTGTACTCGTGATACGTCATCAGTCGGAGACCAAGTACTGTTCCAATTCGAAGTACGCATCAAGCCGAGAACGCGAAAAAGTCCCGGATGTGTTCTCGCTCCGCCCGTTTTATCGAGCATGCATCGGTGTGGACTTGGTACAGCTAAATATCCCAGAATGCATTTCGTCCAAAACTCAACAGCGGACTCCCGGCACATCGTTTTCACCCCCCGCTCGCGGTCTTCTCACTACTCAGGTTAAAGAAACTCCAGCAGCTGTCTATAGTATTGAGTGTCCACTAAAATAGAAATAAAAGCGTTCTAACATCTCACCTGCTTGTTTTTATTAAGGTATGTACACATATGTACATGTACACTATTTTTATTAATAGAGGTTTCACTACTGAGGTTAAAAATGATATATAAGTCACTTAGATCACTTCTAAATGTTAATGTTTGGTTTATTTCAGTGTTTTATTTGTTCCTGAGTAAACCGGTTTGGCTGTGATTACAGTTAAGCTTCATAACATGTTACTCACAGTTAAATTAGGAGGAGACGGCGGTAAAAACTCCGGACCTGTGACATCATCACGTACGCAGGTGTTCCAATTGTACATATCGCGAGTCCGTGCTCGCGTTCTCGGCGGGTACGTACTCCCGTGCGTTCTCGGCGAGTACGTACTCACCGAGAACGCGAGTACGTACTCGCGTACTTGAGAATTGAGAAACGGCCAGCAAGACAAGAGAAAGATAAAACTAGACACACTACACACAGGACAAGGACTTTCACAATAAAACAGGAAACAGAATGGAAAGCAGACATGACAACACGAACATGACAACATAAGACACGCAGCATGAAACACTTAGAGGGTGAGGGAAACTTAAATACAGGGGTAGAAAACACAAAGGGAATCTAATAAATGAACTTAGCTAACCTAAAGAACTTAAACGTCAACATCCAAATAAACTAAAACTTAAAACGCTGGGTCAACAGACCCAGGAACGTGACAAAAACAGTAACAGTAACCTGTTATGTAACTGTTTATTCATTACTTAACTACTTTGGTGTAGCATGAATGACTGTGGGGAGGTCTTTATTAGCAGGAAAAGCCCTAAAACGTATAAAGTCCTTCATATTTTCCAAAGCTGCCCAGTGGACCATTTGGTCTTAGAAATGAAGGATCTTCGAGGATGAGAATGTTTTCAAAAAACGTAAAGAAGTCCAGTCGCTTTTCTTTCCAAGCTCCTTAGATGATTGGACTAGAGTGAGAACAACAGAATGGAAGTGATGAAAAAAGCAGATTAGCAGCTTAAATACCCGGAAATGCAGCAGAAGAGTGAATACTGAGTTCTTTTATTACCCTTACATGTACGCTTTATTGTGTTACACGGCTGACATAATACACATCCTACTTAATGCTAGACGTTTGCAAAATGCAACTGAAGAGTTGCATTTTGCACAGTTCAGAGTTCCTGTGAACTCTAATCTCCACTGTGAGTTGAAAATGTGTTTCCAATTCCAGTCTGCATGTGAGTAAGACTTATTGGTTAATGACTCTCCTTAAAATGGGCTGTCAGCGGCTCCAATCAATCCAGTCCAGGGGCGAATTTGAAGGTGGGCAAGTGGGGGCCAACTGCCCCACTGCTGCCAACTTTTTTGTCCTTAAAATACTAGAAAACTAATAGCTTGTTTTGCAAAAGCTTCTTATAGTCTTTTCTTAGATGAGATAATGATACATTAAATAATTATAAGTATTTTTGTGGATATTTTGTTGGTTCACTTTACATATAGGAGATTTTCACACACTTCACTGAAGAGATTTGTGCCACCCTAGCTTGACCTCTTGCCCCTCCTTTGGCCTCCCATGTAAGATTTTCTAGATCCACCACTGGATTCCAGTCACACTTTATACATCTCTAATATTTACATAATTTTTGGAATTTCTCTCAATGATTTAGAAGGGAAGAGCTTAGCAAAACAGGCCTCAATGAATTCTGCAAACCATTTAATGACGTAGCATTTGTGAATGCTGCTGGAAGAAGCCCCTGCACCTGCATCATTTAGCTCTAAGCTTTGGAAGGAAACCGTGCTTGCACCGAGAAGAGTGTTGGTGTGCCCGGTTCACTCTGCAGCTGGAGAAGTGGTATATTCTGTTTCTCTATTAATGTATCCATATTTATAACTTCTCCGTCTCAAGGCTCAGTCTGCCTATGAAGTGGTTAGACCGGTGGAGACCCAGCGATGTCATTCTGATGGAGAGGCACTGAGCAAAAGGATGAAATAGCAACACCAAGTCAACAAAACACACCAATACATCAGAACTCATTTGAAGTATACTCAGGTAAAAGTAGCTCTCACTTAGTGGAAGCAGCTTCTTGCTTACACTGCTAAAAAAACCTCACTTAAACATTACATATGCTGCAGGAAAATTATTCTATATTGCAAAAGCTCATTAAAACTTTATAACAGGCACAGAGCGCATGAACCTGAACACATCAGCTACAGTACGTGCCATCTCTTTGCACCTTTAAAAAAAACAATTAAAGCACATGAAGAAACTGTTCTATTTATATAAGAACGGTGGGAGTTCAGTGGGCGGAGCGGCCAAAGCATGTGTTTTGTTTTATTAGAGGCACGCAGTAATTATGCAACCTGCCCACATTCATATGAGTGGCGTGACGTCTGGAGAAAGTTTGATGTCCTGCGAGGGACGCGTGGGAGACGTTCAGGGTCATCTGGAGCCGTCCTGATGGCTTCACGTTTGCAAAAATGCAGCTTCGCCGTAAATATCGCACTGAACACCTGACTGTCCTCCTCTTTTTTAATTTTCTGAGGGATATTTAAATGAGATCCAACTTTAGCTCTGTCTCTGTGCCAGGTTGCTAAGCTACAGCCTGTGTCAGGAAGTGACAGGCGAACATAATTACGACCCTGGTTGACAGACATCGACCACAGTGTTCATTAGACATACTCAAGCATTAAGACATCAAGTCTTTTTAAAGGACAAAATCCTGACACGACCTTTTGTATCAACTAATTACCACATTATCATTTGGTGAATAAGTATTTAGACAGTTAAAGACAAAGGAGTTGGCTCTGGTTTGATGTATGGACGGAGTTTTGTGCTTATGTCTGCTTGAACGTTCTTGCATCGTGACCATTTTTGTGGCACCATCATCCAAAAATGTTGCATTTTACTGTATTTTGTACAGATAAATATATAAAAGCTTTATAATGGGTTTACTGCCACGCTTCTCAATTTCTTAGACGTGTCCTCCTCTGAATTCATGGTCTTGATGTTTTGCTCTGTTGCTGCTAATGAGCTGTTTGTGTATGTCGAGCGTTGTTTCCTTGCAGTCAGCATTGTGATGTGCTCTCGCTCTGTCTCATTCTCTCTCCATGCTGCCCTCCCTTTGACTGACAGTGATATTAGCACCTTTTCTTCTCTCTGCCTCTCTTCAGCCTTCAATCATTCCATCGCTTCCTTTGACCTCAAGAGATGCTGGCAAAATAAAGCTATTTGTAGCGGGCAACAGGCGATGTGCAGGAAAAATAGATACAAATGATTTGTACTACTCAGAAATATTCACCTGATTTGGAATCAATCAAATTGTATTGTGGAAAATGGTTTTGTCAGAAAACAATTGCTTAGGAAGCTGTTGAAACTCAGCGAGGTTTAACAGCTTCAAGGTTCTCCATGAGGTTTAGAAATGTGTTTATGGGACTTTCTGACCATTCTTCCAAAAGTGCAATTAAAAAAAAAGAAGTCATACACCTGGCTTGTAGTCTGTCTAATTCATTCAAAAGGTGTTCTATTAGACAGAGTATGTGAGATAAAATTCTTTGGTGTGATAATACATCACAAACTATCCTGGATTCCCCACATTACTCATATCAAAGGCAAAATATCGAAGTCTCTGGCAATTCAAGGTTAAGGATCTCATAAATCAAACATCATTATACACTCTCTATTGTTCTATTATACTGCTGTACATGACATACTGTGTGGAAGTGTGGGGAAACACGTATAAAACACACACACCCATCCAATATACATTCTGCAAAAAAGAGCAATAAGGATAATAAATAAAACTACTTCAAGAGAACCATCAAATCCACTTTTTATCAAATTAAATATTCTCAAATTTAAAGATTTGGTTGACCTCAGAACAATGTACAAAGCAGCAAATAAATCTTTGCCCCACAACATTCAGAACTTGTTCCAAATAAGACCAAATGCTCATAACCTGAGAGGAATCCTCATGTTAAGCAAGCCAGTAGTAAGGATATGTAAATTATCAGAGCATTACAGTCAGAGGAGTTAGTGTGTGGAACACCTGTACAGATGAAATCAAGAAAAGTACATCAATACAAAAATTCACACGATTGTTCAAAAATAATAAATTGCATAAATATAGGAAATTTTCCTCTCAGTGACTGAGTTGTCTCATTGTGTCCTCATTTTTTATAGATCGAGGCCTGAGTACCCCAAGCTTAAGTGTTCATTAAGGTGTTTGTCACATAGATATAAAATAAGCTCAGAGATTAAGCGGGTGTTATAGACAGGGTGGTTAGTTTATGTAAAAATGTAGTTTTGTTGTTGTTCTGGTTTACGTGCTGAAAATGGTTTTATTTGTGTATGTTCAATGTGTTAGACTTGTACATAGTTAAACATATATGATCAAATAATGTTGAATCCTGGATAAGAATTTGTAAGCAATGAAATTTGAAATAAGGGGGTAGGAACAAGAAAAGGGTAAACTTCCTTTTCGAACACACACATTCTGTAGACATAGATATATACATGAAAACTTGATGATTTTTAAGTTTTGTTTTTTGATTTTTTTCTGTTGTTATTTCAATTATATTTGCATGTACGAAATAAAATTATATCTATTGGGTTAAGGTAAATTTGGTCCAAAGAAGATCTGCCATCTTGGTTTGTTCTAGAGACCAGAAGTGACAAATGAGCCTGATTGTTCCACCGCCACGAATGTTATGTTATTGAAGATGTTGTCAACAAGGTCCCAACACCACAACCACGACATGACTTATATAGGGGTCAGTGCATCATACATCACTCACCTACAGAGGGTGCAAAATGCCACAGCTCGTCTTTTAACTGGCACTCGAAAGTTCGAGCACATTTCCCCTATTTTAGCCTCACTTCACTGGCTGCCCATTCCTTTTAGGATTCATTTTAAAATTCTGTTATATGCTTTTAAAGCCCTCTAATGCCTCGCCCCATCTTATCTCTCTGAGCTGCGACAGCCTTATACGCCTACCTACCCGCTCTCTTAGCTCAGCTGATCAGCTGCTCCTCACTGTACCCAGGACTAAGCGTAAACTTAGAGATCATGCTTTTGCTGTAGCAGCTCCAAAACTGTGGAACGATCTCCCTTTAGAGATTAGACAGGCTTCTTCCCTACATGTTTTTAAATCACTCTTTACCCTGGCCTTTGACACCACGTGAGATGTTGGTTTTATTTTTAGTTGTTTTTACTTGATTCTATGCTGTTTTATCTTGTTTTTTAATATAGGGCTGTTTTAATTTTTTTTATGTATTATGTGTTTTATTTATTTATTTTTGCTGTTTTCTGTTATTCTATTATTTTTAACTTTTTTTCTGTACAGCACTTTGGTCCTGTGCTGGGTATTTTAAAGTGCTTTATAAATAAAATTGGATTGGATTGGATTGCCTCCACCGTGTTTTTTTTTTTTTCCGTTGCTGCCTCTTTTCACTCGCACCTACTCGGCTCAACTCGACTTGACTTGGTTTCGGTCACTTTTTGTCACAGCTCAGCAGCCTTTGTGTTTAAGGAAACGGACCTAAATGCAGACACGGAAGGAGACGGAACTGAGTTGTAAACAAAAAGCGAGCCGTTTATCCTGGCTGGTAAACATGAAAAGCAAAAAAAGGCAAAGGCAAAGAGGGGCGAGAGCTAACTGAAAACTAACTGGGAAAACTAATAAACTAAGACAACTGTAACAAGACTGAGGTAACTATGAAAAACTATGAGACGACTATAGCGACTATTACTAGGACATGATGTGGAGGGAAAATACACAGATGACCTGACTGAAAGAAACACAGAGACTAAATACACACAGGAGGTGATCAGGGGAGTGGAAACACATGGGGAAACAGCTGACACAGATGAACATAACAACGTCACAGTGGAAGAGTAAAACTAAACACACTGAACAAAGAAACACAAGACTTTCAAAATAAAACAGGAAACATGGAGAGACGTAGACATGACAACACAGGCTTGACAACATGAAACACACAGACAAGAAATCAAGTCACACTGACACAGAAGACAAGAACAGACTCACACAAGGGGACATAGAAACTAAACTAGAATAACACTCAACTAAATCCTAACTGATAATACCAACACAAGAAACAAAAATACAAATTCATGTTTCATGAAGGAGTTGCTCACATGACTTATTCAGTGACTCACTCCCTGACAAATCAGTGCCATGCAGCCTGCTGACATCACATTTTCAGCTCGAATCAGCTCGCCTGAATCAACAGGAACAAAACAAAAGTACCTGGGTACAGGTGTAATAGAAAAACCTAAAAACCGAGTAGAGTCGAGTAATAGTAAATAACAGTGTGAAAAAGTGTTTAGAGAGGGTTGTAGACACTTAGTAATGTATTGCTCTCCTGACCATCTCCATACATACTAACAACAATTTGAATCAAAAATCTCAAATTAGGATTCATGACTCCATAAAACCTGCAGATCCAACTCAAGAACTAGGAACAATGTGTTTTTGATCATTTTTGCTATTTTTATTTATTTATTTATCCTTCAGTTCGGTCTTTTTTATGCTTGAATGACATATCAGACAAACTAATAAAAAAAAATCCAAAACATTCCTTTGAAAATATTCAGGTACAAGTACTGCTGTTGAGGCATTTAATGCAAAACTTCAGTAATGGATTAACATAAAATTGAATAAGGGGAAGAAATTGTTGGATTGATGGTTTGCGAGTAGATGAGAATAAGTTGGAGTCATCTGTTGTACTTTGTTCCAGAAGAGTTAAAAATTGTCTTAATACCAAGATGTAATCAATAAATACACTAATTTACGGTGGCCCTGAGAGGCCAAAGGGACTGCAACTTAAGAAAACACCAGCAATAAGAAAAACGCTGGAAAAGCACTCAAAACACAACGGAAATAGGAAAAAACAGATTTCCAAAAGGACCCGATGGACCAGTTGCAGGAACCAAAACATGGTAGGTGTGTTTTATCATGATTCATATAATACTGATGACGGATTTTTAGGCTAATAGTTAGGCTAGCACACTTACCTCTCATCTTTTCTTTGCTCATAAAACCGATAGATCCTCCACTTCTTTTAAGTGTCTCCCAGCGCAATTCTTAGCATATTTTGGTTACTGCAACTGGTCCGTCAGGTTATTGTCTCCCCAGAAACACTTCCCTTGTGCTTTTGGAAATCAGTTTTTTCCTATTTCCGTTGTGTTTTGTGTGCTTTTCCAGCGTTTTTCTTATTGCTGGTATTTTCTTAAGTTGCAGTCCATTTGGCCTCTCAGGGCCACCGTACTAATTAGCTGTATTTTGAAATTCATTCAAAGCATAATCCCTTGATGAATAAGTAACACGATGAAAAATATACTGAAAAAATGTTTATCTTTTAATTTGGCCAGACTATGGGCGCAACAGTAGCATTTAAACAGACATCATTTCTTTGAATTCTTTCCATCAATCTGGCTGTCCATCAGATTTTAACCTGTTAAATCAAAAACACTGATTTTTTTTCCCCTCTCATTTCCTCTTTCACGCATAAATATTGAAACTTCATCTGCGCTATATAATTTGACTTCACTTAATGGAGCCAACCCACAATTTCAGGGCTGATTTTTCCGCAGGCCAAATGTGAAACCAACTGAGTGAATTTGTTTTGCAAATATATGCAAATACGGTCTGTAATAAGGAGAATCCATCAGCTAATTTTGTCCGCTTTCTAAATTTACGAGTGCATTTACGGCTGGGGAATAGATGGGCCTACACCTGACATCTATCTCATATACACAAGAGGGTTGATGATGATTGAGTGGGGCGTCTGTGGATAGCAGAAACGCCGTGTGCATGCTTGATTATATCTGTCACCATCAGCCAGCTTTATTATCAGCATAACGCTGACATATTTACAGTGGATGTCTTACTTTAATTTGCCCAAGACAAGCCATTTTAAAATGTCAGTGATGTGTGCAAGTGTCATCCGTCTCTGTATTACCTGCAGGTATTCACTTTTTTGTTCTATCTCCCGCTCAGTTATTTCTCACAAGTCCCAGAATGCCTTTTAACAATCCCAAGAGAGAGGGATAGCAGTTAATATGACAACCCACAGTGAGATATTGTCTGTCAGCTATGAACTTTTATTTTATCCATGATAATTAATTTTTATACTTGGTCTCATTTTTGAATTTTTTTAAATTTATTTTTGCTTATTTAAAATGATGAACACTAATGTATGCTATGTGTCCATATGACACAATATTGTCTGCTGATCTGTACTGATTATTACTTTATAATTTCAGTATTAACACCTCTGTGCTGCTCGTCAAGGAGATAATTGGTAATGAATCTATTGTGATTGCTTTTTCTGATAGAACATGCTGTTTACCAAAGCGGCAGACCAGAAGGTGACAGCCTGCCAATATACAGACTGTTATATGCCTGATAATCCTCCCAGCACAAATGCGAAGTTAATGGAGGTATAAGTGAACGAATAATGTTAATCAGGCACAAGAACAGCAAAGTTGCCATGCAAACAGCAGCTCACATGTACGTCCACGTGAATGCAAAGCGAATGCAGCGATTACATAGTTGTTGGATGGAAAGACAGTGAGCATAGCTGGATGCTGACCTTAAATCCAGGTCAGCATCAGTGGATTTTGCTCCATGACATGATAAACAGAGAAGTTTTTTGCAAAAGGGTCAAACAATGCTAAACTCTCTTGAGGCTTTGAAGCTAATTTGTTTTTAACCAATCAGTATTATTGTAGGGTCTTTACCTTACAATATAAAGCACCTTGAGGTGACTGTTGTTGTGATTTGGCGCTATGTAAATAAAGCTAAATTAAATTTTATTATTGTCTGTGCAACCAGCTACCAACTGATACTTCTTTAGAGATTTGTGAATGCAAAGTAGTCATGTAGTGTCTTTATAGTCAATATAAATGCAAACAAACAATATTGTGTTGTAAAAAAAAAGTTGCAGAATTTGTGCATCTTGCATGGTACAAGTAGCTGCTATGCTATAGACACAGAGAAATGACTGGAGACTGCAGCACAACTGAAATGACTGAAACTATGTGAATAAATCCCTGTCTTCAAAGTGGTTGCTTTACTTTGTTGTTAGCAAAGAAATGAGATCAAGCTGACAATTAGATGCAGTTTATTTGTGGTAATACTATATTGAACTGCTACTAATTGGTAAACATTGCAAATCTATTACTGTGTGCTGCAAACCTGTCACCATTTATGTACAAGAAATTCACATTAAACAGAAGTTCACATTAGCTATAACTTTATGTATTTGAAACAGGAATTCATAGAGTCATCGACAATTAGCTTTTATAGAGGAATCTAACCAATTGATTTCCAATTGGGAACCAGCTGAGTCAAGTCCCCTATCGCAAAGACAATCTGGTTTGCAATGTGTCTGCATTTACAAGTTAGACGCGGAAGCTCCAGCAATACTTAATTGCTCTTCTTTGACCAGTGTAGTTGACCAATAACTTATAGCTTAAGTCTAAAGCGCTTCAACCTCTCAAGACTTTATGTTCTTCTCTGTGCACCTTGGAAGTCGGTGACGTTGTGCCATGAACCTCAGCTCTGTTTAAAAACCAGATGAAAACATTCCCTGCTCACTGCGCATCCATTCATCCTATTTTTATTCTAGTGTAACTCAGCCATTAGCTAGATATTAGCATAAAGGTTGAAAATGGTGTGGAAACCTTGGGTTTCACTGTAGTAAAGCTAGTAAAAAAGTAAAATTCAGTACTCTGAAATACTCTTTGTGCCCTCAGAGTGTTAACTAGCGAACATTAAAAGGGTTACAATGGCAGATGTGTGAGCCCTAAGACTTTTATCAGTGTAATGGGTGCAAAAAAGGAAAAGAAAAACAATTCATATCTCATTTTAGTCACGAGTGTAGTCCATTTTTAGATATTCTTAACTGAGCTGAAATTTGGGTGTAAAGCCAGGTTTAGTGTAGGCACCTCACCAAATGTTCTGTATTGGTGGTGTTATGATTGTTTATATATAATAATAATAGAATGAAAAACAGTAGTGGTCCTAAGACTGACCCCTGAGGCACACCCTTGGTTGCACTCGTAGAGCTAGAAGTGATAGTTTCTGGTCTTTATTCTGACAGTCTGTGTGGACAAGTATTTTAATATTGTATGACGTGTGCCAAAAGCCTTTGAAAGGTCAATTAAAAGGACTGCAAGATTTGTTTTTTTAAAAATACACATGGCACAAACACATTTGTATTACACTGCTTGTTGTCTGCAAGGCGATGAGCAGCTCGACCATGAAAATTACTGGAGAGTTACAGTTTTGATGGTGTCAGCTAGAAGGAAAGCCAGGCAGTACACACACGTATGAAACCAGCAGTCATATTTATTTCGCAGTGAAGGTGCTGGAACACTGCATTCTCCTTCAGTGCCACTTTTCCCAAAAATTTCACACTGCTTCTCCAAGGTTAAGTAACATCTCTGTTAACAGTAGGAGGAGAATCACTCCTCCGGCTGTAAACAGCTGAGAGACAATCACTTCTCAGCATAACTGCATAACCCCTCTGCTCTCTGAAGCTGACAATATCCGAAAACGCAAACAAAAACAAGCTGGATTGAAAGTGCTGAAAATCAGGGATCTCAGCACCTGTCAGAGTGCTTGCAGAGTTACTGGGTGCTGCTGAAGAACAACATCAACCCCCAGCAGATACACACCGCACGGTTGTGTACTTCTGTGTGTCAGGGCATTGATGGCTTTGCTGATTGCCAGGTGAAAATACAAACTGAGAAACATTTTTTCATTTTACAAGAAATAACTGCCACCAATCAGAAAGATGACTCAGTAATGGCAACTTTCAAAATAACACAAAAGTTCTTCATGTTCTGCAGCGGTGCCTAGTTCAAGATTAGTGGCCATGTGTCTGTGTGGTTTGTGTGTTTGTGGTGTGGGTAGACTTTCTTGTACTGTAATTATCCTGTCAGATGGAGCAAACCTGATATTAGTCCTAATAGGCTAGGGCTGGAAAAACGACAACAGGGAAAAACATGGAGCAGAAAATCCAAACATACAGTCATGTGAAAAAGTATACAAGTATACATACACATCATAACAAAACCTAAACTCATTTCCCCTTGTGGGACAATAAAGAATTTGAATTGAAATTGAATTGAATTGAAAAATCATCTGGGCCCTAGTAGGTCTTAGATTTAGGTAAATACATGAACAACATATGAGACATTTAAAAACAATAACTTGGAGTAATGGTTTTTTATATGACTTTATCAGTGTCGCACATAACTGTGGAGGAACTTTCGTCCACTGTTTTTCACAGCGTTACTTTAGTTCATGAGATGTTTGTGAGGGGGGGTGGGGACCTCCAGGCCTCAAGGGCCGGTGTCCTGTAGGTTTTCGATATCACCCTAGGTCAACACACCTGAATCAAATGATTAGTTCATTACCAGGCCTCTAGTGAACTACAAGACATGTTGAGGAGGCAATTTAGCCATTTAGATCAGCTGTGTTGGATCAAGGACACATCTAAAACCTGCAGGACACCGGCCCTTGAGACCTGGAGTTCCCCCACCCCTGCTTTAGGTGTTGCACAGATTGAACAGATTTGACTAAAATATGTTGATATAGTGAGGAGTTCTTGGTCAAGTAAATACCCGCAAAGTGCCCAGGTCCTTTGGCTGCAGAACAAGCCCCAATCATTACCCCTCCACCACCGTGATTGACAGTTGTTTTGATTGAAAGTTATTGAAAGTTAAGAGTAATATTAAAACAAAGTAGCTGCCTCCATTGTTGGAAAAAGGAATTGGCTGGGCCGTGCTATGAATTCTGCATACTGCAGTGTTCTAATTATTATTTAATTTAATTTAATCCAACTATTTAAACTTTTGTGTAAATAGGTATGTGTGTGTGTGTGTATGTTTGAATGTGGGTGATCTACCACAAGCAAATTTCATTGAGCTGTAGTTTTCACCACACTGTGCAATAACAATAAAAGTGATTCTGAATTCTGATTCTTTTGTGTTTTTTGCATGGCTGGCCTGCAAAACTTCTACTTGTATAGAGGTGGTCACACTTGCTGATGATCAGCTCATCACCTGCATTTGATTGGGATTAGTAGCATTTGGCTGAATTCCTATAGAAGCATAAAGTTTGCTTTTAGTTTTTCACCCACTACTTCTGCATTTCAGTAAATGAATGGTCTAATATGAGATGTTGTTGTTAAAGTGAGGCTGTATTTACCTGAATTTAAGAGCTGCCGAGGACTACGTTATTTTTTAAATTATACTTTGATATGTAAAACCTCTGAACAGAGAGAAGGCATGCTTTCTTTTCCATGATTGTGGGGTAAAAGGAGAAAAAAATGAACTTTTAACCTTTGACTGGCTCAGAGAGAAAAAAAAACAACTCACAAAATGTCGTTTAATATGAATATTTATTTAAAAATCAATAGTTCAATACAGAAATAGTCATCTGTTATATGTATTATCAGACAGTCAGTACTTCAACCATGCTTTCTCTGATTAATCACGGTCTCAAAAAAGTACAAGAATTTTTTTTTCCATTATTGAGCTTGTGCAAAGAAAACACACTAAAAAGCAATAGAAACACTGACACAAAGTAGATAACGATCAGTTCCTTTGAACAGGTCATTTTCCAGAAGAAGGCATCGCACAATTCCAAAAAGATCAGTCAAAGATTTAAGGCCATTTTGTACAGTTAATTTTCATATAGATTCGTATATTTCAAAACACTCAGTTTTCAACAAAAGGAACTGGTGCATCCTTTGTAAAACTGTACATGCAAACATAGTGCACATTATTAAGAAGATATGACGAGCATACGATACATTATTTGGATATCTTTAGTAAACAAAGATCTTACGTGTGTTAACACCTCACATGATCTAATAAAACACGCTTAGAAAAGGCGCCTCACAGGCACGCGCGCGCACACAAACACGCTCACGTTCGCGCAGTATACATCAAATGCGTTCACACATATACACACTTGTGGCTTCATGAGGCTTGTCAAAGTTAGTGAGCCGTGGCAAAACAAAACCTGTATGGAAGCTGAGAAAGGTCCGAAAATATGATCCTTACTAAAAAGTAGTGCTTAATTTGAAATATTGGAATTTGAATGGCTTGAATTTGGGTTTAATTTGTTTTCTGTTTTTTCAAAAAGTGTAGCAAGAAAATTTCAAGTTTTCCAATTTCCAGAGCTTCAAATTCAATTCTACATTCAAGTGTCTGCTTTTCAAACCTGGTTTGATTTTAAAAAGTTGAAAGTTTCTATCCTGAAGTTCACTAAACCAGGTCCAACAACGTTTTGTTGGGTTTTGTTGTTTGTTCATCAGTAAACAAACAACGAGAAAAATGGCCTAAAATCCTAAAATCAGAGAAAAAAAACAAGTTTAACTATAAATGAGGAATTTAAATGACACAATTACCTGATTTTCACAACGTTATAGATTATGATGACAACATCAAGTATTTAAGTCAGCTCATAATTGACAATTTTGCCCTGATTAGCTGGTCTTCTCGTGAAATTTGGTGAAATTAAAATTAGGGAACAGATGTATTTTCCACCCTGGAAAGTTTTTAATGATGAACGTGTGACTACAAGAGGTAGTTTGTTGTTCAAATAGCATGGGTTTAAATCTGGGCAGCCAACTGAAACTGGGATTAAAGCCAAGCTGTTGTTGTAGTCTGCAAACAATTCAAGTTGTAGTTTACATCCATGTGTGTCCAGACTCATATTATGTACAGCCTGTAGCATCTTTAAGGAATCGAACAGGTGGGCAACTTCTATTAGGATCATCAAATCAGTATCTGACTCATCATCTTCCTGTTTGGCACTGAATAATGGTCAAAAGTGTTTTTTCTAGAAAACATTATATCACAATAAAGTTGACTTTTGACACTTTGGATATAAAAAATTATAATTTATTCCCATTATGAAACATTTTTTGTTGGCGGTATTTTTTAAGTATGAATTATATGGCCAAAAGTGTATTCACAGGTCACAGTGTGTTTGACCTTTCACCACGCAGTTCCACCTTAAGTCTAAGCGGATGTTTGTGTGGAGTTAAAAGAAGCAATATTGTTTTGTTTTTTTTAATTGCTTGGTCCACAGCTGTCACCAGAGACAAGGCAAAAAAAAGAAAGAAAAAAGATGGAAATGTATAAATGACCTGTTGAAAAGGTTTATTCACATTTGCCTCTCTATCACTTCTTTTAGGTTAGATTTTTAAACCGTAGTGTTTCAACTACTGATGAAAAGCTGTATTTATAGGCAGTCCTGGTATTTGCAAAGAGTGTTTCTTGCTCTAGTAGTTCAGTGAATTTCTCTGTCTTTTCAGCAACCGGCTATAGGAAACAAATTCTATCTACTCCAACAGCTTAGTCCGGGATTTTGCATGTATCATGCTGTGATGACCTTGAGGTCCACCTAGGGTTTGATCAGGTGCTATGTCTGTGTTTGCTCTGCAGGGACTGATTAGGTGACATAGAGCGAGCATAGAGGTGCCCTGTCTAGGCAATGAGCTCTTAATGTTGAATTATTATGCTTATTTATGCTTTCAACTGAGCAGTTGGCCACAAGAAGCCTAAACCAGTACACACACATTCATTTGATAAATTCAGCGAAATGGAGTTTCTGCTACGGTGACAATACATGGGGAAGACTGTAAAAAAGAAAGAGAAATGTGAGAATGCAATAAGAAACGCAGCAATGTACAGTCCAGTCTCACAGCAAAATGTAAAATTGTCACAAAAAATAGTTTGTTCATGTTCCTAGACACAAGCTATTTTCTTTTGTTTCTTTTTTTTTTTTGAGTGATACACTGTACGAATTATGTAACTATTTTGTGCCTGCAGCACCTGTGGTTCAGACAACTTAGTAACAATTGTATTTTAATGCAAACTCGTTTGCCTTTTAAAATTAGTAAATGAAATTTTTTTTGTATATATGTCACTGGATACGAAAATAATATTGTGTTCAGTCCTGTTGGGGAACATGAAACAACCGTAAAATTAGTATCCAGAAACACAAATCAAAACAATTTGTGACTATTTCTCAAACTACCGTGAGGCTGCGGTGCAATGTATAGTATTCCCAAGTATATAAAAAATTCCAGTTACAATTTTTTATTTATTTATTTTTTAGTGTCGCTTTCATGGTTACTCCTTTTTACAAGGAGATGGAGATAGCACATGAATATTAAAATGTTGCATTCCCACTTAATTTAAATATTGTATCTACTTTTGTTTTAAAAGGTTATTTCAATCGACATACATATCTCAATTCAAATCTCCGCATTCACACACTTGTGACAAAAATAGAAGACTTTAAATTGGAAACTTGTCGAAACGGTGGATACAACTCGCGTGTGTCATCCTCGTTCATATGATTAGCACATATAAATACACATCGTAAAAACAAAGCTGTATCAAAGCTAAAGGTGTAATAAAAATGCACTCAAGTACAAACACACTACACCCACGCAAAGAAAAAAATATAGGGAAAATGTGTTTTTCTCTGCATTTTTGACCACTGGGCTCTTTTTGCTCAAACAGTATTTTGTTTGAGAGCAGCTGCTATTGTTTTACACATTGGGCAGGAATATGTGACAACACGATGAGACAAAACCCCTGGGCACATGCGCATCCTACTGCCAAGGCAGTTTGTAGCGGAAAGACAGACACAGAAAGACAGGGTAGCCATGTGTTTCCATTCAACTCTCAACTAGTGCTACATAAACAGCCAAAAGGCTCTTCACTGAGCTTGGATGGGGGATTGAAAAGTAAAAAATAATAGGGTTAAAAAATGTAAAAACCTAATATGTAGCTAATATTAGCCACATTTTAATTTTTTGTTGACTTAACAGTCATGCTAACCGCATCATTCTTTTGAAATGCTAACATTAAGGTTACTCGCATGTTCTCAATGATAATGCTAGCATGCTAATGGCTAGCAATTAAGCTATTTGCGATGCTCACCGCCTTGGCGTGTAAGCATATTAACAGTCACTAATTGGTGTTAAATATAATTTGTTTTTAATGATACTGTTTCTTTTTCTTGTGACTTTAAATGTATAACAATGTTACACATTAAGATGGGAGTTTTCAATCTTTACAAAAATGTGTGCTAGCTAACTAACTGTGCTGTTCCTTTAGTATTTAGCGTACATTTCTTTAGGATGAACAGAGAGTCTAGGTTTTTTAAATAATTTCCAGTCAAGTTAAATCCTGTATGAAGGTCATTATATTACATGAAAAAAAAAAACAAGAAAAAACAAACAAACTAAATGATCCCTTCTTATTTCCGATTAGCATAAAATTTTGCTTTTTCAATTAAACTAGCCAAAAAAAAAGGCTGGATGGAAAGACAGCTAAAAGTGACAAATGTAGAAAAGAACAAAGGATTGAGAAAGATGGACAGATAAGGTTGAAGAAGACAGACGAATGAAGATACTGGCAGACAGACACTCATCCCCCACAGACAGACAGATGGATAAAAGAGGTAGTGCAGGGCCACTATATGCATGCAGTTGACTGAGGCTACACTCATGCAAAAGTTTAATACAAACACTAGAATACAGTACGGTACAGTACAGCACAGTACAGTACGGTACAGAAGGGCTACCAGGACCTGCACTGCTGCTACCTGGCATGGATGCCAGGAGAGAGAAAGAAAGAGAGTATTACAAGCTTCATATTGAAACTATATAAAAGTATCAACAGTAAAAATCCTCGTTAGCATTTACTGTAAACAATGAGTGATTTGGAGAGAAAGAGAAAGAGAAAGAAGAAGTTATATATGTCCAGTTATTTACAAGTGAAATTACTGCTCATTTAAGATCAAGTAACTCCTTCATTTGTCTGGAGACATTCTCTTTAAAAAGTAAGATCAGCTGTTTTTATACTGCTTTCCTTCATTTCTTTCTTATTTCTGCCACAATTTGAATTGAGACTCTTTGAACTTTCTCCAAAATCTTTCCAAGCATAAAATAAGCAGGTAAAAAAAAAAAAAAAAAATCCAGACAATAACAGGAATGCTTGACAGTGGAAGTAAACAGACTCTCATTTTTCCTGCCCTCAAAAGCGTCACTCTCCTGGCCCGGCATGCAGCTTTCTGAACACAAGAAAGACCACTGTGATCCACAACCACAAGGCATGGAGAGCGGCTTTAAGGAAATGGAAGTATTTCGCGTGACAAGTTCAGCGAACCCCTGACTCCAAAACCTTTTCCAGCCTTGCTCCTCAGATCTGGGTTTGGAGGGGTTGCCCTGGTGGTGTGTATGGAGGCGGCGCCGGTGAAGGCTTTATCCCGCGGGTCCGCATGTAGGAGAGGAACTGGTCTGGAATCTCAGCCAAGACATCTTTGGCGAGCCGGGCCATGCTTAGGATGTGGTTCCCCGTTCGATCGATGTAGTCCCTGAACGGGACAAACTGAAAGGTAAGAGGAGGAGAGAGATGTTAAAAAAGCATCAGGAAACAGATGTTGGGACAGAAGTTGGTTTGAAGAACAATGCGAAATCAAACATATATAGGTTTTATAGGCACTGCAGGCTTGTCGGGCCATTTCCTCTTACATGATTCTGCGCGTCATAGCCATAAACTCTTAGCTAGCTATCCAGCTAAGTCAGCATCATAGGCAGTGTAAAAGGTGAACCCATTTTGAAGCTTTGCCATTAGCACTTTAAAAATATTACAGTTATTGTTAACCAAGCAGAGGTGATTATTTCCTTATTGATTGTTGGTCCTGTTGTAATTGAATGTCACCCTACCAAATAAATGACTACGGTACTATCTGCTTTCCATGTGGTTTGACTGTATTTGATGTTGTTCTGCACTGAAACTCACCAGTTAGTCATGTGACCAGAGCTCAAACATCTGTCTGTCACTTCTAAGACTTTCTGAAGAAAAGCAGTCATAGAAAGTTCTGTCTGGATGAACAAAACTTGTACTTTTGTCATTTCAGGCAATAAAACAGGAAGCTGGAAGCTAGAAAGCTTTTACTGAAAATGCTGCTTTAAATATAACTTTATGGAAGTAGGACCGGCCAACTGATAGGACTTACAGAGGTGAAGATAACGGTGAAATGTGTGGGAAGACAGTTGGGTTTTGTAAAGAGGGGGAAAATGAGAGAAGTCACAGAGAGGATAGACGGCAATAAGGAAGAAAAGCACAGATGGAGAAGAGACTGGGTGAAAGGAAGAGAAAGGGGGGTGAGAAAGAAGAAGGAGGGTGAAATATGGTGGGGTGGGGTGGAGGGGGGAGCAGTGGGAAGAGCCACACAAACGAACTAAGAAAATGAAGAATTTGAATTAAGTAATACTATTCATCTGCTTTTTGTTACAAGTGGGAGATGTACTTGTGAACTGCAAGATTATTTTTGTAAAAGTACAGCTGTACAGCTCGCCAGGCTAGATCACAAATTGCAGCTGCCTGCGAGAAGAATCCAGGCTAATTAAGATGCTGCAGAATCGCCCGGTTGGCTGAAACTCTGGCGTCTAGCTGTGTGGCGATCGGGGTACAGCGAATGTAAAGGTTTCGCCTCAACTGGGGTAAAGAATCTGTGACATCACCTAGCAGAGCAGAACATGTAGAAAGACAAAATGTTCATATTTTCATATTTTCCAATTTTTCATTTTTTTCTGAGACTTTTAGGTAATAGAGTCTCCTGACGCCGTTTGGGGCTGCTGGAGTGAGAAATTGAGCAGTTGGAAGCTTTGAGATAAGGTGAAAATACAAGCCAGCAGCTACATAACAAGCACCAGTTAGCTCTAGGAAAAGTCAGGGATTACTGGGATCAAATATTAGGCTGCATAATTTATAGTGGTGCTGAAAACATACGTGTATCCTAAAACACCAGTCCATATGATCACTGAAGTTGTTTCACTTTGCTGAAATAAATCTCTCTCATAACGTCCGTCCAATGGAAGACAAAGTCACTTTTTATATTTACTTAATGAGATGTTGTCACCTGCAATCACAAGATCACAAATGAAGACAATTTGTGCTGGAAACACTTGCTGCAGAAGTTAAGCCTCACCATGACACTTGGGGTTATTAGCTTTCTGATAATGAGATCCTGCAGGCTGAGCTGGTGTAATGTTCCCGTACAGAAACTTAGTTTTACACTGCCACCAGGTCTTTTTCTGCATGGAGCGCTTGTGTATGTGTGTGCCTGAGCTTGTTAAAAAAAAAAAAAACCTAACTAATGAGCGTGGCTCTGAGGGAGGGTGCGAGAAATAAGAATATGACAGCGGCGGCATAAAGGTCACGGAGGAGGAAAACGTGACTTCTCCGTGTTGCAATCAAACAAGTGGTTTGCTGTGAATGTTCGCTTTTCTTCTACTTCTTTTACTTCGATGCTAAGATTAAAGCTGCTATGGGATTACCTGCAAGCGTGAAGTGATCCCCTGCAGCAACACAAACAGGAATACAAATAAAAGGGAAGGCAAAGAACGCCTGGCTGAACTGGATTATTGAAGGGATGGGTGAATTAATACTGCATGAAGTACGACTGTGACTTTATACATTAAAGGCACATCTATGTGGCTGCTTTGCTAACCTAAATGACTTTTTAAGAATAAAGAACTAAAGCACACAGGCAGCCGCTGTTGTTGCTATGCTGAAGCCACATGGGGAAAATTCTGATCTTTCTGGGCTGCACAGGTCCATCCTACACGACTGCCTGCAGACCCCACAATGCCCCAGGCTTTTTAAGATGGGCATTAGGCCAGGGGTTAGAGCTGAGGTTCACCGTTCATTCACTTTAATGAGGAAGTGAGACTGAGTAAAAGATGAAGGGGATGGCGATTTGGCTCCTCACTGTTACTGGGGAGTCTGCCATTATCTTTCTGTGTGTGTGTGTGTGTGTGTGTGTGTGTGTGTGTGTGTGTGTGTGTGTGTGTGTGTGTGTCTATTGCCATCTGGGGTCTGGTGCACCACATGCTCATACCTCCCAGGCCCAATAAAAATGCGTAGGCCCTGAGTTTGTGCTGGAACTGGAATTTTGTTGGGAATATGCATTGCTCAAACATCAGCTGATAGGAGTCTTTAGGTGGGTCCCACTTAATTACCTAATTGGAGCTCCTGGTTTGTCAGGTGTAAATGAAGTACCTCGTAGCACAGGTATTGTCTCTATCTGAACTCAAGAACTTGATGCTTAAAAAATAAATACAAACTTTTGCCGACTCAGTGACAGAGCTCAGTTGGAATAGTGGACTGGGTTTAAACACAATCTCAACTCCATATAAAGGAATGCGCGGAGTACCAGGAGCACAGAGATTTTGGCACTGTAGCTTTGCTGGGTCAGTGTGTGGGGGTTTAAGTGTAGGTTCCCAGGGCCTGCTGGAGGTCAAGGTTCCTGGTGGTTAAGAGATGGTTGGTTGGGCCAGGTCTGGGTTTTGGTTCCAAGGGACCTGTCGGGGGTCTTGGTGGTCAGGAGGTGGTGTGGGATCCCTCCTGGAGGTCCAATCCCAGGAGTGGTGCAGTCTCTGCATGTCTTTTATCCTGTCTTCCTTCTCTCACCCCAACTGGTCGCAGCAGATGGCTCCGCCCCTCCCTGAGCCTGGTTCTGCTGCAGGTTTCTTCCTGTTAAAATGGAGTTTTTCCTTCCCACTGTCGCCAAAGTGCTTGCTCATAGGGGTCATATGATTGTTGGGTTGTTCTCTTTATGCATTATTGTAAGGTCTACCTTAGAATATAAAGCGCCTTGAGGCGACTGCTGTTGTGATCGGCACTGTATAAATAAAATTGAATTGAATTGTCTCGGGAGCAGTGCTGATCCGCGAGGAGGGGGTCGGTGTTGGAGGTCTCATCCCATGAATGGTGCCTGTCTCGTGGGCAGTGCTGATCCGTGAGGAGGGGGTCGGTGTTGGAGGTCTCATCCCAGGAATGGTGCCTGTCTTGTGGGGAGGGCTGCTCCATGAGGATGGGGCTGGCTCACACCAATTTGACTCAACTCCACTTTCCAATTAATATTCACAGGCTTTATTTACAAACAGTCATTTGGCATGCAGTCCCAGTGACGGGACACCCGCATGACCTGCATTTAATACCCTTAAGACGTCTGTATACTCACTTTAAATATATTGTCACGCCAAAGCCGTCAGAACACAGAATGGACCGAAAACGCAGACCGAAGACAGTGACACAGGTTAGTGTAATGAGGATGAGTAACGATTTAAGAGACTGAAAGCAGACCGCACCTGAACAATGTCCCTCTCGGCGTATCTTCCTCTAGAAGAGATTCTGACTTCATCACCGTCTAATTCAACCATGGCTGTAAAGATTAAAGACAAAACTAAGCTGGCAGCAGTTTTTACTACAAAAAAATCAAATCGAATAAAGTTTTGTTTTTTTAACCCGCATGTTTCAAGATCTTGTTGACTTACCATCAAATTCTGCAGGCCCTACTCCCACAATGATAATTGACATCGGCAGGCAGGAGGCCTAAACGAGAGCGAGAGGAAGAACAATTAATATTTCAAAACATTCAAAGCTGTGAAAATCTTTACTTGAGTGTAACACCATGCGTGTTCACCCGTGTTGGACATCAGTGGGGGAAAAGGATACTGTGGAGGTTTTTCTTTAGTAAACAAATCATGTCACATTCATGTCTCACAGAACACATACAATATGTGTGATCATGTGTGTTTTCCACCCCCGGAGCGCTGCGTGGGTTGAGCCATCACTGTAATTAATATTAGACATGAGAGACTCAACTCGCTGACAGCTAACAAATGACATGTGTTTGTGTTGTACGTGGGCGCATTCGTTCAAGTGTCACAGAGTGTGTATGCAGTCCATCGGTGTGTGAGTGTGTTCAGTGAGTAATGTTATGACCTCAGGCTGTAGAAAGATAGATGATGTTATCAAAACATCTCGCTTATTTTTTTGCTCCCTGTGGTAGAGGTCCTCATTGGGTTTCTAATTCTGCTCCGCTCACCCCCCCTCATATCTCGCATATATCTGCCCCCTATTTTTTTTAACCCAAGCCTTCTATTTCTCCTGTCAAACCATCAAACCCCTGTCTTTTGTTGTTTTCACAGGCCCTGAGATGGATCAGTGGTTTCAGAAACATGGCTTCCGTTCACTGTTCATTTTGTTTGCATTCTGGGCGACTCTGGAGTTGGCTTGGACTTGACAGTGATGGAGAGGATGGTGCGAAGGTGAACAACATGCTGGCAAAAGCAGCACTGCAAACACACACTATAACAGAAGGAACTGCTGCCAGTCATGGACGTCGTATCAAACGCGAAATTCTATTTTTTATTAAATTCCCTCAACTGTGCACAGCTTACATGAGTTTTCACACCTCTGCTCATTTGCACACAGTTTTGTCTCGACTGTAAATGTGTACAATCCAGAGTATTTTTTATGTTTAAAATCTGGTAAACAGTTATTTCGTCGTGTTTTCTAACTTTTCCCACCATAACACCGCATGTAACCAGCACACTTATATCCAGGGGTGCACATAAGTGGTCCGCAGGTGCGCATGCGCTGTCAAAATAAAAGACGCGCACCAGATAAGAAGTTGCAACGCGCGTTTGCGTACATATAAAAGGCACTGTTTTTGTCCGCAGAGTGGGATTTTCACGGCATATTCTGCACCACATATCATTTGTTTGAAGCCAGCTCACCTCTTGCGACCACTTTTCCGAGAATACGCGCTTCTTTTGCGGTTCGGACTCGTTCTGACATTTCTTTGTAGGTGGAGGAACACCAAAGTAATTGCTTAAAGGAGCTTGCTTCTTCGACATCTTTAAGAGTTCTAAACAAATGTCTGTCCTCCTCCAGAAAATCTTATGTACGCAAACGCGCGTTGCAACTTCTTATCTGGTGCGTGTCTTTTATTTTGACAGCGCATGCGCACCTGCGGACCACGTATGTGCACCCCTGCTTATATCAGCAATAACAACAGAAAACTCTGTGACTGCTACCCGTGCACTACAGTGCACTAACCCTGATGTGTGGAAAGCACACTGTGACTTGCTGTAGGTGCTAACCCAGTATAAAAGAAGGATGTAGCCATGGTGATGTCACCCGCTGGGTTAGGCCTCTACATTTTGAAGCTTCAACATTAGCATTTTGGGAGCCACCACACAGTTCTTATTGATTTTTTGAAGTTACTATATATGGATAAAAGTGCTGAATTATCTTGGTTTGCAAGCTGTCTCCATAAAGTGTACAGACATGCAGTACTCAGTAATAGTCTAATAGGATATTAGAATTTCTCTCAACCAAGCACAAACCACACAGCTATAACATTAATCAGATAATCCATTAAAAATGCCCCAACAGGCATAAACACAGTAGAGAGGTCTACTTCAGTGAGTGAAATTAATAGAGGTGAAGCCTAATAAACACATATCAGAGCCAGCTCCCTGTGTTGGGAAACCTGTCAGTTAAAGCAGCCATGCTCCCAATCCAATTATCCAGGTGGATGAGCTTTAAAGAAATCATCCCACTCAGAATTCTAGAAATGAGGAAACTATCCACAGAGGCCAAAACTTATTCTTGTATCAGGCTATAAATATGCTTTTTAATGCTATAAAGTTGGCCATTTTAACACGAGATTCCATGGATATGGACTTTTTTTTTCCCAGCTAGCATCAAGTTGCTCCGAGAGGATCTGCAGTTTTTGCCACTTCTGCATTTTCCACTCAGCAGGTTTCCCCCTATTCTAACCCTCGATGGTCAAAACTTCGATGATGCAGTAATCATCGAGCACAAAGCAATTTTCATCTGTTTAGGGATGGGAACATCATCAGTGCTAACAAACTAGCTAGAAGTGTGAGAATCAGATTGTTGCACCTTTAGCTAATCAGGGTGTGTTTTGATGTTTGATGGTTGTAATGTTGTGAATATATGCAAAATAGGGCAGCTAGCATGATGGTCACGGTCAAATACAGCAATAGATATTAGCAATAGGTGCTGTTTTCAAACCAGAAATTCATGCACTATACAAGAGAGTTGATAATCACGTGGTGTGCTAGATGGTGTATTATGAGTATGTATTATATATACAGTTTGTTAGTGAAACAGCAGTTATCTTTATGAGAGCCATTTCTCTTTTCATTCGCCTGCATGCTGATTCGTTGCTTCTTTAGAATAAAGTACCGCTACATAAAGTTTAATTAAGGGATGAATTCCTTGCTTCCCTGTTTGTCTTTCATGTTTTCATTATTTCCTCATTTCTTCAGCCAGTCTTTGGTTTTGAAAGGCGTTGGCTTTATTTATCATTATTAAAATAAAACTTTTGCAACTAATATTTCTTGAAAGGGTGAACTTTCTGATAGGTGCAGGCTCAGGTGTTCACAGCTGCTCTGCACATCCTTACATTGACAATAGATTCCTTGGTCTGGGCCATGTCTGAGATGACCCCGTCTGTGATGATGAGGAGCACAAAGTACTGAGAGCCATCCTTCACAGATGCTGCGTATCTGTACAAAAACACACACAAAAAACAATTTGTGGTTATTTCTGTGCTCCTTCAATCTTTTGTTACAAATACAGCTCATTACTTGAGTAGACCATGCATCACACTGTGTAGTTTAATTACATGTAAAGTATTTAGGAGCTTTATTTAATAAAGAGCAGAAACAGATATGTGAAAACATGGTAGTATTGATGCTCTGGATAATAGAATAACCTCATAATCTGTCAAACACATCTTTATGTCAGTTTCACAGATCCTTGTCTTATTAAGAGTTTTACCCTCTCTAGTGTTACCAAGTGTCCTGAGTCGTGACCTGATATTTTTCCAGCTGCTTCAGTTTCTTTCAAGCATCACCTTTCTGTGCAGCAAGCTACGTCTCCATCTCCTAATAACTTTCACTATAGACCATCACAACACTGTAGATAGAGGAATGAAATATAGCAAAACAAGTCGAGTCAGAGACAGCGAGAGACCAAGGAAGACAAAGCTGATAATTACTAAGCTGTATGGGGGAGTGGAGTAAGAGATAGAAGAAATGATAAATGGGGGCTGTGCTATCAAAAAAAGAGATGCAGAGGTTGGACTGGACTTAAAAGAACTGCAAGCCTAAAGTTGATAAATAGGCCTTAGAGTTGCAGAAAGATGTTACGTGTCCCCATAACAACTAGAGTTTAAAGTTTTTAATGAGGTTATGAGGAGGAATTTGTGCAACGTGTTCTGATTAGTTTGGTTCTTATCTCACAGCTGAACCAGGTCTGAGAGTTAAACTTTTAGAGCAAAAACAGAGTTAATGATCCGCAGTTTGGCTCGGGGGAGGACAGAAGTTTATGAAAAATGCAGCCCTGTTTACGTCTCTGAAACGCTTAACATATTTATGTTTAAACACTTGGTGATAGATTTTATGTTTTGAGCTAGTATATATATATATATATATATATATATGTATATGCTGCAAGCATACATGCTGCAGTTTTGATTAGGTTTGTTATTTGAACTGAGGAGAAGAATATTTCAGGGACAGAACAAAAGCAGCAAAATGAACAGCCTCTATTAAATATTGATTTATAAAACAGAATGTCAGCTTCACTTTGTTTAAATAACTGGCCTGGCTCTGAGTCAGGGGTAACAGAGCTGTGCTGTTTCTTATTGTTACTATTCAATTCAGTTACATTTTATTTATATCGTACCAAATCACAACAACAGTCACCTCAAAGCCCTTCATCTTGTGAGGAAAAGATCCTACAATAAATACAGAGAAAACCCCAACAAAACTCCCTTTTCTTTTTGACTTTACACAAATCTAAAGAACAGAAGCCAGTTTGGGACAAACATGCTCTCTTTTTCTAGTCATTGTGATATCTTTGTTCATGACTCCAAATCAGTGAGAGAGGTTCAAAAGCTGACTCTTCTAACAGCCTGGGGACAAAATTCTGTCAAAAAATGCAAGATGATCGTCTCACAGTGTGGATGCTGCTACGATCTACAAACAGCCAACAGGAATACAGCATGAAAGAAAATGTTTGTGATTCCAACAAAGAAGAAAACCTAGAAGAAGCCTTTGATTGTGTGATGTCTTCTTCAGCTACTATCAGGTAACTGTGCCATGAGGATGCAGAATGAATAGAAGAGGAATTGCTGCTTTGCTTCAGCTGTCCCTTTACTTTAGTTTGGTAATAGGTGTAAATGAGAAGAGGGGCAGAAAATGCTTTCACTTTTCATCATCAGTCCACATTGTTGGCGTTTTTCAGAATATGGCAAAACCAGAGTGCAGAGGGTGTGGAGCTGCCTCGTGAGCATACAAATATTTGGAGATATTTGGCAAAATAATGTGAAAAATGAGAGAATTTTATGCTTTATGCTAAAAGAAACGTTTGGAAGAGCGAGTTCTCTCAGACTTTTCTAGCACCGATACAGGGCCGTCCTAGTCCATGTGTTTCTTCACAAGTTGAAATGACTGTGGTTCACGTTTCTGCTGTGTTTGCACAGATAATTCTTTGGTCTGTGGGCTGGGCAGGCCTACTTTTACATGATAGGTTAATGAATACCTAGAAATAAAAATTGATATTTCAAATGAAATATTTATAGAAATTACCTCAGGATAAACACAAGTACAACCTGTGACACTCAGCTGGATTCTGCTGGACTTCCAGTTCCACGGAGCGTTTACTTAACAGCTGTGTGCGTGTTTGAGGTCGCTCACGCCTTGGTGGAGAGGACGGTCTTTGAATCATTTAACATGTCTGACTTGTTCTCTTTTGCTTAGTGGCCAGCTTCTAGACTTTGGTGTACTGCTCTTCCTCTTGATGGTAAAGGCGGTTTGTCTGTTTCCTTTAGTTTAATCAATAATAAATACCTTTTGTTTTAATGCCAACTTTGCCACCTTGTCTCCTTTGGACACTTTGTTACTTCCCAACAACCACTGAATATTTTATATGACACATGGGTGTATAACCTGTGAGCAGCTGCATCTCCGTGTGGTTCGGCAACTGCAGAGTCGGCGACCTCAGCCAGCTACAACGGATTGTTAAAGCAGCTGCCAAGATCATCGGAACGTCTCTCCCTCTGCTACGGGACATCTTCCACAAGCGCTGCATCAGTAAGACCTCCTGCATCGTGCGTGACCCCTCACACCCCTCACATGGACTTTTTTCTCTCCTTCCATCCGGCAGACACGATCGCAGCATCGGGGCCCGATCCTCCAGACTGCGAGATAGCTTTTTCCCACAAGCCATCAGACTCTTGAACTCACTACCGGCTCTCCCACTCCCCCTCCCACACACACCCACACAAACCATTAACTGACTCTATTGCACTCCACATACCACTGTCTTTGTAACGCAGATGCTGCTCTATGGACAATCATTACTCTCAAGAATTCTGCTCATGGTCACTTTAAATCATTCAACCTGCAAACTGTAAATTGTTATTGATCCTTTTACCGTAGTGTATATATATTTATCTCTCTTCTTGATAGTGTTTGTCAGTGTTAATTTCGTTAAAATGACGTTAACGCCATAACTGCATTAACGCGGCAAATCTCCATTAACGAGTTAGCGTGGATTGCCCCATGCGTGGAGCTGCACGGCATCAACGCATTAGCATGGTTAGCTCGTTAACGCGTTAGCGCCGCGTTAATGTGGTTATGGCTTTAACGTCATTTTAACAAGATTAACGCTGACAGCACTACTTCTTATATTTACTGTTGTCTTTTGCACTGAATGGAACTGGAGCCTCATCGTCTCGTGTCTCTATACTCTGTACTGTATATAGCAAAGATGACAATAAAGTTTACTTTAACTGATAACACACACCACAACCTGGTGACAGCAAGTGCTTTTGGGGTGATTATGGAGCTTTCCTGCTGTACTTGGGCACTCAAAACACTTTATACAACATGCCTCCTGTAACCTTACAGGCACCTTTTTCTAACATTAACACATCAGAGAGCAACTTGGGGTTCAGTATGTTGCCCAAGGATGCAGAATGGAGCACCAATGATCAAACCGTCATGGCTTTATGCTAAGCTAAGCTAATCAGTTGCTGTCGCTCAAAGGGATTGACCAATGGGTCGGAAAGGGCTCAAATACTAAATGTGCAAAATACTGAACTCATTACAAGCTGGATATGTATCTGTGTTATGCTCTATTTGTATGTGTAAGTGCACTATTAAGATGTGAGTAAATTATCTCCCAGATATGAAAAGCAACCTGATGAGAGACCTTGCTATAATTACATACTTGCATAAACAGCTTTTTAATGTAGTTTTCAGGACTTTGTCTTGATTGTCCGCCTGCTCGTCTTCCCCCGCAGCATAAATTACGTTCTCATCGGTACACAGACACAAACAAACACGCAATCATCCGTCAGGCACCTTCTCTGTTTGTGTCCCGAGGTTTTTCTCCTGCACTCTAACCCTTCTTAGCTACATTGCAAACATCTGCTTCAGAGAGCTCATTACAGAAAATCTGAGAACACATGTTGAGTGTCGGAGTGAAATGTACTCTCCGTTCTTTCACGCGTACTCAAATGATATGAAGTTCATTTTAAAGGAAGTGATGACAAATACGACAGCGTAAAACAGCGTGCTCAGCATACAGAAAAGCAAAAACCGAGAGATGTAAATCAGACACTTAAAATCACTGGTGCACGTGTATTACCTGGCCACATGGTTGATAACAGGAGAGAAGTTAGTGGGGCCGTAAAGCTGAACCGACTTAAGACTCTGGTAGTAGGCTTCCATTACACCATCAATCCCTGCACAATATGGGTTCTGAGGGTTCCCGTTCTGCAGAGGAAAGAAGAAGAAGAGGGGATTACCTTCCATGACTGATTTGAGATGCATTCAGCAGGGCCACAGGAAGAGGAGAAACAAGTGGATGATTTATGTACTCCACGGGGTTTTCTCAAGCTCAACATATCATTTATTTACTTAGAAGCCTCAGAAAAGACACTGATGAGGGAGAACCCTAAACATGACAAGTGCCAGTTTACATACGCTAAAGATGTAACGACTTACTGCAAGGACAATTACCAGTAAGAGGATAGCAAAAAAAATGTTTAGGTATTCTAATAACATGTAGTGATGATGCTTTGAAAAAGAAGCTGTTCATAGATGTTACTAATATCCATATAATACTATTGTAAATAAACATCTTCTTGCTCAAGTAGTCATTTGAGCGGCTGTTGCCTTCCTTTCAGCTCAAAGCTCAAAGACCTTCCTGCTCCTGGATATTTCCTGTTTTTAAGGCCATTCTCTCTCGAGATGGATGCTTGGGGAAATCCCAGTCTGTTTGGCACCAACAACCATGCCACAAGTAATTAAAATCACCTTTCTTCCTCATTCTGATGCTCACTTTGAACGTCAACAGGCTGTTTATCTGCATGAACAGGTGTACCTAACAAAGTGGCAGGTGAGTGTATCATCAGTCATTACCAGAGATGGGCAGTAACGCGTTACTTGCGTTACTGTAATCTGATTACTTTTTTCAAGTAATGAGTAGAGTAAGGGATTACTATTGCAAAAAAGTAATTAGATTACTGTTACTTTCCCATAAGCACGCTGCGTTACTGCGTTACTAAACCGTGATTTTGTTTGTGAGGGTGTCTCATGACAATGATGTAAGCACGTGCGATGCCCGTGGCAGCAACACGTGTGCAGATCAATAATGGATAATATGGAGCACAGGAGAGAGGACGACCATGCAGCGTTCAAAGCTTGGAAGTACTGACAATACTTTGAGTTTGATTCTGTAAAAAGTGACAAAAATATTAGCGTCCCTCAAAGTTCCTAGCATGCTGCCACGGAAATGTGAAATTCACAGAGAAACGGATCCCCCCCGGATCCCCCCACTGACATGGCCGCTGCAGCACCGAGCTCCACTCCTGCTAAACAGGTGAAAATAGATTTAAGAGCGACAGGACTCAGTGCTGCTGAATCTTTGATTTTATTTATTTTTGCTGTGTTTTACTTATATCTATTTGAAAGAGTGTAAACACAAACATTATTTTAATCTATAAATGCTGGAATATGCAGGAAATAGGTTTAAATGTTAAACAAATTTCTTCAGGTCAGAGACAGTTGCATATGATTTAATTTTTGCTTGATGCAAAGTTAAAAGATTACAAGCTTTAAAAAAAGACTTTTTCATTTGATTCAATTTTATGTGACGGATTATGAATAAAAAATAGAATTGGGCTGAAAGGTCTCTTGCTTTATTCAGGTTGTGTATCATGTTTTTAAAAAGTAACTAAGTAAGAAAGTAACTAATTACTTTGAAAATAAGTAATCAGTAAAGTAACAGCATTACTAACTAACTACTAATTACTTTTTTCAAGTAACTTGACCAGCACTGGTCAGGACCTGCTACACCACACATACACTAAAGACATATCTGATATTGCTTTTGACATTTTGGCTGGTTGTATGAAAAACTTTAGAATGGATGGTTCAAAGGTCACAGTAAACAAATGCAAAGGCTAGAATGACCCTCAAGTTATTCAAATGTAAAGCATAACTGAACGTTTCCCACAACTCCAAGCTGGGGTCTGACTTTTCCGTGTGACTGCGAACATTTGAGACTCTCGTAAATGAAGAAATTTTTTTGTTGTATTGTTGACAGGAGCTGCATTAAATTCCATAATGTAAAAGAACTGACATTAAAACCTGAGCCTGTCAATTAGCTGGAAAACTCCTCAACTGCTGCGTTACAAATATGCAAATCTTCATAGTATCTGTCAAGCGTGTGAATACGTAACACACCACTAAGCAGCAAATGGACCCGGAGATTAAAGAGCATCTACGGTTGTTTACCAGTGCAGTGTTGTCGACCACATTAGAATAATGCAGGCAAGCCACGAATCTACCTTTCAGCTTTGTGAAGTGAAAACAGTTCAGTGTGAATACAAATGAATAGAATGAATTTAAAAGTGTTTATGTAATTGTTTTAGGGAAATAGTAATTTTCCTCTCATTCCCTCTCTTGCTCACTCCAACACTAATCATAGGTCACCTATTATAAATGTCTCCAATGACTGCAAATGGCTGCTAACTGCAGGGTACAAGTCTCAGTCCTGTACTTACCAAAGCAAACTCATGGGACACCCGTCCATCGGGTGGCAGTTTGGCTCCAAAGCCAAGTGCGGGGAACATCTTATCACTGTCGTAGTCCTGAATTATCTCTCCGACTGCCTTCAGAGCCATGGCGTAGGCATTCAACTGGTAGGGGCTCATGTAGTGGAGTGAGGTGGGCTGGGCTGGGTTACCTGTTGTGGACAGAGACAGAATTTTCAAAATCACAAGTTAAGTCCAAATTTGTAGATTTCCTTTCAGCAAGCACATAAAACAGACCAGGCCATCGTGGATTGTCAGAAGCTGCCTGAAGTTGTAAATGATGTTTTACCACTTCTTGATTTTTCGCACTTCTTTGTCACAGAGAGCCCGTCCAAAAATAACCATCCAATAAATCTCTAGTGCTTCATGATGTGTAAATTTGTAGAAAAACACTTGAGTCATGATAGCTTCAGCGATGGAGTTAAATTAGCTGCTAATTACCTTACTGCGGCAAGAATGTGTTGCTTATTTTTTTGCTTTGTCGATCCGTATGCGACTCTTTATGTCACTACGTGGGTTGTTTTTAATAAACTGCGGTGGCTATTGAGGGTTTTGTAATCGGCTGACAAGATCAAGTGCACCTCAGCCTCTAACACATTTATTACAACTACAGTCAAAGAGTTTTTATTTCATTTAATAGGACCGGCTCAACAGCCTCAATCGTCCAGCTACTACTGAGCTCAAGGGTAGATTGATAACACAGCCCTTTAATCATGGCCATCATAGCACGTTACCGCCAGGTGTGATGGAGAGGGCTATTAGGAAACACTTGATTCCCCCATCTGCATATATTTGAATAAATGCTCCCCAGGCATTCAGGGCACTCTGTGTGTCTAAATGTGTGTGTTTATGAGAAGACTCACCATTGGAAGCTGTGAAGTCGATGGCCACAGTGAAGTTAATCTGGGTCCTTGTAAGACAAAAGCACAGAGATAGTTTAAAAACGTTGGACCAGATTATGGCACTGGATCACCAGAGCTCCCAGAATTCAGAGGCTTCGAATTCCCTCACACTGGCACTCAAACAAGTAGCTGTGATATTTCAGTGAACGGTCGGAAAGCTGCGGATTACCAAAAAACATTAGGATTCATCCTTTAGAGATCACGAATGTCTACTTCAAAGTTAAAGTCGTTGGATTAGTTTTGCGAACAACTGGGAGGTTGTTATCTAAGAGAATGCGGAAGCAGTGAAGATGGAGGAAGACTGAACAAGACCAGGAAAAACAACACACCCCGGCACCCGGGATGAGAAAGTGGCACATCTCGCTTCATCAAAACATTTTTAACTTGTGAACCTGCAGGAACAGGATGTGGTTAAGAGCTCTGGTTTTTTCCACAGCAATCCTCACCTTGCTGCCGCACACACCAACACAAAAGCCTCTTTGTCTACCTTACACAGGTCTTAAACACCCAGCAGTTCATCATCTTTGGCGCTGCGCGGGTGGGCAGAAGAAGAGTGAGCGAGCAACGAAAAGTTCATGACACATTTAATGATCAGCCCACACGGCGGGGGGGGGGGCTCTGTAGCTTTTTAGAGTACAGGACAAGCAGAATGCAGGGGGCGTGGAGCTTGCCCTGACATGTGTACAAACAAATTCCAGTAGTGAAAAATTACCAAACAAAAAAACAAAGTTTTCCGCTTTGGGCTTAAAAACTACCTGGAATAACAAGTTCACTCTGATTTTTCAACCAAGGGAAAAAAACAGTCGCTGCCAGTCAGCTTTTATTAATTAGACTGTGTCGATGGAGCTGATCGAAATCATTGCGTCTCAGTGTGCTGTGATATATGTTGTTATACTTGCTAATGCTAACTGTCACCCTGCTAGCACGAAAGAACGAAATGATGGTAAATCCGTCATTTGCTTACCTGCTTCACACTTCTGTGCTATGAGCCTATCATGATGACTTTAACTCTTAGTCCTGTTTTCCAAGAAGCATTCAAATTTTTAAGGACTGTTTCTTACTGTACACATTTTTAACTGCGGCAGGTTAAAGCTAGCATGAATGCCCAATATTAGCTTATCATGGATATATCAGTACAAAGTGTACAAATTGTCTAACATAAAGTTTTACAGAATGAAATCGATATTTGGAGCAATGTAGAAACATTATGGACTATGTAGTAACATAGGCCAGCAAAGTAGCTGCAAATCACATGTAGCTGAGTAGTATAACAAGATGGTTTACTCAAGTGCCTTCACTGTGTATTGATAACTAGTTTTTGACGTGTAATATTTATACTATATTTAACCCAAATTAGTAGGAATATCAAGGAAAAAGTGCCTTTTTTCTGATGCAAGTACAGGAGGGCAGTGCCTCCTAAAGGCAAAGCACCAGACCACCAGCTTAAATGCTGTTTTCTCTCTTTACTGCCCACCTTATTTCACTCTGCGTCATAAAAATCTGAAAGAGGAAGTCAAGTTTTGTCCCAGTAAACAGGCAACCGGTAATAATAAATAACAAAAAGGGAATGGCTGAAAAGAAGGAATGCAATCCAGAGTTTAACACATCTCGGTGAAACATTAGTGCAAGAAAACAACAATGCCATTGTTGCATCAGATGAGTCAGAACTATGATGTGCAATTTTAAAGCTGCCAAGAAAATAACAACAAAAGCAGGGACAACATCAGAAGCTCCAAAATGGGAAATATTGGCTGAGTCCTTTTCAGAAGTGAGTTGCAATTGTTGAGTCACTCTCATTGATTAACATTATCAAACCTCTACAGTTTGACTGGGATTATTTTGGGCTGCAAAATCTACAGTTAATAGCAGGATACGAATGACGTCAGAGTTTCTGAGATTTAAGCGGAAATTGTGCTTCATGCTCAGCATCTATTAACCAGACACAAATCTGACCAAGACTACGGTTTAACTGGCTTTTGATGATATTTCTGGATTCCGGTCTAACACTATAAATCTAAATATGAAGACATGAAGGTTGTTAGGCAACATGCTGGTTTCCATGGTATATTTCTATCAGTGTCAGTAGACACACAAATAGTTTTAAACACACACTCTTCATAAATAGTCCCTTTTTCTTTGTGCCAAAAATCAGCACACAGCAACTGCAATAAATAAATGATATACTAGTAGAATATTTCCTACTGCAGTTATCAGCCATCTTTGCACTGAAAGCAAGCAAACGGAGATCTACAGCAGAGCACTGCTACAGAAGAGGTTGAAAAACAAGATTTTCTGGCAGTCGTGATAAGGGATTTTCACAGGCAGTGGTCTTCACCACAACATCACATCACTGAGTTTCAGCACAGGGAGAAGAGCTGTGAGCTTAGCCTGTCTTATAAACTAAACCTTATCATTCACACTTCCCTGAACCTTTTCAAGGCTGTTAGCGGCTTTATCAAGTCATTATTTATTTATTTTTATTGGGCAGTCTACATGCCCACCTCTTGTCAGATTCCCCCAAAACTTCAGCAGACGTCTTACTTTTGATTTTACTTCTAAAGCAGAAGAGAACAAAGATCCCCTGTTGTACTTGTTCAGTCTGACTTTGTGATAATTGCGCAATTTGATTGATGTAATTTTTACAGGGGTGCGCGTTTACTTTCTGTATGTTCTCTTTTTGCGCACTACAGGTGGGATGTGGAAAGTGGGGAAAAAGGTGAGGCAATATTCAGGGATAGTGCTTTAGTTTTTTTTTGGTCTCAGTCAATGCATTATTTAATATTAATGACGTGTACACAGCTACACACAGCAGATGGACAGCACAGTATGAACAAATACAACTGACAAACATCTGGGAATGTTTATTCAGCAGTATTGGCACCGCAGTGGGTTGTGGGTGTTACCCATGCACAGTAGAAAAAAAAATGTAAAAACAAGATACAATGTATTGTTTTAAAATAAAGGAATTTTCCATATTAAAGTCTTAAGCATGTTTTTTTAGCCAATAATGTAGTGACAGAAAATTACAAGAACATTTTCTGTTTTTTAATGTATTTTTTGTTTAATTTATAATGTAACAGGTTAAATCACTAAAACCCTTTATTTATCCTGTGATCCTGTGACAACATGTAGCAAACTTTTGAAGACCGAAACAATGTGTTTCTCGCAACGGTTTCTTCCTTTGGACACGATGTTCTGTTAGAGTTCAACAAGTAATAACTGTGGCTATAAGATATGTAGTATGTCAGCAGCATTCAGGGTAAAGGAGGAATGCCTCTTTACCAACTTGGTTTCTATCCATCAGTGATCTTGCCCACAATGATGGAGCTAGGAACATATATCACGAAACAGCGCACAGCAGGGGGAGCTAATGAGAGTGTCGCGCGTAACATTTAAATAAGATTCCTAACGGACTGAAAGAAGACTGCTTTTCCTGTACTACAGACATTCAAGGTACTCACTGTAAATTATGTTTTTCAGCCTTTAAAAATGACAACAGAATGCAAAGAGACAACTCCTATGACAAAATGTCCAAAAAAGTTAGGCTTTTGGGTTTTTTTATTGTTAAGGTTGCAGTGAAACTTTATTTCTAAGGTGCTGACTTTTGTGTAGTTTCACTTTATATCACATGAGAGTACAGCAGGTCAATGTGGCCTTCAGTCTACCCTGAATCCAACTGATGAAGAAGACTAAATGAGCGATGGAAAGGCACATAAAATTGGACAAATGTTGTAGTGACTCGGACAACAAACGGTGGCTAAAACCAACAGAAATGAACCTAACTGCCACCGATGCAAGCCTCTAATAGAAACTGTGCTTGGTTACAAGACAGCGTAAAGATTAACCAAATAATTAAGGCTCTTGGAGTACATAACAATGATGTACCGACAAAGTTACTTGTAGACTGGAAACATCAAAGCTGCATTAGAGAGCTAAACAAGTAAAAAGGCTTAAAGTAATTACATTTTCCTTGGTTCTTGAGTCCTTTATTAACGTCTTTGTTCGTTTTTAAGCTGTTTTATGTGTAAACAGAATAACAGTGCACTAACAAGATGCATGACAGTATATCTTTACATTAAAAGGTTTAAGTTGTCTATTTAAAAAAAAATCCCAGAGTCAGCAAGGGTCAGCTTACAATAATAATACAATAGCTGTATGTGATTAGCATAACATAGCTATCTTCCAAACTGTTAACTGGAGAGTTTCAGACCATCTATTAGTTTTGTTAAGTCCTTCTCCAGTGCAGAGTTACAGGGCTGGAGCCTGTCACAGCTGTCAAAAGGGCAAGAGGCGGGGCACACCTGAACAGGTAATCGATTCATCACAACCACACACATAATTAACAGTTAACTTAACAAGCTTTTCTGTGGACGGTGGGATGTGTAAACACTCAGTCCATAGAAACGTTTATTCATTATGACACACCTACTTTAAACCATATTTCACTTACAGTGACCTAAAATGACACCACGCTTCACAAAGGAAAGAAATAACATGTCCCGTCTCTATTAACAATACAACATTATACAGTACATAACACACCCACCCACTCCAAACAATAATAATTTAGAACCTTTAAGGACGAAAACACAGTCCTGCCAAGGGTGTCAAACTATGTCCTTGATCCACTCATGGTAGCAACATGGTAGGAAATGCAGGAATGTGGTTGCAAAGGCTGAGAGAAGTCTGACACTAGCAAACACAAGTAAAACAATACTGAGATGTACGCAGTAATGTACGCTCACTCATTGCAGATTCAGCACAGACTGCAGCCAGCAGCACTGCAAACCACGCTTAAATTCTGGCAGCTATGGGGCTAAAAGCCACCAACGCTCATTAGTGTCTCTTTTTAAAACCCAGAAAAACTTACAAAGTTGAGGAAAGTCATACAGTTACTGAAACTTTTTTAGCTAAAAGTGAGAATGTTCCAACATTTAAAAAAAATGTCCACAGAAAGACTACTTTCCTGTAATACCCAAATGCCAGTGGGAACCATGTATGCATGAGTGCACTGAGTGGCCTAAAAACAGCATCAGAGGTTGTGTGATGTGACTTCTCCTGATGATATGCAAACAGATGTTGCTGGTTGGACAGTATCCATCTGGCTAGAGGAGAGGAAAAGAGGTAAAGCGAGTGAGACGAGAACAGAGATAAACAATCCATACTTGCATTAAATCTGTTAAATTAGCCAAAAACAGCTATTGGCAGGCATATTGTACTTGCTCATCTGCAAGGTGCATCTCCCAAAAGTCAAATGTTGGCCATCCCTTTCAAGGGTTTTTCATACCAATCTTTGTCTTGATGTCTGCTCCTCTACCTAATGATAACCTCTCAAGCAGAGCCCCCTCCTGCTTCTATTCTGGTTTCAATGCGCAACTCACAAACCAAAACAAGGGGAAACAATATCTGTCACTATGAGTGACAGGGCTGCTTTCAAAGACACAACTCAAAATGAAAGATACAGCCAACAATTCATCATTTTATCTTTGCGGTCACAAAGAGAGGCCTCTTTGTTGAAATTCATGGGTGGCACTAATGCTTTATCAAAAGGATGAGGGAAAGACTGAGAGCAGCAGTGCTCTGGAATGAGTTGAAGCTTTCCCTCCCCAAAAAGAAAATCAGTCATTTATGCTAATGCTGCCAGCAGATCAAGTTCCTAATTAGGTCCAAATGAACAATTAGCTGATTGGGATGAAGCTGCAAAAAAGAGCTATCAATCAGAAGATGAGAGCAGTGGGAAGAGAGACGGAGGGAGGAGTGAGGCGAGATACGGGAAAACCGGATGAAGAAATAACTCTGTAGCCAGTCGATGCAGCCCGAGACACACAAAGGATTTCTCGGAAATGTGCGAGAAACTAACTAGCTGTGTGTCCTGCACTTGCACACATGGGTGTGTTTACATTTTTATGTTTGAGTGTGCATGCATGAGTGTGTGTCTGTCCACAAAGACCTGGTCTGCCCATTATGCAACTGGGGTAAGTGCAACTGGACCATTACAGTCCATTTAGGTTTCAAACAGTGAGACAGCACTTGGCACTTAATTTAGCCACACAAGCGTGTAAGAGCATCCAGCTCACGCTCCCAAAGCACTGCCAAGTTTCAAAGTGCTCTCTGACTTGCAGTGCTGCTGGGAACACGGTCTTGTTTGTAGGGAGACTTGATGATGCGATTTCTCCATTAGCGGTTTAGCGACAGAGCAAGTAAACATGCGGTATGTCCGTCTAATATAGATCCTGTCCGCCCAGCATCTAAATATGACTAAACTGTCTCCCGTTACACAAATATGAGAAATACAGGGATCATACTTACTACTTCTGAATAATCATTTCCAAATGTGACTGTAACCAGAACTCAGTTGTGCACATGGTTTGTACAGAAGAATTCACTGGCTAAGTGTTGTGGGCACGTACAGTCTTCAAATGTATTAAAAAGCTCAATTACACTTGCTGGCTTCTATCAAAGGTTTGGAATTGTACCAACTCTATCACTTCAGCAAGGTCATGTTGTTGAAGCACTTTATATTATGAGGCAAAAATTAGACAATAATAGACAAAACCCCCCAACAAATATCAGTTGATCCTCCCTATGAGCAAGCACTTGGCGACAGCAGGAAGGAAAAAACAATAAAAAACATGGTAGTCTGGTGCATTTTAACTCTAAGAAACCTTTGGCAGAACCAGGCTCGGGGATTGCAGCTTGTGCTGCGATCGGCTGACAATAACCAAAGGTTAAATGCAGAGTGGTGTCTGTTGATGCCAATGCAATTTAGATGTCTTTTGGGGTGGAGAATGCATATGTATGAACCAAAAATCCGCAAGCTTTCTTAAAGCAATTAAACTGTACTTTTAAATTTAACGCATACACCAATAAACTCAGTTGCCTTTCAGACAGACAGACTGGAAATCCACTGCTTTGCACTGTAGCTGGCAGTCTTTCTTCTGCTCTGCTTGGTACATGAATTACTGCATGGAGCAGGTTCTGGGTAGTGTGACCCCCAAAAGCTTGCGGTGGATCTCTGGAGCAGAAGACAGTGCCAGCTGCACAGCTGCAGTCCAAGATGACAGAGTTGAAGTCCCCCTGGCTGCGGGACAAGATCGTCTCTGAATTAGCAGCCGAATAAAACCGAGGACAATAGATCTATTTTCAGATCCAAGCCAGCCGGTGTGGAAACAGGTTATGCTAAGGGGTGCAGCCACCTAGTTAGCAGCAACTGAACTTTCAAAATAAGAGTGTGAGGATCAGCGGCAAGAGGATTCTCTTTAATGCAGAGAAAATAAAAATATCGAGAAAGACTTGTCAAATACAATTAGGCATCTGTTAGAATCTGTTTGTTAATGCATCACAATTTGTGTGGAAACTCTAATTGTGCAAATAATATTCCACAAACTGCCAAAAATTTCACAAACTGACCAAAAACCAAAATGTGTAAACTGGTCAGACTTTGCAACATTCAGTCAGTATAGCGTATTATAGCCAGCTAATTAAAAAGTTAATGAATAAACATTATACGGAAGAAAAAAAAGCTAATCCCACGGTGTAGTCCCGGATGGAGGGAAAGTGTCCATGACAGGACCCTTTTTCCATGGCAAAAAGCTTTCAGCTCGTATGATAACAAAGCTACATAGCACGCACTGAACTTGGGGAAATGATGCAAACAAGAGCATGTAAAAATAAAAAAGAAGTCGAATCTAGAAAAGAGAAGAAGGAAGCTTGGGATAAAGACTAGCAGCCCATTCACAAGGAAAGGGAGAAATGAAAGCCTGATTGGCTAGAGGCTGTCAGAGAGTGTATGGGATATATGAGAGCTTGTGATTGGCTATACATTGCCGAAAGCCAGAATAAAAAAAGGAAATAAGGTGCTATGATTGGCTCAGTGCCTTAACAGGCTAGACGGAGAGGTACGAGAGCATGCGACTGGGGAAATGTGAGGGCCTAAAATTGGATGTGGAGAGCTTTGAAAGAGCGAGATTGGCTAAAAGAGTATTGAAAGTCAAAAAGAGGGAAACGAGAGTCTGTGATTTGCTCGGGGCCACTGAAGACTAGATGGTGAAATTTGAGAGATGCGAAGATCAGACATTGGATAGTGAGAGGTACGAGAGCCTGAGACTTGCTATAGGAAGTTATTAGAGCCTGAGATTGGCTAGAAGCTAAGAGCACCTCGGGGTCCTTAAGGCTTGAGGTACAGAGAGGATGACATCAGAATTAAGTCTGATATGTAAAGCATGAGACTCAAATGACCATGGCCCACTGGCTAAGAGAGGAGGATGAAAAAGAGAGGTCTGAATAATGCCGAGGGATTAGACGGCACATGAGCGGTCCAATTCTGAATAAATTTAGACACAGAGGGATTGACGTAAAACTGAGAGGAGGCAAGAGTCTAAAATGTATCCAACTTTAGAACTTTTAACAATAAAACATCAAAAGAAAAAGGAAGAGCACTTACTTAAGGCTCCTTTGGCTTTGGCATGATTCAGAAATTAACAGCAGAATTGGGTAAAATCAGATCAGGAAAAGCCAAACTGAGGATTGAAACAAGAAGCACTCAGAGAGCACAAACCACCCCCAGCTCACTCTTGGTATTCCTAAGGGAATATCACTGCATTTTCTTTGTGCTTTTTAAATGTAGTTTTGTAGTGCAGTAAAAACAAACAGACTTTTGTTGTTTGCACATAAATAAATAAATCTAAAGCTGCCATCATGTAATATCTTGCAGACTGCAGAAGACTAAAAGAAACCAGACCTGAAAATAGAGAGGTGGGTAACGGGAATGGACTGGCACAACAAAACAAGGATTCTGTACTTGGCTGTGATGTGTGTTAGTAATCACTGTGACTGGCTAATTTTATTATCTTGATGGCATTTTATGTGTTATTATTATAAGAGAAGCTTATTAGAGTAAAAGAATGATTTGCCTGGAATCGGGGCTATTGATGCTCCGAAGAAACAGATCAAAAATCAACTTGGGCCAGTTGAGTTTCAATTTATCGGCTTTTCCCAGAAGCTGCGTCTCTCACAGCAGACTGTAAATTGTGGTAGACAAAAACCTCTCTAATAACACCAACACAAAAAATCCCTTAAGACTAAAATGGATAAAAGTCCATTTTATTTACAAGAACATTTTGATTCTTTCTTTCCCCACACAGCTTGATTTCCTGTCTGCGAACGGGCCCGGGGGGAACTCTCAGGCAACAAGGCATACGAAAGAAGCCGTAATTCAAATGAAAGCAAAAGTTACCGTTTAATAACTGTGAATATGTTTGTTGTAAAAACTAAGAAATTGACACTGACAGCTATTTCCTTGTGGAGTTCAAAGGGGGCTGCTAGAGGGGTTGAAGACAAAAAAATTTGAAAAGCAGGCACCACAGAGGAGCTGAATGGCCAAGGTTTATGGTTGGGATTATTTCATTAGAAGGTCATCCCATCACGATACAATCAGGGAGGATTCATACCAGTCAAAAACGTATTGATGCAGCATAACAATGAACTTAAACATGCATCCAGTCTTAAAGTAGTATCGCGTCGAGAACAAAAATGAGGTCTTTCAACATTCCAGTATTTTCCCAAGTTAGCAGTGAAAGAGGACTTTTTAGCAGATAAATAACTAACAACCATCACCAACTAGTCCGTCTGCTATTTACTGCAGAAGCAGACAGGCGGCTTCAATGAGTTCATTGTTACTTTAACTGATGGCGTGAGAATAGTGAGAGTGAACAAAAGCAGCTAAGTTTTACTGTCAGAAAACAAAAACAAGGATGAATCGATAAAGGAGGGAATGAAAAATGCAGTGGTGATGCTTTTAAATATGCAACTGTAGAAATGTCATCTATTGTTAGCCTTGAGTGTGGCTGCTTTAAAGTAAGTTAAATCTGTCCCTTAGGGAAAACGTTTCTCTTTGGACATTGGCTGCTTTTTTATGCTAATTGTCCATCTAGTCTTTGTACCTGATCATTTTTTCCCTTTGTTAAGCCACTTTACACTGACTTATGAATCATTTAAGCATAAAACAGTGATTAGCTCAAGGCACAAACCAGTGTTTTGTCCACTAATTTACAATTAGTTTAGAGTCGTAGCAAAGAACCCATTTTAAATTCAAAAAGTTTTGAAGAAACTGGACAAGGAAGAAGTGACAGTTCTAAAAAAACACTACATACAACAGATGGTTAATATCTTACATTTATGCCCTTAAGAAATAGGAAAGAAATCCACCAAGTCAACTGATCCATCTACTGTTTGCTGAGGCCTCATTGGAAATGATCTCGGTGGAAAAGTAACTGTCAGGAAGCATTTTTGGGGGAAAGAAAACAGGGAGAAAGCCATCAGACAGTCATCTGGTAAACATAGTGAAGGCTATGTCATGGTTTGGGGATCTTCTGAGGATTGATGGAATTATAAACACAGGAAAGTACCATCAGATTTTGATCCACCATACAATGCCATCTTGGAAGCTTCTGATTGGCAACAACTTCATTTTTTAGCATCTCAATGATCCCAAACACACTACCAATGTAATCAAAGTATACCTGGGTACACAGCAAAAACTCCAGTGTTAAATTAACACTGGAGAGTGTTTATATGAGTCCACACCTCTGAGTGTTAAATATAACACTGTTGAGTGTTAAATGAACACTTTTGACAGTGTTATATTTTTAAAAGTAACCTCGTCAGTTTTGAAGATTAACAATGACTAACACTGAGCAGTGCTGATTTTCTAACACTGGAAAATAACTCAAAATGTTAGAAATATTCCAGTGTTAGAAAATCAGCACTGCTCAGTGTTAGTCATTGTTAATCTTCAAAACTGACGAGGTTACTTTTAAAAATATAACACTGTCAAAAGTGTTCATTTAACACTCAACAGTGTTATATTTAACACTCAGAGGTGTGGACTCATATAAACACTCTCCAGTGTTAATTTAACACTGGAGTTTTTGCTGTGTAGAAGAACACACAGTGGAACACTATCAGTCATGGAGTCAAAGGAATTTGCAAAGAAAAGCGTCTGGACTTCTTTAAGTTGCTTGAAGACGTTTCACCAAGACTGGCCTCCCCAGAGCCCAGACCGCAACATTATTGAAGCAGTGTGGGATCATGTTGACAGAGAACAGAACAAAAGGCAGCCAGTTTTCTTGTACTTCCAGCACCCAAGGAGCTGAAGACCAAGCTGCTGGCTTTTATTGTGATAGCAATGTCCCCCAAACAATAGTAAACTTCCTTTATATTCAGTATTTGGCCCATACAGCTTACATTACCCTACGTTTGCTTCTCTCCCACTCCCTGGTGCTCACATGTACTATATTTTAATACACTTGAGTTCCCAATAAAAGTGTTCTCATTTCCATATTTTTCTGTTTCTGCTGTCAGATGAAATGACCATGAAGCAGTGACACAAACACAGCCATTAGGACTAATATAAGCCAGCTGTCACTTTGAAGCCCTTTTTCAACCCTTTTTGCTACTCTGCTCAGCTAAAATACTCATGTTATAACAGCGATGATGTCCGAGAAAAAAATCACCATTCACTAAGTTTAGGAAAATGGCTCTGCTGTGATTTCAGCTATATTTATATGTAAAATGATCCTTCTACAAATGGTAGGAACAAAATGTCTTAAGCTTTGTGTTAGCAGCTGACGGCTCGTGGAGGGCAAAAGAGGCAGAAAAGAGGCGCTGCAGTAAAAGTTTTACATTTTTGAACATTAAAGTGTAATTGGACTATTTTAAATTTGATTAAAGATATCTGAAGTTTTAATGAGAATGAAGATTTTAATGTAATCAGGGTTTTTTGGGAGTTGCTACTAGTTGTACTGTAGTTGAAGAATACATTATAGAGTTTTGTGCAGAAGGGAAAAAAAATCTATTTGTCCCCCCACCCAACCAAAAAAACCTCCCAGAATTCCAAGGGCAGCAGGAAAAGAGGAATACACGGAACTTTGCACACACACTCACTTTTCTCTCCGTTGACAGTGAATCTAATGTCTGTGTCTAATGTCCTCTTGTCTGTGAGTCTAATGAAAGCAGAGTGTGTGGGCGAGCATTTCCATCACGCCTGGGTGCACACGGTCAACCCTCCTGAGCAACATACATACACAAGCACATGCACAGACACACAAACGAGCACACACGATGGCACGGGGCTCGGGCAAGTGCCGAAACACAATACAAGATTACACACAAGGACACACACGCGCGCTTCAGAGCCTGAACTCTGTGTACTTGACTTCAGGTCAGCCCATCTGTCAGTCTCTCCCTCTCCACCTTTCACTTTCTTCCTCTCACATGCAAATGCACTTTTTTTCCATCTGATTCACTCACACTGAGGGATCATTATCTTTGGCACATTGCAGACACTGAGCAGTGATGGGGCCGTTATCCAAGCAGCGACGAGCACACCCAGCATGTCAATTCTCATTAAAAGACTGCAACCCCCGCCTCTCAGCGTGGGCTCGGATTGCATAGTCATTGACCTACCCTCCTTTGATGTAGTCCAGGAAGGTGACTTCAGTGTCCACCAGGAATGACAGGAGGGTTACCTGTAGGTGATAACACCTCAGTCAGCTCAAGCACTGTCGATGATGTAACAAAGTTATTCTGTCTGACACAATAAGAATCTGCAGTATAGTGCCATATTTCAAATCTAGTTCAGAAATCATTCCTTACCGTTCCAGAGTTGAGGTATTTTTTCTTCTTTCCTTTCTTCTTTGGATTTACCACCTAAAGAAAGAGCACATTTTCTCCAGTAACTTCAAATATACCCATCCCTTAGTTTGAGTGTAGTTTATAAGTTTAGAAATGGTAACTTGTTTTAAGCATTTATGCATTTTGTTTAAAAAACAAAACTGTCATATTGTCTAGTGCCAGATTGATATAGGACTTTCAGATAGATAACAATATTTGGTGATTTAGGCATCAGTTTTGGATGAGCAGGCGACCATATGCCACATAGCTGAGAGCAGCCGGCCTGGGTTCGAGGCCGGCCCTTTGCCGCATGTCTTTCCCTCCACTTTTCTTCACTGTATCTGAGTAATAAAGTCAGAAAAAGGCCCCCAAAAATATTCACTAGCTGGACCCACATCCCATTTATATTCAACAGCGTTTTAGTAGATAAAGGTGAATGGCTTGGACATGAAATGAGCTGCGGTTTGGGAAAGGCGGACTGGCGGAGGCTCCTGGGCCTGGCAGATCCCCATGTACGAAATAGAAGTGAAGAAGTTAAAGAATTAAAAAGGGGAGAGAGGGAGGGTGGGGCACGTAAACGAGAACGAACAGCTTGTAGGACTTGGGGAACATATATAGATGGACGGATGAACCAGAAGGAGCGTGTTTGGAGGCGTGGTCCCGCTCCTGAAATTCCGATACTTAATCTCTGTCCTTAATCTGTCCTTTATAAATGTGATACTGTAACAAACCCATAACAAATAAACAAACAAACAGCATAATTTATTACTGGTTGCTGTATCCTACACACGGCTGCAGTTTTTCAGCCGACACACACAAACACCAATAACAACAACAGGAACCAATTCATCTGTTTTAAAGCTGGCGAGGCGTGATTGCCACTCAGGTGCGTCCGCCTCTCCCGCAGCCAGGCAGCACACCACGCCCCCTCGCCACAGATACCAATAGATCAGCAAACAGCTAATATCATCCCACTACTAAATCAGTCAAGCTTCAATGGTTGCACCTTGTAAGCAAACAGTAGCAGATACACAGCAATGTTAACATTACTTTAAAATCATGTTTCCAGCCCTCTGATAAAAGTAGGCATAATAACTTCTCGCCAACTCCTGGTGGAAATATTCGGCTCTTCAGTTGCTAAATCTGGTAAGTGCTCCATTATACTCAGCAGCTATTTTTTAAATATTATTTTTAACTTCATCTGTGCACCATCTCCTCCTGTGAAAGTAACATGCAATGCACTTTTAGAGCTTCTTCTCCAAAAATAATTTAGTGTCACAGCCAAAAATACTGTTAAACCATCTCACCAGAGTTTTGGGAAATAAAGGAACTGATAATTCTCTTCTGGTGCATTTCTATGAGCGACAAGCTTCCTCAAATATGACAAACTGCTCATAAAAATACTCAATAGTCTGCATGTGACTTACACAAAAGTCAAGGGAGATGTTTTCACTTTATATGCAAACATAACAACATCCTTAAGTGTAATCCGAATCAGATTCTGTCAAATTAAAGCATGCTTGGCCCTAAATGCTTCAGTCTGTGGGGATAATGTGTGATAGCTGAGGTGATTTTGCAGTATACTTCATATCCCCTTCATCTGTCCTCAGATACTTCCTTCCCTAAACCAGCAGCTACCATGGTAGGACCATTGCCTTTGAACATTGCTCCTAACCCACAAAGCCACTGAGCACAGTCATTTCACAGATATCCTTCTTACAATAAACAGATTTTTGATGAAGCTGAACCAGCTTTACTTACTTTTTAAGAAGAAGCTTTTCATAAAGAAGAATTTCAAAAAGAGAAAGAAACACTTTTCAGCTGAGTTCAAAGACTCGTGTGATGAGGGGACCAGACACAACCTGAACTCCTTTTGAATGCCAAACAGTGGATATTAAATCTGAGCTTTATGGTCTAATTTAGCTGCGCCAAGGTTAAACAGGAAGACAGAAGGCCTCAGGGAAACAACATACAAATGTGTGGATTTATGCATTTCTCCTTGGTTCACTTTGGAATGGCACCCGCAAGGACGCATTTGGCTCTGGAGGTGAATTGAAATGTGATTGTGACACAAACACACACGCAGACACACAAACAAAATGCATTTAACACTGCAAAGTCTTTGTCTCGCTTGCTGCAAATTGAGGATCAAGCAGTACCACGAAAAAGGCCAGAAATCCCAAAATGACTTGTATGTGTGTGCGCACATCTGAGGACTATTAGGCAAACAGCAGCTGTTTAAAATGACACTCCCCTGTGTGCGCTCTTCTCTGTGTGGTGCCCCGTTAATCAAGAAATGTTGACTCTTCCTGGGAGAAGACAAGCCAGCGATCCGTCATAACTGTCAGAGATTGTGTGTGTGTGTGTGTGTGTGTGTGTGTGTGTGTGTGACACAGACAGCCAGGCAGAATGGAAAGGCGTTTCGGCTTAGTTTTGGTTCACTCTGCCAGGAGATATTATTATTATTATTTTATTATTATTATTTATACTTTTCACATTTTTCAAGCAAGTAATTTGTCCAATTATTTCTCCACATAATATATGTGGTCATATGGTTCAGTAGTTTCTCTGTGTACCAAACAATCTCTATCCTCCCATTTTATTGCAAAGATATTTTTCGATATTTGCTGTTGAGTTGCCTCTCAGTATTACTGCAGTTGTAATAGAAACCTTTGTCTCTGGCAGCATCCAACAGTAAATTATGGTCAGAGGTTACCTTGTTTAGGTGTAGGCTATTAGCTTTATGACTACAGGATGAACTTTGATATGTGTTTACAAAGAAAAGGCTTTTAACAGTGGGTTTATAAAGCACGTAAGTTAATGTAAACTGTAAAACTCACTAGAAGATTCAGCTCCTGGTCTACTCTGTCTTTCTGCTCTTTCTTGAATTTTACACTAGCTTTGTAGCTGACTACATATATATATATCATAACTGTCAGTAACATTTGCAATCCCTAATCCTTCATATTGTGTATACAGTAAAAGGAAGATTCCCCTTACAGTTAGACAAACAGAAACTCGATGCAAACTGTTTTGATCTGCTATTAGTTCTTAACGTCTCAAGTCAAAGCGCCTTGTTTTTACTTACTTAATTACTTTTAAAGGCATTTGCTCTATTATAATTAAACCAACCAACAAAACTTGCATTTTCAACTTTAGCGAGTGAAATTTTGCTTTTTTATTTGAATGTTTGCACTAATTAAACAGTATCTGTGCACCTTGCTAACCATGCTAGCTAGCATTAGCTCATAAATTAGCTCTCCACCCTCTCATCTCAATATCATAATAAGGCTTCAAAATGGCGTGCGATATATACCATCTACTGCAAAGTTTATGCTATCAGCAACAACATCAACTGTGTCTGTGAAAATCTGTAGCTTCAAATTACTGACGTTATTGAAACTGGCTTGGAGTCAGTCCCTTCTTCATCTTTCCCCAACACTTACGATACATTTTGACTTCAGTGAAAGCAAAATTCAGAAAACACACTTCTACTCTTTCAGTGTATTAACTGAGGCTGCAGTTCCTCTGGAACTGACGGGGACCGTGTACACCTACAACTGCTTTAGTCTATCCTTACATACTTGTCACTTAAAAGTTTGGCAACTAGATCTGCTCAAAGGAAGATTCAGTTTGTTTTAACCTCCTAGGACCTGACGTCCACATAAGTGGACATCACATTTTGGGTTGTCTAGACCACAATACAAAATTTTGCTCTACAAGGGCCTGATATCCACTTACGAGGACATTATACTGCCACTGTTCTATCAAAATTTAAAACGAATGTCCTCATATGTGGATATCAGGCCCTTGTAGAGCAAAATCCGGTAAAAAGATAATTCTTTGTTTTTACATTCATCAGGCACCAATCAGCCCAAATAGCAAAGAGAAATTAAAAATGCATGCCATGAAAGAGTTCAGGTCTCAGGAGGTTCACATTCAAAGTACTATCCTGTGTTTGAGACAGCTGGCATTATTATTGTGAAATCATTCATGTTCACTAGAGTAAAATTTTAGTAATGGCTAAGTTTTTAATAATGCTTAAGCTAACATAGTGTAACTAATGTTATATCTTGTAGAACCATTAGTAGGATACTTGGTAGCCATTCCTGTTACCAAAATATGTCGTTGACACTTTCTGCTCTGTACAGTTGTTGCTCTTATTTACTGTTTACATTATTTAAATGTTTCTGATAAAGAAGTTTAAGTGTATTTTTTGCAGTACAAAATTGGGCATTGAGAATGCTGTAAATGTCCTTGGATTGGAACTAACTACATTTTTGGTATCATGACATCACACACAGGTTAAACTTCAGCAGAAAGGTACCGGACAAAAAACCCCACAAAACACGGGGTGAACACTGTAGAACCTGCACACTGGTCTCCACAGGTGCTTCAGCTTTGAATTTAAATACACTAACATTCCTATACATGCAGGAAACACTCACCTCATAGACGTTGAACTGGCTCTGTCCTCTGGATAGTTCTCTGTAGCTGGTGCTAAATTCTCCAATAAAGTCATGACTACAAACAGAAATGAAGAAGAAAGGAGAAAAGAAAGAGAGCTTGAGAAAAACTTCGATCTTGTCATTTAATTTTAATGTAATTTTTCTAGTTTCTAATCCAGAGATCATTAAAAAGCCAAAAAACATTTTTAAAAAAAACTGGCAAACTTGAAGAAGTTGTCATTTTGTGATTTAACAAGATTCCATTTTATGTTTGAAGTTTTAAAATCAAAATGAAATGACTAGAATCCCAGAAAAAGACAACATCATATACACCTCAGAGCAACAATTAGGAGGTTTGTTGTTACGGAGGATTAAAGCAGGATTAAAACACTTTCATGGACAAAAATCACTGCCAGCATTTCTTCCCCACTGAAAAAAGATACACCGACACACTATGGCTCAGATTAGGAGTGACACTGAATAGATTCCAAAGTACAAAGAATAGAGAAATAACTCCCTGTTAAACTACAGCTTGACAAATGTCGCTGCGTTTTCTTTCTGTCTGAATGCCAGCAGCCAGAATCCAGACTCATCATTAAGCAGTCGATCGCTGACGATCGTGTACTCTATTGATAACATAGACTTCTGTTAATTATGTGTGACTTAGGGATTAACTGGGTGCAGGAAGCTGACATGTTGAATGTTAGTGCAATCAAGACATGAAGTAATAAGGAGAGGCACTGCTGTCTGTTTATCAGTGATTACTAGCACTGAGGTTATCAGCGCATATCAGATTAATATCTGTACAATAAGCCCTGCAAGCCTTACAGTCACACTCAGCAGTTCTGGAAAACTGTCCTGAAAAATGTAAAAATGTAGAGTTTTAACAGTTATTACTTTGATCTTTTCTGTCTTGTTCCTGATCAACTGCTTGTGCAGAACATCTTATTAGATATTGATTTGTAACCCATCTTTACACCAATTAAGCTAATCTGAGCCCAGTTAATCACCTTAGACGACCATATTAAAATGCTCAGCTTAACAGGAGAAATAAACAAGCTTGCAGCTTGAGAAGGAATCAAAAAGTTTTGGTCTCTATAGCGATTTTCTACGGTGGCCCTGAGAGGCCAAACGGACTGCAACTTAAGAAAACACCAGCAATCAAACAATTGCTGGTGTTTTAAGTTGCAGACCGTTTGGCCTCTCAGGGCCACCGTAATTTCAAAGCAACGATTTCAAAGGAAAAAGGATTGACGTTCACTGCAAAATGTAACAATAAATGTGGTCATCTTGTGGTCTCCAACCACTGTTGTCTCTATTATGATTGTTGTCATGGTACAGGGTTGTGTGACCCAGTGTTTGAGTTTTATTGTATTTTGTTATTCATTTGTGTTCTAGTTTCAGTTTAATTTATCTAACTAATTTCTACGATGCCTATGTTGCTGTTCTAGTCACTTGTTTGTGGATCCTTTTGTGTCTTCTCCCCTGTTCTAAGTCTCCTTGCTTCGTGGGTCTACCTGTCATGTTTCATTTCTCTCTGGTTCTTGTTGTCAAGTTCGTGGCATGTCTGCGTCTCGTCGTGTTTCCTGTTTATTTTGAAAGTCTTGTTTCCATGTTCTATGTGCTTAGTTTACGTTCATTCTTGTCAGCTGCTTCCTCATGTGTCTCCACTTCCCTGATCTCCTCATTTGTGTATTTAAGTCCTCTGTCTTCCTGTGTTCAGTGTCGCGTTGTCTGTGTAACCTTCCCCGTTATGTCTCGTCATAGTCGTCACAGTTTTCACGGTTCTCATAGTCAGGCTCGCTTTTTGTTTAGAGTATTTCCACCTTAAGTGAGCTGAGTGAAGTGAGCTTCTGGAGCATGTAAAAGCTTACATGACAGATGACTTATTACTATAACACTGTAAAGTCTTTACCTGCCGTCTCTGTCCCAGTCGTACACCTCGATCTTGATTGTTCTGTTAGGAGAGGCGCAGATTAAAATCAGGTTAACAAAACAACTCGTTTGTTTCTTCTGCTGGTGTGCAGTTAGATTTTATACTCCTGGAGGCATTAGAATGCTTACTTGCACCATGCAACATATTTAAAAAGCAAGACACAATGTTGCAAAATGATGAAGTACACCGAGACCAGAAGAATGCCAATTTCTTTCATCGATGTTGTCATGGAGCTTTTAGTGGAAGCAGATCCATTCTGCAGCTTATCTTTATTCCAACACACTGTTTGCCTGTCACTGTACACCTCATCTCCAAATACATCTATTTTCTGCATCCTATTGTAGCTTATGAGGAAACTGGGAGACAAATAAATAAAAACAGAACAGTCTGCAGGAGGCAGATAATGCTGCGCTATCATGCCATCAACTAATATCTGCAATATGAGGGTTATTTCTGCCTGACAAAAGAGAGGGACACATGGAGGGGGTGTGTGTGTGTGTGTGTGTGTGTGTGTGTGTGTGTGTGTGTGTGTGTGTGGTGGTGGGGCATAGAACAAACAGCAAATTAAAACAGAGGAAGCAAAAAACACTCTGCTGGAGAGAATGACTACTCATATAATCCCAGTCGATTAAGGCTGTTGTTTTCAAAGTGAAAAGCAGTTTGCGAGCACGCATGCTGTACGACTTTCTAAACTTGTGGTATCTAATTTGAAATCAAAGCCAAAACTGCACTTTTTCCATCCTTTTTATCTCCCAGTATGAGAAAGAGTGGAAATGCAAACCATCATTAATGGGCCTTAGAGCTGCTTAGTGAGACAGATGGACATTAAAGGAAAGAAAGCTGTAAGATAAGGAGCGGGAATGGGCTGGCTGATAATGATGAGCACTCTGATGATGAGTGTGTTTCCTGGCTGGCGTAACGTTGTCTCCTGGAGAGGTACAAGTACGTGCTGATCTGTCTGGCATAAATGTATTTTCATGTGTTTATATAGGCGGGTGTCTTATTAAGTCGGTGTTGTGCCACAGCTCAGCAGGAAACATCCCGTCACGGTGAGCTTTGATGATGTGATGAGAAACTGACAGCAGTTTCACAGCCTCAATGTACATGTTTGTGTGTGTGTGTGTGTGTGTGTGTGTGTGTGTGCTTGAGTGAGAGTGAGCAAGTGATTGCAGGCCGACCACAGCATCTATGCACAGACAGACACAGTTCCCTATTGTTTGCCAGCCTGAGCTCCCCGTTATCTCTTTCCCCAGACTGTAGAAACACACACTCAACTCCTGCATGTGTCTGTGTTTCTGTGCGCGAGTCCACTGAGCTTCCTGACTCTTCTATTGATAAGGCACGCTGTGTCTCACCTCATCCAATAAGCTCACTGGACCAAACTTCAGATCGATGCTGCTGTCTGTTAGTTTAGCTATGTTAAACCCTGTTGTGTGCCCTTTTCCCACACAGCTGCTATCGACACAGGAGACGGGACTCACATGGCTGTCATAAGAGAGGCACACACTTTTATCTGCTTTTATCTGTTTTCTCACTTGGACTTGGACTTCTGCTGAGATGTAAAGTAAAACAGATGTCGCACTGAAGGAGGAGAACTCCCAGGGATGCAAAATAATTACACATAGCGATGTTTCTTTAAGATATTCAAGAATATTATGCAAAAATGTGTCTGCTTTGTCTTTATGACTAAATTGTAAAACTTCTAAAGGGGACCTATAATGTTCCTCCTTATATTCTGTCTTATATTTACTACTAATATGGTGTAGATATTAGTGGGCAGCACGGTGGCACGGTGGTTAGCACTGCTGCCGCACAGCAAGAAGGTCCTGAGTTTAATTCCACCAATAGGCCGGGGTCTTTCTGTGTGGAGTTTGCATGTTCTCCCCGTGTTTGCGTGGGTTCTCCCCGGGTACTCTGGCTTCCTCCCACAGCCCTAAGACATGTAGTTAGTGGGGATAGGTTAATTCATCAACCTAATTTGCCGATAGGTGTGCATTCGGGAGTGAATGTGAGTGCGAATGGTTGTCTGTCTCTGTGTGTTAGCCCTGCGACAGACTGGCGACCTGTCCATGATGTACCCTGCCTCTCGCCCTATGACAGCTGGAATAGGCTCCAGCGCCCGCCGCGACCCTGAAAAGGATAAGCGGAAGCGAATGGACGGATGAATATTAGTAGTTCAGAGTGCTGTAAATGCTCAGTTTCAGTTTTTCTCCTCTTGGCTGTGCATGAGTTTGGTGAGAAAGATTTCCCTAACATGCTTATCTTTGCAAAGTTCACAATTTCTTAAAAGAAAGCTGATTTAAATGCTGGGTAGCCTTTTAAGAAGAGGACTTAAAACACCTTGTTTAAAGATTCAGAGGCCTTGAGACCCACCAGCCCTCTTCGGTCGCTAGAGAAAAATGTATCTCCAACTGGTGGGTGAGTAGTTGCTGGCTGTCACCAACAGGGTGATTGCTGTGATGATCCCTGTTATTGCTTTAGTTGCTTACAAATTGCCACAGTCACCCAAGCTTTATATAGAAGACACCGTCAGCAAAGCGATAGTTACAAAATCTGAAGCAAAGCAGAAAAGGAGACATTTTACCTTCATGCAAAAACTTGATTTTTACTACTACAGTTTTAAGGCTTTCATTGCACTTTTCACAGATTCACTTGGTGACTCCAAATGCAATCAAAGTAATCCCCTGAAAGTTTTCGGTGCATCACTGTAAACCACTTTGTGACCAGTTTCACACTAGCCACTGACAGCAACCTCCAGCAGTGCACACTTTTCCCTAAAATCCGTGTTTACCAGCAGATCACTGACATTTCTCTAAGCCTGCATCCTGTGGCTTTAGCAGCTGCCAGCAATTATTCACCGACTGATCAGGAAATACACATTTTCCTCTAGTGACCACTGGTTGCCAGATAGTTGCACGCAGTTCTCTAGCCCTGTGTGACAGGAACAAGACATTACATTACATGCTTAAAGCTGTCCCTTCTCTGCAGAGTTGCTTTGATTCAAACAGATTACATCAACATGAGCAATGTCATTGCTTGCCTGAAATTTTAACAAACATCTAACCAAAATCTGTAGATATCTTAAGGAGTGGACTTTTGCCTCCGGTCGAATACGTATTCTTGCCATTTGTTCAAATAAGCTCATCTTTAACCTGTTAGGCCCCCGGGGTTTTCTGAGCTTCCTGCTCGAAAATGAAATGCCCAAAATAAATGGAGTATTTCTCTGCAGTTACGAACTCTGTGTATCGAATCTTGGTATCAAAATAAAGCTAATACTTGCGAGATTTCATCAGAGGTGTAAATATTACTGCAGATGTTACTATGTCAGTATTTTCTAGCATATAACACCTTTGAAAATATGCTTTGGTTCACATTTAACTCCAGAAAATCACGTAACTGTTTGGTGTCTTGGCTTTGTCTGGTGGTTGTAGAAATGGTTTATATGAGATTTTAGCTGAGATTCAGATGTTTCTGTGGATGCTACACATGTCGAGACTTATACTTCTGACCTTGTGTTATAACCGATTGAATGCGATCTCATCCCTTTTGCCCCCGGTACTGGGGGTGTGGGTGCTTAACTAGTTAAACTGTTTCATCGCCAGTTTTTTTGCAAAGAAATCCAAAGAAAAAACAAACATCAGTTTCTAAATCAATGGAAAAAACAATAAGATCAGATATTTTGTAACATATAGTGTGTGTGAGTGTGTGTGGGGACTGAATTGTACAAAATAAATGCTGGGGGCAGACAATGAAGAAATGCTGCTCTCTGGATCTTTGCTTCACTTAATCCTGGTATGACAAGAACATTTCTAGCAGTCTGTTTCTTGTGCATTGACCCTAGTAAACTAAATATAAACCCGACCACCAGAAAATAATATGTTCTTTCTTCCAAAGCGACTATGAAGCATATTTCTGAAAGCATCGTTTGGATGACACATCAGTCACCGGCTTCATTTAGAAGTCAAAGCGCTACGCTGCTTTCAAATGTATAAACATGTACCGACTTTGATGAAGTAATCTTACTATAAAACATGACAGTCAAACACTTTTCCAGAGGAAAACTAAATCATGCATCCACACTCATCAACTTTTCCCTCCTGCTGAAACTGACAAATGTAATATTTAAGCTTGGCAGCTGCAAACAGTTTCATGCATTATTCATTCACACTGTACTCAATTTAACAAATGCTAATTTCCTTACAAAATACAGTAAATATATTTTCACTGTCACATTTAGTTACATCAACTTCAGGATTATTTCCAAAACATGGCTTACAATAAGAGACCTCACAAATAAATCATAATGAAAACGCTCTATGATGGGCAGCTTCTGTGATTTAAAACGAACCCTAATAAAAAAGTGACACAATAATGGACGCTAATTAACCCCTATAGATAATATTGTTCTAATATAAACAGATGGGAGAGACAGTAAGGCACAGACACCCATGTAATGTTTTAGCGCTACGCAGCCTGAAGAGGCCATTAGACACTGAAATCATCAGAGGTGCACGTATTACTGAAAATGGCATTTTTCAGGGTCTTTCATACTGAAAAGAACTCCCCTGGATGATTCAGATGGCCGTCTTGGTCGCTGCATTGTACTTAACCTGCCATAATAGCTGCTGTCTAAAAAAAGAGACATACCTGTCATAGTCACCGTTGCAAAGAGCACGAACGGGGATTTTAAAAGCCTGCCAAACGGGGTTCAGTGTATTCTTCACCACCTCTGTCTTATGGCAGATGGTAAACCTGCAGAGACAACAAGGAGGAGAGGCAGTGAGGAAAGTGCAACACCTGTAAAGCCAAAACAGCTTAATGGTGTTTGTCCGAGTAGTTACGATACTATTTCCTGGCTTTGGTTTACTGCTGCTATCACTGTTAGACCAATAAGCTCTATTCCTTACTACATATATGACGGAAATACCAAGATAAAGAAAATGGATAACAAGAAGATTGATTTCCATTATTCTGCTAATTTATTTACACTGGTGTCATTTCAGCTCAGCAGGAGAGTCATTACAGGTTACGAGATAGCGCTGTCATTTACGGTCATGATACTTTTTCCTTTTTTTGCTCTCAGGCTCACTTTGAGCTCACCTGCACACATCTCACATGTGAAGTGGAGCTGACAAGACACAGGTGAAGTGAGGATAACATTAATCGAGTGGATGATCTGTTAATTTGAGAGCAAGCGAGAGGCAGGAAAATGGAGAAGGAGGAGGTTTGCAGTTAGTTTGTAGAAACACTAAGAAAAGCTGCTGGCGTTGCAGGGACCAAGTAGCTCTGCACTGTTGTTAGCTTCCTCCACGCTACGGTAGCTCTCCCCCTAGCAGCTGGGGCGCTGCTGCAAAAGTGTGGCATAATAAATGCAGAAGAGCACAAAACTGAGATGTATAGATCAGCCCCATTGTAACTGACTGTCCCAATTTACCCTGTCAGATGGGGCATCTCGATCTCCAAGATTTTGCACTAACTGGACGTCACATGTATTTTGTACATCTTAGTGAAATGTAGCACAGGGATGACTGTTGGAGTTTCCAAGTTTGTTGCTCAGAAACCCCAAAAAACAAACAAAAACAAAACAATATAACATCATTTTAATCATTCTTATTGTGGTTTCGAGCATCTCTAGCTCCTCATCAGCAACTTTCTCCTTATTGGCAAAACACTGAAACTCACCAAGCCACCAGGGCAAGGCAGAGCACAGAAACAGCAGCAGGAGAAAGGAAAAGATGGATTTAAGAAATAAACATAAGTAGGAATAAAAACAAGAATATTCAATTAAAGAGACATCCAGCTAACTTCCTGCCACTTTGAGTCGAAGAGTGTGAACGCTACAGTACTTTCCTGATACTCCAACACACACACAGAGGGAAAAAAAGCTAATTTCATTAGTCCCTCAGCTAGAAAGTGGACTTGGTATCTCCCACCCTGAGAGCAGAAGGCTTTATCTGACTTGTAACACACTGCAGGATGGAGAGGAGTGTTCATGGGGCGCTCTGGATTTAAAACACGGATGTGCACGCACACACACACACACACACACACACACACACACACACACACACACACACACACACACACACACACACACACACACAATCCTTATCCCTGGATCAGTTCAATACCTATTGCTTCCAGATGCACTCACATACATCTGTGTGCACGTTGCTCATGTTAGCGTCTCCACATGTCACTCACATAAACGCTTAAACGGGCAGGATGGCTTTTGATCTGAGGCAAATCAATGAAAGCAATTTCCTTTGGATGCAGGGAAGGATTAAACCAGACCCGGAAGGGGAGAGGGAGCAAAGGGGGCGCGAAGCAATGAAGAGAGGGGAACTCACGTGCCGTCCTCGTTGCTCCTGTAGAAGACCAGGAAGGGGTCGGACTTGCCAAAGAAATCCTTTTTGTCCAACTTGTTTCCACAGAACTGCATCATCACTGATTCCTAATGAGCAGAGAGTGAAAGGAATATATTAAGTCAGGGTGGAGGCTGAATTTCTGATTGTGGCATCGCTTATAATACGGGTTTCCTCTCAATATGACTATGAAGGCACAAAGTAATTGTAAAGAAAAAGAAAAAGATCTTACATGACGATAGACTGATCCAAAAACTGTATTACTTATTGTTTACAGTTGTGTTTTTTTGAATCCGCTAACCTCGGTTCTCTATTTTGTGGGCTCGGGAACTGCATGAAACAGATATTCAAAGGTTCAAAGGGAGCTCGAGCCAATTCAGCTTCTTGCCAACACTAAAATGAGGTACGCCATTTTTCATTCAAAGACCTGAAATCCATCCAATCATGACTCATAAGGCTGAATCGAATAACCGTCATAATCCATTTAGCTTATTCTGCTAGCAGGAGAGCTAGCATACTATGAAGGAAACAAAGAGCACAGGGTCAGACCTTTGAAGGAATGCTTCCTTTCACATTGTTGTGATGTTATAGTTTTGTGGCATGGAAAAAACCTGCTGATGTGGAATAAAAAAGGAGGGGAGGGGTTACAGGGGTTTGGTTTTACTGTTTCCATGCTGCTAAACCACGAGAGCACAGCAAGGTGACTGGTCACTTACGGTGTCGAACCTGGACCAACATTAATGACTCAGGAACAACACCGACACGGGGATATCAGACTGTGCCAGGATAAATTATTCAATCTCGGCAGATGGCAAAAGTCAAGTATTAATATTATACGGAAAAAGGAAAAAGTTGGATTGGTAACTTTAATTTTCCACAGTGTGTTAACCACTTGTACAAAGTGAAACATGCAGAGAAAACGGACACATGCAGCATTTAGCAAACAGAGAAGTCACTTTCTCACCCTGCAGTTGTTCAGCTCCTCAGCTTTCACAATAATGGTCCCGCATTTCTTCCCTGGAATGCCTCTGTTTATGATACAATACAGCAAAACATGAGATTACTATCACCAACAGCGTATTTGGCATCACCACAATATTTTGTCCACATGTATTCTTCCACCTACACTTCAGGGTCAAATGACAAGTTGAAAAATACAGGAAGACGGCTCACGTTTCCTTACAGGAGCTGCCATCAGAGCAGTCTACACAGTCGAAGGTCAGTCAGTGAAAACATTTAGCTTGTTTGATAACAGTTGCACTGGTTTCTAGACATCCCGCATAAGGGTTCAGGCGGGACTGTGACCTTCTCACAGCAGGAAGGGGACTTCCATGTGTGACTGAAAATTCGTCTGAAACCACTCCCGTCCTGCACAGACACACGGTCAGTCGTATTTCTGTGTGTGAAAATGTGTCAGGTTTGTTTGTTTGCTCACTGTCAACCACAGGAGACAGAAGGAAAGCTTCTTTTCTGAAAATGAACCCAGCCAGTGTTGAGATGTTTTTCTTGCAGTTAAATCGCAGTTAAATACACACTACGTATTGTTGCTACAAGTTTTCCATCTATGTTTTACATTGTTACCAATATTGCCATCTGTCTATCCATCTTCTACTACCTATCTGGGTCTGGGTCATGACGTAAGTAGTCGAACCCTTAGCGTGCCCTAGGTCTGCTTTGCACCCTCCCCCCAGGATGGGGTCCAGAGCCGTTTCCTGGTATCCCTATCCTAGACAGGGTAACATGCCATCATAGTAGTCTTTGCTGTTGCAATCACTCGGGACCATTTTGCACTGGTTCACTATACAAGGGGCAAATTCCACTGACAACATAGCTCATGGGATCATTCGGACACATAAAGGCCCTCCAGCATAATAAAGTAGCAAATCCTGGAAGCGAGTGATTAAATTTGATTAAGCAGACAAAGCTGTTTAATATCCGTGATTGTCACCTCTCAAATTTGCTGATACTCCTATGATGTATTCCAGAAAATAAGGAATTTTAGATTTATAAGCAGAGCTGGGAGAAAAACATCACGTGCATGTTTTATTACCTCATTTCCAAGATATACTGTTAGCAAAAAGGTGTTTGTGTTTATGTGCTGTTTGTGTGCGAGTCCACACGTGAATCAGCGTCTGCTCCTGGGAAGGGCGCAGAAGCTGTAGCGAAGACTGGAAGGTGAGAATAGGTGATGCATGTTGGTGTGGGTGTTTTACGTGTAAGCGCTTTCTCTGCATAAACATCAAGGTTTTCAAGGTGAAGTCACTATTTACTGTACCTCCTCCTCCCAAACAAATATGCTCTTTAAACAGTCCCACTGCACACACACACACACACACACACACACACACACACACACACACACACACACACACACACACACACACACACACACACACAAGCACGACCAAAAACTTTCAGTGTTCTAGATTTTGGCACTGAAAAAGTTGAACTACACCTACATTTATTTAAATATGTAACAAAATGTGGGCTGAGAAAAGGCGACACATGCAACATAAACAACATATTACCACCTAATCAAGCCAACGTAACCCATGCATTAGCAAACAGAGCACAACTGCCATTTATGTGGAGTTTTCTTTCTGATCCTGGCAAATGCAAGTCAATCATTTACTCTCCTTCTAGCTCTGTGGACACCCACCCAGCTCCTCATGGATTTGCGGTTACTTGCTCTTGACTGCTTATTATGTCAGGCAACTTGTCGATAACTTTGAGTGTTAGCTGTTTGACGAGCCTGGAAATGTAGTGTTAGATTATCAGCGTTTGAAAGCTTTGCTGCACCTGGAAATGACTGAGATGAGAGGAAAATTATGGTCTGTAAGATGCTAAAACTCTCAGTAGGTTTGAGGGCTTCACGGAAAAACTAATAATAATAAATTCTTAATCATAAGGATTGCAGCAGAGAAATCTTCTGTTCTCCCTCGCTGGTGTAGTAAAAGCACGTTCTGTGTGCATGTGAGAAAGCGCAGGATGACATAATTTGACACAGATTTTGAAAGAACCTACATTTCTGACAAAGAGGAATGTGATGAGCTCCGCTATGAGACACTCACCTCTCTGGGAAAGACTCTCACAGTCATTAAGTCAGCTCAGAACGGGGGTCTAGGACCTCTGTGTGAATGTAATTCAAATAGTCCTTCTCTATTTCACTCTGGTCTTGTGCATAACGGGCCAAGAGTAAAAAGTTTTAGAAATGGATTTATCAGATCCTGCAACCTGAGATCCAATGGAACACCATATAGTTGTTTTAGAGACCATAAAATGTAAAAAAGAAAAAGAAATGTAAAATTAATATGTAGTTTTTCTTCTTTTTATCCAGGCAGCACATAGAAGTGGGTCTACACAAGATTGAGAGGACTGTAACAACGAGGATGAGGCAGACAGAATGATAAAAATGAAGCCCTGATTCATCCAAATGCAACAAATTTAATAATGTTTGCCACTACAGTCTCTTTGGCTGCTTGGACACCGGCAGTGATTCTTAGGAGGAGTTTAAAAACGCTAAACTGTAGCCCAGCAGCCGTATGATGAAACACTAAACACAATCTAAATAGGCTTGTATGTAGTCCAAACACAAGAATTCCAATAAGGAAAAGCTGGGAAAAACATCTTTACAGATGACATTAGCATAGAGATGAAGTGATCAGGAAGGATTAGAGCAACAGGGGGAAAAAAATCAATAAAGCAATACTGATCTAAAACAACAGTCTGCTTAAAATCCCAGTAAAGCCTCCAGCAGAAGTGACCTGATGAATTTTAAGTATGATTCACACGCTTTACTGTTTTGTTTCCGCATGAGCGATGATGCGGAACATGTACAAAGTAGTGTCTTTGGATTGTTAACATCCTCTTGTAAATGACTGATATCTGAATCGCTGACTGCAATTATGCATGTCTGCTCAAGCACACATGAACAAATAGCACTAATGATACCCAAAGAGGACTTGAGACACTCTGATTTCAGCAAATCAGAAGCCACAGAAAGACCCACAGTGTTCCCACTCACAGACCTGAGAAGGTTTTCAATGACTTATAGCTTACTCGCACCTAATGAACAACACAGCCAACAAAACTGCATTTCCATATTTCCACTTGACGTTGCGCCCCTTAATCTCATTTTCAGTAGTTTCAGAATAACATTTAACCGCTCTCAAGTCCCAGATATCCAAAATAATTACTTCATTTACATAGATTTCCTGCTCTTTGTGCTACGGTTTGACGGTGGCAGCATGAAGAATAAAAGCAGAGCAGAGGGTTGTTGGCAAATTGGACATAAAAGAAGAGCTAAGCTAATTAAAAATGTTGAGCTGTGTGGGTTCCAGTCAACTACAAAATAGAGCATCATCAACCTTCATCAACACCTCTGTTAAATCATTTACTGGCTTTAAATAATGATTCAGCTTCAGTACACAAGTCCCATTATTTTAGGCTATTTCATAATGACACCTTACTACTTTGCAAAGAGGAAAAGCAGGATTTGATATACAAATATTCACAGCATAGTTACAGATGTAACTTTAAAACATGCCTGTATCTATAAAGTGTTAAACTAGCACTACACATTAACTGTAAATAAGTACATCTTACTACGATGATTATAGTAATGTAACTCCTCCTAGACAAGATCACCAATCTGGATGAAACTTACTATATAAAATGCAAGTGTCCCTGATTATCAACATATATACATATAGCGCTCGGGATTCATTTTATGTGTAGTCGCAGATTTTAAAACCAGTCGCAACATTACGTGTACGTTAGGTTCATGCATACGTTGTTGTAAATACGTTTTGCTCAACTACAGGGCTGCCAAAAGTTTATAATAATAATACAGGTATACAGTATATAAATGTAATAAAACACTCGGCCTGAGCAGTTATTTACATGATTATTTGATTTAATGTACGTAAGTGATATTTTGAATTTACTGGGATCTGAATACCCAATAGTGGTGTGAAAAAGTGTTTGCCCGCTTCCTGATTTCCTATTTTTTTTACGTTTGTAACACTTGTTTCAGATCATCAAACAAATATTAGACAAGCAAACCCCAAATGCAGTTTCTACATCATCAAGACATTTATTATCAAGGGGGAAAACATGCAAACCTACAAAGGTCTGTGTGAAAAAGTGATTGCTCCCTAAAAGTAATAACTGACTCTATATGATCGCCAGGCTAATCACAAAACAGGTGGTTGAATTTTCTTTTCACACCTGTAGCTTCTGAATGTAAAGATACCTTAACAGCGGTTGAACAAACACAAGGTGATTCTTACATAGCGGTGAAAGTTTGTGTGTATTCATAATTTTTCCAGATGAGGAACAACATACAAACACTTCATCGCCTACCAGTTTCATATTATTGGTTTTGGGATTCAGCGTAACTGAGCTCACACGAGGTGGAACGATGGTGTAATAGAAGAAGGAAAACACAACACAAAGTTGTAAAACTCTCGATCACTGTCCATGCAGCCCATTTTACTTGTTGTTACCCTCTTACTCTCCATCGTGTCGTCTCACGGCAACAATACGCATGAGACACTCACACAGACACCCTCTATGATAAGTGCCCAGGATCGGTGTCGCTATGACAACTCTTCCGAGCTAGGTCTCCTCCGGCGGGACATCGAATTGGATTCCCGTGCTCGTTATTTTCCTAAATGCCTGCTCTCGCTCCACTATTTCTCAGAAAGCCGCGATCATTATTCTGACAGAAATAAAGTAATGCGCGGGTGGCAATCGAAAGGATTGCATAGTTACAATAGATGAATAATGTATCCCACAGTTGTGCCTTACATACAAACGCATACATGCACAGACACACGTGTGACAGATGTGATATAGAGTTGGAAGCTCAAACTCCTCCAGTACGATATGTATGAAAATGACAAATTAGCACAATATGGGTGAAACGACAGCGTATACTGATGCTCGTGTTTCCTGAAATCAAGTATAGCAACACAAAACAGTCTGTGTTTAAATGAATACACATCTCTGAGCTCTTTTTTAGTTTATCAAAAACACCTAAGCTGAAAAGCTCTTCAGGAGCATCTCTTCTTCTGCGTCTTCCTGCATTTGTGTGAGTGCGTCTATGTGTGAGGAAACGCTGTGAATCCTCTAATCAAGACACACGGATATGCAATCAGTGTCTGGCAAGAGACAGCTAATTAAGACTGGGCCACTTCTGGGCTGTACGGTGTAACGCACACGCATGCACGTGCACGTCACTTTCATTATATTCCCGACGAAGGTGGACTATCTGAATGAGACATCAGTTGTCATTATAAAAACATCAGGATCTGCCTATTCTTGGTCATGCCCCGACACGCAAAGAAACACAGTCGCGCACGCACTTTCATTGAAAAGAAAGCTCATAACTATAATTCTGCTTAACAAAAGGCACACTGACATCAAATCCATGTGACACCAAAGGCAGATACACTTTCTTTTGTCCTTTCTTACAAATGCTCACAATCAGGCTTGTATTCACAGCTATCAGCCTCTGAGTGTGTGTGTGCATGTCTTGGTTCACTTGTATTTAAAATTGTAGACTACTTGGCTCTTCCATAGTTCATCGGGGCTTCTCTGTGACCCTCTTCCCACTTACAATGAACACCGAGATCTTCTTTGTGGGAACAAAACTGTCAAAAAGAGCATGAGCAAGTGTGTGAGCAAGACAGAAATAGAGAGTTCTGGAAAGAAAAGAGCAAAGGGGAAGAAAAAAAGTACAAAGTGATAAAACTGCCTTGTTGATTATTCAAAAATATTCAGGAAGCAACAGGATCGGTGCTTCAAATGAAAATGGTGTTAGTAATAAAGTCATGATATTTATGAAATCAGGGGTAGTCTCATGCTAATTTTAACCAACAATAAGACTAACAGTCTCATTAATTTATGGAGTTAAAGGTCAGGAAAAGTTATTGAGGGATTTACTGGCTTCAACATGTAACTCCTGTTTAATAAAAAGAAAATTAAAATTGAAGTAAATCGAATCAAACTTTTAAGTCCAAATAAGCCTGACATGATCTATAATATCTTTGCCATATTATAAAAGAGTTTGACATTTAGAGAAATGCACATATTGTTAGGTTCCCTGGGTTTTAGTCCCAGTGTTTTGAGTTTTTGCGTTACTTTATGTATTTCCTGGTTTTTCTATAAACTGATATTCTAAAGTTTAGTTTCTCATTTAGTTCTGTTCTGCGTTTTATGTTGTGAGTCCTTTATGTATTCCTGTCTCCCTTGTGTTCCTGTTTCAGGTCTAGTTCCATCTCTGGATTTTGTCTCTGGCAGAGATGGGCAGCAATGCGTAATCCAATTACTTTTTTCAAGTAACGAGTAAGGTATTACTATTGCAAAAAAAAGTCATGAGATTACTGGTACTTTCCCATAACCAGGCTGCGTTACTGCGTTACCAAACCGTGATTTTGTTTGTGAGAGTGTCTCATGACAATGACGTACGAGTGTGCGACGTCTGTGGCAGCAACAGACGTGTGTGGATCAATAATGGATAATATGGAGAGCGGGAGAGAGGACGACCATGTGGTGTTTAAAGTTTGGAAGTACTGACATTACTTTGAGTTTGATTCTGTAAAATGTGACAGAAACATTAGCGTCTGCTCTACACTCTGCGTGGGAAGAAAACTTATTTTTACAGCGAAAAATTTCACTTCAAATCTGAGCGAGCAGCGAGCACAGCGGTCCCCAATCTTTTTGCGCCACGGGCCGGTTTATGTCCGACAATATTTTCACGGACCGGCCTTTAAGGTGTCGTGGATAAATACAACAAAATCAAACCAGTACTGGTACCAAAAAACAGAAGATTCACTCATAACACACGGGAAAAGACCCAGGGAAACAGAGTTAATGATAAAAACAATAAAAACCCTGAAAACCATAAATTTCACAGCTCTCGCGGTCTGGTACCAAACGGCCCCGGTACCAGGGGTTGGGGACCGCTGACCTAGCACACTACCACAGGAATATGAAATTCACAGAGAAACCCCCAGCTACCCCCACTGACATGACCGCTGCGGCAGTGGGCAAACCTCCACCCGCCCCACTCCTGCTAAACAGGTGAAAATAGATTTAAGCTGTGTTTTTTGCTGTGTTTTACTTGCATCTTTTTGAAAGAGTGTAAACACAAAACATTTTATTTTATACGCTGGAATATGCAGAAAACAGATTTAAATGTTAAAGAATTTCTTCAAGTCAAAGACTGTTGCACATGATTACATTTTTGCTTGATGCAATGTGCATAAAATTAAAATTTTAAAACTAATAAAACAATTTTAAAAAGAGACTGTTTTCATTTGATTCAATTTTATATGATGCATACTGGCAAAAATTAGAATTGGGCTGAAAGGTCTACTGCTTTACTACGTAACTGGTGACTAATTACTATTTTCAAGTAACTTGACCAACACTGGTCTCTGTTCCCTTTGTGTCAGTTTTGTGGTCATCTAGTGATTCTGGTTTTAGACCTTAGTTTCTCTGCTCTGGGTTCAACTCTGGTTTATTGGGTTTTGTGTCATTCCTCGTTATAATGATCATGTTTCCCTTGTATTCTCTTTGTCTAAGTAATGATCTGCTTGTGATTCCAGGTTTTGTTACTTCATGTTGTACCTTAGTAATCTTTTTATTTTCTGGTTCTTCTCGGTTATGTGATATTCAGTCGTCATCCTCTACATCTGTATGTGTCCTGTCCCATCTCAGTGTCTACCTTTCAAGCCTCCATTTCTGTTTGCTTGTTAAGATCTTATATGTGGATCTGTCACCTGTTTAGTCATTTCCCGTGGTTTCCCATTCCAGCTATGTTTATTGTTCCCTTCAGTGGTCCCTGTCTGTTTCTCCAGTCTGTCCCTATGGCTGTCTGGGTCTCTGTCTCTGTGTTTGTTTCCTTTCTTATTTTGATAGTCTCTTGTCCCATGTGTGTTTGTTGAGTTTTGCTATCCTCGGTTCGCTAGTTGGATTCTGTCCCCCAGGTGTCTCCGTCTGTCCTTATCTCATGTGGGTGTTTAAGTCCTCAGTTTTCTTCTTTTCGTTGTTGCGTCGTGCCTTATTCTATGGTACTGTGTGTGCCTCAGTGTTTCCTGGGATGTGTTTCCTCCCTGAGTCTCTTTCCTATTGGATTACTTCGGAATTTGAGAAAAAAAAAAACCCAAAAACAAATAAAAAACCACTTTGGAATTTGTTATTTGAGACCAGCAAGCAATAAATGCTCATTTTGTGTCGTACTCATGAATCCCCTGCACTCCATCCTTTGGGTCCTAAACCTGCCTACCACATAACGTCAAATGACACCTACTGGGTTTTTATATCATATGTCCTTCATACAATAATAATGAAAAAGACGCAAATGAAACAGTGAATGCGATAAAAAATAAACTAAAACAAAAAACATTTTCAAACAATAAAAACTAAAGTGAAATAAGAAAATCCACTGTGGAAACTGTGAAACTAAAGTGAATTAAAAACAAAAAGACAAACTGCGATAACAATAAAAACAGATTAGAAAATACAAAACTATAATAACTCTGGCCATGATCATCAAAAGAGATGTTTTAAAAATAAAGTGCGAGACGTCGAAATGTCCTCAGCACGAATAGAGCGTTAATGTGTAAGTGCAACAATTAAGAATACAGACATTGTATTAATGTAACAATCGAAGATAAGTGTTCACAGACTGGCCATAGGTCAGATAGAGCCTGTGCCAGCAGAGGCCTCGGGCATCATTAATAAGGCCAACTGCAGTTGGGAACAAAGTGTTTTTGTGGTGAGAGGTTTTGGCTAAGATGGGCGGCAGGATATATTTCAAAAACACGATGTGCGAGGTGGGAGAGATCAGCCACAATGTTTCCTGCTCAGTGTCTTGGAGGTGTGCAGGTCCTGTAGAGAGAACAGGCAGCAGCTGATAACCCTCTCAGCAGAGAAGATGATAGTCTGCAATCTGCCCTTTGCTTGGCAGTTAAAGCAGGGTACCACATGGTGGCACAGGACGTGAGCATAGACTCAATTATGGGGGTGTAAAAGTGCACCATTATTGACTTTGGCAGGTTGAACTTCTTCAGTCTCTGCTGGGCTTTTGCCGAGACTACTGACTACTCAAGGTCCTGGATGATGATGGCTCCCAGGAAGCAGAAGGACAAAGTGTTAACTGCAGAGTCACACATGGTGATGGGAGACCCGCATTCCTTCTGGATGCCACAACAATCTTTGCTGTCACAGTGTGCCAAGTAGTTCTTTCTATACCTGATAAAGTCTGCAAGTGCAAAGGTAAGATAAAGAAATAAACAAATAAATACTAGCAGCATTTAACACTCACAGATCAAAATGTTCTTCAAAAAAGCATAAACTGCTTCCATACAAATACTTCTATCACATTTCACCGGTACGACAGCATGTACCGTCTAGTGTCTGTAGCTTCAAATTTGCTGTAATGCAAATATGAGAGTGTAAATATTCTCCAGAAGCCCCTGGCAAGAAAGCAAATTATAATCTTTTTGGAAATGTCAAGCTTTTCCATTAAATTGCTTTTGTTCTATTGAAATTAGAGGTAACATTTTTCTAATAATGGGCATCTCATGAAGTGTTTACGGCATGAATACGGAGCAAGGAGAGGCAGTGCTGCATAACATCTTTGGACAATTTACTCCAGTATGCATCAGTTTGTTTACATACGACCTGGTAATGAAATTTAAGTCAGAGCACTCATGTCAAAGTGTATGACATTGGAGAAGGGCTCACGAGGTCTAAGAACCAGGAAATGGATTCAGAGGTTTGTTAGGAGGGTAGCGGGAGGCTCGTTAGTTAGGGTAGGTTGTCCAATAATCAGAAACTGACTGAGGCGGAGCAGAGTGGACGTGGGTGAGAGGCAGAGGTGATAAACTTTGTTCTACGTTTACATTAATTATTTAAAATGTGTTTCTTATGTTTTTGTAGCCAGCAGTGAGGTCAGTTTTAAAATGAAGGCAATCAGCTGTTCAATCTGTTTCACAGTGAGCGCGTTTTATACCGTCTAATACCACACGTTACCCCAATTAATTTGTGCTTTTCATATTGTTATGAAATCTTAGGCAAGAAAATAGTTGTTATCAGTTTTTTTTGTACGCTTTATTAGTTTACTCAAATGTGCATTTTAACTTTAAGATCTAAATAATAAAAAATTAATGTTAAATACTTGTTTTGTCTGCTCTTAAAATGAGAAGAAATAGATGAAAATGAACGTGACTTCTTCAAGAAATTACACTTTTGCCATTACTGCTGTTAAAGTGGCCCCTCCTGATGGTTCTAGTGTAAAGCTACAATCATTATTATTACAGTAATTATATTTTATGATAACCTCTAGCACATATACGATGAGTTAGGAAAACTCTAAAGAAGGAGGAAAAAAAGGCATGTTGTCCACTTATGGTCACTGATTAAATGTATTCATTATTATTAAAGGTTTGGAGCTCTCTTTATAGATATATTACCCTCTCTTGATACTGTAAGCGTGTACTGAACTTCCAAATGTGTCTGTCTTTCTTCTCATTGGCAGCAGTTTGTTTGCACACAAGCAGAAGCTGCACCTACACAGTTCATCTGTTTCAGCTGTTTGCAATATGGCGGGTGAATAGTGCTAAGTTAGCCGAATGCTACGTTAACCATGTGCCTCACCATTGCTGCACTTGATGATGCGTTTTGCTTCTTGTTGCTGGTTACTCTAAGTGTCTCTCTCACACACCCACGTGCACACACTCCTAAATGCCCACTGGAGTTACACTGAACAATGCAAGATGTTAAAATTGTTAAGCCCCTCCCCCACCTCCTCCGCCTGTCATGTCAGGCTGCAGGTGTGTGCCTGACTGTCACTTACACCCACGCACATATATAAATACAGACACAACCTCCAGAGCCAGAGAACAGCTGTGGGTCCTGCCCCTTCATTTTTAATGAATGTTGACAGTTTTCCTCATTCTGCACCAAATCACTCTTGACCTCTTATAAATGGTCGATATAGATGGCACATGTGAATGTAACAAACCTGTTTCATTCAGCGTTGATTGTTTTGCTTTTTTCTCATCTGCATATATTTGCAGAAGCGTGGCACAACATATGGAGAGTGAATGCCTTCAGGACCTAAAGCAACCAACCTCCACATTTTACACAGCCCTGAATATCAAAGAAAGAACTCAATTCACACCTCATAATTTAACTTTTCTTCCACAAACTGCTTTTGTGATAACCGAGGCACACTTTGCATTTGATGTACTCGAGTAGCAAAACAAAGGAGGAGGAGTAACATCTCTATTCCTCAACCGGTTTTAACAAAATGTTTACAAAAGAACAGGCGCTGAATATTTCCCAATATACACATCCATTCGTGGCGCAGCTGCAGGGGAGTCTGACACACCGGAGCTCCATCAGCTCATCACGCCTCCCCTGTATAAAACGTGCTGGGACCTGAGGTTGGGGTTGTTGTTGTTGTGTGTGGGACACAGCTGAAAAGCTGCGGCCGTCTGTTGGAGAACAGCAACCGGAATAAAAAGTGTTAAAGGTGTGAACTATGTGGTCGGGTCCGTCATTCATGCCACAGTGGTGCCGAAACCCAGGAGGTGGCATGGCGGAACCACGACCAGGCCAGCAGTGGAGGCACTGGCCCGAATAGCGGGCGAGTTCGCGGCCATGCAGAGGGAGCAGGTGGAGAGGCGGAACAGCTGCAGGACCGGTGTGAGCGTGGGATGCAGCTGATAATGAGTCAGGCAGCTTGATTCGGTTCCTGGCCGACCCCACGTGTTATGGAGGTCACTGCGTGGGAGGAACCTGCCCAGGCCAGGTCGGAGGTCTGCGTGCCGTCTGGACCAGCTCATAACAAACCAGAGGTCCGCACCCCGAACCGACCTGCCCAGGCTGAGCCGGGGATCAGAGCGCAGGAGGAACCTGCTCTGCCAGAGCTGGTGGACAGTGCGCGGGGAGGAACTGTTCTGCCTGACTCGGAGGTCGCCATGCCGTCCAGTCCAGGGGCATCCTCACCAGAGGCCAGCGCGCTGTCTTGACCTGCCTCGGTTCCACCAGAGGACAAGATGCTGTGTGGTCTTGTGTGGCTGTATGGCTGCCTGCCAAGCCGCCTGTGAGCCCCGGCTCATCACGTCTGCCGCTGGACCCGCGGTCGACCCCGGACCCACCTCGTCACCGTCGCTGGTGACGAGGTGGGCCCCCTGGTCAGGTGCGTCATTCATGCCACATGGACGAGAAAAATGAGAACTTTTATTGCGGCTAGTTTCTTACACCACTTCATAGGATTGTTTGAGGGTTAAGAGTTGCTTCTGAGGCAAAATTATTTTAAGGGGCTCATCTTGTCCCCAGAAATATAGCCAAGCAAACATTTTTGTGTGTGTGCAAATGTAAATAATGAAGAGAAATGTGGAAGCAGGAGTTCCTGGAGTTGAGCTTTCAGATGAGACAACATAGTTTTGCACTCACTTTCTCTCTCGCTCTGTGTGTGTCTGAACTATATGTGTGGACCACTCCAAAGACGTGCACTCTTTATATCTCTGTCTTTCCTTCCTTCCCTCTCCATGGGAAACCTGCCTCTGCAATCACCATGGCGATTCCTACTCAACAGGATGACAGTTTTGCTTTGATGTGAAGAGAAGATATGAAGCACACACACACACACACACACACACACACACACACACACACACACACACACACACACACACACACACACACACACACACACACAGGTTGCCAGGTTCTTGACAATGTTCCCTGTTATTTCTCCCCTTAAGAACGCTCTTTGCAGATCTAAAGCCTCATCGACGCTTCAAATGAACAAGCTAATTGGATTAAAGAGACACAATTGAGAGAAAGCCAAGTGGGCTTTCTCATGAGAGAGAAAATATGTAAATAAGAGGAGGCCACTAGAGCAGCATTGTGGACACGAGTGATAAAGAACCATAACAAGACTGAATTAACTGCTTACAAATACAATAACGATAACACGAGGATGAATAAAAACAATGCAGATTTATTTGTTAATGTGACAGCGGTAATCAATTAGCCCCTGTGTCTGTCAATAATCAACAATGTATTAAAAAAACAAGCAAATTAGCAAATTAGCCCAGGGAAATACAATGTGAAGAGACACAAAGATTTGCTCTCGCTCATCTAGTTTGAAGAGTCAAGAGTTCAAGCTAAATATGTCATTTCTCCATTTCTCTCTGATAAAAACATCTTTATGGTGTTTTTGTGAATCCGGGCTGATGCCACTATCATCAGGCCTGACTAAAATTTGCAGACTGTGGATATAACCCTGCTAGTGCCCCTATAGTTCATGCAACTTTTGGTCAGATACTCATTGAGATGTCTGCACACTTTTTTCTGCTACAGCTATCTGAGCTCCTACTCACCCAAGAGGTTTTTCCAAGCGACTGCCCAACGATCCGACTATCTCTCCCAGAGTACAGTGGGCTTGGCCGAGAAAGTCCTGCAGAGTCAAGGAGAAAGAAGTGAGCCAACACATGTTTTTTGTCATTCAGACATAGCATTACTCACAAACCTGACCTGCTGATCAATACAGAGTCCAACCCCAAAGGCCCAAGTCTTTTCAAATACCACTACCTTCACCTTTGATAGATCATATTAGCAAGAAGAGACTGAGCCTTCCTCCCACCAGCCCTCACACCTGCCCCAGTGTGCTCCTCCACTTCCCTGGGAAATTAAACTGCCTTCACATATTGAAGCCTTACAGCTGATACTGAGAGAGCCAGGGACATGAGTGCACCCGTAGCATCCTAGAAACCTCGTGGATTTAAAACAATGACAAGTTGCTTTTCGGTGTCAAAAATGACAAGCATTCAGAAAACAAAACACCCATAAAACACAAATTTCTCCCATATAAATATATCTAAATATGGATTATAGAAACATGCCTTCTTCGTGGGTCTTTAACTGGGGGTTAGATCATTTGTCTTTGTTAGATAGTATCTCTAATATCTGACCAGAGCAGCTCCAAACACCACTAACATATCGGATTCTCTTTGGTCCATTGATTAGCCTCTCAGCTTTATCTCTTCCCATCTATCTCATCACAATTACATTCCTGCAGCCACACAGTGTCAGTCTGCTATGAACATATTTGTTTTGGTGGAAACGCATGCCGAAATTAGACCAAAATAATAATAATGATAATAATTTCCATCCACCATGTAGAGGTGAACCCGTAAATGCACAAATTACCTAGCAACTGTGGCTGCTGCCTACATGAGGTCCATCTGAGAACTGGCTATATGCAACTAATGGCTAAATATATAACAGCATGAGCTAGAAAAAGATTTAATGAGAAAAATAGCTATGTGGGTGTAGCCTCTTTCAGCACTTTTACAGAAAGAAATGAACTATTTTATGAGATCCAAAGAACAAGGGAATGTGAGCAGATGAATCTAAATCTACATCTTTAAAAGGATTATAACCATTCTGGGGGCGTATCTCATGGCTTTCTAAAGCTCATATATATACAATTTGACGAGACTGTGTTATGACCAGTTTTATCACCTGCAGTATTGGAAGATAACTAGAGGGAATTAGCTATTAGCTATTTAATTCTGGCAAGTTTCCTGCTGTTTAAAAGTTTTAGGCTTGAAACTCTGTTGACTTATAGGCTCAACTGTCACTGTGGGCTTTCAGGTTTCTTGATTTCTTATCGATACACAATCGGTGGCTTTACAATAAAAAACAACGCATGTTTATGTAAAAAAAAAAAAAAAACATAGGAAAGAGGAAATATACCATAATAGCGAATTTAAGGCAGTAAGCCAGTAAAATACTATGTTAGATAATAATTAGCAATTACTAAACTAAAAAACAGCTCAAATCAAATGAGAAGGGGAAGTTTTGCTGATGGATCATTGCACAGAGAAATCTGCCTCAGCTAAAAGATCTAGAAGATGAGCCTTGTTTAAAAGAAGGACACTGTTCATATGCTTTTCCATCTGGTGATATGAAGCTTGAAATTCTTCTCTGCAGTTTATATTTAAACTATTTCTTGTAAATGATCAGTAAGCAAATTAAAACAATGAAGAGTACCAGTGCTTGTTTCTGCTACTGTACATTGCAGATGTGGTACTAATGCAGTTTTACTATTGAAACAATTAAATATCCCATGATATTGAACTGAAAACTTGGCTATTTGTTATGATTTTTAAACCAAAGCCTAAATATTAAATATATTTCTTTTAGCACTGAAATTTTTAGTAGCTACCTCTTACATTAAAAAAAAAAGCCAATCAAAAAGCACACGATGTCAATATACTGTACTTATTGTACAAAAGATATCCTATTTTTAGGGGAACATGTTTCAAATTTGGTTAATCTCATATGGAACGACCCAGATATATGGATAAAAACTGTACTGTTTTATTTCATCCTTACTCTACTTTTGCTTCTATATGCCACACTAGTTCTCACCCAGGTCCCAGCTGAGTCCGCAGCCTACAGCTCCCAATGTTAAAACACCATCTAATGGGTTAGCTCTCCGGCTTCCCCCATAGGACCTGCACCAAGGCTGCTGTCTCTGCCTGTATGAGATTATTGATTTCAAACGAGTGAGCCGAGGGGGAGCAAATCCAGAGCAGGAGGGAAAAGAGAAGAGTGAGAGAACAAGCGTATGGCAATGAAATGGGATAAAAAGGTGACAGAATGTCATACGGAGAGGAAAAGAAAAGAGAAACAGCTAGGGGCAGCACAAGAGGAAATAATTGCATCCAGAGAGACATCAAACCCAATAAAATAAGAAAAGAAATATCCTGAAGGGAAATATTAAGCGACTAAACCTGCATTGGAGACTGTGTTTTGCACTGTAGCACCCAATTTATCTCCTTTTATTTCATACACTTGTCATATAAACGCCAGCAGTACATTTGCAGTCTTTATAAATGTGAGCAATCAATTTTAGAAACGATGTTCAGCAAAACAGTAAGTTATAAGGTAAAGTATATGTTTTTTTGTTGCTTTTTTTTAAAGGTCAAAACATAAAACACAATTACTGTGGCTCTGCATTAAAATCAGTGTGACTGTTGTACTTCCATTTGCGCCTATTTAGCCGGAGGCCACATTATGATAACGCACAGCAGTTTGTTGTAATTTAGAAATGGTTCAATAAAATCTACTTCCTTTCAACAGGTGCATGGAGCCTTAATGAAGGTGAAATATAAGCCTGGGTACAATGCCTCCACAAAGGTTCCAATTACAGCTATTATAGGGCTGAAGAAATACCATAAAAAAAGAAAATATATTATTTTGACAAACAGTGTTGCTAGAGGGGGAAAGCAGTCCACATGTCCTCAGGCATTTGTTATTCTTAATCAAATAGAACAGAGGACGCATTGGCATTTAGATGGAGTTCAGTACACAATGCTCCATTTGAAGTGTACAAAAATGCTAACATTATTTCTTCTTCTTTTGTTTTTTACGTCACCATAAAGGGTATGTGTCTGGAATATGCTACGCAGGCAGACTTGTTAAGCTGGATACTAAACGCCACGCAATGATAAGCGCTAATGGCTTGAGTGTTTCACCTTGGGGAAAAGCAACATTGGCTGTTTGCAGCTGTGCTCAGAGGTAGACTTTGACACAAAAGTCAAGTGAGTGAAGGTTGAAAAGCAAACAAACTTTCCAAAAAATATAATGTGAAACAAAAGAGTCGGTCAGAGTGTGTAAGACTGTGGTCTGCTTTCACCTGCTGTTTGGTTACAGTTGGAGAAAACAAATAGTTGGTTAAATTGAATTAAAGACTGTGGATAACCTTTTATAATCTTTAAAACATGAGATCTACTCTTAAAATGCTCAACTATTCTACATTACTGGACTGATGAGTTCCTAATATAAAGTTTAGTTAAAAACTATCCCCCCCTTCCTGATTTCTTAGATTTTTTTCCATGTTTGTCACACTTAAATGTTTCAGATCATCAAACAAATTTAAATATCAGAAAAATATGATAAAAGAAAATACAAAATATTTTTTTTTTAATTATTATTTCATTTATTATGAGAAAAAAAACTATTCCAACTTACCTGGCCACATGTGAAAGACTAATTACCCCCTAAACCTGATAACAGGTTGTGCCACCCTTCAGCAAGGAATGCAATCAAGCGTTAACCGTCAGTGAGTTGGAGAAATTTTGGTCTACTCTTCCGTTCAGTCGAGTTGGAGAGTTTGAGCGGGGAACTCAAGGGTTAGAACAAGTTACCCACTGATCAGAAGGTTGGTGGTTCAATCCCTGGCTGCTCCATCTGTATGCCAAATATCCTTGTGCAAGATACTGAACTCCAAGTTGCTCACCGATGCAATCATAGGAGTGTGAATGTTAGAAAGCACTTAAGCATAGAAAAAAAGTGCTTGTATAAATGGATGAAGGAGCCAAGGTGTATGAAGCACTTTGAGTGCTCAGGTAGAGTAGAAAAGTGCTATTTAAGAACCAGTTCATTTACTCCTTTGAGTCATTCAGAGGTGGACTTGGTCTATTTTGGATCATTGTCCTGCAGCATAACCCAAATGTGCTTCATCGAATCTGTTCTGAAACATGTAAGTGTGACAAACACAGCAACGTGTGGTTATGGTAAGTCCCTTCAAAGCAGTAAACAAAAACTGGCAAATGGGAAGAAAGCACTGAACAGCTGTGTGTTATGGACACTGACTGAAAAAGGAGAAAAGACAGCTGTGTAAAAATGATATCCACTCTGTCATCCTCAGCTCCTGTTTTTACTGCCGTCCATCATTTTCAGTGCTGCTGTGACTTTCTGTGACTTGGATAGTCAGGTTCACGTCATTGTCCTGTTACTAGAGCAACCACCATGCTCAAACGTGTCTAAGATATCACCACAGAGCTGATATTATAAGTACAGGTGTGTGCAAACAAGATTACACTGAAACCCATGCATGAGATATATACACACACAGTGAATCTCACTAAATGGATCAAAATGATGCATGTAAACAGCTGGTTCTTAAATCACTTGTTAAAGTGCAGAAAAACCCAATAATCATATCACCCTCTATGAGCAAGCACTTTGGCGACAGTGGGAAGGAAAAACTCCCTTTTAACAGGAAGAATCCCCCGGCAGAAAAAATGTACACACGCATCTGAATATGTGAATATCAAGATTTTTAATGCCAATTCTCTTGTCAGCTTATATTGCTATTTATAGACTTTGGTAAACAGTCCATGTAGACAGCCATTTCTTAAAACCTTTGCTGTGTTTGTTTTTTTTATTATGCATTCAACTGTCACTTTCCTGGGCACACCTGTTCAATTGCTTGTTAAGGTAAAGATGCAATCAGCAGAAATTCAATGCATTTAGATGTGTAGACATGGTCAAAGTAAGCATATGAAAGGGGAATACAGGTGATTTAAGTGACTTTAAAAGCTGCACAGCAGTTGGTTCCAGGTGTGAGTGTTTCAGAAACTGCTGTTCTACTGGGATTTCCCCACACAACCATCACTGGGGTTTACAGAGAAGGGTGAGAAAACAAACTATGAGTTGGTCCCTTGTTGTGCCAGAGGTCAGAGGAGCTTGTTACAAAGTATCCAGAAGAGCATCTCTGACTTTGATGCAGAAGAGCACACTGGGTACCACTTCTATCAGCTAAGAACAGGAAACTGAGGATACAGTTTGCATAGGCTCACCAAATTTGGACAATAGAAGCTTAAAAGAAACATTGCCTGGTCTGATGAGTCTTGTTATCTGCTGTGAGTTTTACATGGCGGGCTCAAAATCTGGCATGAACAACATGAAAGCATGGCTCCATCCTGCCCTGTATAAACAGTTCATCCTGTGCTGGTGATATAATGGTGTGGGGGATATTTTTCTGGCACCCTCTGAACCCCTTAGTATTTACCGAGCACAATTTCAACTCCATAGCCTGAGTACCGTTACTGACCTTGGCCATCCAGCAACACTTATGACCACAGCGTACCAATTTTCTGATGGCTGCTACCAGCAGGATAACACAGCATATCACAAAGCTCAGATTACCTCAAACTGGTTTATTGAACATTACAATAAGTACATTGTACTCAAATGGCCTCTACAGTCATCAGATCTCAATCCAATAGAGCACCTTGGGGATGTGGTGAAATGGGAGATTTGCATTATGGATCTGCTGCAACAGTGTGATGCTGTTATGTCAATATGGAATAAAATCTGTGAGGAATTGTTTAATTTATGCCACTAAGAATTAAAGCTCCATGTCCGAGCAAGCTGTACCTAACATAAGGGCTACATTTGTTCATCGGCATAAAGACATATTCAGACCAAACGAAATGGAAACTGAATGGTACAACTCCAGCTGGCAAGTTCCTGAATTTTAAATACTTTCGATTTGCACCGACACATATTTGCCTTTATTTATTATGTATTGAACACACCACAAGTCAGCAGGCTAATGACTGGAGTACTCTTATGTGGTTGAAAAAGAGTCTAATGACAGGTAATGACATGTTCAGCATTTACATTCGCAAAAACACAAAACAATACACAAGCACTCACGTGTTTCGACAGGTTGGCACTCTTCGAATCGACATCATACCTGCAGAAAAAAACAAAAACACACTGTGAATGCATTACAGAGTGATGGAGGGTGACAGGAGCTCAGCTGGGAACACAAAAGGGATTACAGAGAGGGTAAATCAGTAATGGGGTTAAGCATCTTGTCATGCAGAATCTCAACGGAGGCTCTGGGAATTCACTTCCCAGCTTTGCAGGATAACAGACATCGTCTATTAAAATGACACTAAATGGACTAATTGGCAGTCACACGTATAGCTGCGAGGCCACACATGTGAACGACTGAAACAGAAACGCTGAAATACTGACTTGCTGAGTGAAGAAGTCTGTCCTCGTTTGTTTTCATCTCTTTTCATTACTGTCACACACGTCTGAACAGTACTCACAACTCTTATTCCTCAGTTTCACCTGGCGACCTCTTAAACATACAATATTTGCAGCGAGACAAACTTCTCCAGAAATAGCCCCTCCAGCTCTGAAGAATGGGAGGCAATCAGGCAACCCATTCACTCAGCAATCTGAGGTCATTTCACAGCTCAGGTCATTTCACCCACCACTAAATATGGATTGGCCTCTGCTGGGTAATACAGTGGGGGAGAAATGCTAGGCAATTTAGTTACTTCACATGGATGTTAAGGGTGATGTACAGTATATCCTGTGTGTGGCAGGATTCTCTTTTAATCCAAATCCAAGACAGAACTAATATTTAAAATGTCCCATTTCAACTCCGTGGGACATGGGACGTGGTTTATGTCTAAGATTTTATCTTTTTAGCTGTTTAGAATGATATCGGTATATGCCTCTTAGCTTAGGGACGTGTAAAATTAAAGACATATATCAGTGCACTGTTTTTCACAGTGAGCCCTGTGGAACATAATGCACTATCATAATTCATAGTGAGAGGACATACTGTAGTATTTCATAACCTCTGCTCTGTAACTGTTTTGTTTTCATAGAGATCTCACTCCCATAAGCCTGAGGGAGTAAACATTCTTTCATCTGTTATCATCTCAGACAGCGTTACCCTTTGCAGGCCAGCAGGACCAGCGACATACAGTCGTTGATGAGAGGAGCAGCAAGGCTGCACGCACACATCCGGATACTGTAGACACTGTTTGAAAGACAGGCGTAGCTTTTGAGGTTTAAACCTGTACTATTTCTAATGGCCAGCTGAGGTCAACTTCTATAGTTGGAACGTCTCATTATATAAAAGCAGGGCTCGCAAAATTTCAAAATCTCTGGTAGCCCTTCGGGCAGGCACTCTTCAGTTTTAGCCCAAAATAAATTTAAGTAGCCCGAATAAAAAAGAGACCAATTTTTTAATGTTCTGTTTCCGTTACAATATTATACATTAAAGTATAATATTGTAACGGAAACAAATTTATCAGAAAATTGTTAAAATACAAATCACAACAACTGTATAAAAATCACAGTCATCAACTCAAATACTTGTTTCTAATTGAACAGAAATTTCTATGAACTTGTAAGAACTGTGTAGAACATGAATCAGTCTGTGTCAGATCCTGAATCTGAAATTTCCACTGAAGTCAAGGGTAAGAGGTAAGGGGAACCAAGATCGAGGCCATTTGCTTTTTGAAGTTTGCAAAAACTGCTAAATTTGGCCAATGGTGGTTCACTCTTTGCAACATAGCACGCTTTTGAAAGATTTTCAGGACTTCTGCTTCTGCTTGGTTTATTTTTGCAATTGCTGTTTGTTCTGGGAAAGATATTGCAGACTGGGCAATAATGCATTTCTTGCATTTCTCATGGGTTCTGATGGGGTCTTTCTTCAAATTACTGGTCCCAGTTACAAAGGCGCTTGTCGACTCAAATGAAATGAAACTCACGACACACCTGGCAGAACATCATGTTATTTAGCTCGTCATATTCCAGCCACAGAAATTCTTTTGTCCATGAAACCAAAAAAGCTGAGCTTTCTTTTTGCCTCATAGTCTGATTTGTCATAACTTTTCCGTTTTGTGGTAGGCTTTTATTTGGCTGTGCCTTCTTCACCCTGACCTGTCTTATTTGGCTCAGCAGAACTAAAATACCGGCGTAAATCCTGCTGCTTTTACACACGTACTTACATAACGGTCAGCGATTCTCTGCGCAATCAACCTCTCACATGTTTAAGCTTGCTGCGGGAGATTTCACTTGTCACGTTTGAATAGTAGCTAATGAGTGATAAGATGATGTCAGAGGAATTGGTGCGCAATTAATCGTCACTCACCAATCAGTGCTGCCGCTCTCTACACACAGTTCGCACGATCGCAAAGTGAAAGTGAAAGCAAAAAACAAGCACAAATTCAAACGCGATTTCAATATGTCACATAATGACAGTGGCTCATCGATGCCAATAACATAATTACTCAGCTACATTTGCGAAAGAAAATGCAAAATCATTGACACATTTTTTCTTCCTATGATAGCCCGACGGGCAGGGCTGAGATGGATTTTGGTAGCCCGACTGGAAAAATCGCTAGCCCCGGGACGTCGGGCTAGCGATTTTGCGAGCCCTGAAAAGTCTTTTTGGGAAAAGGCATTATTCAACTTTCTTTGTTCCCAAAGGTTGTTTCTTGGTGTAAGACTGCAGTGTCCCTCAGACCAAAACCAAATCACATCAAGGCTGAGACAGTGAAGACACTCGAGACTTCAAGGCTTTAAGGCATGACTTTCACTCAATGGGAGCCATCACGGTGGCTATCTTTTATATACAGTCTATGATAGACACATTCACGAAAACAGGCACACATAGGAGTCTCACACACGGATGCACACACTGAATGATACTGAAAACGGAACATAACCTACTCGCAGACACACAAAAAGCCAGAGTTCTGTTTGTTTGTTTTCCTCAGATGTCCAGTTCCATTCAGAAAACCACTCAAGAGACACATAGTTATGCATTCATTCATTTATAATCGCGTAACCAATGAGCAGACATAGACGCAACACACAAACACAGATGTCCTTACATGTCCCCATCTTTCTATGAGATGTCATTCTTCTAATAGATTTAAACTCGCCCTCCTGATATTGCAAATACAGTAATAAGTGCTAATCCAAAACCTGCACACCTCTAATGTAAGAAAGCAACAGAAGAGAGGCGGGGAAGACATTAAAAAGTCTACATAGAGCCAATAAGGCATAAATTTAGCTTAAAGAACATTTGCTTAAGAAGCTTGGGTTGCAGTCATAAGCGGTAAACACCACTGACTCAGTTCCATTCATATATGCTCGTGCAGTAATAAGAGTAGTATACTTTGGATCATCGGAGTCTCTCCCATCATTCAGTTCATCTTCATTTCATCTGAAATACTACAACACTCAGTTAAATAACTGAGCCCTTCAAAGTCAGTAATATTCTTCATTAGTGCAAAACACAGAAAGTAACTCGTTTGTGTACACATGAAAATGTACACCGGGTTGTAACATGGTGTGGAAGACAAGTGGAGCAGCCGGACTAGGTATGAAAGGTTAAATCTGTCTATTCCTATATCACACCCACCATCCCCCCGAAACCCTGGTTGTTATGGCTACCCGCTAAACTGCACACGAACTCGCAAACACATGCACCCAGAAACACACACATTGTCACCATGGTCACACACACGCAGCATGTGGCAATGCACACACAAATTGCACGCATCAATTTGGGTTTTGTCTCTCCACCACAAGACCCTGTGACGCACCTCCTGTACGTATGAGCAACCAGTTGTACACATATGAGCTCAAGACATTACTCCTGGCGTAACGTGCAGCCGTAGTCAAGAGCAGATATGAAATAGAGAACACGTTTTTTTGGTTACAAAGTCACATTTGACGTCTTTGTGTGTGTCGACCTTGTTCTTTCCCTCCGTTTTGCTATCTATCATGAATCAACAAACATCGATGCAGACACACTAGCTCCTCTTCACAGGAGAACTTTGAGATCCCGGTGGTGCTGTCGCCATGGCTCCCTGCTTTATAGATTAGAATATAAATAATTCCCCTGTAATAAAATAAAGCCACTGAAAGCCCCATAATTCAGTAACAAATGTGACCTGAGAGCCACAGGAGATGGAGAATCCCCTCACCTAATCTAAGAACCTACAGATAGAATCTTTTGCCTCCATGGAAAGAAAGTAAAGAAGTATGAGACAGCTGTGCTCATAACACATGACTCAGTCATCAGGACATCACCACCAGAAGAGAATCAGAGCTGTGTACTAGTAATATATGAGGCAAGACAGTCTAAATCCATGCATTAGATACAGTATATAAAAACTGCAAACTATGGGCAACCGTGGCAATCTGCTAGGAACCAAAGCAATCACAAAGAGGCTTCTGGTGCAACACCCACCCACCTTTCAAAGGAGGTGTTGCTGCTGCTCCGACCTCCTACTTTCTTTGCTTAAGCAAGGAGGGGTGGAGAAGCCTCAGAACCATAGAGATGGAAATAACAATCATCTTTGTGACTAAATGGTAAAAAGAGCCACACTTACCACTTAGAATTTTTAATTTCAATACCTCTCAAAGCTCTCATGAAAGCCAAACCAATATTCAGTGAACCATAACATAATCCACATCCAGAGTCTTAAATGCAAGTTTAGGAACTAGTCATATCACAGTGATGCAGAAACACACACACACACACGCACACACGCACGTGTACATCTTACTTACAGGTCAAACCGGAGGTTCTGTCGCTCCTCAAAGAAGTAATCCAAAATGAATTTCCGAACAAAGTCTGGGTTTAGCGTGTTGTCAATCACCTCTGTTCTGCCAAACTAGACCAAAAAACGAAACAAAACAAAGATTAAGAGACAAACAGTTTGGAGATCATTCAACTTTTTACAATCTACAAGTTTACAATCTATAATATGTGAGTATACATTTCTGCAACTCGCCACGCTTAAAAGCTCTAACCTTGCCCAAATCACAGCTTTTACCAGCACTTTATGACGCTGCAGTGACTCGTGTAAATATTGTATCCACCTGCAGGTTTTTCCTCAGGAGACACATTAGGCGAGAGGCTTGTTACAGAAGATTATGTACAGCTTTAGTGTAATGAATCCACCGCAGCTGAAGTATCAAGTCAAATGGGGTCAGCTGGGTTCCGGTTTGGCATTTAACTCAGCCTGTTAATAATGCATGCAGATGACGGCTACTCAGATCTATGAATAACTGCGAACGATTGGTGCTGAAAGAATTGCCCCCTGATTTGCATTCATGAATATTTATTGTAAAATGCATTGGTAATGGGGGCTCGATCGTAATAAAACGTGCATGTGTTCTCTTAAAGTGGTGGCTGTGCGTTATTTCTACTAACTCTCGAGCACTACTGCATCACAAGCCTTTCAGTTTACACTGTAAATCTTCGTGTCATTTCCAGATACCTGAACTGTATACTAGCAGGCAGCATCATTAGCCTAGGCCTAATCAAAGAAACGACATTTGCACATTGAATTTCTTCCCTCACTGAATCACTAACACAACATGCCAGAAATGCCACAAACGCCGGACTGAAAACATTTGTATTGTTGCACTTTGCTATTGTATTCATGCCATAAATATTTTAGATACTGCAGTATGTTTATAAGTACTGTGAGCTGTATGTACCTACACAACACTTTAATATTTTCTACTTTCTTCGACAATATCCCGTAGCTACTTTGTATTTAAAAATACTTCCAGGACATTATTTTACTTTTTTTGTCTAAAATTACCAGCTGTTGGTCTTGGCGAATGATGCACTGCACTGATATACTGGTAGAGGTAAGGGTGCATACACTAATCAAGTGTTACCAGTAAATGTTACCTTTCTAACTTTTAAGCCACACCTGAAACTAACCAAACCTTAAACACTGTGCATAAAAGAATGGTTTTAATTGTTACGTGTCTGCAGGCTGCATGTTTTCTTTCCCTCTCCTTTTGTTTGCTAATCCCTTAGGTCGCAGACTGCAGGCTGATGTCAATCTGGGGATGTCCAACCAATTAGAGGAGGGAGACCCTGATTGGACAAACCAGGAGTGCACACCTTGATAAGGAGACTCACCTGTGGCTGGGGCGGCCTCTTCCCTCCTTTGAAATGTTTGGCTCATGTGTAAAGCTCCTCTGCTGTGTTTCTTTTGTTTGATGGTTGTGGTGGGAGTAAAAGTGGACTAGGTAAGTTTGGGGACCCCATACACTTACTCACGTGGAGACTCTTTGTTAGAAACACTAGGTAAGTAGGTTGGTGCCACCCATGTAATTTTGAGCTTGTTTTGAGTTGTGGTTTAGGGACTTTCTGTTTTTGTTTTTCTAGGATAGTAGCTCAGCTATGTTTTGGTTTTGTCTTTTGGTGTTTTTTGGCACAACCTAACGGTCCCTTTCTCCCCACATTTGTTGTTTGAATTTGGGTTATTTATTTTGTGGGAGCGCTGCCATTAAATCTTTTTCTTAACACCTTTACTGAGGTTCCGGAGTTGTTGTGTTATTCCCTCCCGCCCTCGGGGAGACGTAACATAATAGAGCTAGTCTTTTTATTTTGGGGTGTGTTTTGAGTTTGTTTGGCATAGGTAACGTACGTAGGCCCAGCCACCACTTGAGTCCAAACTGAAATATCTCACCTGCTACTGGAAATGAAATTTTGTGCAGACGATTCATCGTGACCCTTTGACTTAATTAAAGTGTTGCCAACAGGCTGATATTTGTGAAAAAGAAAGCACACCCTAATTCAATGCCAAGGTTTTATGACTCAGGATATGATAAAAAATGATTTGGTTTAGTTTAACATCCTCAGATGAACAACAACACGTTGCAGATTATAGAGTATCGTTACTTATTTAACAGAAACAAAACTGAAATGTAGAAGCTGTGGGTGAAAAGCACCCCGTTATGTGATAGCTTGTAGAAACACGTTTAGCAGCAATAACTTTAGATAACAATTTTAGACTTTAGCAGTCTCTTATCGTTATGCAGGAACTTTGGTCCACTCTTCTTTAAAACATTGCCTCAGATCACTGAGGTTTGTGGGTATCTGCTAATGCAAGGCTCTCAGTGCAATACCCTGACTCTTAACTATTTCAGCAATTCTGTTCTGGATTTATCGTCGTTGCTTGTAATCACTGTCCTGTTGCTTTGGGTGTCGGATGGTTGCACATCTGACTGTAGAATACTTTGGTGTACAGAGTTCATGGTTGACTTGGTGACTGCAAGGAGCCCATGCCATGTGGCTGCAAAACAAGCAGTGGTTTGCACATTTGCTTGATAAGCAAAAGGTTGCTGGTTTAATTCAAACCAGAGTAGCAATTCTCCTTTAGGGGTTGTGCTAGGAAGGGCACCCGGTGTACAGACAGAGCTACCTGCTAAGGTGACCCCTTGTGATAAAGGAACCGATAAAAGTAACTTTTATTGTTATGAACTTTAACCGAGCGCTGTGGAGTCTGAGATGTCAGAGCATTACATGACTGGCCTTGTGGTGAAATTGTTGGGGCATCCACTCCTGGGAAGACTAATGAATAATCTTTCTCACTGTCCACTGTTTCCAACATGGCCTTATAACCTTTCCCAGAATGATGGGCAGCAAGAGCTGTTTCCTCTCGTGTCTTCCTCCTTGGAAATGTGGTAACACATACCTGAATGTTCCAGACCAGCAAACTGCCAAAAAGTTGTGTTTTCTTGGACACAGTTAAGCTTGTCGATGATCAGCTGATTAGCAGCACATGACTGCTATCTACCCTTGTAATTACTATTCTTATTTCCTTTTGCAATCTGACTTGGCTTGTGTTACACAGATAACGACAATGTATAATATATTGTGTTGTTGTTATTGTTCATATGAGGTTGTATGTAATAATTTTAGAACCTGCTAAGGATCAGTTTTTGTACTTTTTTGTGTACTGAGGCATAAAATGTTAAAATTAGAGGGTACACTTCAATTTTCAAATGACAGTAGAAGGACTCAGTGACAGTGAGGAGGACTCAGTTGAGGAGGGCTTCTCACTCTATCATGTAGTTTTTCTTTAACCAATTTTAGCCAATTTCTAGCAACTATGCAAATAGAAGTCTCTTTTCTACATAGTGTGTATATGGAAAGATAGAAATGAAGTAGACAGAAGTTTAATAAAATGTAAGGAAATGTTTCAAACCCGGTTTGCACACACTCACCTCTCTCCACTCCCTGTTGCCCATGGCTTGTGTGTAGAGTACACATACTGTAAAAAGAGGCACATAACAGTAGTTTTAATCATTAACTCCGCACTAACACTCACTTAGCAACTGCCAAGCCATTTTAGTCAGTGTCTACCTTATAATCATGTATAATACATAAGAAATGGGGAAGCAGTCTAAATAAATATTACTATATTGGTATTTACAACCACCTTTTAACTATCTGACAGGTTGGCTGACTAACAGATGAATAGGAGAGCCTTACTTCATAAGACAGCAAGCAAATAAAATAAAAAAAACAACTCAAATGTCATGGTATTTCATGGATCCATTAGAATATGACTGATAAGTCATAAATGCTTGAATTAGAAATATATATTAAAAAAAAGAAAAACATCAAAGTGCCTAATAGTGTTATTCATGAGTCCCGAATATGTGCATTATATTTGCCGGCTTCAGATTGTGAAAGACATCATTTCGGGTGGTTATGCAATTTCTCGAAACAAGAGAGTTCTCTAAAAAGGAAATTACGCAGCTCGCTCATCGTATACTTCATTCCTCGAGGCCTTTGATGTTCTTTGATGAGGATATGTACACATCCAAACACCCAGGCAGACACATAAAATGTTGATTTTGCATCTGACAGACACACACTGGGGATATTTTGGGGGGGAACAGAAAGATTTAAACTGATAACAAATTTGATACCGGGGAGCCTTCGTTTGCCTGTATAGATCACTGCTCTTTAGATTTTTAAGGTTTTTGTTTTTTTTTTACCACCGAGTGACAAATCCAAGGTGTTGTTCAATTTTCAGGAACTTTGACATCCTGCTTTCCCTCTCTCCTTCACCTCCTTGCTCCTCCCTCCTGTCAGGCTGCTTCATATCAGGGGACTAAAGTCAGTGAGCTCAGCATAATCACAGGTGCTACTCAGCATAAAAGCAGTACTAAATTTATGGTTAATGCCCATGCTTCCTCCTCCTAATCACTGTCATCTTCATCGCTGTACTCATCACTGCCATCCCCATCACCTTGAGTCATTTTTAATCCATGCACGTGGGAATGTGCTGACATGCTCTGTTTTGCTTGCTGACTATGTGTGTGTGTGTGTGTATTAGTGGTTCATTACAATAGTCATCGCAATATCTTATTTTTATGATATGACAACAATCGCTGTTTCATTTTAGGGCGTAATCGATCTCACCCTGCCCTCACTCCCAATGCACACTCACCCATACAAGCACACTCCTCATATGACTCATGCAAACAAATAATGTGAATAAATGTCTTTTAATTTTTTAATCTCTAGTAATTTTCTTGCTGCATTTTATTTTGAAAACTCGAAAAGTAACATTTCAGCGTCAAACTTCCAGCTTATTCGTGAACGCTGGCATCAGGTCGGTACTGCAGATCTGTAAAAATTTGGATTGGTGTATCCCTAGATAGTCCTCTTTGTAGCATTAAGAATAACTAAACAATGGAATATCAGTTTTAAATATCTTTTTCTTGGCATGAGCTTAGTTTTCATATTGGACAGCATGCAAGGTGACACTGAAGTATGGCTGCTTGAAGTAAATATGCTATGCCTTCTTAAAAAGAAACAAGATATTCAAGTACTTTTTTATGCAGTCCCTGCTTAAACTGTCTGCAGACACATTTGTCAACCCAGCGCTGAAGCACTCCTTCAACTTTATGCAGTAGCCCTGACAGTGTTATTACATTTATTTTAACTGTGGGAAGAGGAGCGTGAGAATTGCCGCCCATTCTGTGAATCTATAGGGAGAAGCTTTCAAGCTTTCAGGCTTTGTGTATTAGTCAGCCGTGCCTCAAGCCAAGACAACATATTTAGTGAGAAAATACACAAACACAGATTGACTCACAGCAAAAGAAATGAGCTTTGTTCATCTCCAAATTAATTGCTTATTTCATTTCCTTACAGCGCTCCCATAGCCCTTATTTTTCCCCAATTTTTTCTCATGTATTCCTAACATTGTTCTCTTTGTTTCCTTTCTTTATGCAAATCAAATTCAAAACCTTACAGACACATCATGGAAATCATCAAGGAATCCCCTTTGTTTCCTCTTTATATTTCACTCACGCAGTGAAAAATATAAAACTAACTAAGATGTGTTCTTAGTGAGTGATAGAGAGGTGTCGTCTTACTTGGGTCTGATTTGGAGAAGGTGTCCCTATCCAGCAGGTTTCTGTGGAGACACAATATGGAAAATAATTAGAAACACAGTTGCCTTGGAAAGTGAATCCATGCTAACACACTGACTATTTATGTTCCCGGCTTCACATTGTGTTTACAGTAAACCTGCGAAACGTCCTGATGAGGTGCAGGAGTACAAAAAAATATAACATCCAAAGTGCTGTGTAACCACATTAGACACCATGCTGTGCATACTCCTTATAGTTACAGTTAACATATACAGTACAGACAAAAATAACCTGAGTAATTACAAAATGCAGCTTTTGAATGATGATTTTATTTATTAAGGGAAAACAATATCCAAAGCTACTTTGCCCTGTGTGGAAAAGTAACCGCTCCCTAAACCTAATAACAAGAACTGCAATCAGCCGTTTGCAGTAACTGGCAATGAGTCTTTTGTTTCGCTGTGGAGAAATTTTGAACCACTCTTCTTTGCAGAATTGTTTTATTTCAGCCACACTGGAGGGGTTTTGAGCATGAATGGCCTGTTTATGTTTATACCAAAGCACCTCAATTGGATCAAGTCTTCGTTTTGCTTTTTGAGACATTAAGAGGATCTGCTGGTCTGCTTTGGTTCATTGTCCCCGCTGCATAACCCAAGTGTGCATGAACTGATGATCGGCCACACTCCTTCAGGATTTCCTGCAAGTGGTCCTGAAGCAGCAAAGCAGCCCCAGATCATCACACTACCACCGCCATATTTAACTGATGCTTTGATGTACTTTTTATGAAATGCTGTGAAAGTTTCATGCCAGATTTAACAAGACACAAACCTTCCAAAAAGTTCAACTTTTTCTCGTCGGTCCACAAACCGACTCCACATTTTTCTTTAAGTCTTGGGGATCAAAATGTTTTCTTGGCAGATGTAAAACGAGCCTTTATGTTCTCTTTGGTCAGCAGTGGTTTTTACTCCCATGGCCATTTTTGATCAAGTCTCTTGCTTATTGTTGAATCATAAACTCTGACCTTAACTGAGACAACTGAGGCCTGCAATTCTTTAGATATTGTTCTGGGTTCTTTTGTGACTTCCTGGAGAAGTTGTTGTACCTGCACTCTTGGAGTAATTTTGGTACTCTCGGCCGGCTGATCCTCGAAAGCTTCACAACTGTTCCAGATTTTCTTCCTTTGTGGATAATGGCTGTCTCCATGGTTCTCTGGGAGTCGCAACACTTTATTTAAGTGATTTCTTAATTTGCTAGCTCTGGCAGTAATCAGGCCTGGGTCTGGCTAGTAAAACTGAACTAAGTTTTCCAAAAAAACATAGTGAATCCAAATTAATATGATTTATTAAGGAGGGCAATGACTTTTTCACATAGGGTCAAGCTTGTTTGGATAGTTTTTTTCCCCCTAAATAAATCAAGTTACTTGAAAATTGTGTTTCATATTTACTCTGGTATATTTTTTCTAGTATAAAACACATTTTGATTATCTGGAACATGTAAGTGTGACAAATATGCAAAAAATGAAGAAATCAGGAATCGTGGCAAATATTTTTTCACAGCACTACAAGAGACCAAACACAAACGCTTTACGTCTGGAAATGCACGTATTATTATCCTCCACGTCAAATACCTGAAAACCTTTTGATGGTTACATCAACAGTTAGAGAATAAATCCACAATAACAACACAACCGCTAGTTTTTACAACTAATAATAGAAGTTCAAACTTTTAATGGGAATTCAGTCTTTATGGTGCTTCACTCCTTGCTTCAAAAACACCAAGTTTGAGCTAATCTTCTCAGTGATGACTCATCGTAGTGCGCAGCCCTCCAAAGTTGTGTTTCAGCCAAGATGGGCATTAATACAACCATGAAGAATTTATCCCCCCCACCCTCCAACAAAGAAAAAAGCTGAGCTGATATAAAAACAACATGAGAGCTTATGATTATTTCTGATTTCTGAATAATAAGATCAAGGATGCTGTGATAGTCGCACCTGGAGAGGAGAGAAGAAGAGATCAGAGAGCAGAACAGGACACGCAGGATGACTAACTTGTCACTTTGGTGAAATCAGCCTGTACAGAGCTCTGCATGAATAGCAATCTTCTTCCCAATCACTCTAATCCATGTGACATGCCCCGGCTGCACAAAGGGCATGAAAGATATGGATAATGTTTCCCATCCTTTCAATCCCAGGGCTTGTGGCAGACTTTTAAAGGCTCTAAGACAAAGCCCTGAAACCATCGACAGCTTAAGAGTATCAAGGCTTCGAGCTGCTTTCCAGTACCAGTGTTGCTGTCACAGTTTTGTTTCTTTCAGCTCACGTCTCTCTCTGTTGCTGTACTTACACCTCTCTGTCTTTCTGTCATGTGAACCTATCAACACAATCTATGACATTTTTCTCTCTGTCTAACTGTTGCCTTTGCTCTAAAAGCAAAAAAAAACAACCTCTTGGTATCCCGGCGGTCCTTCCTGCTTGTTTGCTTCTCAGTTCACTCAGTCGCTCATTTGAAAATTGTAGTCTCACTTATGTCAGAGCACTTACTGCAAATGTAGCACACATAATGATTTGTTGTCATTCTGACGCGGTTATTTGAACTCGAGTATGTCAAATTACAGGTTTCAGGTCAGATTTCTGTTTGAGTTTCCTCCCATAATCCACAGACACACAAATCAATTATATGTCTGATTGCTTGTTTTGTTGTCTGTCCATGGTGTGACTGCACCGGCCTCCCCAGTGACCATTTCTACACGACCACAACAATCCAGCTGAGATGTTTACAGGGCGGAAACAAGTCCACCCATAATCCTTCAGCAAAGCCTTGTTAATGACTGAAGCTACTCCTTTAGGTATAAAACACCGCGGTTACAATGATTAACCCCGTTCAACATAACAAGAAAATATCCTGTGGTCTGTTGCAGGTGAATACAAACTCTGTGTCTCTGATCAGCAAGTTTGTATATTACAAAAAGATTTAAAAACTTGAGTCAGATATTTTTATGTCTCCACAAATGCCACCATTCAACATGGGATATTTTCAGCAACACAAAATCTGCTCTTTGGCAGCATCTTTGTCGACACACGCCTAGACACCAGCCTAAATCTAGTTTGTCAAAAATGCGCTCACAGCTGAGCTGCACTAATTAGGCTAACCAACATTATTAGATCTCACGTGTCTGAAAAATTATTTTTGCTAATGAATTGTGTGCTTTTAATTCTTTTTACATCACTGAAGGTATTCTTGCTAATTGAAAATTAAAGTGTCAGTTTAATTGATTTTAAATGGGCTGCTTTTAACTGCATCAGTCAGCACGAATAATTGAGAATGATAAAAATGAGACTTTACTGTTAAATGACACAACAAATGTATTGGTCATAGTCCCTTTTACAGTAAAGTAAACAAGCATTACTGTTTTTGATCTAGCTGGTAGGTGCTGTTGCTTAAAAACCTTAGAAATTGTCTTATTTTAGAAGACAACAATGAAAAACCTTTATGTTTTTAACTGAAACAAGCAAACTAAATATTGCAATTGTTCTGTGTTTTACTGGGCTTCACATGAATAACTCACTCCTATTTAGTTGTAATGAAAACATGCACTGTAATCTATAAATCAATCCAACATTGATTCATTTTGGAGGAAATGTCAAAGAGTGCAGAAATATAAATCCTCCTCAGGCCTGTGTTTGTGTTGTCGACAGTAAATAAAATCCAAGTACATTTATTTCCAAAGATTTTAAAGCAAATAAATTTGAAGAACTGCATGTAAAAAAAACTAAAATATACACTCACGACAACTACACCTGTGACTTTAAATTAGGGCTGTGCAATATGACCAAAATCTCACATCCCGATATAAGACATTTATCGTCCCGACAACGATATATATCACAAAAATTTTACATTTTCTGTAAATTCTGTGAATCTCGGGCAACTCGACTTGCGTGATGTGTTTTCAGCTGGGCGTCGTGTACCTGGAGTCGAGTGTTTTGACTGATGCATGAAACTATACATTTTTAGGCATAAGTTGTAACGGCCGCTATTTTCTTTGCGAGTATTTATTACACGGCGTGCTGCGGGGAAAAGCCTGTTCTAACGTTTGAGGTTTATTTGGAGCACGTGACGGCTCTTTTTTTGCTTCTCATTAGTAAACTCTCTCCATACTCTTTCACGTGATTCTTGCATAGGTGGTAGAGGTTTGCCGTGTTTGAGTCTGAGGTGGGGACCGGTTTCCTGCATAATTTGCATAGTGCAGTTTTCTGGTCGGTGTCAGACTTTTCATAACTAAACAATGTCCCTGCTACAGAGGTAGCCCCTCGTTTAGAAATAAGGTCCTTTCTGTTTGTCATCATTTCAGTTTATTTTGAAAAATCTCAACAGGATCTTCCGCTTTATTGTGAAAGGTTTATGTGGAAAATAAACAAGGGGACGGCGGAGCCACATGCTGTGTTTACCGTCGTTGTAAAAACAGTCGCTTATCCATCCGTAGTGTGGTTATTTTAAATATAAGAAAAAGAGAGAACTTTAAGAAATAAATATAGCTAACACAGTGGCCATCAAAACAATGAAAAAATATTGCCGTAAACAGTTTATTTTGCGACACCACGAAACAAACAATAGCGTAATATGAAGCGATAGACGTTTTCATATAGTCATCCGATACATATCGTTATATCGAACAGCCCTACTTTATATGTGCAGTGACTGTTGGTGCCAAACAAGCTACTCTCAGGATTTGAGAAACTGCTGGTCCACTGGGATTTTCCTGGGGTTTACAGAGAAGGGTCCGATAAAAAGAAAATATCAAGTGAGCGTCAGTTTTCTCGAAGAAAATACTCGTTGATTATCAGAGGTCAGAGTGCTTCCAACAGTAACTCAAAAGCATCCATTACAACCAGGTCTCTCTTGGAAATGAGATTTTTACCTGAATAAATAAAGGACTAATAACAACCACAGCACGTAGAAGAGCACCTCTGCAGCACAACTTATTGAAACTTGAAGCACATGAGGAGAAGAATGCTACTTGTGTCAAGTAAGAACTGAGGCTACAATTCACACAAGCACACCAAAATTGTTGCCTGGTTCGATGAGTCTCAATTTCTGCTGTGACATTCGGATGCTAGGGTCAGAATTTAGTATAATCAACATGAAAAAAGCATCCACTCTGCCTTAGTATTGATGTATTTTATGGTTATTTTATATTTTTTTTCTCAGTCTTTTATTTCTAAATCCCCTTAATCACGTAACAAAGCAACTAACTCAGCTTTGCCCTTTCTGAGCTCATGTATTACACTGATTATACCACTGCAAGCACAACTCATTTATTTGATAAATGAATGAGCTCATTTGAGGATTAGCACACACTTCTTTTTTTAAACAAGCAGTGCATCCGTTTTCTGAACCCTTAGGTAAACAGAGAGAAGCACAGGGAACACGGGGAAATAAATATCCTTACAAACAAAAAGAAAATAACAAATAAACAAAACGAATAAATAAGTAAGGATATGCTAGTGACAATTATATCCTTGCCCTTCTTCAATTCGTTCTGAAGTAATTGTGAGGCCTCACAGCGGAGCTGCTCATGCTCATTTAGCACAGTCGTTAACACTGTTTAAAGAATATTGAAAGACTCGCTTTTTTCTGATTTAGCTCATTCAAGATGGCTTCTTAAGACGTCAAACTAATCTTTATGTAACTATGGAGACAAGGAACAAGCCACTTTCACCGTGTAACTATGGTGGCCCTGAAAGGTCAAGTTTCATTTATTTTTGTGGCGTAGGCTAGTAAGGTTTACATTACCTCACAACAATTTGGCCTTCTGTCCACAGACTGTTTATAAACTGGTCATTGCCAATTACTTTTAATTTTATTATTTTATTTAACTTTGATGCCTCATTGTTAGTCCTCTGTGTGACACAGTATTATCTTTTCATAGCCAGCATTGAGAATATTTGGATAAGAAGGTGAAGTGCTAAGTTATCCGCTAACGCTAGCAAGCTAGGTTAGCTAGCGACATCTCTTAATCCTGCAGGTGAACAGACACACATACCTGCTAATAAAATGCTACAATATTAAATATCCAAGTTCAATGAGTGTTACTATTTGTCAGCTAATTGCATTTTAATGCTCTTAAAGGCACCAGCACCACAGTCAACAGGCCAAGGTATGAAACGCAAGGCCTACTAAACAACTGACTACAGCCCCCTGTGTGGCATGCCCCTAACTTTAAAGATTAACCAAATCCACACAGGTGAGAGCTTAAAGAATTTTTTTTATGAAGGCAGATTATGCTAGGCTATAGTGACTAGCCATGTTTTTGTACAGGGCAATCATTATGCTATTTAATATTAAGTTGGACATTTTTACAGACCCTTAGAGGTGGACTGAGATGGGCCTCAAGCAGCTGTTGGAACAATTGCAGTTTTTGGCACTAAGGTACACATCATTATTAGACAGCTTCATTATCTTGAGGGCACCGGAGTGCAAAAATGCTTTTTAATGCTGTAACGTTTAGCATTTTTAGTTACAGAGGTGCTCGCTCTTGGAGCCCTCCTCAAGTGGCCATTAGAGAAACTGCAGTTTCTGGCACTTTTGCAGTTGTTCCATTCCAGCCTTGTAGTTTGATGCTTGTTTCTCTTTTGCAAAGTGATTCATATTACTTCTGATTCATGATGTGTTGGTGACTGTCAGAAAAACTCAACAGAAACTACAGGAAAAGAACTGATGCATTTAGTGATCATTAACCATTTAACTTGGCACACTGTAACAGTACCTTTAGCTGGAATTACAGTTTCTACTTCTATCTGTCACCATTTCCTGACAACTGTATTCCCGACTCGCCACAAGGGTTCAAAGTGCAGTAGCATGACCATTACTACACATGGACACACAGGTGCTGCATGTAGTCAGTGTTGCACATACTAAAAACAAATGTGTCACAGCCAAGATCATAACAACAGAAGCAAGCCACAGTCACAGTGACAGCTATGTCATTCCGTGTCTGCTGTCACAATCACAGGCAGTGATGGTGAATGGTGAATCAACTCTTCTTCTTTCGAAATAAGTCGGCGCGGCCACAGCCTCCTCTCGCTGTAAGCAGTGTGGCAAGGTATAGCAAAAACAGCCCTCTAAGAAGTCTTATTGTGACTTTACGGGGGCTCCGTAAAACACCCATCTACGAATAAACCTAGACATCAGATGATGAACACACACATTTATGCTATAAAACACTCCCACCACTGCAATAATGTGTCACCATCTGTCTGGGAGTAATTTTCCACTTGGAGTTGGCGGTGTAGTTAGGGGCACATGTCCGAATAGAATATTCAAGAGTTGAATCTGAGGCTTTACAGACTGACTGCTGCTCAAAGCACATCACACATGGTGGCACTCCAAATGGGCTCCTGGGCTCCCCCTGCATGCGTATACTCTATGAGTGTGTGTGTGTTTTCGTATGTGTGATTACGTTGTCAGGATTTCCACTTCAGAGGATAATGTGAATGAGTCATGGCTCGCTCTTTTTCCTCTCGCTCCTTCTCTCTTTTTATCCAGAGGCAGACAGCGGAAAGCGAAAAGCTGCCATCCGAGTCACAGAGAGGTCTGCAGGAATAAAGACTCAAATAGTGTTTGTATTTTTAGCACAGAGTTTCCCAGAAACGCTCATCTCGTGGCAGCGATTTGAAATTTTGATTTCACGCTTTTATTTTTGTAATTTAAATGTTGTGCAATATTTTGCAGTCTACACTGTGAAGAAAGGAATAAAATTCTACCACTGGCAAAAAAGCGCACCTCTCATTCCCCTCTCAAAATATTGATTTTTACAATAAATTTCCCCGAGGCTTACCACTTTGGGTATGTTTACAGCTTCCTCTCTGTGTCATTCTTCTTCCCAAACACCACCTTTAGCATCTGCACTAGCTCCTAGTCATTCTGCTGCTGCACAGTGATGGAAAACTCATTTTCTTGATTCCAGATCACAAAACAAATCAGAAATGTTTAAGTGAAGGAAATGCTAAACCCTTCGGTAACTTAGTTACTCCTACATGTGTTCATTTGTTTTGTTTTTTTCTTTGTGGAAATACGGTTATTAAATAACAGTAATCTTTTCGCTACCTCAAAAGAACTGCTGCATAATAAATCCTGCATGCCCTACTAAAATAATCGAGGTTTCAGCTGTAAAATTTACTTTTCCACTGATAAAGGTCACCTGGCCATTTTCCATGCAGTCACCTCTGTGGCTTTGTAGAGGTGATGGCCAGTACAAGCAGAGGACCACAGATCCTCCCAGTTTAATGACTGTGTTGTTGGATGCCTACATTTCTGCCTTTTACCAAAATCAAACGTTTAAAGCTTCAGAATTAGTTAAATGACTACAGCTGTTGTTACTTTTCCTTATTTTTTGTACATGTATGCATGTTATGCTAATGCTGGATGTTCAGATTCATGTTCATGCAGTTTTTTTTTCTGTTCTGGTCTCTTTATGACATTTGTGAATGCAGAGATCCCTGTTATGCACAGAAGCCCCACCCACTGGCTGTTCAGGCAGCCAATCAAAAGAAAGCTCTACTTAACAGGAAAGAGGAAAAAAAAGCTGAAACAACTGATGAACTGAGGACCCGACTGGTATAAGATCAAGGTTACCTTTAAAAATCGATGAGTGTAGGCGAGTCATTTTTCGTGGCTCATGACCAGAACAGACCAGAACAGAAAAAAAAACTGCATGAATATGAATCTGAACATGTAACATCTGCTCAGGAAAAAATGCTTATTAAATACAAAACAGAAATGACTAGCCAACAGATAATGTAGCTTTAACACTGGTTTGGGGTTTTTTTATTACTAGATTAGAAGTGAAGTAATGAGAGGTTTCTCTTTTCTAATGTATTTCCTGCAGCCGGGACGCTGCACTAATTAAAACGCTGACCTGCATCACTGATATGTAATTAAAAGTATCATAGATATTATTAATTTACAATTCATGTGACCACCAGTCCCAGTGGTATCAAATAAGCAATCACAACAAATCAACCTACAGCAGAAAAATAAATAATGAACTGCTCTGTTAACTCATTCATTATTTAAGCACCCTATTCCAAGCCAGCTAGTTAAGTTTAGACTCCAAAACTACTTAGTTTGATTTAGGAACTATTGTGGTTTGGGTTAAAATATGCCCGTGTACAACATTAACCTTCACACTGAAGACTTTCAAAGTATGTAGACAACACCAGTTTTTACCAATTCTCAGCAGATTTTAAGGTCCAAGCGATTAACTAAATAGTTAAAAAAATACAGCAAATTTGCCTGACAGTGATCTGTTGAGGCATCGTCTTAGTAACATCATGTATTGATCTCTGATTAATGTTTGCATTATGTAACGCTAACTTTACAAAACTTTACATTGTGAATATGTTACAGTTGTGTTTAAAATAAAACTGATGATGTGACATCATAATGTAAGTTCAATTATGTCTCTGTTGTGTTAGAAAAACACATCATATTTACAATATTCTACTTTTTTTGCAACATTGCAGAAGAGTCTCCGTGCAGATTGGTTACTTTGCAACCAGAGAGCTAGAACATGACTGATCGAGGATTACTAAGACCGATACTATTATCAATATTTGTTGATTTAACAATAAAATCTTTCAATATTTTGGACGATATATTTTTCTTTTAGACATGAAACAAACAGATTTCCCCCACATTTTTTATGTGTAGTATTTATTGGATTTGTTGGATTACCATCTGCCCGACTCTGCTTGCAATGAGTTCTATGGTTGGCAAAATATTCCCCCACAAGGGTGTTTATACCATCTGTCCCTTACTTTTCAGTTTTTCATTCATCGGGCCATGATAAATCCAGGTACCGATAGATCAATAAATAGCTACAACCTTGCAATAGCTCACCGATAGATTGCTCTGTGTAGAGTCTGACCAATGTTGTCACGACTTTCACGACTTACACACAGACTGGTTACTTTGCAAGAACATGACTGATCGAGGAGCAATGTTGTCACGAATTACAACATTTGACCAGATTGACTTTTTAACATGCAGTTCTGTTTATTTTAGTTTCTTAAAATGTAACAAGAATCATATAAACAAAGTTTGTTTGTTTTTTTCATCAACTTAAGTCTCATGCTCTAACCCTCTGCTGCACAGTTTCAAAATACAACTCACATAACACAAGCAAAAGTCACAGGCAGGTATGACAGTGCTGATCTCAGACTGCTGTCAAACCATGCCTCCTCCCTCCTGGGGGCAAACGATAGCAGTACAGTCCCCTGCCATCCTGGCCCTGCCTCTGATGCATCACCTGTGACAGCTGTCAGTCACTGCAACAGGAAGGGGAAATCTGATATACCAGATGGATAGCAAAGACTATTTTTTAATGCTCATTTCCCACTTCAGCCTCCCTCTAAGCATGTAAAAACGCAAAGGAATAACTTTTTAAAAAAAGCATGGGGGAAGGCGGGGGAGAGGAGAGGTATGTCACTGTGACAGACACAGAGAGAGAGAGGGTGAAGCAGCATCTCCAGCTAATGTGACAGCCCTCTAATTATATGATGAAGCTTCAATATGGGGTCAGAGGGGGGTTATTGCTCTTTGTCTCCTACCTACACAAACTGGAGACACACTCCTGTGAATTTGCTCATCGGGGGTGGTGCTGGTTGAAAGCTGCATGATAGCAGGAGTGTGGGGACAGTTACCATGGCAACTGCCGAGAGCCAATTGGGGCCACTTGACTGAGTTGACTGACAGTTGCTGTATTGCGTTGTTTTTGCACCCGACTCAACGAGCAGAGGGATGCCATCGGTGCTGAGATACGTGTGTCGCTCACCTTCCCCACCTTCGTTTTTCTCACCTCCACTCTCGGGTCTCAGCCTCCCTTTCCCCTTCCCTTTGATCTATTTTCTTCCACCCCTCCGTCCTTTTCCCACTTCCCCTCTTCATCTCCCCCCTCCTATTTTTAAATGAGCAAACACATTCCTAGTGCCGGCTTCAGAGGCCGCGTCCCTGACAGTGTGTTACCTCTACAACGCAGCAGCAAAACCCCTTGGGAACCTTGCAAGCCTGTCCAATGTTACAGAAATAAATTGGGTTTTTAGCCCACTCGATGAGGGCAGAGAAAGGAGAAGAGAAGAGAGGAGAGGAGAAGAGAGGAGAGGAGAGGAGAGAGCACTACACTGGGAAAAATACAGGTGTTGAGTGAAAGAGTTACATACTGAGAAAAAAAGAAAAACAGCAATCCATCTAATTAGCTGTCCCAAACTGTGAAAGCAGCAGCAAGCGGAAGCTTTTGTGTGTGTGTATGTGTGTTTCAGACTGTGTCTTAATCTGCTCTATTTCTGTCGTGTGGACTCTATTTGCAGTCCAGGCTTAACCACGGGCACAGAGAAAGAGAGAAAAGTTGAGAGGGAGAGTGTGAAAAGAGGAGAGGGGTTTAAAAGCCACAGAACATGGAGGTGCAGAGAGCAGCGGCGGCGGCGGCGGTGGCTCGAGCTGGAGCTCTGAGGCGAAGGTTTTCTTTTTCTGTAAATGATGCCATCATCTCACCCCAAGTTTTCTTTTCAAATTTTCAATTTTGGAGCCAAAAACAGGAAATCCAAGCAGCCTTGTGAATCAGTATTTACGCTTGACTTGCAGTTTTTGTTTTTCCTCAGTCAGTTTAATTGTCTAATTAACTTAAGAGTTTAAATGCCATTTTGGATGAAGACTACTGTGAATTTAGACAAAATATTGAACTTTTTGTCATTTTATCATCATCATTTTTCAGATGAATATTATTTTTGCCGTCGTCACCTGCCTCTTTAGTTGGTGCCATAGCACATTTTGGCTGTCAGTTATTGGTAACACATTCAACAAAGAGAATTTTCCACTCTAAATTTCAAACATGGGTTCATGTAAAAATAACAATTAACAGTTTCCTACCATCCAGTATTTAAAAAACATCTGCTTTAACAGTCCCATGTTATCACACATTTCCATGACACCTTACAGTGCAGAGTAATTGTTTAACCCGTGTGCAGAGTGTGCCTTATGTCAGCCTCATTATGGTGACTTTACGGTCAATTACATGACATGATGTGACAGCAGAGTGAATGTCTTTTTCCAGGACGGACTCCTGGAAAAAGATTGAAATCCCGCTGTATGAATGAGGAAGCAGCTCCTTTGAGCTATACCGAATGCCCTAAACTTTTTATTAGTATACTTTAAAACTTAAAACAGTGCTCCACTTCAGATTAGGAGGCTAGATTAACTGCTCCAAATATTCCTGCTGTGATTCAACAGAATTTCTGAGGTTCATTCGTTTCAGGTTAGCATCCACACCACTGTGCAGAAACTGTTTACACATTGGTCTGGCTGAATAGTGTTACTCATTTTCTAGATAAGTACTGTTTTCCACCTTCCTTAATTACAACTTCCCATCACATAGAGTGAGGCGTTGCCATGTTAAAACAAAAGTTGCTGGTCTTCTCTGAAAGTCAGACAGTCTAGTTGGGAGCATCTTTTGGGGGCGTTTAAGATAAGATAAGATAAGATGGCCTTTATTAGTCCCACAGGTGGGAAATTTGTTTTGTTACAGCAAAAGTGCAAAGTTATGTAGCAGAAATTAGAAAACACTGGAATGCAATAAAATACAATAAAATAAAATAAAATACTATATACAATAGAATAAAATAGAAATACAAATACTATATACAACTGAGTAGGAAAATACAAAAACACAACTTCGTCAGAAGAAGAATTGCACGTATAGCAGTCTTATTGCACATGTGTGGGTTTGTGTGTTTGATCAGCTGCAAAAGTCTTTATTGTAGAGTCTGACAGCAGTGGGGAGGAAAGACCTGCGAAATCTCTCCGTCCCACACCGTGGGTGCCGCAGTCTCCCACTGAAGGAGCTGCTCAGTGCCGTCACAGTCTCCTGTTCTTATGGGAGATGGGGTTCTCTCACTGAGAGTCCTGAGCATTAATTCCTGCTCTGTTTACTCCTTCTTTTCTCCCTAACTCTCCCCCTCTCTCCTTTCTGTCGTTCTCTAGGTTTGACCATGACCTGAATAGGCTTTGTGCAAACTACACCATCTCACTGAACTAGTTACAATTACACACATGTAGACACACACAAAACCACACAGGACATGCTGTGTATGGTCCAATGATTTTCCAGTTCAGCTACTCCCGATGTACACTGCCTCACTGATGCACAACCTGTACTCACATGCACAAATGAACAGGAACTACCCAATTACTGTATTAATACTTCAGATTTAACAACTCTTCATCCATCAGCTTAATACCACACACAGGCAAGTCGGCAATAGTGAGACAGCGCTACTGTAAGGGTGCAAATCTAGACAGTTCTTGTCTTAAAGAGTCAGCTATAAATACATGAGAACAGTACTGTACACAATTCAATCATGATTGCATAATCAGTATGAAAAATGGCTACTGAAGAATATAGGTGGGTTTGGGAAGTCTTTACACTTACGTACATACATTAGACTGTCTATGCATGAAAAGGGTGGGGAAAAAAACATCTTACAAATGTAAGATGTGATTTTTCACAACTAACTATGCTATCCATAAATATCCAAATAAACAGAGTATGTGTTGACAGTGTAGTGCCACATGGAAAAACAATTACTACCAATCCTGGCATATTAAAGGAGCTCTATCGTGCTTTTTCTTTGATTCTGTCATGCATTTACAGTTACCGTGGCTAATGCTCATATTAGTTTTGAACAGTAACCAACAAGTAACCACTGAGTCAAAAGCTGAGTCAGGCTTCAGGTTACTCTAAATGCTCTGTTTCACTGTTTTCTTCCCCATCTTGGCCTTGCATTATGTCATAGAGATAGAGGGCATCTAAGGCACACAGCTCAGGCTGTGAGCACAGATGCCCTGCCCATCTGCTCCATCAGCCAATCAAAAGAAGGCTGGCTAAAAAAAACGTCTCAAAACTACAAAAGCACAAAAGATGAATAAGAATTTCTTAAACTCTGAAATATGGCCCGCAAGACAGGACCTGTTCAAGCAAGCATACCAACAGCTAGAAGGAGCAATAACTTATCTACGGGTTTAACATCAGTTTTCTTATAAATGCAAAAGCAATTCATATATATATATATATTATATATAAACTGGCACAAACGGAATCAAATGTAACACTTAACAAATAGAAATGCTAAAAATAAATCAGAAAGAATTCTTCTTTTTCCTGTAAGTGCAGACCTGCCAACCCTGAGCCGAAAAAGCCACCGGGAGCTGGGAGCTGCTAAAAGACTCGAGTGTTTATGCTGCAGGAAACCTTTTCACCTCGCTGGGAGTGCTCTCATTAAATGTTAATACCAAAAATAATGCTTAATGGAGCTTTAAGGGCTTGTACCGAGAAGCGAATTCTCCTATTATCGCAAGACTGCTGACAGAGAGGAAGGCTTGGCAATTTTTTTTCTCCCCAACAGTCTATTTAAAAATGAATCTGTAAACACTAAAATGGTTTAGAAATCATGGGGTTTCCATCACCGCGGGATTCACTTACTGAGTTTATGCGCGTGTGCGAGTGTGTGGCCACGCTTAGCAACAGACCAGGAATATTCTTGGAAACACGTGGAGCGAGAGGAAACAACTGAGCATGCTCAAACGCTCTCAACAGGTCGCTGAGCACCGAGCTACAGGTACCTGCTTCTGGTCTAGCTCTCCTTTGCCCCCCCCCCCGTCCTTCATTTTTACTGATTTATCCCCCCAAAAATTTCATTTGTTACAGAGCGTGAAGTAAAGCACATGCTGGCACAATCAATGCCCCCTCCTCACGGTTTCTCCCTCACACACACACACACACACACACATATTGAAGGAGAGCATCAGCAGCTTGTATTCTCTCTCTGCTTCTCTAGAAGGGCTGCCCTAATTCTTCCTGACAAGGGCTGGGAGAGCCAAGAGAACATCTCCACACACACATAAACACGCGTGCCGAAATGTGCCACGCCACTATCACTCACGCACAGCACACAGCTACACATCTGTGCTAGTGGCATTTTACCTTAATCGCCTTTGTCACCGCTTTCAGTGCAGTTTAGTCCAACTCGGCTAGCTTTCTCCATCAACACATGTCGCTGGCCTACGTATGACCACAACTGCTAAAAAGGAACGAAGGTCAAATGTTTTCATCCAATTGAGAGCCGCTGCGCGTGACGTGCTTTGTCTGATAATATATATTAGTTTTAGATCTTTACGCTGCCGTGTTGTGTTATAATACAGCAGATGATAGCCGAGGCTCGATCAGATAGAAATTCCTTGTGCTTGTGTGACATGTTAGTGTGTTTGCGACTGATTAGCGGTGTGTAATTTTCCATGCACACGTAGCGAGGCTACCTGGAGCTGGTGTGGGGGATAAGAGTGAGTAGGTGAGGAGGATGGAGGCATTTCTCTTTCTTTGTGCAGTGCCAACCTTCTTCCTTTCCCGTGTGTGTGCATGTTAGCATCTGCCTGCTTGCAGTGTTATCAGTGGTGTGGGGGGGTCAGGCTTGTGTTTGTGCATGTGAGAGAAGACATGCTTGGATGTGCAGGCTGAAGCTGGGGGCTTCTACATGAGGGAGACAGACAGGGAGAGCGGCAGCATCCCTGGAGGAATTCAAGCAGCCTCTATGCTATGTGACCAGGATGGAGATGACTTCATTAGGCCAGTCAGTTTCTCTCTCCCTCCCCCTCCTTCTGTCTTTGCCTTCCCCTAGCTGTACATAAGGCTGCGAGGGAGATCTACTGTATGTCAAGTAATCTTACTTGTCAAATAGTCCAAATCTGGGTCGCAATAGCTTGGCTTGTTGTGTTTTTGTGAGACAGCGTGGAAAAAAAATCCCAATCTGATACAGCCACTTCTCCATCCAGATATCAAACACACAAAATGTCAAAAAAATCTAATTGGCCAGGCAGAATCCACAGGACATGTTGTGATTTGTTTTATTTTACCTTTATGTCCCACAGGAGGCGACTGACATCAGTGTGGAAATAAAATGTCAGAGCATCAAATGTGACTGAATTTTATATGTGTGTGCTGAAAATGTCATCAGCTGTCTGACTGATGGAGGGGGGGCACAAGGCAGCACAAATGCCTGCAAGAGTGTGTGGGCAGGCGCGACTGGTTAAACACTTTGAAATGCATGTGTGCACATACAGTGTGTGTAATGTAGGTGTCAGCCCATATGGAGTCCTTCAGCTGAAAGGCTCCATATGGGCTTTTTTTTCTGTACATCTAGGGAGTTGCTGATGGATGACTTTGCTCTTCTCTACTGTTCTTTGATGGACCATTGAGACGGTGCTTTTATTGCCTGTTTCGACCAGAAGGTCAACAGGTCTTACTGCACTTTAGTGGAGACTGAGTCCCAGTCTCCACTAAATAGTTTCAGGAAAATGACCTCTTAATGAAAAAAAATCAGATATAAAATGACTAAAGAACAGCTAGGAGCACGCGACACAGTGTAAACATCAAGTATAGAGTCAGCCGAGTCCATAAAGTCAAGCTCAGCTACAGTCCCAGCAGATGATTACTGTGATCTGCTGTATATAAAAAAGAAAATCTCGGCACATGTTAACATTTTCATCTCAGTTCCAGTTTTGAATTCTGAATGGATAAAATTATTGCTGTTTTGCATTCATTGTTTTTTTTATATAGCTACTGTTTCATCTGGTTTTATAAATCAAGTGCACCCCTTTTCCTTTACAGTGCTGCAGAACACAGTGCCTCTTATAGGAAGGAGCCAGCAGAGTGAGCAAAGGCGAACTCACAGTTTAAGTAAATGGAGGCACTAATCGGCAAACTCCATCTGGAAGAAGTAAAAGGTATCTGCTGTAAAACGTGTTGCCTGAGGCTGCGTTTCATTTCCAGATCTTTCAGTAGCACTCAACTGAGGCCTTATCAGGGTGTTAGCTTCACTCATCCAGTGCAACTACCCTGCTGGTTTATGACCATTCACAAGTCCACAGCCACCTAGGCCTTGTGTTGCCTCCGTCTCCCCCAGCAAACATCTCGTGGTGCAGGCTGTAGGCTGGCAGACAATGGTGCTGGTACTTATGAAATGGGCTTTAAATCTGTACTTTATAGCTTAGACTATAAAAAACTCTGTGGCCCCCAGCACTTCTTAATTATTATTATTTTATTTAAATTTTATTTAAAGTTTAAGTAAATCCCCAGGAAACAGAAACTATATCAGGTAATGAATACAAATGCTAAACAACTTACCAAAATAGTCATTAACATGTTTATTTAAATTGTTTATTATAAACCTGCCTACAGTTGCAGCTCATCTGCAAGCCACTTTGGAACCCACCCCCACCCCCTCGTTTCACATGCTTCTAATGTTAACAGTGTTACATCTGTTATGCACATGGATGGACACTGAGATCCCAGAGCCACAGCAAGACAATGTTAGCTTTGCTTTATCATAACAAATACCCTGACATTAAATGTGATAGAAAACAACTGAATATGGTGAAAACAACTTTAGACATCACTGCTAGGAAAACACAACAAATATAAATTCCTGCAAAATGAAATCCCTTAAACCCCAACCGGGTCATGGCAGATGGCTGCCCCACCCTGATCCTTCCTGTTAAAAGGGAGTTTATTCTTCCCACTGACACCAAGTGCTTGTTATAGGAGGATCAATTGATTTGGGGGTTTCACTCTATTGTTTTAGGGTATTTACCTTACAATATAAAGGTAAACTGTTGTTGTGATTTAGCGATAATAATAAATAAAACTGAACTAAATTAAAATGACAATCTTCCTTTCACTTAAGTGATCCTGACTGAACCTGCTTTTTTACAACTCCATAGTGACTTTCCATCATTTATTCCTGACTCCATGAGTGACTCGGGAATAAATAATGTAATCTTACAGCAAGTTGCTGGTGTTAAAGGTACGTGTGTCCTTGAGTCCATGTTTTATCACCTCCATTTAAAATAACACCACAGCTGTCCAACCTTGAGGGTCAGGCCATCATGTACGCTTATTTTCCCTTCACTTATTACTTCTGCATGCAGCAGTCAAGTAGTACATATCTGCTTTCTGTTTTTAATAGTGTGTGTGTGTGTGTGTGTGTGTGTGTGTGTGTGTGTGTGTGTAGCCCTTGACCTCTGCCAGTGACTTCTCTTAACTGTCTCCGTCAGATCTTTATCAATGCATTTCTTCACCCTTTAGCTTCCCAGCCAGATGCATGGTGCAGAGGGATTGTATTAGCGTGCAGCTTGCATGTTGTCTACAGTACAAATAGACACAAACATGTTGCGGCACTTTGCGCATACGCACCTGTCGACTTGCATAGCAAAAAAACAAAACCACAAACTAAACACCCACAGTGAGCAAACAACAGAAGAACCAAGGTCGATAGTAATTTCCACAGAGTGCATAAATCTTTACTGACTTGAAAGCTCAAACCTGATTACAGAAAAGCACTCCGGCCTATAGCTTGCATATGAGACACTCTCTTGGATGTATATTAACACACTCCGAGAGCGGCTCAGAACACACTCAGAAAACAAAAGCATTACTTTCCAGTAGCACAGAAAGGGTTTCTTCAATACAGCTTTGTCTCAGTGATTGCCACCACCACTGTGTTCTCATCCAAAATCATTTGCGCTCCCCGCTGTTGAGAACCGCATGTAAACAGACAAGGGGAGAAAAAGTGATCGGCTGCTGCGTCACTGCACACACACAGTCTTTTGTGCTTTTTGCCGGCATTGAACCAGCGCGCAGCAGGCAATTCCATCTTCCCTTCAAAGTGATGGTTGTCAGCGACGTCTTCAATAAGAGCACTATTATGCGAGCTCTATGGGGCCAAAAAGGTCAACGCAATCACTTCCCATAGAAGGAGTGGGCGTGAGCACCCTGAAAATAGATAGCCAAGAGGGTCGTGACTTGTGATGTTAAAGGGCGGGGCTGCTGATAAGTGGTTCACGAGTAGCGCTCGGAGCAAAATATAAAGCCAGGTGGTAAAATATTTTCCTGTAGCAAGAGAAACAGCAACCCACTTTTGTCCACAACAGCAAGCGTATAACTAATGATAGTAAAAGCGATGGTGACATTTAATGAAAATATACACCTGTGCACTTCCTGTTATAACAGGTCAAAAGATCTGCAGGACTTTAAGAGGGGCTTTAAAGGGTATTGTGATGTGAATCGGTCCACGGGAGGCGCCGCATGCAATCCAAAGCATGCGTCTTCAGGCGGTGTTACATGTTAGCTACACTTTATCTCAACAAATACCTTCACACTAAAAACTTTGGTGATAAGAGTCTCGTCATGAACGATAACAATTTCAGACATCACTGCCAGGAATCCACAACAAAGGAACACGAGTTTACATCTTAACATTAGTCATCCTTTCTCTGGGGGGGTGTTGATGACCAAGAATGCGTTCATAATGGCTCAACTTTGCAAACTCTTTCTTGTGTGATCCAACCTACATTCTCCCAACCTACTTTTCATCCTTTTCTTGGCTGTGTCCCAATAACTCCAAGTGTCTTCCCTCTGCTAGCTTGTGATTCAACTAATTCACTCTTCGCTCCGTGTCAAAGCCTCGCTTCGTGTTATTTGCCCTCTCGCAAACGCTTTGTGATCAATAACACAATATGCCAATAAGGAGACCGAAATCAATCCGTTTTCCTTGCCTTGGGGAAAGATTACTGCAGACTGGAACACAATATTAATCTTTTTCAATCTTGGTGAAAGTTCAATTAAATATTTGGGTTGTCATAAATCATCATTAAAAACTTTTAAAAAATAGTCACAAGGCTTAGCAACAGAGTAACCTGTATGTTTCAGGATAGAAAAGGATTAAACCTGGAGAGGGAAAATGGTGAGGCGGTCTACAAATTCTGAGGAATGGAAATGTGGACCTTACTTTTATATTTATTGCCTAATGTGACGGTAAAATGCAAACTGCACAACTGCTGGTAACAAAGTGACAGTGACACAATACAAGCAATGGCACAGAGAGCATGCTGACACTAAGCCAGTAGTGAAGAGTTGAGAATGATGTTAAAGCTCACTTCCAGCACTGTAGCCTTCACTTCTTCCTATACCTGTTTCTACAGCAGAACCAATATGGTGATTGCTGGGAAGCCCTCTCTGGGTTGGTTTCAGACTCCGTTGGCTTTGTGTTTGTACTGTACTGAAATAAACACCTCATGTGTCCTCAATATTATAGGAATTTGTGTCTTTGTGTGGTAATGCAACTGGTAATTCTGCAACAATGTATCTCAGGCCTCTTTGCGACGTTCTATACGACTAACAAAAAGACTAACTTACCTCTTCATAGCATTCATTCCAGCCAGTGAAGTGCCAGATAAAAGTGGTAGCGCTACTACAAGATTGTCAAACATCAAAACAGTATTTCAGCGTACGCCTGCAGTAGGCTGCTCTTTTACCGCTGCTTTACTGTCCTTTCATATACACAGCTATAGATAACATTGTCCTCACAGTGTAACACTCTGACTAAGCAGAATTGAGTTTGCAAAGCCATTTCATTCTCCATCAAGTCTATGCATTTGAAGTAGTGATGCAGCTGTCAGCACACAGTTGTGTGTGTATATATAAACAATATTCAATCAGCATAGTTATTCAGATGCTGTTGCATCAGCCATGTCGCCAACAGAAGGAGCTTTTATAAGTAAGTTAAATGAAAAACCAAGGAAGATGATGCAGTTTGCTCTCGGTGGCCGTCTTTTTGCAGTTTCAAACTGTCGGTATACACTTGTCAGCATATACTGACAACTCTGCTGCTAAATGAGACCTCTAAAAATAAGAGAAAAGTCAAGGTTTCCCCTGGCTAACAGAATACAATTGACCTCTTGCACAGCATGGCAGGTAAATTATTACCTCACCTGTCCACTACCAGCTGATTTGAGGCTATATGCACTATATGTGGGACGCCCCCATTCTCCCATTGCTGCTTAAGCAATAGGTAACAACAGGCTACCAGTTCCTAACAACACTTAAGCAATGGACACACGGTCAAGGTTACATCTGAACTCAGTGTGGGCTCTGCCTGTAACATTAACTGAATTTACATTTTGTTCTTTGATAAAATGTAAATTGAATGTAAATTGAAATGTGTTGATAAACAACAACACATTTCAATATTTCTACTACTGTACTGAGAGCACAGCAGATATTGTGAATGCTCAGTGTGGACAAACATTACATTGTATCATGGGATTAGCCTTCCCTTTCTTCTTACAGAGAAATACCAAAAGCTGCAGGACTACTTGTGGTTTAAAGCAGATACAATGACACATTTTTTCAGTGAATCCATTAGGATCACAGCAGTCGTGTGTCCCAGCCTTCAGGCCTATACAAATATGACCTTATTTTCAAATTTGGCCTCTTTTCACATTTAAAAACAGTCCCTATTTAAATGACGAACAACCTGTATAGGCATGGCAAATAGTATGTTAAGATTCATTCAGATGCAACTGTCATCCATGAAACAATACACATATATATAGATATATATATATATCATGAAGGTGCACTGCCAATGTTTTGCCAACAGTGATTAGTGTAAGTGATGCTTTTGTCCTCTGCATAACTATACGAGTAAGCAGGACAGAAGCAGATAATTGTTACAGTAATAAGTAACAATGTTTGCAGTTTAAGACACTTTTTTTTTAGCATAAACTGAAGAATAGGAAAACATATACTGGGTTGGGCTACTGGACCAATATATTGGCTATTAGTGATCAGCTAGTTGTTGATATTATTGGTTTTGTGAGAAGGAATTTCATTATTTTTGTTGCTGTCCACTTTGTCCTCAAGTCCACTGCTGGGTCGGACCGCATGGTTGAGCAAGAGCTGTGATTTGTACACATCTTGTATGCAGTGGCTTGGAAACCTGCCACTGTGTGGTTGAAGTTAAGTACTGTTGAAGCATCAAAGTGTAAGTCTCACCAGAACGTCTGCTAATCCAGAGACCATGCTAGGTCTACCAGTTGTGTGCTGCTTTGCGTTTTTGATTTCTTTAATCATAATCACGTTATACACCCTAAAAATTTATTAGGATGCTTTAACTCTGTTGATTTAAAGACTGCAAGCGCTGCATTTGTTATCTGAATGCATCATTCACATCCTTTGGTTTTTGTCCAGTTTAAAACTAAATATATCCCACCTAGGTGATATTTAGCAAGTGGGCGTATGCAGTTCATCTCCTCACACATAGCTCTTTGGATATTATATCAGCAATCGCTAGTATAGTGCTGCTAAATTACCTGTAATCATCATGGCTGGATGGAACATTTTAGCACATTTCCCAACACATATACTAGTGCAAACAAACTAAAACACTGACCCTACAGTTAAATAGAAAGCAAGTCGTCTGTACTCAACAGCACTCTATTGACTCACTACACATTTCTCGACATTAGGCTGGGTCAAGCTTTACAAGCAAAGACTTTTTCAAAACACTTTAGAATGTCATAAGCTTATGTCGGGGTTTGTGTGCTAAAAAAAAAAGACAGGTGTGTGCTGGTCAGGTCGATAACTGTAACAGAATATCTGGACTTGAGGCCATTCACCAGTATACAGTATGTGCGGACAGACTGGCATGCTTGTGTGCTTTTGTGCAACGCAGTAGGCAGAGTTGGTAGCGTATTGATTCTAGCTGATACCTCGGGCTCTCCCATCGATCAGCCAAATGTCTTCAGCACACTGCTGACTCCGAGCCGTGGTCTTATTTCCTGTCCCCATAGAATGGGAGCATTATCTGAATTAGTCAGGATTGCAAGTGAAGAGAGTGTATCAATATTTTTGCAATGGTTATGTCAAGACCAACTATACAGCAATTATATGAAGAGATCTACTTAAGCGCCAGTCTCATCTTCTTTTCTTGACTTCTCTCTTGCGTCATCTCATTGCAGCAGGTCGTTCATGACTCAACGAGTGTCTCCCAGACGTTTGTGTTAGTTTGAGCAGCAATTAAACATGAGTGCTGAAAAAGATGACTGCAGAAAAACAGAATGGGCATCTAAAGCTTTTCAAGAATTTGCACTGAAAGGAATTCAAATTAATTCATCATTAATTGGTAGTTTTTGCACTTGTTGCCATTAAAAACACCAAACCCAAGACTTGCAATCATACTTAACACACTGCAATCCACACTGTCTGATATCATGACCACTCACTCGCATTGTTCTCTCTTAAGCCACTGTCTCACTCTAACACCACCCTACACGCACAGAGGGGAACCTAAAAGTAGTAACCATGGCAATATTCAACACTGCCCACTGGATCCACTGACAAAAACTATGAAACAACGCACAACGTATATGGTTTAAGCTCACAGAAACATGTAACTGTAGCATTCCTGCCCTCCCTTTGGTCAGAGGTGGGAGGATAGCCACTAAAACACCCCCCGCCCCCCGGGGCTGTGGAGCTGGGTGACTCAGACATTTGCAAACTCTGACAAAACATGTTCATATATACAGCTGGTAGATGACATTATCCCTCTGTTACTAAGGAGATGAAACCTTCTGGAAATACAGTAGCTACAGTGTCTGAGGCACTTGAGCAGCACTTCTACCAGCAGCATCACAACAACTTGTAAAAATTTGGAAAAAACAAAAAAGTCATCTCTGTGCAAAATATAGTGATGTAGTGTCACGGTGCTATGGTCAACTTATTTGGTTAGTATCCTATGATCCAACAAAATTCTCATTGGTTTGACAATTGGAAAACAAGGTAGCCCTACACCAACAGCCTCCAAAGAATAATCCATTATTTTTAGCAGCAGGTAGAACGTGTGGTTACATTGTAACCTGGGTTTTCTGAGTGAGAGACTATCTCTCCATTCCATACATAAAGAATATGTAATGGAGTGGAACGATAGCCTCGATATGACAGAGAACAGACAACCTGTGAAAAACACCCCCACAATCTCACTCCTGTGGGATTGCTGGATTACTGAACTTTCACTCAGAGCTCCAAACGCAGTTTTCAGGTATGTAAAGAATATGTACGTAAAGCTGCATTCTTTTAAATGGTCAGCAGGGGGCAACCCCTCTTGCTCTATAACTGTGAGCCAATTACAATTAGGCAATGAGCATCTGGTTTCACAGTAATATCCAATCTTTTCTTGCCAAGTTGGGCTTCAAAACACCAAGATGGTAAAAAAAAGAATGATTGCATGGTGGCTACATCCAATCATAATGCATATGCTCAAAATAAATTTACACCATGTCAAAATCTCCAGTGAGGCTGTATTTTGTTAAACCAGATGGGCAAAAACAAAAACATATTGTAAACATATTAAACACATTAATGCTCAACTCCCAACAAGGTATAGCTTCCAGAAATAGTAAACCAACATTCATCTTTTTTGGGATATTTTGCCAATATCAGAATCAGCCACAACCAATCCACTGGATGTTGTGTCAGTATGATTTTAGTCAATCGTCTTTGGTTGACAACAGCCTGAGTAAAATGTAGCAAGTTGAAATTCCAATAAAAATCAATAAGTGACCAAAATTTGAACTTTATTACAGAGCAAATTACTGTAAATGATAATTATTAAGATTGTTAACACTTTTAACACTGCTTCTTCGGAAAATTTCAACTTGTTGTAATGTGACCCAAGGTACACATTCCCTGGGTAGGGTATTCCGAGGGCAGGTCACCAGTCTATCACAGGATCAACACAGCGACAGACACTCTGACAGCCACACCTCTTTTTTGTTTCTGTTTGGAAAAGCCACAACAATGCTCTGACTATGCAGAGTTACACAACAGCATTTTCAAAAGCGGCTTCACTTCGCTTCATCCTCGGTGTTGAACCTGTGAACCTGTTTTTTTAGTTTCTGGAAGAACTTCTCCTTTTCAAAGAACATTTCAGTTAACCATCTGAATAATTGCGGGAAATATGAATTTACATATTTCACATGTGCAAACTACACAAACCTCATTTTATCAGAGCAAAACCTCGAACCTCCAACACCAACAGATGCTGCACCAGTGATGACATTCGTCTGCACCAGAGCTTTACCGCTTGCATCAGTCTGTCCTAGTCTAAACATTTACGGATCTATCAAGTCATGACAGAGGACATCACTGACGGCGGTCTCTGCCTCCCTCACACTGGGGCTCTGGAGAGCATGTGTCTGACCCGTGAGGCACACAGCCCGTTGGGTGAAATGTCTATGATGTCTGGATCTAAATGTTTATGAGCAAACTGAAATGACAAAAACTGCTTTAGCTGTGCCAAAATAATGTCCTCGTTTGACAGGTGACCGAGCAGCAGCAACTGTCAGCTGTCACAAACTGCGATAACAACACCAAACAACCGGGCAGACAGCGAGGCAGCAAGAAAATCCCAATATAATAAGCAATAACACCTTCTAAGGTGTTACTGCCTAATATGTCTTTGGTATCAAATAACACGTTCATACTTCAAGCTTCTGAGCGGTTGTCCCGTTTTCTCTGGTATTACCATGTTATGTAGATACACGGAGTCAGGTTGGTTTCGTACGCGGCTTATCACACTTAATAGGCTCTATAAATTTAACGAACACTGCATAGCACTTCTTCATAAATGACTCTTTGCTAACCGCAGCGAGGTTGCCATATTTCATTAACTTAATCTCCGTGTCTGCGTTGTCCTTTTTCATTAGCAGTCATAACTAGTTTTGACAGCTCGTAAGTGACGCAAAAGTGTACAATTTCGCTAACGCTAAAGCAGCCCAACACAAAAGTAAATGTAATTTCTTCACGCCATAAACTGACGCGCAGATGCGACGTTTTCCTTCCAGGCGCTGTAAAATCCGCCGAACTGAAAGTAAACGCAAACTTGGTCGGAGTTGAAGCCCAGGTGACTTCCAGCTCCATGGGTTTTTTTCTCTCCCTCGTCTCCCTGTCAGACTTAAAACCAGGTAACACACACACACACACACACACACACACTCACACACACACATTCCCCTACCTGCAGGACACCGTGATTTCAACTTTGGTGGCAGGAACAGAAGGGTTGAGCGGGTCGAAATCTACTATCGACGCCATGCTTAGGAAACTGTTGTTCATCCTGTCAGTTTTTTTCCTCCTTTTCCTTTTCCCCTTTTACCGCGGTCCTGCCCCTTTTTACGAGCGCTGAAGGAGGATAGCGAGAAACTGTGTTTGCGCCTCCTCGGCGAGAACTGGAGCAAAGGTGCCAGAGAGAGAGGGGCTGGAAGATGTGATGTCACACTACGCTCTCCTCTCTGTGTGTATTCCTCTCTTTCTATCGCCCTTCCCTCTTTTTCTTTTATTTTCATTCTGCCACACGCTTCCCGTCGGTGTCTTTCTGTCTGTGTCTCACTCCTGTGCAGTTCTACTGACTTCTGTTCAGGTCATTGAATTTCAGCAGCCTCACATTTACAGGCATGGAAGTGCTGACAATGATACAATCGCCAATTACGCAAAAAGAATAAATGTGTCATGAAAAGTATTTCCTGTGCATGTGTGTGTATGTGTGGGTGTGTGTGCACACACACATATTTCCCCTGGCCCTGTCTCAATACTCTTATTCACATCACTTGAATTCAGTTTAATTCAGTTCAGTTCAATGTAGGCTTTTGGCTGAAACACCCCTAGCCACGTCTTCCATGGCTCTAGGGCAACAACATCCCCACTTCACCCTCACCCATCAGCCCTAGGTCAAGTCATTAATATTGTTTAGCTCAGGCTTGTGAAAAGGCTTGTCCATACATGAATTCTTCTCACGAGATAAAAATATCACTTAACTTCTTCTTCCCCCCTTTTTATATACGTACATACCAGGTGAGGCTGTTACCTACAAATGGGGTTGGGATCTTTTACTACAGTCACACAGGGTAGAACAGTGGTTGGAGACTGTGGCACCACCTGAAAAAGAAGGGGACTAGATCTGCAACCACTTGCAGTCAGCTGCCATCTTCAAATCAGCTCGGGTGCACTAAGATGGCAGTAAAATGATAATAAGACAGACCAGTCGGCTTACCAGTTACCAGACTGAATGGGGTCAAAGTGGCAATATATGCAATCTGTTCATGATAATATGGCAATTAACTGTGATAAATTGACAGAAATAACAAATCTGTTGTTGGCTGTTGCAAATCTGTTACTGTCTACACAAACAGAAATTCACCATCGATCCATCCTCTTCTGCTTATCCATATGAGGGTCACAAAATTCAAATTAAACAGAAATCCATATTAAGTACTTATATTCAGAATTCAGCTAGAATCTCAAAGAAATACAAATTCAGAAATTCTGGCACAAATACTGGCAGAGTTGCTGATTGCAACTAGATGATTATAGAAGATCCAGAACTCCAGGCACCAATTGAATCTATAATAACATAAGCACTGGGCAACCTTGCTTTTATATACACTATAATGCCAAAAGAACTGATTCAACCATCTAAATCATTGAGTTCAGACATTTCAATCACTTTCATGGCTGCAGATATATAAAATCAAGACTGCTTCTACAAACATATGTGAAAGAAAGGGTCACACTAAGGACCTCAGTGAATTCCAGCTTTGCACAGCATGGACTGTACAACAAGTCCAGTCATGAAATTTCCTTGCAGTCAACTATTAGTAGTATTATAACAAAGTGGAAGCAACAGGGAGCGAGAGAAGCTCAGTGACAAAGTGGGAGGCCACATAAAATCCCAAATAGTATACGGAGGTCACCAACTGTCTGCAGAGACCTCCAAACTTCATGTGGCCTTCAGATTAGTTTATCAATAGTCCCCAGAGAGATTCATGGAATGGGATCCCATGGCCAAGAAACTGCATCCAAGTCTTACATCACCAAGTGCAATGCAAAGCGTCAGATGCAGAGGTGTAAATCATACCACAACTGGAATCTAGAGCAGTGGGGATGTGCTCTCTACAGTGACAAATCACGATTCTCCATCTGGCAATCCAGTGGACAAGTCTGGGGTTGTTTTTCAGGAGTTGGGATTGACATCTTAGTTCCAGTGAAAGGAACTCTTAATGCTTCAGCATACCAAGACATTTTGGACAATTTCATGCTTCCAACTGTGTTTGAATAGTTTGAGGATGCCCCCTTTCTGTTCCACCAGGACTGAACACCAGTGCACAAAGCAAGGTCCATAAAGACATGGTTGAGCGGGGCTGGTGTGGAAGAACTTGTTCAACATCAGTGTCTGACCTCACAAATGTGCTTCTGGAAGAAAAGTAAAAAATATCCATAAACATGCTCCTAAACCTTGAGGAAAGCCTTCCCAGAAGGGTTCGATGTGCAAGCTATGGATTGAGAATGGGATGCTATTCAAATTCATATGCGTGTGAAGGCAACCACCTAACTAGTTGCAGACTGACTCAGCTTGATTGCAGCCTGATGGAAAATTTGTTTGTATTTATTAAACACAAGCTGAGGATGTTGCACACACAATACAATGCTCACTTCAAAGCTTCAAGACCAGACTTCACTAACAATCCCAGTAGTTACATTCATTTTTTACATACCATTCATTGGTGGCAATTAAGCTGATATCTTCTTATTTTATTGCTTTCCTTTGTGGCTGTCAGCTGGTCACTGCTATTTTTTCTCTCTTACCATTTGCTTGTCTAGGCAAGACTGCCCTTTTTAGTACATCACGTGGCTTTTGCATCATGTAGTCCTCAATTAATTAAAAAAAAACTGTAATGGCTGCTGCTTTAGTTGAATTTCATTATAGACAGACCTCACAAAAATCATTTTAGTAGGTGGTGGTGCTCTTAAAATATAGATATGTGGGAACAATGACCATGGAGAAAGGTTTATGCAAAAATGTTCTCCCAGAAATGTAATAGTTGTTTGACGTAACTGCGGTTCTATGAGTATGTGCCAAGCTCTCTGACAGGCTTCAACATAAATTGTTTGTAATAGCCAGATATCAGTCTGCAGCCAAACCTTGGCTTTGTCCCTGTCTGTCACAAAAATGAGCAACCTATTGTAAAATGATAAATTATCATGACAGAGTCCATAAATGAAGTCAGTATAGCAATATGTTGACACAAGCTTGGTTATAAAAACATAGAAAAGCATACCTAATGCCAATGAATAAATGTGCCAAATGTTTAATATCCAATAAAACAGAGAACTATTTTCATTTTATTATTTTGTTGTTATTTCTTGTAATATTTCACCTTCTAAATCCAATTTCTGAATATTCAGACAAATTTAAAGATTGTTGTGAAAGTTGTTCTTTGACCTGGTCCATTTTTATGCTGTTATATTATCATGGTTGTGTGAAATGGGCTCAAAGATGACAATAATACTAATTATGATTTGCTATGTGATTTTTTTCAGCATTATATCAAACAAAAGTTTTATTATGCCAGGAAAAACAAACATCAAGCCTGCATTATAAACAGCACGTGTTGGGATTTTTAGCTGAGACACAGACTAAAAGGCATCTGCAACTTCAAGCTTGAAGTCAGTTAACTACAGTATTTGCTGTAAATGCAATAGCAAATCACTAGATAGGACCAAATCTCCAACCCCCCCTTTTTTTGTCCCTAGTGGTTTGAGTCCCCACAGATTTGTTGGCTGTTTTGTTCCCTGTGGATAATCCAGCCTTCATGTCTGTCCGTGTGTCTAGACACACACTCTTCTAGTCTCTGTAGTCTGTGAGGAGATTGTTAGTGTTATTATTATTAGTGTTTGTGAAGAAACATTAATAACTGTCTCACTCTCGCTCCCCTTTCTCCACGCTAGGAGGATAAGCATCGGATTTAATTAACTGAAAGGGAGACCCTCCACTAGCAGAGAATAGAATGACAGCGTGATGAATGTGAAGGGATAAGGAGGAGAGTCGCAATATGAGGACACTGTGTGATGAGTGTGCGATTCCAAAAGTAGCTCTACAGTACTTTGAATGTTTCTCTGGAGGTGTGTATATGTGTGTGAGTTTGTAAGAGCTTATCAGGAAACACGTGTGCTAGTAAACAAGGCAGCAAGGACACAAGATAATGTAAGGAATGTCACAAGGCCGAGTGCAATGCATGTTAAAAAAAGTGTCTACTTGTGGTATATATCACATAAGTGTGTGTTTGTGAAAGCATCGTGTTGAGATGATGGAGTCAGAAGATTTTAAAATGACGCATCTTGGTATTAGTCAGTGTGTTTACTGGCTACTTCTCTAAATATAGCTGTCTTACACACACACACACACACACACACACACACACACACACACACACACACACACACACACACACACACACACACACACACACACACACACACAGAGGCCCTGAGTTGGATGTGCAGCATGATGGTGAAAACTATTACAGCACCTTTGGGCAAACATCATACCCCTGCCCTGTGTCCATGTGGGCAGTGGGGTGGATGGGTTCGCACACACACACATGCACGCACGCACGCACGCACGCACGCACGCACGCACACACACAAAAGTGCAAGGGCAAAAATTAATACACAGGCACAAACATACAGTATTTGCAGGTGGCACAGAAAGAAAGACAGAAGCTCAATGCAGGCGCAAACATCACATCATCACCACAAGAATGAGCACCACAGGAAGCAACACTGTCTCAGTTATACAAAAGCACACACACATGCACGGATACACAAAAAACTTTTCAGTCCATGCTGTCAGAATGATGATATCCATTAATCATAATTGAGCAGCTGAGTCCCTGGGCATGCATAAAACATGAAGCCAATTGTAACCAATAAATCCCCCACGTATAGTAATTATTACACACAACTGTGTTACCAGCTATCCATTCCACATGCTCGTCTCATCGAGGGTCACGAGGTTACTGAAGCCTAGCTCCACTGACAGTGTGCAAGAGGTAGGGTACATACTGGACGGGTCAATGTGCTCACCATCCATCACAAACTAACAGACGCACACACGCAACCACTCACACCTGCAGCCAATTTAGAGTCACCAATTAACCTAACATGGACTGTGGGAGAAAGCTGCAGCATCCTGAGAAAACCCACGCAGGCACAGGGAGAAGACACTAACCAATGCATCTCTATTAAGCACCCACCTACATACTGTACAGTAACCACTGGTGTTCACAGAAGCATTAGTGTTTTAGTATTTCTCTTTTTCCCTTGAGTAGAAATGATTGTAATTAACAGAAGAAAAGATATTTCTTTTTTATACTAGCCCACGTTTCCATTTCTAAAAAAATCTCTAAATCTCTACCCAATAGCTATCAGTGTTTTAAATCTGTATAACTTTAACAAATAGAAAATTGGAAAGAAAAGCGTCTGGACTTCTTTAAGTTGCTTGAAGACGTTTCACCTCTCATCTGAGAAGGTTCTTTAGTTCTAGGGTCAAAAGGTGGAGAGTCCCAGATTTAAGCCCTATGGGAGTGTTTGGTAGTGATGTACCAATATCATTTTTTAAGCGATAAAAAAGAATTTCATCACTACCCCCAGCAACATAAAGGTATTTTTTCTACATATTCTCGAGTTTTCTTTTACTTTTTCCACATTTTGTCACCTAATTAGCATCATGCTAGCATGTGCTGTCCCCAGTTTCACTGTGAGATCAAACCCTCACTCATCAACGGTCCCTCACGAGCAATTTTTAACTAGTGCTGTCAGTGTTAATCTCGTTAAAATGACATTAACGCCATAACCATATTAACGTGGCAAATCTCCGTTAGCGAGTTAACGGGGATCGCACCGTGCGTGGGGCTGGACGGCGCTAACGCGTTAACGAGATGACTGCGCTAACATGTTGACGCCACGCAGCTCCAAGCACGGGGCGGGGTTAACTCGCTTATTTGTTATGGCGTTAACGTCATTTTAACAAGATTAACGCTGACAGCAGTATTTTTGACATAATGTATGTATTAGCTTCAGTGATGACCACTTAGCAACTTGGGTCTCAAGTATTAGAGTATGTTTTACAGTAAATGGAGATAATGCACATCTATGTTTCTCTTTCAGCTCAGGAATGTTGCCCCTGTGAAACATCCTGTGTGGTTATGATGTGCTAATTGACTCTTCACTGCACAGGGTTCAACTGGAGAATTCTCTGGGTGTAATAGTCACTGACATTTACATAATTCATAGTGATCTGCACTCATACAAAGAGATCTACAGTAGATGATTCAATTCAGAGTCCAAGTCCATTCTGTCAACAAGCACTTTACATTCTCAATATCTCACCGTTGCCCTCTTTTTATTCACGATCACTCGCCTAGTTTCCAACCTCTCCATTCTCCAAGTGGCTCACGGTGTCAAAGCTTTTAAGCCACCGCTCACTAATTTCATGCTAAAACACTTTATAGACGTATTAAAAATGTTGTTCTTTCCGGTCTATTTTGCATCATAACCGTGATCCACTGAGATAGGGTGATTTCTGTACTCGCATTAGGAGAGGAGGCAGCAGTGGCTCATCAGTTCTGGTCATAAAACAGGGGCGCCGGTGGAGGATTCACTCTGTGGAAAATGGAATTTATGGTGGTGAATATTGACCGTGTCCTCCAGATCCTCATTGCTGCTGAGAAAAACGTCTTTAACTACCAAGCGGTGGGTTTCCTCACCCCTCATCTTGTCCTGCTGATTCAGTCTTTAGATTTGTTTTCATATGGTTTTAAAAGAAATGAAAAGAACATTAGGTGCTTTAGGTGTTTGTCTTTTTTTCCACGCCGCATACTATCTACATTCTTCTTACCAATCACACCCACGTATATTTTTTCCACGCCGCATACTATCTACATTCTTCTTACCAATCACACCCACGTATATTTCAGGAAATCATCCAAAGATAAAAACAGAGAACTGCCTCTGGTCTCCCTCTGGTATTCCACTGCTTGTTTTAATTTAATTTCTTGACCAGTGTTGAAGAGGGCAAGCCACGGAGAGACAAAGCGAAATCTCCCCCGTCGCCCAGGACCATTTCACAGACAAAAATGAACTGGTATTGATTGGAGTCCCTGGATAAATACGGAGCACATGCAGCTGCAGAAATCCCATTATTCAGACAGAATTAACTGTGAAACAAGGGCATCTGCTTAAGGTCCACACACCACCAATCAGTGCGTTCACTGAGCAGATTAGAGGAGGATATGTTATCTGAACTCATCACATTAAACGCAATTAAACTGAAAGTGGAATTCCCAGTCCGCACCGTCAGCCTGACAGGTTGTAATTGATTTCTGGTGAAACCTGATCATCAGGGTTGTACCTTATGTGACAGTAACTCAGTTTTTATTAAATTCCATAAATTCCAGAGGAGCTGGTAGGACAGAGAGCTGGTGTCAGGTATGAAAACTGTTTGGTGTTTTTCAAAAACTAGTCTTTTGAAACAGCAGCAGTAATGCTGTCTTGTCTGTGGTAGCTGACATACACGTTATCATTGTAGGACGTGGCAGACATTGCAGTCTGGTTATGTTTTACTTCCTTTATAGTGTGATATTTTTCTGCAACAAACGATCAGTCATAAAGCGTCGCGTGATGCGTGAATCCTTTCCATGTGAATTCCCCATTAAAAGCGGTGACCTGTCTTCCATGCCACCTCAACCCCAAATCTGCTGGAGCATCCACAAGAATGTGTCATAACCGACATTACAGTATCTGTCAGAATATTATGAAGCTACATACTACAACTAAATAATTGCTTCTGCTGCATGCAGTGACTTGTCGCAAATTCATAACTTACAAACATACAAGTTAAATTAATTACAAGTTGCAAATGTTATGTAGTTAAGTGAGTTCAATCATCCACTTGCCAGTTTGGGAAGTGTGATTTTACATGAGAATCTCAAATGAAACATAATCAATTCCCTGTCAAAATAAAAGCAGAGAAAGGAAATAAGTTATGCTGAGTTAATGAGGTTGAAAGCGGCATTGTGTGGGTGTTATGTCATCTGATTGCACTTATGAGGCGTGTTAGTATGAAGTGGAACAGAATTAAAGTTCAACACAGGACATAAGAAAGTGTCAGACACTGTTCCTCTGCCATGAGGCCAGTTAACACTCTGCTGCTCTCACTACCTCTGAACATTGAATATCGATCCTTCTATCACTCTTTACATTATTTATCTTTTTTTGCCTCCTGCTTTGTCTTTAGCAGTACACTTCAGGCAGTGCTGCTGCCTGGAGTTATAATTAAAAGGCAATTGAAATAAGCTTGCAGACAAATAATGACTTAATGGGTACAGAGAGGAAGATGTTTAAGATTCTACACATTTAAGTCATAATTATTCATAGAGCCATGGGCCAATTTATTCCATCATCCAATGGTTCATTTATTTATTTGCGGTTTTCTTTTTGTGGAGTTTGGATGTGGGTATTGCCTGATATTGTAATTAGTCATGACAGAAATGATTAAAATAATACAGAAAAAAGCCCCATTTGTATGCACATCAAATGAAGGACAATCTGTGTTTACCTACTCAATCACTCAGGTGTCATTATACAGTACTACCACCATGTGGTCACAACATATTAATACATGATTTAAAGAAAAAAACAAGACAGACATGAAGCTTAAAAAAAAAACTTTAAATATTAAAATTTATTTCCACGCTGCAACCGATCTTTTAATCACTTAAAATTGTACACAAGAGAATCAGCAGGAATGAAACGGCGTATTTACACAAGAAGAAATTTACAGCCACATTTCAAAATATAATATTACAATTAGAAGGATAATTCCGATTTAAACAGCCTAGGAACACTTAATCCCCTAGAAACCAGATGAGCTGTATTTAATCAATGGGACTGAAAACCAATTCCTGTACTCGATTTAAACTCTTTCTTGTGAGACAGAGGGAAAGTCAATTCAACTCACAAAATAAAAAGATTTTTCAGTGCAATTACCTGAGTCCCATTGACTTTACCTTTGCTAACAACTTCTACCTCGTGTATCCCAGTAAGAGCAGCAAATTTATTTAACGGATACTTGTGATAGAGTAGTTCAGGAGCAAATGTTTACCTAATCTTTTTAATGAGGGATAGCCAACATTTATCAGGTAGTGATTTCTCAGTCACTGCATACAGTTCAGGATTAATTACAGGCACTGGTAATACCTCTGTATATGGAGTCAGTCGTCTACAACAGCAAGATAACAGAGGTGTCAGATGGAAAGAGTTCAAAAACTTTCAGTGGATAAGACAACAGTCTTCTTTAAGACACCAGAAAAATCTGAGAAAAAATAAATAAATAGTCGTAGCATTTTTACACATTTGACAGATTGAATGTTCTTTTCAAATGCTTAATTGCAGCACATGTGCAGTTTACAGGTACTAAAACAGCAGAGATGAACAGTAATATACAAGAAACTGTCACAATTTGGTTGGAAAAACATGCACATACACACACTTAAAGAAGAAATGCTTTCACAAGACTAACTCATACCGTATTACATGACTTGGGAATTACAAGGTGCTTGAGTCGATCAAGATGAATGATTTACAATCACTGACTGTAAATCAGGACTGCGCATGGCATATGACGAATGTTTCATAAAAGCACTTGCTGCCAGAGCAGTGCTTCAGCTGTGCAAGTGTCATACAACTATCGAAGACGGGCAGAGAATTATGCTCAGTGGATTACCTTAACGTGTAAAAAATAACGGGAAGTACCAAGTAAAAGACCAAGAGATGCTTTCGAAAAAAGCATCAACCAGAGGATTGAGAAACCGAGCTGATGGCCGACTATAATCGGAAAAAGCTGTTCAGTGGGAAATGTGAACAAATGTTCATTATTACCTGTCCTTAAATGGTTATCCCGCTCAGGTTTTAAAAAATTACAGAAGAGTTTCTTTTTTAAAACACGGTCCTAACGTGCTAACATACGCATTCAAAAATGATCACAATCTAACATTTAGTAAGTGTTTGGCCACACGCAGAATCAATGTGCGGACAAATGCAATAAATAATAGATTTGCTGCTAGCTAGCTAGCATATTTTTCCGTCTGTTTTTGAATTTTAAATATAATTTAATGTTCAAGTAGTTTCATAATTGAGCTGTCTCTTTACAGAAAGACAGGGCAGTATATGTTTTCTGGTCACCGTGAAAAGCATCAGCTAAACTAGCTAAAAGCTAACCTGCCTAGCAGGTACTGTTAGCCTTTTAAGCTAGGAAAGTTAACTTTATTTTATGTGGTTCAGATTTTTAGAATTATGGATTTATATTGTTATTTAAAAATATTACACTACACTTTGAATTATTATGGGTTTTAAAATGTATTTTGCTGTTATGTCTGACAAAATAGCCTTTTTCAAAGGTAATGTTTCAGCAGATAATACTCTCTGCTTTTTAAGGCAATATGTAATGTAGGAATAGTGTTTTTTTAAATTTTAAGTTTAATCCTGACTAAGCCTTGGACTGTATAAGAACTGTGTTAAAGGAGCATGGTGTATGCCTTATTTTGAGGCCTCTACTTTAATCTGATGGGTTTGGCAGTAACAGCTCAATATTAAGACCATATGCAGCTTCAGTTGGTCCTTGGTAACTGAGAACACATGCATACATAAAGAGACCAGAACAGCAATGCCAGAAAGACACAATACACCACCCATCATGTGAACAAAAAGAACAGACTCACAGTTATTGCTGGAGTATAAATATTTCCGTGTCTTGTCTTGGGACACAGACTTTTTCAGCAGTCTTGGTTTTGATGAAGAAAAATTGGTGCAATGAAGCAAATAATTTAATCTGTTTTCCTTTTTCTTAGTAGCTCTGGCAAAAATGAATAATATGCATAGACAGTATCCATGTTGTCTTGCATTGAACTGACAAGGAATGTTGAATACACCACAAACTCCTGGATCAATAAATCCATACTTTTCTTTTCACTCTATTACTGTCACAGCTATGAAATGAGCTGGCAACTGAAGCAGTTCTATGATTATAGGAGCTTGAGAGGTTCACGGATGATATTTTGACCTAAAATGTCAGTAACGCTACTCAGCTGGAAAGAATGATTTCCCTGAAACTATTCCAAGTGAAGCATCAGGGATGTTTTAAGGTTATTCTGGGCCTATCCTGCCATACCTATTGATCTGGGACCCTCTCTGGGTTTCCCAGTCAGTAATTTCTCAAGTCGAAGATGTTATAGAAACTTTGCAAATGATTCATGTTGACTGACTGATGGCCAGTGGACAATCCTGTGTCATTAAATCCAGCAGTCATTAAATTCCATCCTCCAGAGATCCTTTGGCTTCCCAAATCTTCACAGTTCGGTCACTGTCGAAAACACAAAGGTAAAGTTTGTGATAATAATCAAAATTTTTAATTTTAAGATGGCAGGATCGTAGTTCAACACTACTGACTAGTGTTCAAATATGTTTGGAGACTTACTCAGAGGCAGTGAACAGTTGGCTGCTGTTAGTAGCCAGGCCGTTGATCGGACTGTCGTGTCCTTGGACCTCACCGAGGGGTGCTAGCGAGTCAGTGTGCCAAAGGCGCAGCAGCCCTCCTCTGCACCCACTGAGCAGAACCGGGGAGCCTGGCACCACGCCCAGAGCGCTAACCCAGTCTGCCTTGGCATTGACCGACTAGTAGATGCAATAACAGCCAACAGTTAGTGTAGAGTTTATCAGATTTACAAGAGTTTAAGTCACTGATATAAACTTTTTAATCTTGGGAAAAATCTTTGATGCGCAATACCTGTAACAGTTTCTTACTGGCCAAGTCCCACTTTTTAATATAATAGTCTCTGGAGCTGCTGTAGAAAAAGTCTCCATGGACAGTGAGAGACTCCACGCTGTCCTGATGGACAGGGTCAAACGTATGGCAGGAGGTGATGCTACCCTGAGCACCCTCTGTCACCTCAAACATCTGAAAAACAAGCACATTTATTCTTTATATATCTGGTAGTTATCACAAAGTTTGACTGCTGTTCATCGTTCACTGGAAGTACAGTTAGGGCTGGATCAGTTGATCCTCAATCCTCCCTTAGTTATGCTGTTAGTTATGCAATCCTCACTATCCTGGCAAGCAAAATATTACTCCATTGTAATGGACAGTTGGTAGTACTGCAGGACAAAAGTGTTAGTCTAACAGAAAAAAATGAAGATATGAAGAGAAACTATGAACTCTGAGAACTTGTGATCCATATCCTCCCCTCGCAGTTTAAAATCCCTGAAAGTGGGGACGTCTCTCCCAGAGCTCCAGTTTGGTGACCCCATGTGCATCTTGTAAAGCAGTGGTCCCCCCCCCCCCCCACACACAAACACATCCTCCAACTCTCTTTTGTGAACAATGAAAGAAATAAAAGTAAACTGCAATAAATTACAGGCTGCAATAAAATAAACTACTACCTCTTTTAAATAACAGAAAAACGTGTAGTATTTTTTTTAGAATGTGTAAAAATATTCAACATTGCCATTAATACATTTTTCAAAAAATGCCTCTCTGTGCAGAATGGGTTTAAAAACATTCTGTGGCAGGATCAGCCTGATATTATTCATATTTGACTGTAACTTTACTGTTTAAAGAGCGAACATCTTCAAAGTTTCAGGAGTAGTTAGTCATTATAAGAAGTGTTTGTGAACTAAAAATCAAGAATGTGGGATACTGTTTGTCTGTGATTTGGACAGCCTAGCGTGACACAGGGGGAAGCAAATTCTGCCAGGGATGCCTACCTTAGCACCACCATTGTTCAGGTAAAGCAAAAGGCAAGATATCATCATATTTTTTAGTCTTTGGCTTGGAAAGAAGTTGGTTTGGAAGCATATTTGGCGATGCTTAATCCTCTGCTTTGCGTTTGTGTGGGAGCCCTGTCAAAAACCTGTCTATTATGCTAGCAGTGTCCAAGCATTCTTGCACTCCCCCTGCAGTGCCTCTGCACCCCCCTAGGGGGCACCCCCCCACTTTGGGAGCCACTGTCGTAGAGAATCACTCACTTTACACCGCTGCCAGGAGGAAAGCTTTCAAACTACGGGCAGCTTGGACTGTTGGTGTGATTTGGCCTGTAAGGCGGCGGCTGGAGAGGTTAAAGAGGTGTGCTAACATGCCACTGGGCCATAATCTATCCAGCAGCTATAACTAAATGCTGATTAGTGCACCGTTAAACTTGAAGAGATTCAAATGATGGCTGGAGGGCAAAAGACTGGAGTACTGATTTTGCTTGCCGGATGAGCATGTCCCATGGATAGCCCTAGGCTTCTTGGGCTTCCCATGATGCGGTAGGCGCTTCCTCTTCATTCATCTTTTTCATCTGTATTTCTAGATTGTGCATGCTTCCTCACAGAGGATCATCTTATTTTGGGGCTTTTTTTGTAGGGTCTTTACTTTGCAATATAAAGTGCCTTGAAGGAACTGTTGTAATTCGGTTTTATTTAAAAACAGAATATAATTCAACTGATTTGAGTTGAAAATCCTATTCAGACTATATATCTATATATATATAGGAAGCTGCTACAACACATATGGATACATTTTTGTGTAGCTTCCTACTTTAATATGATGGTCTTTGGAGCCGGTGAGCACCAGGTCCTGCCCGTTGCCCAACTTTTCGACTGTCAGACACATAACAGGCCCCAGATGGCCGGTCAGCTTCCCCGTAGATACAAATCTAAAGAAAGAGGAGTCAAATTAAGAAATCATTACCAAAATAAATACCTCCTATGAAACTGCTTATAGCTAAAACTCTATCGATGTTACTGTAACTCACTTGCGGAGGTCCCACATGCGGACAGCATTGCCAGCAGCAGCATACAGGAAGGAGCCAGTGTGGTTGAGAGTAATCTGATTGATCTGACTCTCTCCAGGTGGGATGGATAAACTCCGAGCAGAAGAACAGGTGTCTCCTGAGCCCACCTGTCCCGACGACCTTACACGCATAATAAAAATGCATAATAATAAGATGATGATAAAACGTAATGACAGATGCTGGACGGAGGGGCACGTGAACTTACGTGAGTGTGCGGATACACTTGGCAGAGTCTCGTATGTCCCAAACTTTGATGTAAGCAGTGGAAACGGTGAAGACAAGGCTGGAAGTGTACCTATAATAACAGCAACAAATAACAAGAGGACGTAATCGATCCAAAGATTACATACAAAAACCAGCGTTACTAGTGATTCTAGTATTCTGGTACCTGACTGAGACGACACTGCTGGGATGATCAGCCAAAGACATGATCTCCTGACCTGTCACCAAGTTCCAGACCTTACATGTCCGGTCTAAGAAGACGCACGAGCACAGGTCAGATTAATAAACAAAAAGGAAAAAAAAAAAATCATAGAAAACAGTCTTGTCATGGTGGCTGTTTGAAAGCTGGTGCAGTTTTTACCTTTAGACCCTGTGAACAGCAGGTCATCAGTGGCGTCTACACAGAGAACAGGCTTGGTGTGGCCCTCAGCTACATAAACACACTGAAGTTTGCCCCCCCGACTGTTCTTGGGGCTTGTTACAGGGTTGATGACACCCCTACAAACATGACAACATTTTAGACTTTATTCATCATTTTCACTAATCAGGTTTCTGCACCAGAAAAGCCTTGTAGCAGCATACTGTAGCTACAAGGCTACTGTAGCTGTAAGTGCTTAAAGCAGTGACAGAATGAAAGGGAAAGGAAGTACAGAGTTAACTATTCCCTCTGATTTTAGCTCACATTTGATATTTAATTAAACATATTAAAGACTCATGAATTACCTGTGGCCTTCAAACACAGGCAAGTCCTCCAGCCTGAAACAAAATAATAATTAGCACTGATGTAACTCTAATATAATACCTCATGTTTAATATCTGATGGTTATTTAAAACTTAAATAAATAGAGTTAAACCTAAAGGGCGTATTAGCATGCTAACATTTGCCTTTTGCAATAAATTGCTCAGTAAAGCAGTAAAGTTCAGGCTGCTGGGTTCATGTCATTTTAAATTAAATTAAATTATGGCTCATCAGGGGTTCATGAATGGCTCTGTTGTAATTATCCAGCTGCGGCCTGACTGACACATGGCTAAAACTACAAACAAACCTGTTCTTCTGATTAAAGGAAGTTCACACTTACAGGGATTTGTAGTCACTGCCTTTGGTTTTAGTTTCTGCTGTGCTAACTGGAGCTGCGTGTACAGGTCCTGGGATCTGCGACGCCACGCCTCCTTTCTCGTGCATCTTCCTGCGGCTGAGCGGCGAGCGCTCCAGTTGCTTCCTCTCGGCTCCTGTAGGTGATCTGGATCTGGAACTACAGACGGTAAAGATTTCACAAGGGGTTTTCTTCTTCTGGAGTAACAACACGTAACATTTTAGCAGCACACAAACAGTCTTCAATATTTCAGAATGCTGAACGATGGAAATATCCGGCATTTCAGAAGAGAACTTTGATATTTTTGTGCCCTGCAGAGAAATGTTGCTTTTACCACTTACATGGCAGCTGGCCTGGCAGACAGCACAGATGGGGAAACAGTTTGCTCACGCTCAGCGGTTTGACCAACCGCTTGACCCTGCATGTCTGCCGGTCCTTCCAGGCGCTCAGCGAGGGGCAGCAGAGGGGCTGAAAAGTCTCCAGTGGGAGATTCACAGGACAAATCTCCACTGCTGGCATAAAGCAATTCCATCTGGGTGGTGGTTCGCCTTCGAGCCTGGGGGACCAGAATAGTTTGGAACATGGATCACCGGACTCACAACTCACTAGAGCAGCTAGTAATTATCCTGAATTCAACAAAGTAATGTGGAACTTCTGCTTAACTTTGTATGAAGTAAAACAGGAGGGGAATTGGAAAAATATGAATCAAATATGATAAAGTAAATTCAGTTTTAAATTTAAAAACATTTTTTAACGGTTGCGTCTGCATGTTAAACATAAAACACATGGGCTTAAACAGTATGTGGCACATTGCCCGACAGACTACAGTACCTTGCTTCTTGGTCTGGATTCGCCACACATCTTCATTAAATCTGATGCCAGTGTGCTGAAACAAAAGAGTTTCAACCAGTTATTCCCAGTACATGATAGGTTGGCAGTGTCAGGCAGTACAATGTTTACCAATTTCATGATATTAGCATTCAATTTGCACCTGCACTTTCAGACTCGAGATATGCAGCATCATCCCTATGTTTTGTCTTCACCAAAGAAGTGAAAAAAAAAGGAAAGAGAAAACACAACTGGCGTCTGGATAGAAAGTGATCCTCTTCGTCCTCACCTCAAATTTATCTCCAGCACTGAAGCCAGGGCTCTAATGCACACGCGTGTGCATAAACACATTCAGCAGATTAGACATCCAGCTCACCCCTCAACATTATGATAGCTAATTTTAGGCCTTCAAGGGTTCTAAAAATCACACTTTCTCTCTGATAAACAGTTTAATTGCTTTCACACACGTAACAGTTGGCCCATGTTAGAGCTTATTTGTTAAGTATCTGAGTCTGATAATGTTAGAGCCACTTCAACGAAGGTTTCACAAATGCCAGCTAACAGCGGCTAACAGCGGCTAACAGCAGCACAGAATAACATGCAGGAAAAAGTTGCCTGCTCAACTAAGTGAGCTACAATGGTACAAACAAAAACAGGCCTTGTCAAGAACAGCATTGTCTATATCCGGCTTCTGTACAAGCAACAAAGTAGTTAGTCACACAAAGTCGTTAGCCAATGAATGTGCGATTTCACAGATCCAGTCATCACTTGTTTAAATCGCAAAGATGGCAAGGGGTGAACATGCTCATCGAAAGGGGACTTCTGCGATCATGATGCATGAAATCATGAAATACTTTTTTCTTCTTCTAACACTGTGAACCTATAAAGTGCTTTTGAATTGATAACCTGTGCAGGTGTATGTATTTACCTGCCCTCTGTGGCTGGACTGGGGGTGGATTCATCACTACTGCTGTCATCTCCGTTCTCTGCAATAATGACAGACACAAATAAGACACATTTAGAAAAGGGAAAAACAAATTAAAATGTGTCTTTGTGAATGTGGAAAGCATGTGTGACTTCCTTGATGGCACATTTTAGACGTCTGTTCAGAATGTTGCTGCAGCGGTTCATAAATGAGGTCAGGGGGTCGTTTAGTGTAGTTTTAGATAAAGGGTGGTCTGGGAGAGAAGGAAATGGAGGAAACAGCAAAAGAAGACAAACACAGAAAGGCTGACACGCAAACTGCTGCTTCCACGTGATCGCAGCTCATCCTCATGAAGTGGGACTGGCTAGCAGGTGGGGTGACACGTCATGCATGTTACTGGCACAGTTACGACAGCCGGGTTAGTTTTTATCAGGACTGCGATGCACGTGATGCACACGGCAAGATTCCATCATTTTTTTTCAAATGTAAATTTATTTTCTTTATAATTTGGAAACGAATCGCACAAAAATTCAGACTGAAAACAGTTCACAGTTTGGGAGCAACATTTAATGGAAATCGTGTAGTGTGCACGTGCCTTGCTCTCTCACTCACTAACGTACTGCTGTGTATTTTTGTCACTCACCTGGAGACAGGTAACCTAACTCTGAGCTCACAGCAACACCACAGAAAGAAACAAACAGAAATCAAAATCAAAACCCAAAGATGAGGAAAAAGGCTACTCCTTATTTTACCGGCTTCAGTGACAATTTGATGCGTCATAGTGACAAATTCTTCACATCTCTTTTGGACAAGCTGAGGAAGCCTGTAAAGTAAAAAGTAGCCACACACGGTTAAAAAGATGACTGAAAAAGGTGATTGCGCCCGACGGGCTCGGACCCGAGTCGATCTGTCAGCGCCCGCTACCTTGCAAAGCGCTGCCCAGCAAGGCGTCCAGCTCCGGGTTGATCTCAGCCTTCTCCTTGAGCATGTGGAAGAGCAACTGGTTTTGCGTGGCGCTGTTGATCTCAGTCTGCTTCAGCCTGCCCTCCATCACCTTCAGCTGGGAGTCCTTTTGAGCCGCCTGCAGACCCTGAGTCCCGGCACAGCAGAGAGATTATCACAGAGCTCTTTTTAATTGTTTGTACTCGTATAACGGAGATCGACCTCTGCATCTGTTCAATGCAGGAAACAAACATAACTAGAAAAATTTGCATTTCCTGCGAAAATGCAGTGTGGATGCTGTAATGCTGAAGCTGTCTGCTGAAACTAGCAGAAAAAGCTGAAAAGTTGCAGAATTTGTAAAAGCTTTGCAGAAGCAAAGGAACTTTGCTAAAATGTAGTAACTTAGCAGAACTGTAATATCTTAGAGGAAACATAATACTTGGCAGAAATACAATAGCATAGCAGAACTTAGCAGAAATAATGTAACTTACCAGAAACACGATAACTTGTCAAAATACAAGAATTTCGGAGAAATAGTATAAGATAACAGAAAGAATATATTTAGCCAAACATTCTTAAACTTAACAAAAATACTATGATTTAGCAGAAATACTATGATTGAGCAGAAGTACTAAGATGTAGTAAAAGTACTTTGATTTAACAGAAATACAATTATGGAGGAGTAATACTTTAAAATGGGAGAAATATTGATACACACACATACACAGAGCCTAAAGGGAACAGTATTTGTGCCATGGAGTGTTAACAAGAATTTGAGGTCCATATTAGAAAAGCTGCTAAAATCATAAATGTTTGCAGAATTGGGAAAGAGAGCGGCGCCTGGAAAACAGGGTGATGAGCAGTCAGAATTAGATTGCGGTGAGAGGCGAAAAAACGCCGCTTTTGGAGTTATAAAACGTCGTGTAACTCAAAAACTAGTTGGACTAGAAGCATAATTCTTGTACTGGGTGAATCAGCGGACTTTGGTGTACTTTGACTGTGATTTGCATTGCTCTTTGTACATCTGTCGCTGAGATATGACGAGAGAAGAAAGGGCAGACCTCAGATATGATTGGCTGGCTGGGAAGCCGTGCAGGCCCTGATTTGTAAATTTGAATGTTGCATCCCTAAGATAAGATTGGCTGGGTGAGAAGCCGTGCAGGCCCTGATATGTAAATTTGAATGCCTCAGTCCTCACAGAGGATTGGCTGCCTGGGGACCTGGCAGAAATATATAGAAATACTATGATTAAGCATAAATACTACATTTAGCAGAAATACTATATTAAGCACAAATCCTATAATAAGCAGAAGTACTATATCAAGCAATATAAATATCCTATAAAAATCCTATAAAAAGCAAAAATACTGTACTATGATTTGGTAGAAAAACTATAATTAATCAGAAATACTAAATTTAGCAAAAATCTTATAAAACAGCAGAAATGCTATGATTTAGCACAATAGTAATAACTTAAACAGAAAAATTGGAAAAGCAAAATGGACAGCTGAAAAATGCTGAACATGCTAAGGGTCCTTCAAATATACTTGTTAAATGAAAAAAAATCGATAAAAAATATATAACAGCCACACAATCACAAATATGGACACATATGGAAACACACATGCACAGAGACACACACACACACACACACACACACACACACACACACACACACTCACACACACACACACACAGGATCCAATTCAGTCAACCAGTCTAAATATATTGAATTTGAATCTTACAATGAGATCATCCCATAAAAGGCATTCTCTCTCTCTCTCTCTCTCTCTGTCTGTCACACACACACACACGCACACACAAGATCCAATTCAGTCAACCAGTCTAAATATATTGAATTTGAATCTTACAATGAGATCATCTCATAAAGAGGCTTTTCTCTCTCAATCTCTCTCTCTCTCCTCTCTCTCTGTCACACACACACACACACACACACACACACACACAAGATCCAATTCAGTCAACCAGTCTAAATATATTGAATTTAAATCTTACAATGAGATCATCCCATAAAAGGCTTTCTCTCTCTCTCTCTGTCACACACACACACACACACACACACACACACACACACACACACAAGATCCAATTCAGTCAACCAGTCTAAATATATTGAATTTGAATCTTACAATGAGATCATCCCATAAAAAGGCTTTCTCTCTCTCTCTCTCTCTCTCTCTCTGTCACACACACACACACACACACACACACACACACACACACACACAAACACACACACAGGGAGAGAGAAGTAAGTTTCTAGCTCAGTCAAGCAGCCTGGGAGCTGCTGAATTTGAATCCACCAATCAGAGAGCCTGTGCACTTTTTCCCGCCAAAACAGGTGCACGCAGCACAGAGAGACACAGGACTTTTGCAGTCTATTTCTCATAATGACGACTCCCCTCAAACAAATGACCATAATTTCCTAACCGTAGGGGCTAAAACAGTCATTCTTAGACCATTTTATTCAGAAGACATTTAAAATAAAAATATGAAATATTAGAGATATATGACATAGATGATTGGTGGGCTTAGAAGCCATGAAGGTCCCAATATGCAAATTTAAATGTGCCACGACTCAGATATGATTGGCTGGCTGGGAAGCCATGAAGGGAACAATATGCAAATTTAAATGTGCCAGGACTCAGATATGATTGGCTGGCTGGGAAGCCATGAAGGTCCCAATATGCAAATTTGAATGTGCCAGGACTCAGATATGATTGGCTGGCTGGGAAGCCGTGCATGACTTGATATGTCAATTTGAAAATTACAGTCCTCACAGAGGATTGGCTTCCTGAGGAGCTGGCAGGAATACATAGAAATACTATGATTACCCAGAAATACTGCGTTTAGTACAAATACTATGTTTTAGCACAAATACTATAATTAAGCAGAAATATTATATTAAGTACAAATCCTATAAAATAGCAGAAATAGTATGATTTAGCACAAATGCTGTATTTAGCACAAATCTTATAAAATAGCAGAAATAGTATGATTTAGCAGAAATGCTGTATTTAGCACAAATACTGAAAAGCAGCACAAATGCTATGACTTAGCACAATAGTAATAACTTAAATAGAAAAATTGGAAAAGCAAAATGGACAGCTGCAAAAGTCCCACAAGCACAGAGAGACACACACAGGATCAAATTCAGTCAACCAGTCTAAATATATTGAATTTAAATCATACAATAAGATGCTCCCATAAAACTCTCTCTCTCTCTCTCTCTCTCTCTCTCTATCTGTCTCACACACACACACACACACACACACACACACACACACACACACACACACACACAGGGAGAGAAAATCAAGTTTCTAGCTCAGTCAAGCAGCCTGGGAGCTGCTAAATTTGAATCCACCAATCAGAGAGGCTGTGTACTTTTTCCCGCCAAAACAGGTGCAGACGTTTTTACACACACAGAGCACAGAGACAGGATTTCTGCAGTGAATTTCTCATAGTGAGGATTCCTCTCAAACAAATGGCCATAATTTCCTAACCGTAGGGGCTAGAACAGTCATTCTTACACCGTTTTGTTCAGAAGAGATGGGGAATCTTAAAATGTTGACAATTTATCATTAAAATATGAATTATTGACGATATTTGACTTCTAATGCACCATAACTGAGTAGAGGCAAGCAAAATCTGCCTTGACTAGTCCTCAAACAACGCTTTCTAACTCTAAATCTATTTGGAGTATCGATATCATTCTTTCACCGTAAGAGACAGCAGGCTTTGGTGAACAGTCATGGAAATTTTCAGGTCTCTGTGGAAATCTATCAAAAGATATGACGAGAGAAAAAAGTGTCTCATTTCCAGAGTTTGAAATCTGAAGAAATCTGAGCGAGGGACGAATTTCCTACCCTCAAACAAACCCAATTCATGGCCAAATGGTAATAGATGAGAAAACAATTCTTGAATTGTGAGCATCAGGAGTGTCTGAAGATATATTGGCACAAGCCTCATGTCTTAACTTCGCTTCGTTGGGGAGATATGACGATTCGAAAATGCCTCTCATTACAGAAATCAAGGGGTGATTTTAAACGAACTCTCCATTGACTTTCTATGGGGATTTTTGAGACTTTGTGTTGGTCTGAGGAGATTTGCCAAAATTCTATAACTCCCACAACAATGATAGTGACATTTTCTGAAAGCCAGCAAAAATACCTACGTTTTGATGTATAATTTGTGTGGGTTGAGTGAAAATTGAGCGAGTAGCAAGAAGTTGTTCGGACATGAAGAGAAAATTGCCAAAGGTACAGTGGCTCACTTAGAACCAACTGCATAGCAACCATAACAACGCATGTATTTTGTGAAAATCACAATTTTGCAACTCAAAACTTTAAGAGGATAAGATGAAAATGGTAACAGATATGAAAAAGCTGAATCATTCATGAATAGCCCAATAATTTGTGAACATTTTAAAGTTTAAATGGAGTTTCTATGTGAAAGTATGAAAAAGTAGTTAAGTTTCAAAAACGAGCAAGTTTTAGCAGAATTGCAGAAGTTTCCCATTCATTTCAATGGGACAAATTAAAGGAAAAAGCTTAATATTTTAAAAAGTATAACAGCAGAAAATACCAAAAGTCATTGCGGAAAGAGCAAAAATAGCAGAATAGTTTAAAATTTGAACGGTGAAAATAGCACAAAAATTGTGGAAGTAGTTCTACGGCGAAAAACGTACGGAAGCAACTTGAAGAATAATAATAAAGTAGAATAATAAAGAATAAAGAGAAACAGGAACTCAATAGTGTGGATGCTTAAAGCATCCACACAATAAAGGCTCGGCCTCTTTCAGTTTAGTGTGAGGCAGTAATTACTTCCACTTCTTCGTTTGTGCTCTCAGTCTTCCTCCTTTTGCCGCTGGGCTGACTGCATTTCCTCACTGGACCAATTAGGTTTCGCCAAATCTAATCTTATCTAATCTAATGGAGACTTAATTCAATCATGTTGTTCCATTAAAGGTCTCATTAGATTCAATCTCATAAAGGAGCCATGGTTACGAAGAAAACAGGCTCGGGATAAACAGGCAAACTGGAAAAGCGTTACCACAACGACTAACTGCAAATAATCGCTATGCAATTAAATTCATAAAGCAGCTCTACTCAGAGAAAGGTTGGTATCATACAAAATAAACATTGTGATATTTTGTAATATTTATTTGACATGTCTGGTGTGAGTCATCTGTTGGTACCTTATTAATAGCCATAGTCATGAAATGGTCAAGTAGGAAGCGGGCCTCTGATAGGTTACAGGAACTGATGACAGCAGCAGCATCCACAGTGTCTCCTTCCTCCTGCAGCCCACAGCGATGACACATTTAATAAAACTTTACTGTGAGGAACTCAACAAAAGTTGCAAAAGTTTGGGCACCCCTGATAATTATTATGATTTTCCTTCATAAATCATTGGTTGTTTGGATCAACAGTTTCATTTAAATATATCATACAGCAGACAAACAGACATGGGGCGATCGTGGCGGCGAGTTGGCAGTTCGTCTTATAATCGGAAGGTTGCCGGTTTGAGCCCCGGCTTGGACAGTCTCGGTCGTTGTGTCCTTGGGCAAGATACTTCACCTGTTGCCTACTGGTGGTGGTCAGAGGGCCCGGTGGCGCCAGCGTCCGGCAGCCTCGCCTCTGTCAGTGCGCCCCAGGGTGGCTGTGGCTACAATGTAGCTTGCCATCACCAGTGTGTGAATGTGTGTGTGAATGGGTGGATGACTGAATGTGTAAAGCGCTTTGGGGTCCATAGGGCCTAAGTAAAGCGCTATACAAATACAGGCCATTTACCATTTACAAACACAATGATATTCGAGAAGTGAAATGAGGTTTATAGGATATACAGAAGTGTGTAATAGTTACTTAAACAAAATTAGGCAGGTGCATAAATTTGGGCACCCCAACAGAAAAATGACATCAATATTTAGTAGATCCTCCTTTTGGAGAAATAACAGCCCCTAAACGCTTCCTATAGGTTCCAATGAGAGTCTGGATTCTGGTTAAAGGTATTTTGGACCTTTCGTCTTTACGAAACATCTTCAGTTCAGTCAGGTTTGATGGTTTCCGAGCATGGACAGCCCGCTTTAAATCACACCATAGATTTTCAATAATATTCAGGTCCTGGTCCTGGTTCCTCTGAATGAATGCTTTAGTAGATTTTGAGCAGTGTTGAGGGTCCCCCAGTCCTCGCGCAACTTCAACTTTGTCACTGATTCTTGAACTCAAGAATCTGCTGATATTGGCTGGAATCCACGCGACCCTCAACTTTAACAAGATTCCCAGTACCTGCACTGGCCACACAGCCCCACAGCATGATGGAACCGCCACCACATTTTACTGTGGGTAGCAAGTGTTACTCTTGGAATGCTGTGTTCTGTTTCTGCCATGCATATTGCCTCTTGTTATGTCTAAATAACTCAATTTTAGTTTCATCAGTCCACAGCACCTTATTCCAAAATGAAGCTGGCTTGTCCAAATGTGCTTTAGCATACCTCAAGTGACTCTGTTTGTGGCATGTGCATAGAAAAGCCTTCTTCTGCATTACTCTCCCATACAGCATCTCCTTGTGCGCTGAATAGTTGAACGATGCACCGTGACACCATCTGCAGCAAGATGATGTTGAAGGTCTTTGGAGCTGGTCTGTGGGTTGACTCTGACTGTTCTCACCATCCTTCGCCTCTGCTTATCTAAGATTTTTCTTGACCTGCCACTTCCAGCCTTAACTAGAACTGTGCCTATGGTCTTCCATTTCCTCACAGTGGAAATTGACAAAGAAAACTCTGAGATAGATTTTTGTATCCTTCCCCTAAACATAATGTTGAACAGTCTTTGTTTTCAGGTCATTTGAGAGTTGTTTTGAGGATCCCCTGTTGCCACACTTCACAGAGGGGAAAAACTTGCAATTGGCCACCTTAAATACCCTTTCTCGTGATTGGATTCACCTGTGTATTTAGGTCAAGGGTCAATGGGCTTACCAAACAAATTTTGTGTTCCAATAATTAGTGCTAAAGGTATCCAAATCACTAAAACGACAAGGGTGCCCAAATTTATGCACCTGCCTAATTTTGTTTAAGTAACTATTGCACGCTTTCTGTAAATCCTATAAACATCATTTAACTTCTCAAATGTCATTGTATTAGTCTGCTATTTGATATATATTTAAATAAAATTGCTGATCCAAAGAACCAATGATTTATTGAAGAAAATCATGAAAATCATCAGGGGTGCCCAAACTTTTGCATACCACTGTATTTGCACACAGTGTGTCCTCTGCAATATTTAGAGGACCGTTTGGGGACATACAGTCACTTTTTCTGGTAAATTTAAAATGAGGACAGTTCGCCTTCATCCATAGCTAACACCAGCTAACACAAATGCGTTTTATATACAGCAATTCTGTGAGAGATTTCCTGATGTGCTTGGGATCATCATCCTGTGGTATGACCCAGTTGGCCTCACTTCTGACTCTAGAAGACTTTGGCACACGGAGGAATTCATGGTCGACTCAATGACTACAAGGTGCCCGTGTCCAGAACTGCAAATCAAGCCCAAATCATTACTCTGGCACCACCGTGCTTGACAGTTGGTATGAGGTGTTTGTGCAAAAGTGGTCTGGTTTTCTTCAAATGTGACGCTGTGCTTTACAGCTAAACATCTCCACTTTGGTCTGGTCTGTGTCTAAAGGACACTGTTCCAGAAGTCTTGCAGTTTGTTCATATGCAAAATCTGCAGCAACTCTCTGGTGTAGGTCTTTGGTGAGGATTGCATAGTTTGAACTTGGGGATAATTTTCTGGGACGTCTACTCCCGGCAAGATTGGGGGGCACTGTGTTAAAACGCAGCGGACATTCCCAGACCTCCAAATTGCCAAAACATCTGCTTTTATAGAGGTGCATTCAAGTGCATTTGATCGGAGTTGTACTTTTCTTTTTTAACAGGACAATTAAAACAGAAAACTGATTGGATTATGAGAGCAAACATTGTTAGCTGCTATAAAACTTTCACCCACGGACAGGATGCAATTTAATGAATCACTAGTCTGACACTAAGCATCAGTTAGCAACCCAATTCTAAGCCTGCAGAGATTTCCAGCAACACACATTTCAGCCAACACAGCATTACATACCACCGCTCTCAGTGCTATCTCATTAGTGACCCCAGGCTTACTATTGATAAATAATTGCACAGTTTAACCCAAGCGGCAGCAAATCAGAGGTTTTCAGGAGCCGCGGCTCTCTAATTCCTAAATTGCATACTTTAAACTCAACAGTTCTGTGCAGCAGCTTAAAGAGCATCCTGAGTGGCTGATGGCATGAATGTGAGCTACAAAACTCAGAGTGTAAACGTTATACGTACAAACAAAAAGTTACATGTATACACGGCTGATCAGCTGCCATCATTAGGCTGCTCTGGCTGCATTAATGGGATGCGCTGCCGGTGGGTTGTTGTTTTATTGAGTCATTGTTGTTTTGACAAATAGGCGCCTGATGCTTGTTTGTCAAAGTGGGGCCCAAAATGCTCTGGGACTGTCAGCGGTGCAGAACTGTGCAATTATTTCCCAAATTGATTGCCCAAGGGTGACAGCCCCATGCAAGCCCATTCTCGCTAATGAGGCAGCGATGATAGTGTTTGCATCGTTATGAGCTGTGTGCGAGTGTGTGAACATCATACTGCCCTTCTTTTATGAAGCATTACAAACAGACTCGAATAAACACTGGGATCACGTGCGGCCGATTGCTGCTGTTCTCTCACCTTGGCCTCCTCCATCTGCATGATGTTGGCCTGGCAGTCGGCGATGCTGTCGTTGATGTAGTCGATGTTGGCGCTCAGGGACTCCAGCTCCTCGTTCAGAGACGCCAGGGAGCGGTCGGCGTCTGCACCGTCTACTGCCGATTTTTCTCTTTTCCTAGACACTCGCTCACGTCGTCTAGTCAGCTCCTCACGTTGCTGGAGAAAAGGCGAGAACGGAGGTTAGAAAAAGTAGCAGGAGGACAAAGAAGCATCTTAAAAACATTTTAGTTGGTGCCACTACACAAAAACATCTCTCTCTCTGCAGTAATTTGGCTCTGAAGTAGGGGAGTAGCAGTAAAACCCCTGTAGCATTCATCAGTGACAACAGAAACAGCATGACAGCTGGGGTGGAAGTGGGTTGCAAAGCAGCTTGCAGATGGGCAACGACTGTGTGCAGGCTAAAGCAGCTTAAGCAGTGGGGCCTACATGAGTTCAGCAAACTGGATATTATCACAATACTTCTCAATACTTCATGTTATTGTGATTTTTACCATTTTGCATTTGCTGAGTATTGAAAAAACTGTAATACTGTATCGACCAGCTGATGTGGGCTCACGACCACCGTTAAACATTACCTTCAGTAGTCGGTTCATATCTGTCTCCATGTTAGAGATGGTCATCCTCTGCATGATGATGTCATTGATGCGTCTCTCCAGTGACTGCCACTTAGCCCTGGCTGATCTGCTGAGGTAAATACTTCCCATCCGCACTGGGGAACTCCTAAAGAAGAACGCATTCTTTCAGGCGTCTCACTCAGCTGTGTGACATGCACACTCACGCTGTAAATGCGCTAACACGGTTTACCTGGCTCCGTTGGAAGAGCTTGCACTAGAGGACTGCAGCCGTCCTGGGACTGCTCTATGAGAGGGTTCCTGAGGAGGTTCAGGTAGGCTTACTTTCCTGCTCACCTTTCCGGACACGGGCCTCACCTGGCGCCTAAGCGCGGTCACCTGACACAGAGAACAGGTATAACAAAGCCACATGTAACATAGTCATCATTGCCTCCCTCAACGGTGTTTTACCTCTTCATTCTTCCGACGGAGGATCAGCTCCTGCTGTCTCTTCTGGGCCTCGAGCTGCCTCAGCTGGTGCTGTGAGACAAGCTTGATTTTAGTTATGTCCATATGATCCAAAAGCAACTTCATAAGACACAAGTGTTTCCGTGCCTCTTACCTCAGCTCTGCGCTGGTCTTTTTTCAGCGAGGCTATCTCTCTGTTCCTCCTGCACTCTGTGGCCCTGTTCCTCTCCTGCTGCTCCTTCATCTGGCGCATCAGTGCCACCTGGTGGACAAGCATAACACAGCAAGTGTAGCAGCACAGCTCCAAGACAAGTGAGGAAAGTGCTGCTTATCCCAAAATGAAAAAAAGGAGCTTTACTTTGGTTTTCTTCATCTCGGTCACATCCTGCTGGAGTTTCTTGAGCTGCTTCTCGTACTGCGACTGGTTCTTCAGCAGGCGGGCGTGCTCCTTCTGGGCTGACTGGAGCTTCTGCAGCTCTTTGTTCATGGAGCTCAGCTTCCTCTCGTACTCGGCTTTGATCCGTTTGGCCTTTTCCTCCGTACCGGACTCCACTGAACCTGCGGATGGAGTAGGTTTCATTTCCTTTGCTCTTTAATCCTCTTTGAACAGGCAGATCCTAATTTCTCCATCTTACCCATATTGTGCAGCACTTTGTCCCTCTCCAGCTGCGTGTCTCTGATCTTGTTCTGCAGCATCATCAGCTTCTGTTCATACTGCTGTTTGAGAGTGTGCAGACGCCGCTGGCTGTTCTCCAACTCATCGATCAGTTTCTGCTTGATGGCGATCTCACAGGTGATGTTGGCCAGGTCGGCCTGAACGTTTTCTGCACACCCCCACAAAGAAACATGAAGTTCAGGGTGAGGTTTCGTCACAATCTGTGCACAGTTTTGTCTGGGGAAACAAAGATGAGCTCTTATTTTGATACTTCCTTCCCTCTGGATAGCTGTACCTTTCTCATCCAGTTCTTCAGAGTCAGACTCCTCGGATGTCTCCTCTCCCGCCATCTCAAAGTCCTCTTCTTCTCCATCAGCATCCTCGCCCTCTTCGTGGTCGCTGCCCTCCTAGTAAAATGGTAACAAACGCTTAGTAATATGTGACATTTACATATTATATTTACAGTTTAAGTTATTTAATCCAGCCACCTACCACCTCTGCCTCCTCGTTTCCTCGTTCCTGATCGTTGTCCGGCAGCTCCTCTTTGACAACACTAAAGGAGGGAAAGCGTGTTAGCTCTCTGTCTAAGAAGGAAATGCTAAAGTCCCATGAGTCAAATTCGGACTAACAGGAAGTTACGGATGAATGACACATGCAAATGATTATAGGCTTGATTAATGAATGATTTCATTGTGATTTCACAAACATGGAGGACACAGTGGGAGAGATGAAGAGATTAAACGATCAGTAACTACCATCCACATTACATTAGGAGCCGCCGCACACTGCAAAGATCTGCTGACCAAATGCCACACACTATAGCAAAATGTGTGATATTTATCAACTCCAGCTCCAAATTTCATATGTTTTCAATGGTTTTGGTATCGCAAAACGTGATGTGATCAACACCCTGCAGTGTGCGGTGAAAAGGGAAAAAGAGGGCGAGGAAAGAGCTGGTTAAGTTCCCTGCTCCCCTTGCAGGAGTGTGAACCGCCTGTAGGTGCAGAAAAAGTTAGTTGCTTCGGGAATTTGGAAAAGAAGGAAGACTTGGGTCGACAATCAGCTAAAATCACTTCAAGGGAAGGGCACAAATTCCATTGGCAGTTTCGGATTATTTGAACCCCATTTGTTGATGGGAGGCGGCAAACCTGGCGTCCTCAAGCTCATGATGGTGATTCTCTTCGTACTGCCTCAGTCTTCGGTGAGAAGGATGGAGGTGGGGAGGGTGAGGACGGCGGAGGTAAAGAGAGCAGACAGGCCACAGAATTTGGGGAAAACGAGGGATGTTTATAAGAGAGAGACAGAGAGAGAGGGCGAGAGAGATCAGCAAGAGGTGAGTGACAAAACCCCCAAAACAGCAGCTCAAATGATGGATTTTGGTTGTGGAGATGTAAAGAAAGGCAGATTTCATATGAGAAATCCTGATTTAAAGAAAATAAACAGTTCTTTGTAGCTTGCAGATCCCAAGCATGTGTAGAAATAAAAATATACAAGACAGATGCAGCAAAAGGATAAGTGATCAATGGCCTCCAGCTTGTTGGAGAAGTGCCGACTGAATCCAGCAGGCATTCCATTAAAGAAACAACAGGGTGTAAACTGCTAATACAGGGAATCAGCAGATAATTACAACACGCCAAGAGGCGACACTCTGGCTGCACATTAACAGCTCTCCAATTTCTACTTCCTGGCAAAGCGGCCGTTATTCTTACGCACCTCCAGGAACGGACTAGAGCTTCACAACTGTGTGACAACATCAGTACGTACCTCTTTTTCTTCTTTTTCTCCTTCTTCTTGAGTTTCTCCAGGTCTTTCTTGGCCATCTCGATGACGTCCCTGGCCTCCTTCCCTGGAGCGAGGAGGGTGGGGCCGCCGTACAGCGAGGAACGAGTGGAGGCCCGGGACAGATTTTTCCTGAGGTTCTCGTTCACGGCCTCGCTCTCCAGAAGTTTGGCTCTGAGGAACGAGTTACATGACACAGTTGTTGCTGTCGCTAAACACTTGCAGCACATTTTAATGTGAAGTTATACTGTTGTTGCAGACACGTTCCTGTGATCTGGCCAACGCCACATCAAAATCTGGTCTCCTTTCGTACCTGAGCTCCTCGATTTCTTTGATGTAGTTCTGAATCATGTTGCCGATTTCTTCGTTACCTTCACCTACAATCAAAGGAAGTTAGTTTTATATCATTTAAAGTCCTATTTTAATTATAAAACTAATAGATTAAAATCATTTCAGAAACATACTTTAGTGGTTATTTTATCTGACATACTGGTTTAAAGCATAAACTGTATATAAAAGACCGACATATCAGCATTCGATAGTGATTTGGGTTCCAAAAAGAAGTCTATAAGCCTAATTATCCATAATAAGCATCATCATCTGGGTCCGATTAAGCAGAGACACCCTCCCTCACTCCACCCCCTCCTCAAGCTCTTCCTGGTTGTCACTGAGATTCTTCCAAACCCTCTGGGTCTCTTCCCAGTGGGATATGGATAAAACACCTCACCTAGCAAGTGTACAAGAGACTTCCTAATCAGATGCCCGAACCACCTCAACTGGCTCGGGTAGCAGCTCTACTCTGACTACTGGTTACTTTGAAACTCACATATTACAATTGTATGTCCTGAGTTTGTCAATCAGATCATCCAGTTAGGCTAGGAAAGGGTTAGGGTGGAAAACCAACATGGCAGTAGGCAAAATGCTCAGCTCAGAATAGACAGTGAGTGATTTATGAAGAAACACTACAAAACTGATGACATTTGATCTTAGCACGTGTTAGCTTGCTCACGTAAAACTGCGAGGGTGGACAAAAACCTGCCAACATGCTAGCGTTATAGCATGCTAACATTAGCATTTAGCCCAAGGCCCTGCTGTGTATATGGCCACACATAGTAAACAGACTGGTTCTTATGATGACGTCTCACTGTAAACCAACCAACCCCTTTTTAAACCTAAAATCCCAGTTCTACAAAGATTAGAGCTCTATAAAAAAGAAAAATATGATACAGCATATACAGTATCAGCAAAACCAGCTGTGTCATGAGGCTGTGTAAGACATATGTTGTATGAGCTTTTTTGAAAATGTCCTACCTGCTTTGGCGAGGGCCTGGTTTGCTTGGTCACTGAGGATCTGAGTGAGTCGGGCTCTCTGGGCATCAATGGTCTCCTGCATGGCCTTCACTCTCACTCTCAGGTTGTTATTCTCCGTCTGCAGCATGGAGTTTTCATGGACCAGGTCGTTGATGCCCTCCATGCCATCTTCACCCACCATGCGCTTTCCCTAAACAATTGATAAAAGGGCCAAATATTACTCCCCTCATGTCCTCTACATTGACTGTATTTGTGAAAGCATTCCCGCCTGTGCCACGCTCTTACAGTCTTGTACTCCATCAGCTCCATCTGCAGTCGTGCTATCTCTGTCCTCAGGGCGCTGATCTGCTGGCTGGCCCTATCCTGGTTCACCATCACCTTGTTCTTGATGTTCCGGGCCCGGTTGGCGTATTTTAGTGTGTTCAAGGTCTCCATGAAGTCCCTGTCTGACGGGCTGATGCAGGCGATCATCACAGTTTGACTGGAGGATACGAGAATAATTGTTGTAAGTTGATTTCTTACGGCTAGTATGGATATTTAAATGCATATCTAATATTTATTTAAAGAGATTTCACATTAAATACATATTCAGCAGATTCTTCCCCACAAACCTGTTGCCACCTAGTGAGTCCTGTAACAGCCGGGTCAGTTTGGAGTCTCTGTAAGGCACGTGAGTGGAGCGCTTACTCCTGTCTCCAAGAGCACTGATGACATTTCCCAGGGCGAGCTAAGGAAGGACACGTGAGAGGAGGACAAACATTCAGCCTTAGTTACCTTGTCACCAGTATTCACTATAAATAAGGTTATTTGTGCTGGTGGAAGAAATCAACAGTGTAGTTCCTATTCTGTCCATCAGGGGTCTCTCCTGCTCCACACACTGGTAAATGCTGGTCTCTTACTTGCTTTTCATCACTGCCCTATTAAATGAAGCTCAAACTAAATTAAGTGGCCCATGACGGCAGTGCAGTGTTTACTGTTTAAAGTTCTCCGTAGAGCTTCCTCACCAGCCCACAGTTGATGGAGATGCCCTCTTTCGCTCTGTCTCCTGTAGCTCCAGTTCTCTTTAATCTCTCAGAACCTGCCAGGTCCACAAAGTGGAACTTGGCCGTCAGAGTCTCAAACTCATCGATCTCTGAGTCGTTAGCCAGACGGTTATCCGTCGCGTTATCCTGGACGAAAATGGAAAGGAAAGTAAATAAACAGAACTGCGAGTGATACAAACACACCAGTCCTCTGCTGCCTTTCATAACAATACTTACATTGTTATCAGGGGAGCAGACTCGCACTTGGCACAAGTGGATGGTGAAGATGGCATGGGAGCGTGAACTCTGGACGTTCATCTGGGTGCTGGCGGTGGTGCGAGACAGAGCGCCCAGCTTCAGACACTGAATCATCTGTTAGAGGAGAGGTGGAAGAAATAGATGACAAAAAATTGTTGCTGTCTCGTATCATCTCTGAGCTACACAGAAATCTAAACATAGAGACTGTTCTTAACCACTGTGATCGTTAAAGAGTTCATTTAAGAGACTTTATCAGCTGAAAGGTAACAAGACTACAAGAACTTAATGATGACTTCCTCACTGGGACATGTGAGTCTCTGCTGGAGAGAAATCCTACTCACTGAATGTAAACACTACTGTGCAAAACTCTTGAGCAGCACTCATCTTTTTTGATTTAGCGAGGAAAAAGAAAAATCTTCTTCTTTGGATGTTTCTGCCTTTTGTTCAGTTCTTTGTCAGCATGATCCCACGCTGCGTCAATAATGTTGAGGCCCAGGCTCTGGAGATGACTGGTAGTGTTTCACTGTGCGTACACTGTTACTGCATTGGCGGAGTGTTTGGACTCAGGCCAGATGCATCTTCAGGTCCTGTGTCAGGTCTTTATTGGCTTCTTTTGTATTTCTTAACAGGATGACTTTCAGATAATGTTCATATTTTGTCCTCCACTCGTCCAGGTTCCTCAAAATTTTAAAGGACATGCTGCACACAACGCTGAGATATGCCAAGTTTTTGGCTAGTAGCTCTTTTGGAATCACCTTGTTGCTGTAAAAATTCTACTTTATGCCTGTTAGACTGTTTTCTGTGTTTGCCATGTATTTGATTTTGAACTAAAGAAATGAGAACTAAATAGGCTGCTAGTAACAAAGCACTTTATGATACAATATGAAAAAATTGCCAGACGATTCTAGAGTTTATTGAGCCATCTGACAGATACATCCATCCATCCATTCGTTTCTGCTCATCCTTTTTCAGGGTCACTCGAGCCTATCCCAGCTGGCTTAGGGCGAAGGCGGGGTACACCCTGGACAGGTCGCCAGTCTTTGGAGGGCTAACACATAGACAGAGACAACCATTCGCACTCACATTCGCTCCCGCATTCACACCTATGGGCAATTTAGTATTTCCAATTAACCTATCCCCACTAACTGCATGTCTCTGGACTGTTGGAGGAACATGTTCTCCCCATGCAAACATGGGGAGAACATGCAAACTCCACACAGAAAGACCCCAGCCTGATGGTGGAATTGAACTCAGGACCTTCATGCTGTGAGGCATTGCTTACAGTCTTAGTAGATTGGTGTTAAATGGCTTGACAAAAAACCCCAAAACATTCCTCTAAAAGTGGTCAGCTCAAGGACTGAACTGAAAAGGGGGAAAAAATACACGTACAGAAGGCCTGGAGAGCTGTTCCTAAAGATCCCATTAAAAAACTACTAAATGTAGGTGAAATGAAGGGTGGCTAGAAACTTTTGCACAGTGTAACAAGTGCATTTTTACAGTTATGTGAACAAAATGAATTAAATTAAGATTACCACCATTGTAACAGGGTGTGTGCTGCCGCCATCCCAGGTATTTTGAAAGCTTTGGGCCTGTCGTTTAGCCTAAATCTTCAGAACATGAGTCACTTCTTGTGTTGGTTTTATCACTTATAAAAATTTAAGACATCACCCTCAAAACGCAAAACTATGTTCTCCAAAAAAGATCATTAACTTCCAGTTTGCGGAGGCTCATTTAAAACCCATCACCTTGGTCCATTAAAGCTACTTATTGGGACCCCCCTCGCAAAATCCCCCCCAAAAACAGTAGTATATTTGAGCTAGCGGAGCCAATGTTAACTGCTTTTAGCTTTTTTTCCCAGGCTTTCGAAACTGACCTCGGCTGCAGTGGTGACGGTACGGGTGGTGACCCCCACCGTGTAGATGCCTCCATTGGCGTCCTCGTGGATTTTGATGTTGGATTTCTGCTTCCTGACCTCGAGGTCTCGAGTTGTGTCGAACAAATCGAGCACCTCCTCGTTGTAAAGCTAAAAAACAAGAAAGTCATAAATAATTAGCAAACAGCCAACAGATAAGACGGCGTCGTGCAGAGCGTAAATTATTATGTCACCGTCGGAAGCGCAATTTTTTCCCTTCAGCTGCTCCCTCACCAGCTGTTAGCAGCCACTTGCTGGCAGTTAAAAATAAAGCCGGGCCCGACCTCGGAGACAGGCTAATGACAGTTTAATGGCAGTCGGGTTATCTGCGCACTTTAACAACCTGAACTGATACACCCTATGCTGACCTTTGACCTCTTGCTGTCTGCATGCTCTCGCTATGTCTAACAAACTGACTTTAAATTACTTATCAGATTGCTGATAATGTTCTGTGTTACCAACTGAGTTGCTCTGCGTTGTTTGTGGATGTGAGTGTGTGTGTTTCTGCACCTCCAGGAACTGTGCATTGATCTTGAACTCAGGAACAGGCCTGCCCTGCTCGGTGGCGGCCTGTCTGCGCTCCTCGATTCCTCTGAACAGGTGGTTCACGGCCCGGGGAATGATGCCCAGCTCATCCTCTCCGATGTTGACATCGAAGCCAGTTCCCATGGTGTACGTCTTCCCCGAACCCGTCTGGACAGGGAGGAAAAGACAGTCTGTGAGTTAGGGGCAGAGCAGTTAAGGAAGAGTTAAAGCAGAGGGGATGGGTCGGAGTCATGGTGACACAAAGAGGAATGCGACATTGGGATTCAAATTCACACGTCACCCCTCTCCTCCCCACCGAAACGCCAGAGAGGCCCCGACTGGAGCGCGTGCGTGTTTGTGCCGACAGATGATCGAGAAAGACAGTTTTATTCTGCAAGGCCACACCTGTGTGATTTTGTGTTTGTGTGCATGCGTGTCAATGAGTGTGTTGGGCCGCCGCTGTGCCCCGTGAAAGGCTCTTTGTCAGAAAAATAACGGGCGAGGGAACAATGTGAGGACAGAATAATGAACACAAAGAGGAGCTCTGAGGAAGGGTAAGAAGAGGGAAGTTTAAAAAGCAGTTGTTCAATGAGAGAGTGTCTCTTTGTACATTGAATTTCAATACAAAAAACCATTTAAAGCACACTGAATAAAACTAAGCTGTTATTTTTTGCCCCTATAGTCCTCAGTGTTGCTGCACCTTTCTTTCTTTCTTTGCCTGTGAGTAAAGCATTGGTGTCATGCTGCGGCTGTTCCAGGCCTTCACTCATGTTCACAAAGGCCAAAAAATAATGTTTGCCATCGACACAACACCAACAATGATCAGAGTGACTGGCTCAGCACTCAAGACGATTTTTACTTTGTTTCCACACTGATGCATTAAAAATAACATTATTCTTTTTCTGATTTGTGACTACATTAAATCAGCAAAGCCACAGTTTATATCACACTATGACATATAAATGACATGTGCAGCACAAACATGCACAGACTTTTGAAGTTCACGTATTTGTGTCCAGAGTAGCTTTGTGCGATTTTGCTATCGATCTGATACCAAGTTAAAAACAGTGGCAGTACCAATATTTTTAACTGATTAAGGCTAATTATCTGAACGCACTTTAATGAACACTAAATCACTGTCTAACTAATTCCGTTGGTATCGGACGTTATCGATATTTGGACCACGTCTAGTGGAGATCATCATCTCCACTGGTCAGAACAGGCTAAGAAAAAAATAGAGCCTAACATTTTAGACAGTTGAGCTGTTTTGCATTGTACAGGCCTTAATGTTACTATACAATACATACATCATCCACTTTTTTCACAATTATACATTTGCAGAACTATAACTTCTACATAAAACAAAAGGCTTTTGCATATCTGTCCATTTCAAAACCAAGGTGGGCAAATGAACTTGCTGCTTTCCTCTGTTTCCAGTCTTTTTGCAAAGCAACTGTGGAAATGGCTGCTATAGCTTCAGAGATGAGAGTGGCACCAATCAACTCTCAGGAGCTGTCAGGATGCATGTTAGTCTATAATGTTTAATGCCATAAAATATGTTTTGACTTCTTGGTTTACTTTCCTGCTCTGGCATAATGTGAAGCACTTTCTACTTTGTTTTGATTGGATAATAAACTTCCTTATCTATCATTCCCTCTTATGCTAATTTATTAGAGGCAATACAAAGCTGTGGTGATGAGGGCATGTTGGAACATATCGGCAGCACAGAGCTGCTGAGGCTCCTTTATTGCCTGCCTACCGATGTGAAATGAAATCAGCTTCATATCACATGATGCCATTAATCTTTTGTTTCTGGAAGGAGTGCCGCTCCCTTGAGCAAAACTTTGACTGAATGTGAATATGTGACTGAGCTTGTGTATATTCATGCCATACTGGTGTGCTGTTAACATGAGTAAAGAAGGCAACGCTCCATGCCCTTCTACCAGTATGTGTGCAGCAAAAGCCTGCTGACTAACCTGTCCATATGCAAAGATTGTGGCGTTGTAGCCCTCAAAGCAACCCTCGATCAGCCTCTCGGTGCAGTGGGTGTAGATTGTCTCCTGCTGGGTGTCCATATCGAAGACATAATCATAGGTGAAGGCCTTGTCCTTGCCCAGGACCACTTGGGGTTCTCCTGGCATCACATACGTACAGATGTGACAGCCCTCTATCTTCTCTTTGGGCAGCTGAGGACGAATCCTGGCAGGCGGAGAGGGAGGAAGAGAACACACTTGAGGTGAGACGTGGCTCAAGACTAGAGTGCTGCACTTGGGATAGGTTGTGGAGGTCGCGTATGGGCAAGTTACCTTACAGAGCTGGGAGAAGGGCTTTAACTGTTGTTAATGTGACAGTGTTACCCAAACAACAATCATCTCCTATATCTAACCAAGTAGATTTGTTGCTTTAATGTAACTAAGTGATAAACTACATCTAACAGTACTAATTCAGCTTCTGGTTTCTCACTGGACACAAATAAATAACACTGAGTTTTACTGGCTTAATGGTGAAAGTGCAGCTAAGCTGAAGAAAGAAACAGTTTTCACTGAGCATGTCTTTTTATGTATGTGGAAACCAGTGCCAGCACGCTCCCCGTGCACGTACAGTGCCCACACTGTTCAGGAGTGAGGGAGAGCGAGCGAGCTCTGGGTAAACAGTCCCACCCATAGATTTCATTAAGGAATTGCTCTGTTTGCCTTCCTTCAAGTAAAAACACTTCCCTGTTACATCATTTCCTCCTCCACTTTTTTATCACTGCACAGTCGACCTGAAGAGGAAGTGGAAATGCTGAAGGGAAATATTTGGACAGGGGATTAAAATGGTGAAGACTGTTTATAGCAAACCCTGGATGAAAACAGGAATAGAAAACAGTTCTATTAGTATCGATACTGCAATACTAGTAGAAATAAATGGTAAATAATAATGATGGGCATGTGAAGGAAAATCTCACTGTAAGCAGGAAGTAAATGGATTCCTTCAAAGGCCACAGTCAAAGCCCAGAAAGGTTAGAATAACAATGGAAAAAAAGACTCTCAGAACAGAAAAGTGTCAGTACTGTTGGTGTCCGCTGGTGCTCATTAACTCTCAGTGTATGTGTGAGGATGTGGCACTTTGCATGAAGTCTGTACTATATCACATTCATCACAGCAAGAGTCTACAGAAAAAAGCAAAAGGCTTAGAAGGAAAGGAAAAGAAGGATGTCGGTGAAGCTACAGTAGCAAAGGTCCACAGAGGTGTCATTGTGCGTGCGTGACATCAGATCCCAGCTATTTAGCAGGCTCCCTCTCTGGGATTACAGCACTGATGAAAGCAGGACAGAGGCAGACAGTCCTACCTGCAGTAACTGTATTCCTGTAAGAGTATTATAACTGTCAGCTCTGTGTTGTGAAGCGAAGTCCTAAAAAGTTCAGCTTTCCTAGCAGGATTTTCCTGACATTCACTCAATTGCATGCTACAGCAAAAGGCACAGTTCACAGAGAACTCACAAAGCATCAGATCTCATCGTTGAAAGGTGCAGTGAGGGTACAAAAACAATTTCACAGCATTAGATGGAACACAGTGAAGACAGTTATCAAAAATCGGAGAAATTAAAAGACAATGTCTCCTTGTACAGCCTCGCTGTTTTACTGATTTTTTTGTGCAATTTTGCATGCTTTTTTTGTGTTCTGCATCCTGACTGATTGATGATGGTCTACAGCCAATCTCCTCCGTGCCGTGTCTCCTGTACATTACAGAATGCGTTCAACTTGTCAAATGTACAAAAATCTTCGATCGCTAGCAGTGTGACTCTGAAGTGCTGCACTGTATGTTTGTAAGTTTTCTCCCCAACAAACACAACAATGTCGACGAAAAGTTTTGCACCGTCAAAGGCGCCTGCGGTAGCACCCAAAAAGCAGAGGAAGACGCTAACCATTGCACAAAAAGTTGGACTTCTGGACATGGAAGGTAGAAGTTACAGTATTTTTCGGGCAATAAGGCGCATTAAGCAAAACAAAACAGTCAGATAAGTCAAACTTTACTCAACTCATTCTTCTTGCTTCCTCTACTTCCGAACCATTAATTCATTAATGTTGAATCTCTCGCAGCTGCTCGATTCCTGTGTTCTGGACCTGAAAACAGGGTTTGATCTTTGGATTCATTCTATAATACTGGACTTATTTTTCTATGAAGGTTTGAACTTTGAGAGTTTAAACAGGAGAGAAAAGTGTGAAAATGTTCATGTCTGTCTGAGAAAAGTGTATAAAGTGTGTAGTGAGGGGTTTTACAGCCTTAAAACATCTATAATAATTGTAAAAAATAACGTTGGCTACTTTGCGGATTTCACTTATCGCAGGTTATTTTTAGAACGTAACTCTCGCGATAAACGAGGGACCGCTGTAATTAATGAAAAGACAAGACGAAAACTGGTCAGGGAGGCTGTCAAGAGACCACCAGTACCAGTATTTTCAGGCAAGTACTGGTTGTGTACTACACACTAAAAGACTAACAGTCTCCACATGTCTGGTCTATGGGGTAGGGATGCAGGATTGGTGAAGCATGGTGGTGGCACCATCATGCTTTGGGCTGCTTTTCTTTTGCTGGAACTGTGGTTTTAGTCAAGGAGGAGGGAATTATGAACACTTCCAAATATCACCTTTGATCCAAAATCCCAAGCATACATCCAAATCAACAAATGAATGGCTTCACCGGAAAAAAAGAAAATTAAAGTTTAGGAATGACCCAGCCAGAGCCCAGATCTACATCCAGTACAAAATCTGTGACCTAAAGAGGGCTGTGTGCAAGAGATGCCCTCACAATCTGACAGATTTGGAGTGATTTTGTGAGAGAGTGGGCAAATATTTGCAAGTCATGATGTGCAATGCTGATAAAACTCCTACCCAACAAGACTGCATGCTCTAATTAAATCAAAATGTGCTTCAACACAGTTTTAGCAGGGTGTGCACACTTATGCAGCTAGCTTATTATTGTTTTATATTGTCACATTAAAGGTAAGAAAAGATTTTAAATGATTTATTGTGATCTATTTTTTTTAACATCAGAAAAACCTGGCATTTTAACAAGTGTGTGTACAGCTACAATACAAGGCGTGTTGACCCAAAGCTGATAAGAAAATGTCATGTTAATGCATATTTTTAAAAACTGCATACATCAGAGGTGGCTCCAGGTGAAGCTGACGTAACTATCAGGTCATCTGAGAAGACTGTGACTTAATGGCACGACGGCTGAGGGCATTACAGGAGTGAATCTGCATTAATCCCCTTTGGCTAGCTTCCCAAAACTTGTCAGAGAGCTGTAATCCAGGGTAACAATAGAGCCACTCATTGCAGCTTACAGTGAGGGCATTAAGTCACTCAGTTATTGTTCACTTTGAGTGTTTGGGAAGAAAAATGTAACAAAGTATGAACTACAGCAAGCACATTTAGAAAAAAAAAACTATATTAGAAAAAAATCCCTTAAGTATAATTAAATCAGTGTTTTCTCCAAGACGGGGGAAAAGGCCTCTACAAATGTAGTCTCCATTTAGAATAAATGCCCAGTCTATCTGATTACGTTCGCCTTAACAAAGCAGTGGTGCACTGTTTGTTTTGTTGCTTGTTACGACATCTCCGGGGTCCTCCATTTAGAAATGGACCAGAGAGAGGAAAATAAATGTCTGAGGAAAAGATAAAGAAAAACAACGGGCCAGGAAAGACTGGACATGATGGCTACAGATGGAAATTTCACCCACAGTGCATCTAGTCTCAAACTCATTATCTATCCTTGCATAACAAGACCTTTATACTGATCTCATTCAGCCTGTCATTTTTTCTTTCTTGTCACAGTAAGATGCACCACTGCAAATGAATAACGACACACTGAATACACTGCCCTCGCTGTGCGTAGGATTTTTAAGCTCGGATCTGTTTGGATCCAAAAGCACAGATTGCAGTCTCAGTTTAATATTTTGCACCATCAGCTTATATTTAAATAGTAAAAGTGTCATACTTTATTTTGGGAGCAGCTGGTGAAAACTGCATGATAGCTAGACAAACCAGTAATAGCTAATAGAATAAATTCATATTTTCTGGGTCATGTTGGTCTATGAAGCCATGCTTGGATGCCTCTGAATGCTCAGTGGGACAAGAAAAATGCTCTATAATGCCACTCTATCTCCATTTTACAGTATGCTAACTATCTAAATAGCAAGACACAGATATTTGAAAATAGGCTCAAGTCATCACTCTAGGCAATGCAGGAAAATGGCAACAACACTAATGTGAGCCGGTAAGCGCTGTTACCAGCTCAGTCCTCTACCTGGCACACCCTCGGGCCACAGTCCTTTGGCCTGTAACTTCAACAACAGTGAAACAAGCTCGGTAAAGAAGAGCTTCTGCCTGTGTCTAAACAAACTTATGTATTCAGAGGGTGTGGCATGGTTTTTTTTGTAGCTCACAGAATACAGCTAGAATATTCCAGTGAAAATGGTGCCATATTTTGCTATGCTTAAAAAGATTCTGGATTAAATGGCAATAGATGTTGAAGTGAAGCACTACTTTTCATTGCCAGAAGTCTGTTAAATCCTGTCAGTGAAACCAACGATACTACAGTATTACCAACACCCACCTTTGTTAAGTACACCTGTACATTTTCTCACCTTCTAAGACTTAAATGCAAAGAGTAACACCACTACATCAGTGATCTAAATACACAATGACAGGCCACTTTTTTATTTATTTTTTTTTATTTTATTTTTTTTAGGTACACCTGTTGAACTGGTTGTTAACAAAAACATCTAATCAGTCAGTCACATGGCAGAAACCCAGTGCATTGAAGTTCAATCCAACCATCAACAAGAAAGAAAGAACATTTAAATTACTCTGAATGTGGTACGATCGATGGTGGCAGAAACGTCTCATCTACTGTGAGATTCCAACACAACCATCTCTAGAGGTTACAAAGATTGATCTGAAAAAGAGAAAGGTTCTCTGAATAAAAATGTCATTAATGCCACAGGTCGGAGGGGAGTGACCACTTTGGTTCACTCAGATAGGAAGACAACAGCAGCTCAAATAACCATTCATTGCAACCAGGGTATGCAGAAGAGCATCTCTGAGCACACAAGACACTGAAACTTGGAGCAGATGGGCTACAGCAGCAGAAGACCACACCGGCTTCCACTCCTGTAAGAACAGGACATTGAGGCTACAGTTTGCACAGGCTCACTGAAATTGGCCAACAGATGACTGAAAAACTGTTGCCTGGTTTGATAAGTCTTGATTTCTGCTCTAGCATTCAGGTGGTAGGGACAGAATCCAACCTGCGCTATCAACGATTCAATTTTCTTGGGGCACTTGGGACCCCTTAGTACCCTAAAGCCTTTTAGACCACATCTTCTGACGGCTGCTTCTGGCAGTGCAAAGCTCCTTAAACATGACAGTGGGTTCATTATACTCAAATGGCGTCCACAGTCACAAGATCACAATCGAATAGAGCACCTTTGGGATATAATGAAATGGGAGACTGGTGTCATGGATGTGCTGTCGAAAAATCTGCATCAACTGTTCGATGCTGTCATGTCAATATGGAGCAAAACCCGAGGAACATTTCCAACACCTGCTATGCAGAATTAAAGGCAAAAAGGTGCAACACTTTACTTTGGTATGTTAGGAAGTATAAAGAAATGAGTTTTAAATGTATTTAAATTTATATCCATGATTGTCTAAAACATAGAGAACATAGCAAACTGGTTTTTATAGGGTGCAAAACTACCAATTCAAGTGTTTATTTCAAATATATATATGTATATATGAAATACACCTCTATTATGAGTAGTCACTGGGTGTGTGCATGCATACAGCTAATGCAAGTTCTGGCATTGGGCATTTCAGCTAAACGTAAACAGAAGTGAGAGGTGTGAAGTGTGTTCTGCTGGTCTATTATTAGTGCGACTGACTGACTTTAGCACTGATTATAATCTGGCAACCTTCACTCTGGTTCAACCCAAAACACTCTTCATCTGTTTGAATAAGGGTTTGCCCTTCAGCGCAGTGCAGACTTAGAGCACTAATCCACCTTTTATAGCGGCACACTCATGCTCTGCACCGGCAGGAAATTTCAGTTATCTGCTTATGCACACGCGCACACACCCACACACACACACACACACACACACACACACACACACACACAGCTTAGTGAAACTAGAGTTCTAGAGTTAGATTAATGTTAACATATAAAATTTTGAAGCCTTTGTAAACTACAGATATGTGTGATGTTTCACTAAGGGTGCAATAATGGTAATCAATATGAGATTTTGTTATTACTTCAAAATCAACTCAAAGGAACAAATAGTTGTAAGACAAAATGCATACAGAAAATCTCAATTTGGAAAAAAGTAAACATGTTTTTTAGTATTACTAACATTTTTAGAAAGATAAATTTTTTTTATCTAGATTTCACTCTTTATGCTTGGCTAAGCTAGCTACCCGTCTCTATTAACTATTAACATGTGCAGCTAAAAGTTTGTAGGTTGTGAGTCGTTATGTAATTTAACTTAGCTTTTCTGAAAGTATACACACTGCCACACTGAACTAATATGTATACTTGTATAGTTTGTTGGCTTATGGACAAAGGTGAGAATAGTTTCTACTGAGGATTTTGCAGTCACATGACCGCTAACCAGGTCACGTTAACTTGGCCACCATATTGGTAGTTTCAAGTGACTAAGGCCCCAGTCACACAGTGACTATCTGGCAACCTGTGAAGGAAAAATATGCATTCACCAACCGGTTGGTAAGCTGTTGCTGGAGGTTGACGGCAGTCACCGTTTCAATGATTGTGAAAGCCCCAGTCACATGGGTAACTTGGAAAAAATTTCTTTGCAAATACGTCCTCGTGATTGTACTGTTTGCTAGCAGACGTAGTTCACATGGAACACGCCGACTTGTCTGCAAACACTTGCCAGCAACTCTCTGAGCAGTAAAAACCGAGACACAAACTGGAAATGGAGACCATTTGTCTTCAAAGTAAAAGTTTCTTCTTTTGAAAAATGTTAGCACAAATTTTACTTTCAAAGTAAATACTCTCAGTTTCTGGTTTGTATTGCAAAAACGTTTTACTGCCGCTCAGATAGCAGCTAGCAAGTGTTTGCAGACATATGGACATGCTCCATTGCAAACTACAGCTGACCAGTTTCACCTACGAGTTACTCTACAGCTAAATGTTAGCTGTGCTAGCACACTCTGCTAAAGTCCTGAAAACATCCATGTAGTCACCAGAAGGTGCTTTCAAACGAAGCTATTGTTCAAAGTTGCACTTTGTGGCTATCGTAACTTCAGGTATACTGCTATCAGACACATTAAAAGAGTATGTGCTGAAAAACAGTAACATCCATTACTAATTCACTCATCAAATCAGTATGCAGATCAAGTCGTACATGACTAAAGATATGGAAGGAAACCGAGCAGCTTTTTAGCACAGTTCAATAAGAGAAGCCACAGCCTGTCACTGACTGATGAGGGGAGTTTAGCGACTGAGACAGCGTTCACTGAACCATTAAAGAGATGAAAAGGAGAAAGACAGACACACTACCCTATATGCACACATACCTATTCAAACAAACACACACACACACACACACACACACACACACACACACACACACACACACAGGGGGGATTTGTCAGCCTCTCTCCATGTGACAAGTCCTGCTAGGCTCCTGCTCTCACTCTCATTATTGCGATTATGGTGAAAGCCGGAGAAACAGTGAACTCCTCAAACACACACAAAAACCCAGGCTTCATATATGTAGCCTGACTATGACCTGTGGAGACGTTTTATCAAAAGGAAAATCTGATGTACTGTTATTGTGACTGATAAAAGGAATCAACAAGAAACGATGACATACTAATAAAAAGGAGGCGAGTCACACCATGACCACCACGCTGCTTATCTCATCCTTCCTAAAACACAGCCAGTCAAATACTGACATCAGTACTCCTGCCAATCAGAAAATCAATTCAATCCCCTAGAGCCAGTCCCTGTGCATCATCGCTAACAAATCAACATTAACAGTAAACCTCGACATCTGATTCCTACTTAATTTAATCCTGTGTGATTTATTTTTAGCTTTAAGCACCACTTACAGCTGAGTGCACCGAGTGATTCAGCAAAAACAGAAAGGCACATCTGAGCTTAAAGGGCAGCAGACACGACTCTTTTCTCCACATTTCACAGTGAAACCAGCAGAGTCACAGTCACATCATCACAGTCATATATTTTTAGATATTTGAAAACTTGGAGTTATTTGGTATGTTGGTATGAGCAGTGCTAACTCAAAATTAGTGTAAACAATTACCAGAGATTTTATATTTGTTTGACTTTTTTTTTTTCTTTCTTTTTTTTTTTTAAACATGTGATAGTAGTATATTAGTTACAGATTATTATAATCAAACACACACTGATTATTATACAAGTAGCAACCTCCAGGCAACATGAACTGACAATACTGCAGTTCCTCACATGGCCACTTGAGGCAACTTAAGAAGCTGCAGTAATTTCTCTTGCCAAGTTCCCCCTTTATGACAGATAGCAGGTGAATTTTTATAAAACTCACCTGTTTAAGCTGTGCATAACTTTAAGGGTATACGTTTCTACAATAGAATCACTGTGGAGACTTCTTTGTGTTGCCAGTTTTATGGGCATATCTAAAAACTACAAGAATGACCATGGGCGTCCTCATTAGAGATTTGTGTTGCTATGAAGCCTCAGGTTTACACTGTTGACTGGTAATTATGCAGCAATGCGTTTCAGGTCATTTCACAAAGAAATACGAAAGTAATGTAACAACTAGTGTAATGAGATACTTTTGTTAGAGTTTAATGAGGTAACTTAAGGCATTATTTTTCAGAAAAGTAACAAGTATTGTGTAATACATGTTACTTTTTTGAGGGTCAACCCCAAGACTGATAACAATGAATTATGAATGCACTTTGCTAACCAAGCCGGCTAGCCAGTTGTAGCAATTTCGAGACACTTAGGAAGTCAAAATTATGAGGTATGTAACTCAAAATAACTCCAAAATTTTGAAATAGAAACCTGAAAGGTTGAACAGTGGAAAAAAACAAAACAACTTTTGTATTTTAAAGAACAGACTATCACTCTATTCTTTAAAAGGCAAAAGTATTACAAATGAGCTATTGATCAACTGACATATCCCAGGTCCAAATTTATTTTATGACATAAAAAAATACGTTCTAATTTAATGCTAGTGGAGTCTAGTTATCTTATTAGGAATAGTTTAACTGAGCTGGGAAAATTACCCAAAGTAAATGTAACACTGTCAAACATATCACATGTACAAATGTAAAAAGTGTCCACCTGGTAAAAGAATAAAAGCCTAACTAAATGTCTGTAGTTAGCTAGGGTTTTGGTTAGTTAGCTTAATAAACCCGTGAGCATAGTATGGTTTTTATTTAGGATGAGTTTGGTATTTAAACTTGAAATAAGACATTTTTGTTGCAAAAATAAAGTGACACATTATCCAAAGTTTAGATAATTAAGTTTGTGAGCTGCATTTTTTGTGCAACTGAGAAAATTACAGACTAAAGCTACTATGGCATAAACCTAGGGTGTGAAATTTGCTTTCAAAACTGAGTGCACAATTGAAAGCAGAGTTTGTTCTTTGTTCTTTTTCTAGACACCTCAAATTAAAAAGAAATCCTCTGTAAAAACTCAGGTGAAACAGTTGAAGTTGTCCGTAAGTTGTTAATCTGTTGACTGTAGTTTTTTTAAGTGCTGTAATTGCAGATTGAAGAGAGAGATGCTACCCAACAGTGGGTAATGAGGCTATAAGCCGGTCACAGTAACACATGCACACCACTCACAGGTGCATACAATCTCACGCACAAGGTCTACCTCGTCATTTGATGCTAATGTAACTGAGACAAGGGAACTGCAAACACTCAGATTTCAGTGACACGTCCCAAATTTCTTCGAGTCAAAGTTCTCTGTTGGGAGGTAAACACCGAAAAACTCTATTCTTCCATGCTCTAAAAAGGAAACATAATTGTAGTGCAGCTCTAATTTACATTCTTTTAAACGTGTGTGAGTGTGCATCAAGAACACCTTCAAGTACAGCATAATGACTACCTTATATAACAACATGCACACTGTATGCCTCTTTAAGCCAGCAGGTGCACAAGTTGTGTTTTTCCGTTATTTTTGAATCTGTGTGTGTGTGTTTGTTTGTGTGTGGACTAGCTTGTGTAATATGTTCCTAGTAGCCTTGAGCAAAGGGAAGAACAAGGAGGTACAGAAATGACACAAGGAGAGAAAGTAGATCCTAAGTACAGAGCGAACCCTCCAGCCACAACGAGCAGCTACTGCTTTAACTCACCACAGCACAGCACGACTGCATTTTTAGTAACAGCCTCTATTGTCTAGCAGCTCGTCTTGAGATCTAGAGCCAATTCATTGGGTCACTCTCTTCAGTGTGCTGAGAGAGTCAAAGAGTCAGTTGAGAGATTCATCTGTACAAGATATTCATTGTTAAAATGTGGGACGTATGCACAGATGAAATGGACAGGTTACATCCAAAAAACGCTCCAAGTTAAAGCCAATAATTTGGGTTGAATTTAAACGTATTTGGAAACCACTGTAAAGCATTAAAATTGAAGGTGCAGTTACATGTAACTACAAGAATACCATATACCAGAAGGACATCTATCCAGCCATCCATTCAGCTTTTCTGGCACAGTTTGGGTCTACTTGTACCTTTAGAGATTAGGGTCAGTACAAAGAGTTCAATAAAACATTTCTATCCTTATGAGGATAGACTTTTCCAAGGTAGTAGTACGTAGATTTTAACTCAAAGTCAACCCTTTGAGAGATTTTATACTCTCCTTCTTTGTCATCAAAACACCAAAATGAGGTCATAACTTTTGTACAAACGCCGTTCTGTCCTTCTGGTAGTGAATGTTTGTAAAGCTCTTAACCCTCACATTTGGCATCGTCAGGGTAAACATTTGTTTGCCTTTCTCTGTTTTAATAACTTGTTTAAAATAGATTATCACTGTCAAAGAATCAAGCTGATAATTTATCGCAGTACAGTAAGAAACATGCATCTCTAGTATGCTTTGCAAGATGATATGTGCTCCACAGTTTTCTCCCACCTCAGACAAAAAAGAAAAAAGATTTGGGAATTTCCATTCTTTCTCAGTGAACGATGCATTCGTGTCATTTTGCACTTGGTGTTCTCCAGAAGCCGATAAAGAAGTATTGTATGAAGCCCACCTTTAATCATTCTTTTCTCTGGAATCTGGTGTGGAAACAACACCAGACAATGGTGGTGGTGGGGGGGGGGCTGGAAAAGACCGAGTAGGAAAGAAGAAAAAAAGAGGGCATTCTGCTGACTCAGGCTTTTAGTTTCCCTCCCTCAAGCTGCCCTTAGATCCGTGGCAGTCCAGTCACAGGGGCATCGCTGCACACCCCTACATGTGAAAGGACCCAAGGTTGCCAAGGTAACAGCTAACATGAGTCCACACAGGCTGCCAAAGGAAAAATGCCACGGGGTCACAGATGAAAGTACTGACAGCTTCCTGGGTCAAAGATCGCCGGGCAGGAAAGAGGGAAAGGTGGAAGAGGATGGTGGTTATCACCTTGAGAGGCAGCCAGAGAGGGCATATCAGCACACACACACACACACACACACACACACACACACACACACACACACACACACACACACAGCCCTCCAGCACTGATACCAGCTTAATAAAAACATTCCTTTTTGACAAGGACAGTTCGGCCCATAATGGCACATGTGGGAGTCACGCGGAAATTCAAGAAGGCAACACAAACACAGCAAGCATGAAACAAGCAGGAGAGTTTTGAAATGAAGCTACAGTAAACAAATAAATACTAATATTAGGAAAAATTTGTATTGAATTGACCTCTGCGCTATTTAGACAGAACTTATTGAATATCAGTAACAACATGATCACATGACAGAAGCTGGCAGATGGCTTGCAGCATGCTTCTCTTTGTGTCTCAGTTCACTTGAGTTGATTCATGAATATTTATCGTGGATACGCTTGGATGGTCGCCGGTCAGAGGCAGCGCACACACACACACACACACACACACACACACACACACGAGGAGTTTTTGGTTCACCGCAGCGGACGCACGGGCCTTTGCCCTCAAACATAATCCACAAAGGTCAAAGAGGAGGAGCCAGTAGGCGTCAGACAATCTGGAAAAAGCAGCTGGGGGCTGGTTTCTAACAATACTTGTTTTTATTGTTGTTATAACATAGAAACTTTATTTGGTACCTATGTTTTTTCAATGTCCTGTCTATGTTGAGTACAGCCAGAGCACACGCCACCTGACTACGGCATAGAGTAAAAACCATGAGGAATTTCTATACCAGATCTTTTTCACAAAAACCCTACTGCCATGATGGACGCAGGTGTTATGAATCACATTAATGGGGGTCCTGTTCCACATAAGCACTGAGCCTTTATTAATGTGATTAGTCACACCTGTGTTTGTGTCCTATTTCAGGTCATAATGGCTGCTGTGATGAAGGTCAGTGACTGAAAGAGAATATTTGTGGCGATCCAATCTAGCCCGATGACCACTTAAATCATCTTTGCACTAACATTAACTCCATCCATCCATCCATTCGCTTCCGCTTATCCTTGCTTATCCTTGATTAACTCATTTAATATAAATTAGATTTTGATAACATGGCTACGTTTTTGTTGTTTTTTTGTAACCAAATAAGTAACCAACTCATGCACTGTTTTAAAGCATACTTTTGGCATTTCTACTGGGTTAAATGGACATCACATATGCAATCATCAGCGACAACATTAACATCACCTACCAAATATTTAAAAAGTCCTGCTCATACCACCAAAGCAGCTCTGAACCATTCCTTCAGGTGGGTTAAAGCCACTGGATGTGGCTTGTTTCAGTGCATTCTAGAGATGCGCTATCAGATTGGGATGTGAAATATCTGAAGGTCATCTTAACACATTCTCTCTTATTTCTGAGCAGTTTCTGCGGTGTGGTGGGTGATGTCGCATTGTTTCCCACACACAGACTTTAATAGAGCGGGGTTATTTATGACTGCAGTTAGATTTAAATTTTCCATCAATGAACAATCCACTTGCGGTCAATCCCCAGAAAGTCTCTCCTCCCATGGTGGGATGGACTCCAGATCCACTGCAGATGGACTACAGTTGGCTATGGTAGTCCCTTCTTCTTTAGAACTGGTTTATGTGCTGCTTTACCAAAATCAGTGGAGCTGCAGGATGCTGCTGCTTTTGGAAGCTAAAGTTGGAGTCCACTGACAGGATGGGAAACTGTAAAGACTGGAGAGGCAGCTGACTGTTGTTTATTTACTGTAATAAGGCATGTATTATTTGTTAATTTATTTAAGCATGTGTGGGTGCGCTATGTTTCATTTCCCCCCCATTACTGCCAAAAATGCAGTGCTTTTACAGTCCTGCTGGGGCAGGCCACCGCCATCAGAATCTGATTAGGTTGATCTGCAATGATGTTCAGGTGTGGTATGTTCAAAAATAACACTCAGGACCAAAGGTTTCCCAGTAGAGCATTGCATTGTAACGAGAAGGTCAAAGTTACTCACGTTACCTGTTAGAAGTTAAGGTTATGTCTGTATTTTGTCCAAACTGTTGGCTCAATTGCTGCTGCCCAAGTTTTTATAGCTTCTTGGTGCATTCAAAATAAGTACATTATTTTAAAGTATTCACTCAAGCCCATCTAATTAATGAGGAAAAGCTATCTGCTGTGGATTCCAAAGTGACTACGAAACCTGAAACCTCACTGCTCACCACTTCTGCCTTTAGGCTTTGAATTTTTAAAGCTGCACCTCGAGGATATCGACAATCTAATTAGATCTCTTGGCCGGCTCCTTCAGGCTGACTTTGTAACATCAATTATTTATCAGATAAATCATTAAGGTTTTGCATGATTTTTTGTGCTATGGGTGAAAAAAGTATTTGCACTATTGTGCCCAAACATGCACACACAGATGGGCTGTTACATAAGAAGATAGATCTTACACATGGGGACCCAACATTGTACCACTGAAGAGCCCCATCTGTATGCTGTCAGGTGTGGAAAACATTTTTTTCAGAACCACAAAGGAAAGAACAGCAAACACATCTTAAGATCCATCAAGACAGCACATTCTCTTTTAAAGAACAAATTGATTTTTATGTTACATCATCTTTCCAGTAATAAATCAAGGAGACACAACAACACCCTGTAATGCCGTCCTTCTGTTAGAGCTCCAGATGTCTTTCTTTCTTGTTCTTTTCTGTTACCACAAAAAAAAAGAAGAGATGATAAAAGTGCATTTCATCACTTTGGACCGGGGGATTAGGCGCTCGCTAACAGACAGCATTAGCCACGCAGGCTGAGGCAGGTAGAGGTTGGCAACCTGCTAGCTGATTACTGGAGACACACAGATGAAGCTAACTAAACTGTTACAGGAGCTGGGAGAAAGCTGGCAGTCAAAATGTTTCAGAGGTAAGAATCACAGTTCACCACAAGCATAACATTTCAAAATAATTAGAATGTTGCCACGGCGATTAATGAGCTGAAAACATCAACGCGAAGCTGTGGTTGAATGTTCAAAGACGTGAAATGAGCCGTTCAGGTGTGACCTGCAAGTGAGTGTCTGTGAAAATTAATCAAAGATGGGACATTTTCTAAAGGTTTCGTATTAATCAGCAAGACAAAAAAAGAAACAGCTGTGACAACTTAAGAAAAGTATGCAGACTTTATAATGACAATTTGTATTTCGTTCATATTTGTTATCACAGTAAATTCAAAGCTTTTTGTTTCTTCTGTCTCATCTTCATGTAGTTTTAACAGCTAGGTGTGAGGCAGCCACATGACAATAACACGATTAGTTAAAGAAGCACGAGGCTGAGCGACTTGCTGAGACTTATGTTTAGCATTAACAGTGGATTTTCATTCTTGGGAAAAGTACAGTAAATTTGCACATCTGCCTACTAAGAGCTCAGTTCAACTGCTGCACTGTACATTTTTGAATTCTAACACATGTATTCATATATTCAATAATTACTCTGGTTGCCAAAAAATAAATAAATCTTTAAATTTCTACATTGCCAAATCACAACAGTTTATATTGTAAAGTAGCTGCAGGAATTTCAAGGGTGCCGAGCCAGATCTCCAATTAGCTGAGTCTGGCTTCTAAAGCAACAAACAGACTACAATTATAATTGTTATCATTACTACTAAAGGAGGCCGAGGATTAGTGAAACATTTGCAACCCAGTATAATGCCAAAGTGTACAATAGCAGCCCATTCCCAGCCCACTCCCGAGGCGTAATATACCGACGATTTGTCAAATCCCGCGGCGTTCCTGAGGAACGCGGAAGGTCAATTTCGCGCCGGGTTATGGATGAAATCCAATAGAATGATGCTCCTGCGGTAATACACGTTCCAGCCCTAACCATAACCTTATCCCTAACGTTAACCACAACTTTAATGACGTTAGCTAGCGTTTTCCAAAGCGATTTACGTAAAATGAACGTACATGTGTAGATTGATTCCAAATGGTTCTCATGTTTCCTCATTTTTCCGAACTCTTAATATAGGAACATGTTGGGTTCCTGAAAGCGTAATATACCGACGATTTGTCACCTAGCATAAAATGTTACGCTTTGGGAGTGAGAACGTGTTGACAATAGACACCGTGTAATGGACACAGATGAAGAAGTTGCAGTAACTTGCAGTACCAGCAGAGGGAGATATTTTATTTCAAGCCAACAAAAATAATTGTGGGACAGCATTTAAAGAGACATTACTAACACATTTACATGTAAATACACGTTAGCCACCTAGCTTAATCATTTCAGGCATAGAGCAACGTTGGAATGTACCTTATACCTTCCTTGGTCTACCTGGTCTTCCTTAGCTTTAAATATATTGTCTCCCCGTGTTGGTACTGCAGTGAAGTGAAGACTATGTAATAAGTCGTCATCTAAAGGTCTGTGACTAATTTTGAGTTATTATCTCAAAATTTCAACTGAAATGAAATTTTCAAGTTATTTAAACTCTGTTTTCAATTTCAAGTTTTCTCCTAAGTTTGAGTTGGTAAGCTGAAATTTTGAAATCATGAACTCAAAACTTTAAAGTGATAATATAAAGGTTTGACTTACGAACAACAAAAATACTTTTTTCAGTGATGGAAACAAGCTTCCGAATAGAAATCTCGACAATGATGGTTTGTGCTAGCATGTTAGTGTCAGGGTTCCTGGGTCGGTGACCCAGTGTTTTCAGTTTTGTCACGTTTAGGTTATGTTTATATTATGTTGCCACATCAATGTTCTCACTTCCTGCTTTTCCTGTGTCAGCTCGTCTCTTGTGTTATTAGCCAGATTATGTTCAGCTGTGTACTCACCGGTCTCTCATTATCATCCTCATCAGTCTGTGTATTTAAGTCCTCTGTTTCCACTCGTTCACTGTCGTGTCATTGATGTTAATGTCGTCTCTCCGGATGTATGTTCAGATCAGTCAGCCAGCCATTCAGTCCTTCAGTCAGTCAGTCAGTCAGTCAGTCCTTCATTCGTTCATTCAGTCAGTCGTCCACCCAGTCAGCCATTTCAGTTCATGTTCTGTTCATCCAACCTACCTACAATAAACCCCATTATCCTGCACCGTGAGTCCAGCGTTTGGGTCATCTCTTCCTCGCCTCCACACACGACGCTCCTGACAGTTAGCGCACAAAAGGCTATTTAAAGCCATATATCAGTGTTCTTGTTGGAGGCATGTTCAACATTCACTGCCCTTTCAGTTCTGCTTTGGTGTCCACAAAAATCCTGTCTGGCACTTGCTAAATATTCCACTGTGTAAACTAGCTGGCTGCTAATATTACATGGGACTGGTAAATACAGCTCTTGTTGAACGGTCCTCTGATAATATTGCTGAATCCTACCAGCATATTAACTAGCTAGCAACTTGTCTTTTGGCTGTTTGTGGACACACAAGTTAGCAGCTAGCTAGTAAACATGGTTTACTAGCTGTTTGGTGCTAGACACATAGCATATAGCTGGATTATCATCAGTTTAGTTAAAATTACCCAACTGCTGTGAAAGGCAACAGCGCCAAGAAGGAAAAAACAGCTGTAAGAACACAGTACACCAAAATAATAAGCTGAAAGACTCTAAAATGTTCCACTGAGCTGATTCTAACTAAAGGGTTGGGTTGTAATTTATGAAAAGTTAGCCACTTTCATAACCCATATGGTAGGATGGCAGGGGTGTCGAACTCCAGGCCTCGAGGGCCGGTGTCCTGCAGGTTTTAGATATCACCCTGGGTCAAGACACCTGAATCAAATGATTAGTTCATTACCAGGCTTCTGGAGAACTTCAAGACATGTCAAGGAGGTCATTTAGCCATTTAAATCAGCTGTGTTGGATCAAGGACACATGTACAACCTGCAGGACTCCGGCCCTCAAGGCCTCGAGTTCGACATCTGTGCCATATGGTCATCAGACTTATGGTTTAACTAAAAATATTAGGCCAACATAAAACGTCATGTTTAAACTCAGTTTTGTATTAGGTCTTTTATAAGTTCATCAAAATAGCCTGTCGCTGTTGTTACACTTGCAATTCAGACTCAAAATACTAAGACGCCCCCCAAGTGCAATTTAGTCTAGTTTTGAACTGAAGTTGTATTTATGTACTTACACTGAGAAAAATCAAACATCCCTCTAAATTCATCCAACCAAATACATAAGAAGAGACATAAATATGTGTGCCCAAAGCATTCTTCGTGAGAATAGAGGTTACTTACGTCAAAGAAATAAAGAAAATCAAACAAATCATGAACAAACTTATGGATGAAAACCTAAACCAATGAAAATCCTTTTTGTCTGACTTTCAATAGGACAACAGACCAACAAACACAACAAAGGCGCTTTAAATAATTACTGCACCTGACCTTTCTAACAAGATACAAAAGCAGGTAGGACAAAAACATGCAGATCTTTACTTGCCACACATCAAACAGCCTGCGTATGCGGTTCAGGCTGTTTTGTGTGTTCACATTAAGCTAAGACAGGAAGCCAGACAAATGTAATGTTCCAATATGAATTGAATCTTATTATTAAAGAGAGCAGCAGACCATGTGATTGGGGGGGTGAGGTGGGGTAGGGGGTGTACAGACAGATAGACAGATTATTTATTATCCATGAAGAAGAGAGAGAGAGCTTGTAAACTGAGCTGCCTCAGTAAACAAGAGTTCTGGGTCAAAGTCTGAATGCACAACAAGGAGCGAGAGGGACTAGAAACGTGAGAGGGACAGGAGCTTTTTGTCCTCTCTCCTCCAATGAGATCACATGACAGCTCAGGTTTTTAATTCAAACACACACACAGACACACATTCCCATGCAAGTGGCTTCCAACAATACACTGGTGTCTTTATTGATTTGTTGTATTGTGACCAGACGGCGGCTATCTCAGTGTGTGTGCTGTGTAAGTGACAGGACTGGACTGGCCTCAGGGACAAGGGTCAGAGCGCGCGCGCGCGCGCGCACACACACACACACACACACACACACACACACACACACACACACACACACACGCGGAGTAACGCACAAAAGCAGGGCGAAATATCACAATGAGTGACTGCAAGGGGCTCAAATGCACCTGCTTTTATTAGAAGTGAGTGGATCCTTTGAAATCGTGTGGCTCACTCTTACTACAGGTGCAGTCTTCAAGGGAAGAAGCGGAAGGCCTAATCCCTCAGACACATATGGGATCCTCACTCATAAATCCAGTACAAAGCATGCAGGTATTAACAAGAGCAGCTCATGTAATCGAGAGCTTTATTTGCTTTGCACACCATGCAAGAAAACTTCAGCAGCTCCTGCCAGCTTCAAAATAAAAGCACGTTTGGGAAAGGAGCATTGTTGTTTTAGGAGAACCCAGTCAAAATGAAAGCAGAGTAGAGTAAGCAGAGTAACATGTGCATGGTCCCAAGCAGGTGTAACACGAGAGCATCTCAGGAGAGGCGTCTGCATCCTTACCTCAGGGCGACGCGCACCGAGCTCTCATCCGGCCCGCTGCTGCTGCTCATGGTGGCACGGAAGGTTGGCCCGAAACAGCCCGCTTAAATATAGCTCAGTTTCGCTTTTTTTCCTTTTCCCTTTATCCTCTTAGACGGGAGAGCGTCGCGGTCTCCCTCCCTCCCAGCTCCTCTCAATAAAGCGCTTTCTATCTTGGGCTTCCACCGCGGCCGCCGCTTTCGCCTCACCTCGTCGCCGGCTTGGAAATAAACCCCATTTTAAAGGCTCAGTCTATCCTATATGAATAGATTTGGATTCCATATTCAGGGAAATGTGGCTAAGGATTCAGCCGTGGTCACCTCCTAGGAGGCATCGTCGCTTCCTCCGGCCCGGGTGGAGTGCGCTGTGTGAGTGTGGAGGAGCCGGGATCCGCCTGGCGTGTGATTGCCCTGGACGTAACCAAGCTCCTCCCCTCAGGAGAGCCGTACCAATCCAGGCAGGGGGCAACCTCACACACCAGCAATAATAGAAGTAATAATAATAATAACACACCTGTGTCGACTGTCAGCTCAGTGAAACTGACTTTATCGTGACATATCGCTAAAAAGTCCAGAATATATGCATGTCCCGCAGTCTTTGAAACCCCAAACATGGCGATGTGAAACGAGTTTAAACTTCCACTTAATATAAACCTGGCCTCTTCTGTCTGTGTGTAATAATTAGATGACGTTATAGGGCACAAAATTTAACTTGGCCACGTTGCCATCTAGTGGTGAATTTTTATCATTACACCCGTGAACTATAATTCTTAAGGTTTGTATTCAACAAAAATTTATAATGTATGTCAATGGGGAGACTTTTCAAATCCTCATTCAACTTACTCCTCTTTCAACTCTACTTGCACACACATTCACCTACAGACACCTTTTAAACTGTAAAATAAGCCAAGACATTGAACTATTCAGCTTTTCAATATCTTTTATAGTTTTTCTCCAGTTCCAGTATAAGTTTCATGCTTTCTTTTTCACCCGTTTCAGAGTTTATAATGGGTGTCAATGGGATGAAATGTTGGCTGTTTCAGTAAGAAGCTGCTTTGTCCACAGTTTTTGCTCTACAGTCATTATTTTACACTCAAAACGTGGACTTGGATTTAGAAGCAGTTTTTCAGCAGGTGAAATCGCGGCAGATTTAACAGGGCTTTGCCACAGAGCAACAGTACCTCAGTATTTACTCCAGTCCAACTGAAAGCTGTTATATGTATATACTTTGTCTCCACACTAACACACAATTAGTCTTAAAATAAAACCCACAAAATCGTTAATAATTAAAAACTATTTTACCTGTTCATTTGATGCCAGTTCCACTCTTTCTCTGTAATTTACACTCTGATACTCACAGACAGACACACAGAGCAGATATTTGGTAAATATGCTGGTTTTTCATTTGAGATTCTTGAGTTTAGACATTTAAATACATTATTCAACTCTTCCAGTGATTTAAAGCTTTCAGTATTCATTCAGATGTTTTCTGGCTCTAAATTGTATTTTTTCATTAGTCATTTTTTCCTAATACAGTGGATATGGAATCACTACAGCTCTTTTCATAAACAGACCTTTGAGGATTTGAGCACAGCTGTGAGGATGTTGGATGACATTTGTGGTTCTGTGGCATGTAGACGGTCCTGAAAATAACTCTTAAACGCTGAGGTCCTGCTAAGTGCATCTGGACCCTTACAAAAAAAGATATGTGGAGCAATATTAAAAGTTATTGGGAACTTTATGTACCAGTTTCAGTTGTTGTTGTTGATATGTTAACAGTAAGAATAAGTTCAGATCCTCTTGAAAATAAAAATAAAAAACCTAACATGTTATGTTAAGAACACTTAGTGGACTTGTGGAGGTATTTTGAGAACATTAAGAGACTTTTATAAACATCTGAAGGAAACATATTCTTAATCATAGATGCAGACTCATGCAAAAATATTGATGAGTTATTCAATTTGATTTTGTAGCGTGAGAACAGAAAGATGGGAGTCTCAAAGTCAGTCAGTTTCTGTGGGTCTGACACAGCAACAGCACAGAGTTTTGAGTTTTTGGAAGGAACACTTTTCCTTCTACTTTTTCTTCCTGATCTGAAGGTCTTCAGACTTCTCTGTAATATTGATAACAGATTCACCTGGATCAGATATGGATGGAGTTTCAGGAGTAGATTCATCACAGGGAACATCAAGAACTGAAGGACTTTCAGAAGGAGGTTCTTCAACTTGTGGAACATCAGGGATTGGCAGAATCTCAGAAGAAGGTTCTTCAGCGGGAAGGACACCAGATATTGATGAACATTTAGAAGAAAGTTCATCGACTGATGGAACATCAGGCTTTGGACGACTTTCAGAAGGGGACTTGAAGATCTTGCAAATGTTGTTTTTTGCTGCATCAACAATTGCAGAAAGCAGCACTGCTGCACAGTTTGTAGTGTTGTTGAGCAGAATTTCTTGTGGATATTTGGCTCAGATTTCTCTCACGATGGTCTAGACCACGTTGTCCCTGATGGAGGAGGAGAAAAAGGTCTGGCTATTCAGTGCTGTAAAAGTTTTGGAGACTCGATCTAAAATGGCTTTTGTGACACTGATGGAGAGTATGCTCAGACTTTGGGAGGCCATTTTTAAGAGGGGGTGAGGAGGAAGCTCCCAGAAGCTCTGCAGGATGTGGGTAACTATGTCTGTCACTACTTCTTGAGTGGTGAGCAGTTTGGAGCTTTGTGCTTCCTGCTGCTTCTCTTTAAGTATGCCCATGTAATTGTGGACATTGCTGAGGAGTGTAGGTGTTCTGGGAAAAGAAAAGTGAATTCAATTGACTGCAATCTGCAATCTACTGACATGTAATGGTGAAATGTTACACACTGTAACCTTAATGATACTTGAAAATAGGCCAGGTGCTGCTCTGCTTCAGCCTGAGCCTGTTCAGTCTGCACACACAGTCTGTGTAATATGTGAATAAAAATAAAATAAATGAAATGAAATTAATCCCACAAAACAGTTAAAGATTAAAAACTATTTTACACACACAGAGCACATATTCTGCAAATGTTCTGATTCTTGAGTTTAGACATTTAAAATACATAATTCCACTCTTCAAGTGATTTAAAGAATATGAACTTTCAATATTCATTCTATTTTTTTGTCGTTAGTCAGTTGTTCTAATGTACACTTGAAAGATGTTCAGCAACTTTCCAACTTTGAAAGAACTTCTTCTTCTGAGTGAACGCCAGTTTTCAACACTTCTGCACTTTGGCTTTCAGGTGAATGATTCAGTGTATTTCAACTCATTCAACAGCTTTTCAACAAGTGTTCAGCAATTACAAAAATTAACTCAAACCTTTTAGCTATCAGCATTCAGGCTGCATTTTCTTTAGTAAATGCATTCTTTGGTTGTATATGTAATGTACTTTCTATTGGCTACATTAGTCCATCTACAGCCCCTTTCACTATGTACTTGTGCAGCATGGAAACATGACACAGTTCATTATTTCCCATTTATGTAGCACGTTTGAACGTGACAGTTCATTATAAGATAATAAGACAAAGTAAGATGTCTGGGGTGTCTGAAAGATCAGCTGGGTGTTGGTTTGACTCATAGGACAGCTTCAGCTCTGGGATTCTCCTGTTTGTATTCAGACACTCACTGCACCCTCTGTTGGAGCCTGACTGACACTGAAGCTTTGGGGGTGATCCTAGTTAGCCAATATTTATACACTGACTATTATTCTGTATGGTATATATACACATTTACAGCTATATTAGAAGGAACAAAAGATCAGTAATTATTTATTCAGAAAGTAGGGTTCTCATTGGCCAACAACATGCCAGTCACATGAGAATGTGGTAGCTGCTGTTTTCCTGTAAAGTCCAGTTATAAAATTCCATGATAGCACTGTTGAAAACCACTAACCAGTGGATGATGTCACAGTGGATATATCCATCTTTTCTACTGCCTGTGATTGCCGATAATTGCCTATAATTACATTTTCACAATATCTCTAAAATTAGAAACATCCTGTCTCACAGAAACTAGAAAACTAGTTTGTGCAAGTATTACTTCTTGGCTGGAATACTGTAATTTCTTTATTATCAGGATGTCCTTAAAGCTCCCTGAAAAGCCTTCAGCTGATCCGAAATGCTGCAGCGAGTACTGACAGGGACAAGAATGAGATGGCATGTTTCTCCCATACCGGCTTCTCTTCACTGGCTTCCTGTTAAATCCAGAATTCACTTTAAAATTCTTCTTGTCACATACGAGGTCTTGAATAATCAATCCTCATCTCTGTCTTGCTCCCCTCATCCTCAACCGGTCACAGCAGATGGCCCCGCCCCTCCCTGAGCCTGGTTCTGTCAGAGGTTTCTTCCTGTTAAAAGGGAGTTTTTCTTTCCTACTGTTGCCAAGTGCTGCCTCATAGTACTGATTGATCTCGACATTATTGTAGGTTTTTTACTTTCACTTTTACTTGCAATATAAAGCGTCTTGAGGTGTGGCGATTTGGTGAAACATAAATAAAACAGAACTGATTTGCTGACAGTTGCATTGATACTGCTGTACTGGACACATTATGTGATGTTAAAATAACCAAATCGTCTTTTCATGCATTCCTGCACATTGTCATAATTCCAAAAAGACCAGTATTGCCCAACCTATATGATTCTCTGACCTCTGCTAAATTTAAAGAACTACTAAAGCTCATCATGTGGTACAAATATCATCATTTATTTAACAGTGTTGAAAGCTGGGCTAAACTCAAGCATTTACTTAAAAGCTGGAAAAGAAGCAAGTTCATTTTTCCGAGGTTGCATTGCATCGTTTTATTTACAAGAAAATACATCTTCATCTTTCAACATAAAGTGATTTTTGATCAGATGACCTTAATGTCGCTCAAGCTCTCTTGCTGTTAAGGTTTAAAATACACAGACTCCTACACATGTGTCATATGAGATCCCAAAAAAGATGACCTGGGCTACTGTTACTGAAAATACAAAAGAACTACAGGTGTGGGAGGTAATTACGTCTTTAACGTAATTATGTAATAATTCCAAAGCGTAGTAATCCCTGGATTTAAGGAAGAATCAATGCATGCTGGTCTGTGGTACACGGCAGCCTAATACAAATCCCCTAAAAGTACAACATCATTCTCAAACTTACATATAGTCATCCATCTGCTTTTGACAGTGTTGAAAATATTAAATCTGGCTGCCTGTTGCCATGGAATAACATGAAAATGGCCTTTCCCATAATTCCAGTTCACACACCACGCTGTACAGCAGATCTGAAATGTAACACCACATTGTGGCTCTTGTAAAATGAAATAGCATGCACTATTAACACAATTATAAAACGACAAGCTGTTAACAAAGAAGAAACTTGTATGATCCAGTGGCGTAGAACTTGCTTCATACATAATCTCTCACTTACATTCAGTCTCTTAATAAACGATGGGGTGAGAATGTCTGGGAGGGGGTTCGTGGGGGGGGGTTGCACTAGCAAGTAACAGTTCAGTAAGCCACTGCAGAGGCCTGCTGTGTCGTGGGGTTGGAAGAAATGATGAGGTCTCATTCACAAGCCAAAAATTCAATGCAGAGAAATGTTCATAGTCAGTAGCGGTTTTAGATACGGGCGACACGGGCGGTTGCTCGGGGCGGCATCGTGATGGGGGGCGGCATCACGGGCGTCGGCAAAAAAAAAAATAATTAAAAAAAAATGCTCGTACTCATGCTGCCAGCGCATATTGGGAATGTCATAGGGACCGATCGGTTTTCTATCGCCCATTTGCTGGGAGTAAGGGCGCCCTCCGTTTGCGAGGTGCGCCTGCTGCTTGCGGCACAGGGAGGAGAGGGCGGGCGGCGGGGATTCTCTGGCTGGCTGGAGCAGCATCTAATAACCAACTCGCAAAATAAAACAAAATAAAAACAAAACAACAAACACGAAAACACCGGACATTATGATACAGACTTATAATTTGCACCGATGTTTTTTCGAAATTCTATACACGAAAACTGAGCGCGAGAGCCCTCGGTGCGCCTGCGGCTTTGTATGTGTAAAAATTCTTTTTACACATACAAATCTTTTTTACGCACGCACAAATTCTTTTTACACATACAAATCTTTTTTACGCACGCACAAATTCTTTTTACACATACAAATCCTGATTTACAAGTACAGAATATTTATGACCACATTTTGAGCCCATACATTTTGAGCCCATAGCCGTCGATTTCCCCAAATATCAAGCGTGGTCCGGTGGACACTTCGTGGTCCCATATATCCCACAATTCATAGCGCGGCGGTGGGTGTGGATAATTTTTGTCGGCAGAAGGGAGCGGCCGAAGAGTGAACTGTCAAAAGTAAGTACTGAATATTATGTCACTTATTTATGTGCGAATGTTTAAGAACATTAAAACATTACTGTTGGCCACATGTCGGGAAAGTTATGTGACATTAGTGATGTTTGTACTTTCAGCGGTAACTTGGTTTTATATGCTTTATATTTTCTGAGGTAAGTTGATCTATAGTGTTACATCATATTCTATAAGGATGTTTTGTGTTTGTGTACTTTCTGCCCAGTTTGACCCATTTAGCAGAAGTCAGCCTGTTTAAGGCTCTGATATCTATTCTGTATGACTTAAAGCAGTTATGACATGGTCTGATTTTCTCACCCAATAAAGGAATATTTAATATATCAGTCTACTCTTCATTCTATCAGAAACAGTTATCACAGCTCGTACATTTTCTTTTTACACATATATGTAAGCATTGAGCCAAATTTAGTAATGCCAACATATTAAAAGAACAATGTTTGTCTCTTATATATAATACATCTGTATATACACTGTCAGAGATACTTGTCTTTGACTGAAGATTTAAGGTGATAGGAAATATAAATAACTGCTACTTGCATCTTTGACCCAGAGTTCAAGCTGATATGTACATATATATATACACATATATATATCTGACAATACATATAATATTGTCCATATTATATTAACATTACCACAGTGAGATGACTTTAGTCTCATGAACAACATTAGCTAATCATTATTTACGAACTAATCTTAAAATGACTGTTCAGTACAGAAATGAAGCCCAACTATCATGTTTTACAGTCCTGTGGTCTCAACTAATCAAAGTGATGTCATGACAAAAATGAATGACCAACAAAACATTTTTTCTCCTTCATTTCTGTCAAACAATGCTGTATGAAACGTTTCTCGCGGTTAGTATCATGGTTGCTAGGCAACCTGAACAGCGCGATGAAGGCTAGACCGTCCCATTTCACAAGCCTCTCACTTCCGCACTTCCCGTACTTGTAGTACGCACCGTACGTAGTACGCGTAGTGTGCGTACTTCAAGCGTGCAGACCCTGAATTGGGACACAGCCATTGACAGAAAATGGATTTCCGTGCGCGATCTTCTGCCATGCGCACCCGAGTTACGAGCTTACCGCGGGCGTTTGCGCATGCGCGAATTCCCGTGCATTCGAACGGCTTACCTCATAGACGTCTTTGATGTGTTACGTCAAAGAAGTCCTTTAATGTGGTCTTCCTTTGATCTGGGAAAGTCCTTAAATAGGAGCCAAGCTAAGTCAAAAGGTTATCACTACCAGAGACCCCCTTGACAGTAGTTACATGTCAAACTTACCACGCTCTTTCAATTCAGAAAGTTTAGCATTTCAGGAAGATTTTAACAGAGAGAATCCGTGTGAAATAACAATGTGTGCAACACAGGATTATAATACTCAAACCCCACTGGTCGTATCAACAGATGAGCTGTTACCGATTATTAAGAACGCCTTCAACAAGCTCTCTGATGTACAGTGGACTTTAATAGAAAATGGAGCTTGGGATTCTGATATTCAAGCAGTTTTGGCTGATATGATTGCTGAAATTATACAGATCACCTCAGCCAACATCTTGAGACGTGCTCTTCCCATCATTCAGAGCGATGCATCTGCAGATATAGAAACAAATCCATCATTTGGTGACTCCATCTCAACCGCTATTGCGAACGTGCTCAACATCCCTAAGCAGATATGTGAGAGTGCTAAGAAGCTGACAAAGATGGTTGAGGAGGAGATTTCAAATAAGGTCAAATTGATAGTCACCCTGGTCAGAGAGAACTCCAATTTACCGCCAGACCCCGCTGTTTACGTCAGTGGAGCAATTCTGAATATTAGAAAACTGCGTGTCATGGTTTCTCATGCACTCTCATGCTTGAAAAGATACGCAAGTAAACTGAAATGCTCGTGCATGGGAAAGGAAAGCGATTCAAGTAAATCTGAATCCAGCAAAGACAGCATTGAGTCCGGCATCTCAGCTGAATTGGCCACCCTGGAGGTTAGTGAGATTCTGACCAAATGGATTCAAGATTCTGATTTTACAGATGATGAATTATCGGATGATGACAGAGATATGGAAAGTGAGCCACCCGCTAAAATAGAGAAACTTTTAGAAAAGAGAGAAAGTTCAGAAAGTGGGGAATGTGCAGAAGTTGAAAGGCAGGCAGAAAGTATTACACCTAAGACCGAAAAGAAGAAATTGTAGATGACATTGTCAATATTATACTTGACAATCTCCAGTGTTCTGACACTGATTATTCTTGCCACAGTGAGAAATGTACCTCACCCCAATCTAGAGCCAATGTGGGAATCATCTTTGATAAAGTGAGAGAGTTTTTTACCTCACGTGCTCCTTCCGCACCACAAAAATCCCGCAAACTGCATTTTTCCAAGTTTGCAGGAAAACATTTTCAAAAGATGAAGGGGGAGCTGAAAACAACAGTGAAGAAGAGCAAAAATTATTTTATTAGTCTGTCAAAGGTAACCCACTCCCCTGAAACTGAGAGAACAGGTTCCCACGACAGTATGAGTTTCAACCTCCCAGGTTCAGCATGCGAAACTCCTCGTTCAAATTCTAGCATGTCTGTCCGTGCCCCTTCTAGAAGCTCATCTACTCTGGAAAGCATGATAAAATCTTCTACTCCGACTAGCTTTAATGTCATCAAATCTAACATTAGTGACATATACAGCGAGTTCACAAAAGAGAAAGAACATGACATTATCCAAGAAAGGCTCGAAAACATTAAAATAAGTGAGAAAGTGAAAAATTTCTCAAGAGAATTGACAGAGAAAATGTACGACCATTTAATGAAAAGTCGTGTATACCAAATTCCCACAACTTTTATGGGTAGAAGTCTATCAGACTCTGTCATCTCCAGGACACCACAGCCAGTAGCTGAATCGAGAGTTTATTTTTCTCCTGAAGTCCTCTATGTAATCATAGAAGATGCAATTGGAAAGTTTTTGCAGAAGATTCTGCTTTTGGTTGATGATGAAACAATAGATGAAATTGTTCAGAGCGAAAAAGTGTCTGATGCTGTCCAATATATCCAAAAGGTCAATGCAAAAGGACAGACACGGGCAAAAGACACAGAATCAGACTATTTTCAAAAAAGTGGCAGAGAATCTACAAAACCCTGTCCTTCTAGACCAGCGTCTCTGGAAAAGCAGGTCAAGTCACCAGAGAAAAGCTCAACATCCTCTCGTTCAAGTTCAACACCAGTTCTCAAGAGGATGGAGGAGGAAATGTCTGGAAAGTCAGAGGACAGATTCTCCAAAAAGCTTGAGGACATACCCTCGGAAAAGTCTGAGGAGAAACCCTCAGAAAAGTCTGAGGAGAAACCCTCGGAAAAGTCTGAGGAGAAACCCTCGGAAAAGTCTGAGGAGAAATCCTCGGAAAAGTCTGAGGAGAAATCCTCGGAAAAGTCTGAGGAGAAACCCTCGGAAAAGTCTGAGGAGAAACCCTCGGAAAAGTCTGAGGAGAAACCCTCGGAAAAGTCTGAGGAAAAGCTCTCAGACGTGTCAGACGAGCTTGTCTTCCAAATTATAGCTAGTCTCTTGGTTCAGTACAAAAAGAGCCTAAAAAAGCCTTTGGCTTCAATCCCTAACGAAAAATTCAAAGACATTGCTGACCATCTCAAGAACTTGGTGCAACCTGAAATCAGCAGTGAGGGGTCTGTAACTAACCCTAACCCTAACCCTAATCTGGACAAGAATGTGAGTCAGTTGACCAAAAAATTGCTTAAAGGACTCATCAAGGAGTTTGGCTCCCCAGAACAGGTCATGAATGCTGCTTTAGCATGTGATAGTTCATTTGACGAGGCTATTTTAAAGCACTTGAAAATCAATTTGGGTGTCCTCACAAGTCCTCGACAAAAGTCCAGAATTGCCAGGTTCTTTTCAGCAGTGGGAAGAGCCATTATGAAACCCTTCAGATGCTGTTTTAAGGGCAGCGATGACTAAAGAGCTTGACTTTTCCACTGCCTTGCTTCTCTCAAAATCTTGAAGCAGAAATTATCCAAAAACTGACTTGAATCAAATCGTCATAGCATCAAATCAGAACTTAATCAAATGCAATTGGCCCTAATAGTTTTCCTAAAAAAACTATTATATCTTCACTGTGTTTCCTTTGTGTTTTCCATCTGTTACGCCCCCAGTCTAGGCGGGTGGAGGCGCACATAAAGGTTGGAAGAGAGAGAGACAAATACCCGCCCTGGTTCCCAAGCCAAACATCCAAAAACCAGTTGTGAGTAAAAAAAGTGATTTTATTAAAGGTGATGAAGCATAGCTCCAGGGTGAACCCAGGCCAAAACAATAAACAAAACCAACTAAATCCCACCGGAGAAAACTAACTAAACCCTATGAAAGAAATAAAACAAACAAATGACAATACTAACCCTCGCTCCCTAACCCGGAAAACAGGAGAAAACTGTTCAAAGAAAAAGGCGGCTCACCCCTTCTGCTTCAGCCTACAAGTGCCTAAGCACTAAGTTAACCCACTAGGAGCTGCTCTCACTGAACACGCTCACACAAATACACAACAAAAGGTAAAAGCTGGAAACCAGGCCAGGACCGCGTCGGCTGTCAAAACCGCTTGCTTCGCTTCTCTCTCTCTCTCTCCGGAACTGTCAGAGCGGCTTTTGAACGTGGGCACGTGCTCCACGGGCCAATCAGCCGCCGCTACTCTTCATTAGAGGATGGACCTGCAAAGAGTCTAGAACACAGTAGAGAGACAGAACAAGACAGCACACAGTGGTCATATGGCCGCAGCCGTAACACCCCCCTTCCCAAAATCAAAGACATCGCCCTTGTAGATGTTTTGACATTCACGTTTAAAGGAAGGTACGGGACAGTGCATCCGCCAACACATTCTCTGTCCCCTTTTTATGGCGGATGTCCAAATTGAAATCCTGCACCAGAAGAGACCATCTCATAAGCCTTTGGTTCGAGTTCTGCATACGCATTAGGAACACCAGGGGGTTGTGGTCGGTATAGACGATCACAGGCGAGGGGCTGGAACCGACATACACCTCAAAATGCTGCAATGCGAACAGCAGAGAAAGGGCCTCTTTTTCAATCGTGCTATACCTTCGCTGATGGACATTGAATTTTTTTGAGAAATAGCCGATTGGGTGATCCACACCATGTTGGTCTTCCTGTAGCAGTACAGCACCTGCTCCGTTTGCACTGGCATCCACCTCCAATTTAAAAGGGCGCGCAAAATCAGGGGCAGCCAGCACTGGCGCACTGCACAGGAGCGCTTTAACAGCCAGGAACGCACTCTGACACACAGAAGACCACACAAAAGGTTTCAATACACTAGTGAGGCCAGTGAGGGGTGCGACCACTTCCGCGAAATTTCGGCAGAAACCCCGGTAGTAGCCCACCATGCCGAGAAAACGGCGGAGCTCACGCCTAGTACGAGGGGCAGGGAAGTCCAGTATGGCTTGGATTTTGGCCAGAAGAGGGCGCACTTGGCCCTGACCCACCTGCTTCCCCAGATATGTCACCATGGCTTTACCGAAATCACACTTGGCGAGATTGAGGGTAAGGGATGCCCTTCCCAAGCGATGGAACACGTCAGTGAGTGTTTCTATATGCTCTGACCAGGTGTCTGAGTGAGCGACAATATCATCTAGGTACACTTCACACTTGCGAACGCTTCCCAACACAATGTTCATGAGTCGTTGGAATGTGGCGGGGGCGTTGCGCAACCCGAAAGGCATGACAGTGTACTGCAGAAAATGGTCAGGAGTGACAAAAGCAGAGATTTCGGCTGCACGTGATGTTAGAGGAACTTGCCAATAGCCCTTTAACAAGTCCAGCTTAGTGACAAACTTCGCAGAACCGACCCTATCAACACAATCTTCCATTCTGGGAAGAGGATATGAGTCAGGCTTGGTCACGCTGTTCACCTTCCGAAAATCTGTACAAAACCGTGGGGTCTTGTCCGCTTTAGGCACTAGGAGACACGGGGAACTCCACGCGCTAGAGCTAGGAACAGCAAGACCATTCTCCAACAGATAAGAGACCTCTGTCTGGAAAAGAGCACGTTTAGTGGGATTCACCCGGTAGGCATGCTGCTTGATTGGAGGATGGCCCCCCACATCGATGTCATGCTCCAGCACGGTAGTACAGGATGGAGTGTCCGAGAAAAGATCAAGATGATTCTCAATCAACTGACACACATCATCTTGAACATCATCATCTAGATCTTTTAGATGGGACCTGAGGTCACTTAGGATTTCAGAGTTTCTAAGACGTGCGCAGCCCTCCGCACAACCGAAAACTAAATCATCATTTACGGGGTCATACCGGGCTTCTAAACCTGGCACCCCCACAGTCGCAACTGTTGACACACCACCAGCAAAGTAGGGCTTCATCATATTAATATGACACACACGACATTTTTTCCTTCGCTCTGGGGTGTCGATGACATAATCCGTGTCACTCAACTTTGCCTGCACCGTATACGGACCACTGAACTTTGCCTGGAGAGAAGGACCAGGGACCGGTAGAAGTGTTAACACTTTATCACCAACCTCGAATTTCCTTTGCACAGCTTTCTTATCAAACTTCCTCTTCATCTTACCCTGCGCTGCAACGAGAGCATCGCGTGCGATTGCACATGCTTTATGCAAACGCTCTCTAAAAGAGCTAACATAGTCCAACACATTTACCTTAGGAGCGTCTGTGTCGGACAGAAAATTCTCCTTGAGTAGAAGCAACGGGCCACGCACTGTGTGACCGAACACCAGCTCAGCAGGGCTAAATCCTAGTGACTCCTGCACGCTTTCCCTCACCGCTAAAAGGAGCAGCGGCAACCCCTCATCCCACTCCTTTCCAGACTCAAGGCAGAATTTTCGCATCATGGATTTCAAGGTCTGGTGAAACCGCTCAAGTGCCCCTTGAGACTCTGGATGGTAGGCACTGGATTTTTGATGTTTAACACCGAGCGACTGCAAAACTTGAGCAAAAATCTTAGACATGAAATTAGAGCCTTGGTCGGTTTGGACAACCTTTGGCAACCCGAAAGTGGAAAAGAAGTTCACTAACGCTTTAACCACTGATTTAACTTTAAGGGTGCGCAATGGAATTGCCTCGGGAAAACGTGTAGCAACACACATCAAAGTCAAGAGGTACTGGTGGCCCGATTTTGTTTTAGGGAGTGGACCAACACAGTCGATGAGTATGTGTTCAAAAGGTTCCCCTAAAACTGGGATGGGGTGTAATGGAGCGGGTGGAATGACTTGGTTAGGCTTACCGCTAATCTGACAGGTGTGGCAAGAACGACAATACTTAGCAACGTCACTCTTCAGTCCTGGCCAAAAGAAATGGCGCAGAATGCGGTGGTAGGTTTTCCTAATACCTAAATGTCCAGAAAAATTGTCATGGGCAAGACTAAGAACTTTGTGCCGGTACTGTTGAGGCACCAGAACCTGCTTAGACACATTCCAACCCAGATCACCAGCTGCAGGCGGATACCAGGTACGCATCAACACATCATCCTCAACACTATAAACACGAGGGTACTGGTCACTAGAGTGGGCAGCTGAAAAACAACCCACCAGAGTCGGGTCACTGTGTTGTGCCAAAACAAAATCCTTTTTGTTAACTCCGGAAGGCAGTTGAGATGTCACAGATGGGCTAGCAGACAGCATCGCCTCCGAGTCGCCCATTAGCGGGTCACAGGGTTTAGATTCAGGCTCCGGCTCACCACCAGCGCAGAGAAAAGAATCCGACAAATCAACGTCGCCATACCTGCGCTTGTGCGCGCGAGTTACTGCGCAGGCAGGAAAAACAGAGTGGGAGCACTCCGCAGCAGGGTCAGATATCAAAGTATCAGGCACAGGATCCTCAACCACTCTCGGGGTGAAAAACACTTTCCCATTTGCTAAATCATTCCCCAAAATCATCGCAACACCGGGCACTGGCAGATAATCGCGCACTCCAACCGTTACCGGACCCGAAACGAGCGGCGATTGGAGAAACACCTTGTGTAGCGGTACTCGCAACACATCCATTTTCACTCCCCAGACAAGAGCATCCGAACCACAAAAAGAGAAATCAGAAAAAGGCAAAATACCCCTCAAAATAAGTGTCTGCGCGGCTCCGGTGTCACGCAGAATCGTGATCGGCACCCGATCCTCCTCCTTGCCGTTCAGAGAAACAAATCCTTCCGACACAAAAGGACGGTAGCTGTCATCAAAGCTGTCACTTCTCACTTCATTGTCAGGTGAAGTGGAAGCAGACATAGAACGAACGAAACCAACACTTTTCGGCTTCCTTACCGTGTGAGCCTGCTCCTTGCGCTGTAGTGATGGACAAGCAGCGACAAGGTGACCGATTTCATGACAATAGAAACATTTGCGGTCTGACACAGGAATAGCAGCAGAACGCGTCTGTCGCTTAGGAGAAACCCTATAACTTTTGGCATGCTGAGTCGGGGAAACGCACTCACGGCGTGCTGTCGAGAGTGATGCGCGATGGGTTAACACAAATTCATCGGCAAGAACAGCGGCTTTAGACAGTAACTCCACCTTCTGTTCATTAAGGTACACCACAATACTTTCAGGGAGACATGTCTTAAACTCCTCCAACAGGATCAACTCCTTCAGCTCGGTAAAGTTCTTTACTTTACTGGCAGCCAGCCACTTATCAAATAAGACCGCTTTCTCACGTGCAAACTCCACAAATGTTTGTCTGTCGGACTTGCTACAGGCACGAAACTTTTGCCGGTAAGCCTCCGGGACTAACTCATAAGCCCGCAAAATAGTGGATTTGACAACCTCATAATCCAGACTGTCAGCAATGGAAAGACTCGCACAAACCTCCTGCGCTCTTCCTACTAATTTGCATTGCAACAACAGACTCCAGACATCCTTTGGCCATTTTAAAGTGGTTGCGATGCGCTCAAAAGCAGTGAACACGAATCAACCTCCCCCTCCCTAAAAGGAGGTACCAAAACAATTTGCTTGCTAGCGTTAAACTGGTCAACAGTGGAAGTGTCGGGGAGTGTACTCACAGGGACGGGAGTAGCGTCTCTCGCTCGAGAAGGATCCAGCTCCATAGCTCGTATGCGAAGATGCATGAGCTCAACTTCCTTAGCCTTAGCCTCCAGCTCCACCTCCTTCAAGCGAAGGGCAAGCTTAAGATCCTCCGTCACCAAACCCGCCGCAACCTGGCTAATCGGGTCAAATGTAGGAGACTGAACGGCGACAGGAGCCTCCGCCCCCGACGTCATTCGCCCCTTGGAAGGTTTCGGGACGGCCCCAGCAGCTTCCGCCCCCACCGCCGTCTCCAAACTCCCAGACCCACCCGGCGAAGTTTTCATCCTCCCAAACACTCCCCTGTCCACCAGTTTGTCCACCAAACACTGTTTAATTTCCGCCTTCTTAGAATTCAACGGAACATCCACATTGAATAAATTAGCCACTAATAGCAAATCCGCTTTTGTGCACCGCTCCAACTTCTCAATGGAGGGCTGTTGTGCAAAATCATCCATGTCAAACGACATCACGAGCAAAGCAAAAAAGAAAAACACAACCTTGCAGACAACTAACAGCATCCGCTCACTAAAGGGCCGCAAAACACGCGCCTAACGATAGACGAATGAAACTCTCCGTCACCCACACACCCTCAATGACTCTTCCCCCACCGCAAAAGCGAAAAGGAAGCGAACCAATCACACGAACAAAAAGGGACGAGCCCCCATTTATGTTGCGCCCCCAGTCTAGGCGGGTGGAGACGCACATAAAGGTTGGAAGAGAGAGAGACAAATACCCGCCCTGGTTCCCAAGCCAAACATCCAAAACCAGTTGTGAGTAAAAAAGTGATTTTATTAAAGGTGATGAAGCATAGCTCCAGGGTGAACCCAGGCCAAAACAATAAACAAAACCAACTAAATCCCACCGGAGAAAACTAACTAAACCCTATGAAAGAAATAAAACAAACAAATGACAATACTAACCTCCCTAACCCGGAAAACAGGAGAAAACTGTTCAAAGAAAAAGGCGGCTCACCCCTTCTGCTTCAGCCTACAAGTGCCTAAGCACTAAGTTAACCCACTAGGAGCTGCTCTCACTGAACACGCTCACACAAATACACAACAAAAGGTAAAAGCTGGAAACCAGGGCCAGGACCGCGTCGGCTGTCAAACCGCTTGCTCGCTTCTCTCTCTCTCTCTCTCTCCGGAACTGTCAGAGCGGCTTTTGAACGTGGGCACGTGCTCCACGGGCCAATCAGCCGCTCGCTACTCTTCATTAGAGGATGGACCTGCAAAGAGTCTAGAACACAGTAGAGAGACAGAACAAGACAGCACACAGTGGTCATATGGCCGCAGCCGTAACACCATCGTACCCAGCCAGCCGCAGCAGATGGCTGCCCCTACATGAGTCTGGTTCTGCTGGAGGTTTCTGCTTTTTATGGCAGTTTTTCCTCCCCACTGTCGCCAAGTGCTTGCTCATAGGGGATCATTTGATTGCTGGAATTTTCTAAAGAAGGTGTTTTGAACTGTAAGGTAGAGGTCCTACAGGCCCTCCACCTTACAGTTCAAAACACCTTCAGGAGACTTCTTAGTTAATTGGCACTATAATGAAATAATAAAAATTAAAATTAAAACAAGTTGACTTTTGTTGTCTTTTCTTGATGTCAACCACATATTTAAAAAATTGTAGTATATGTGTACTCTGCTCATCAGTACTTCTATTTTATAATTTGATATAGTGATCATTCTGTCTTAAAACCAAACCTTCTGCTCAACTGTTCACAGTAGAAAAGTTGAACATTTATAATGGTTGCTGTAAATTTTAGCTTCATATATCAGATACTTTCCTGTTTTTAAATGTTGGTTTAATAACAACCAATATCAGTCTACTTTATTTTATTTTATTTTATTTATTTATTTATTTATTTTACAAATCTTCCGTTTTCATTTATTTCTCTTTCTTAAATGTTTTTGAATCTTTTGTTTGTTGGTGTCAGTAGCGGTTTTAGATACGGGCGACACGGGCGGTTGCTCGGGGCGGCATCGTGATGGGGGGCGGCATCACAGGCATCGGCAAAAAAATTTTTTTTTTTAAAAAATGCTCGTACTCATGCTGCCCCGACGGCAGCCAGCGCATATTGGGAATGTCATAGGGACCGATCGGTTTTCTATCGCCCATTTGCTGGGAGTAAGGGCGCCCTCCGCTTGCGAGGTGCGCCTGCTGCTTGCGGCACAGGGAGGAGAGGGCGGGGCGGCGGGGGATTCTCTGGCTGGCTGGAGCAGCATCTAATAACCAACTCGCAAAATAAAACAAAATAAAAACAAAACAACAAACACGAAAACACCGGACATTACGTGAGAGCCCTCGGTGCGCCTGCGCGCTGCTGAAGTCAAAGTAAACTTTGTCGTCTCCGCTACATACAGTCCAGTATATAGAGAGACGAGACGACGAGGCTCCAGTTACAGCAGTGCAAATAAACGAACAATAAATATAGTAGAGTAAGAAAATAAATATACACTTTAGGACTCGGGGTAAAGGGATCAATAACAATTTAAAATTTATAATTTACAGTTTGATGATTTAAAGTCTCACACATAACCCGTCGAAAGGGGAGGGAGACCTGCTGCTTCCAAATAGAGCACATTTCATTCATAATGTTGTAAATCCAAGCCCATTATGTATTCATGATTTGAATCCTGGGTTGTGTGAAATCCCAGAAATACACCCTAGACAAAGTTAATCTGTGAACTAAGGTGTAGGTCTATTAGGTTATGTTGTGGTGATCCTCTGGTTGAGGGATGGGTGTTCATACTGGAGTGCAAAATTAAAACCAATGGAAGATGGACAAGAAAAGTTCAAAGCCATCAGGTGCTCAGTTTAGAAAAAAGAGAAAAGAAGAGGAGGAGAAACGAACAAATGATACAGGTAAACAGATGTGTCATTGGATAATGGCAGGTCATCCTGAAACAATCAGAATCAGAATACTTTATTAATCCCTAAGGAAATAATGTGGGTTACAGTTGCCCCAAGAAGAAATGGTAAAAATAGTAACAGTAACAGACTAAACTCCAAACAATACATTATGTTACAGATTTTAATATTAATTAATTATTGTCAGTTGTTGATTTGTCCTGTTCTCATTGTATGACGAATTATGATGGCTGTTTAGTAGCCGTTTGCATACTATGCATCTCTCTCTCTCTTCATATGTGTGTGTGGACAACAGTTTTATGTTAATGTACAATCCCTAACATGTTTGTGTGTGTGTGTGTGTGTGTGTGTGTGTGTGTGGGGGGGGCAGAGGGAGTGTTCGCCCAGGGCGCCAAACAGGCTAGGACCGCCACTGTTCATAGTTAGACCAGGACCAACGCTACCACAAACACTGGAGCTGCTTTAACTTTTTTGGCCACTTGGGGGCAGTAGAAACAAGCTGTGACCACTACACTGTCAGATTATTGCCTTCTCTGTGTTGCTAGTTACCAGCAGGTGAATTTTACGTCCAGCTGATACCAATATTCACTATCCTGTCCCCTATCATGCGTTGTCATCAATGAATTACTCCACTCAACAGTAAAAGAGTGGGTTTTAGCCTCAGTTAGGTTCAGTTTTGCAGGATGATTGGACGATAATGAAGCAAAGAAAACCAAAATAAATAAAATAAAAATCTGACAAAAGAAGAAGAAGACACCTCATCATTTCTTCTCCTGCCCATTCAAGATGAAATACTGGATTTATCGTCTCGCCATGCCTGTGAAAATGTCAGGCACTTCTTTGAGCCGACCTTGTTCCAGTTTTACTCGGCAGACTCTTGTGTCATTCAGCGGATCGTGCGCCTTCCTGTCAACAGAGTCCGACTGAACAAAACGATCGTGTTTCGGGTCAGAAACGTATGCCATTTTGCTGTTTTTGCAAGGCTGTGGTGATTCCCGTGATGCTCTCTCTCACGTACCAGAAGAAAACAGTCTCTTTAATAGAGAGAACATCCCAGATAGGACCTTTAGACATTAAAGAAAAGAAGTGACTCAAATCTTCAAAATCCGTTTTTGCTTTCCAGTCACATTTCTTTGGGGTTTGGGGGGGTTTGTCCGACAGAAACCTGGCAGCTCTCACCCTGAGCAGAGCAGCGCTGCATCTAAATGCTCTGAAGTTCTTTTCTTAAACTGTTCCCTAAAAGCCAAGAGGGGAGGTTTCGTTGCTGGCATGTAAGCATGGTAGGGACGCAGCTGGGGCTCAGGCAAATCCTGGCATGCAAACCCAACAATATACATTAAAGGTTCCATAAAAGATTAGATTAATGGCTGCTTGCTTAGAAGTCATTTAGCCATTTTTGTCTGAGGATTCTAAGAAGTCCTTGTGTAGACGGAAATACAGCAGTGCACTTGTTGATGACGTACCTGATTGTCCATGCTCTGAGGCTCTGAACACACATATGGTGGAATGTTAACCAAACAGAGGCATTTTAACAATATAGTGGTATCATAATCAGAGAAATGGCTTGGTATCATTAGATTGTGCTAGTTAGTCAGGCATGAAACTGGCACTGTTAGAGGCTTATATCCAGCACAGTGCAACAGTTTCACAGAGAAGTCCAGTGTTTCTCCTGTTTTAATTAACATAATGTGTCACAAATAAAAATTACATTTACAGATTTTCTGCCACACCATTAAAACATGAGGGAGGCTCATACTGAACATGACCAAAGTTTCTAATATGTGCAAACAATCCCTGTCAGCCAAAAGCTCTTCTACTGATCTATATGAGCCAAAGGAGAGCTAGGTGGTTGTTACCTTTTCCAGAATGAGGATATCCTTATAGAGTAATCTCAGGCACTAAAGCCCCACCCACCTGCTGTTCAGGCTTGCGTGTGAGGGGCAGCCAATCAGAGTAAAGTTGGCTCAAAGGTCGGGTGGCCTTTAAGAGAAAGAAGCTTGAACAGCTTTTCAGGTTGAAAAAAGGATTATTTTGAACTGTGAATCATGCAAAGCTACGCTAGAGTAAAAATATTATTAGAACATCAGAATAACCGTAATTGGTCCCCTTTAACTCAGCCCAATCTGAAAAGCAAAGGCAGTCCTGTTTGCGTCTCGTGAACCATATCAAACAGGAGCATTCCAGGTTCGAACCGCGTAAAGAGACTACATATGTAAAAGCAGCTGTAATCGCAAGTTACCGTCACCACGCAGGAAAACATTATTTTAACAGTATCACAACTTTCCATCTTTGTTACCAGCAACTTCACGTGTAAAACAACCTATTATCTATTATAACTTAATAATTTTAAACAGCTGTAACGTGGAGAATATTCTGGAACATGGTAGAGTATTTAAACACACAAAGTCATCCTTTCACTGATTGGCAAATATGAATGCTGTCTATGGAGTATGAAACGACTTGCCTTAAACAGAACTCCACATTGTCAAAACACCAAATCATGAACTATCTACTATCTACAATGACTAGCGTGCGCCTCTCCAGCAGATTTCCAGAGCTTTATATGGTCACTACTAATTACTGTTATTGTTTTTCCTCTAATTTGATATCCTTTTGTGTGTGTGTGCACTCATCTGCTAAAAAAACCCTCTCCGAGCAGGATGAGCTTGCCCTTCCTCACTGGACCTCTTTATCTCATTGTATTTGTTCAATAAACCAGAAACTTATAGTTCTGGAGTCAGACCTGCGTCACTAATCGTTCTAATAATAGAGTCGGCATCTGAGCCTGTACCAGTGGTTCATGGACGTGCAACCTAACAAAGCTAACGTGCGGTATAAAGAAACAGATTGTACTGTGGCTCTGCAAAAAAAAAAAAGGGTCACATTACATTCGGGAAAACTAAAATCTGCTGCTAAACTGGAATACTGCTTTGGACATCAGAGTGGCTCTAACCTTTAAAAGGTTTTCCAGCTAAATAGCAGCTCCCAGAGCCACCATGACACGCACACCTCTGAAAGCAGAATAAAGTGCTACAAAACAAACAAATTCATCGTCTTGGTTAATTTGGGTGTATCAGCCACGCCACTTTGAGCAGTGGAAGCAAACAGTGTGCATTACAAGCAGCAGGAATACTTGCGAATGCACTTCACTCTCCCCTGCCTCTCAGACTGGAGCAGGGCAAAGGAGAGGGTGAAAAGACAGAGAGGGGAGAGAAGGGAGAGCTCAGAGGCAAACCTGCCATTAAGAGCTCCCCTGCTTTACCGAGAGGCTCAGGGCGAAAGAAAAAAAAACGGGAAAAAAATTCGTACTAACAAACGGATTTCTTTGCCTTTTCATTGCCTCGCATCTCCTCCTCCTCCACCGCCCCCAGCTTCTTCTTTTCTCCTCGCTCAATCCTCCTTTACCCCCTTGGGCCTCTTCTCACACCTCCCCCATCACTCCTCAGCTGTTTTTAGGACAGAGTCGTCTCCGAGGATCTTACAGAGCTCGTTGAGGCGATTCTGCATCTCGGGAATGCCGGCCAGCTGGGCCTCCAGCCGCTGCTTCTCCTCGGTGAGGGAGAGGCGCGTTGCCGTGTCCAGCTGCTCAAAGCGCCAGCCTCCTTCCCCGTCAAACTGCAGCAGGTGGGTGTGGTACTTCCTGGAGGTGGGGAAGAAGGATTAGAAACAAAGAAAAGATTTGCTCCCTACTACACTCTGAAGAAGCTTGTCTGCCACCAACTACATTAGTATTTATGGACCAAAATATTCCCCCAGTGTGACGAGGCTTACCACAGGGAGGGTCTGTGTGTGATGGAGAGCAGGGAGATGCCGGCATCCTTGGCGGCCTGGAAAATCTTTCCTTCCACGTCAATGCTCACAGCGCTGGTGCACTCATCCAACAGGGCGTATTTAGGCCTGACAGACAGGGGAAATGGTTTTAAGTTGGTGCCATGCATCCACTCCATGCAAACGGATTGGTTATGATATAACCCATAAACAAGATCAAACTGTTACAGCAGATGAACTATAGTTTTAAAGGGGCTACTTCTAGAGTAGCTTATCATGAGTCCAAGTTCAAAGTAAGCCTATGTTATCTTGTACTAGGCTTCAGTGGAGCTCACTTTATCCTCTGAACCAAGCTGTCTTAGCTTCTTTTTTTAGGGCAGCTTTCCTGTGATTGGCTGCCATTTGCAAACACATGATTTGAAAACAAGAGGGTGTGGCCTCTGAGCTCACAGCCATAGCTGTGTGCCTGTGATAGTCATAATGAAGTCCTCTCTATTAGTCCAAAAGCAAAAGCAAAAAAACAAAACAAAAAACCCATTTAAAACCTGCAATTTGCCTCACAGGCATTACCTGCATATATACTGATCTCATTATTTGGCCACATTCATTATGAGCATCCACCATTTATAGAGTTATTATGTGCAAATATGTAAACGTTGAAAAAACACACTTTAGTTTACTCTTCAGCATTCGAATTTTTAGCAGTAACTCCTTCTGTGAAAACAGCCAATGGGCTACACGCTAAGAAATGTTAACCCGTAAGTTATTTCTCCTTACCTGTGGTAGAACATGCGGGCCATGCCCATCCTCTGCTTCTCACCTCCTGACAGCACATCCTTCCAGTCCAGCTCAGCATCCCAGCCTGAATAAAAAAGGAGGTATTGCAGAGTAAGCAAGATGTTTTTTGAGTGTTCTTTTTTTTGTAATGATCCTCTGAACTAAAAGATTATCACCAGGGGGCAGGATTTAACTGTTTTTAGCCTTGACTATGAGAGGAAATAAGAATATGTTTGTAAACACTTGTGTGGATCACTCACTGCACCATCTTGTGGTACAAGTTGGTATAACATGAAAGCACAGCCAGACCCTATTTCAGCATCAGCTGTTATCCCTTCAGAACTATACAGAGCTGCAAAAAAGTATTTGCCTGATTGCTTATTTTTGTATATTTGTCACACTTACACGTCTCAAACATCACACAAATTTCGATACTATACAAAGATGACCGAGTAAATACAAAATGCAGTTTTTAAATGATGATTTCATTTATTAAGCGAAAACAGCTATCCAAACTAACCATCCTGGGCCACCCTTGTCAGCAGGGCTGCAATCAAGTGTTGCGATGATTCAGTTCAATTCAGTTGAATTCAATTTAATTTATACAGTGCCAAATCACAACAACGGTCGCCTCAAGGGGCTTTATATTATAAGGTAAACCCTACAATAATACATACAGAGACACACACAACAATCATATGACCCCCTATGAGCAAGCACTTTGGCGACAGTGGGAAGGAAAAACTCCCTTTTAACAGGAAGAAACCTCCAGCAGAACCAGGCTCAGGGAGGGGCGGGGCCATCTGCTGCGACGGGTTGGGGTGAGAGAAGGAAGACAGGATAAAAGACATGCTGTGGAAGAGAGACAGAGATTAATAACAAGTGCAGAGATTCAGTGCAGAGAGGCCTGTTAACACATAGTGAGTGAGAAAGGTAACTGAAGAAGAAATACTCAATGCATCATGGGAATCCCCCAGCAGCCTACACCTATTGCAGCTGTCACTACCCGATCCGTACCAGAAACCCGATCGGTACCACGCATGCGCAAATCTTACGTCACTTCCTCTATTTGCCAACATTGCGACAGTTAATGTATTTGAGTGACACGGTTAGCGCCCAGTTAGCTCCTAGCATTTCTCAACAGCTCTGCCTCCTTTTCGACAGCCCGGGACAGTTAAAGAATGGATAATCCGTTTACAAACAAATTCATGCTTTTCTCCTCAACAGAGAGAGTCCCCCGATTGAACAACAGCGCCGTAAAATAAGAAGAATGGCGCCGAATTACAGACTTAATATAATACAGACTTAGCAATATGTCACGTGAAGATTCATCAGCCAGATTAAGTGTTTACTGACAATTGACAGTGATAGCGGACATCATCATCACTATTCCAACAATCCTCTCCGCACAGACAAGCAAAAACACACTCGACTATCACTAAATCAAATTAAACATGCATTTGTAATGACGCTACTTCAGTTTACAATACGGTTCATTCGCTCGGTCAGCAGGTGGCGGTATCCTCGTACACTGGGGAGTAAACTGCCATTAAATGAAACAGAAGAAGAAGAAGAAAAAAATCTGCACATGTGCAGTACGGATCTTTTTATTTTTCGTTTTTGTCTACATTATATTGAAATGCTTCATTATTGCAAACATTTTAAGATATAGTTATTATTCTTAACATCTTAACAGATACTCTGACCTGTAACTATCGTAAAATGCTTCGACCGGAAGTAGACACCGTTCGCACATGCGTGGTACCTATCGGGTTTCCGGTACGGATCGGGTAGTGACAGCAGCATAACTAAGGGAGGATTCAAGGTCACCTGGTCCAGCCCTAACTATATGCTTTAGCAAAAAGGAAAGTTTTAAGCCTAATCTTAGGGCAGATGACTGGCAATGAGTCTTTCACAGCGCTGCAGAGGAATTCTGTTGCACTTTTCTTCGCAGAATTTTTAAAATTCAGCTCCATTGGAGGGTTTTTGAGTTTTTGAGGTCTTGAGGGTCATACTAATACCTCTCAAACTGGACTTTGAGTAGGCCACTCCAAAACTTTCATTTTGCTTTTTTGAGCCAATCAGAAGTAGACTTGCTGGTGTGTTTTGGAATCAGTGTCTTAACTCAAGTTTGCTTGAGTTTAAGGGCATTAACTGATTGCTGGACTTTCTTCTTCCTCTCCTGTAGAAATCATGGTTTCATCAACTATAGCAAGTCGTCTTGAAGGAGCAAAGCAGCCCCAGACCATCACGCTACCACCACCATGTTTGACTGTTGGAATGAAATGCTTTTTTTAATTAAATGCTTTGTTAGTTCCAAAAAGTTCAACTTTTGTGTCATCAGCCCACATAATATTTTACAAAAGTCTCTGTGATCATCAAGATGTTTTTTGACAAATGTGAAATGAGCCTTTTTGTTATTTTTGCAAGTGAGGCCTGCAGTGCTTTAGATGTTGGAGTGATTTTGGTACGCCAGCCAGTCCTCAGAAGCTTCACTAGTGTTTTCTCCAAGTTTTCTCTAGTTGTGGATAATGGCTCGCACTGTGGTTCACTGGAGACCAAAGTCTCAGAAATAGCCTCGTAACCATCTCCATAGTGATACAGTAGATGTCAATGACCGTGTTACCTATCTGTTCTTTAGATCGTGACATGATGTGTTGCTTTCGAGATCTTTTAGCCCACTTCACTTCATGTCCTATTTAAGTGATTTCTAGATTTAACACGTCTGGCATTATTCTGGGTGTGACTGGTGAAATTGTACGCATCTTTCCAAAAAATGTGTCTAATCACAATTAATTTATGATTAAACCCAGCAGTCCCTAAACCCCCGGGCCATGGACCGGTACCGGTCTGTGAGTCGTTTGGTACCAGGCAGTGAGAGTTGAGGCTCGGGTGTCAAATTGATGGTTTTCAGGGTTTTTACCGTTAACTCAGTTTCCCTGGGTCTTTTCCCGTGTTGTAGTTGTGTGTCTTATTTTGAAAGAAATATTTACGCGTTACCATAGCGACCAGAGCATCAAGGGGCAGAGAGGAGAATGTTACTCTCAATGTTGTTGGCGCATTTTAGGAGGACGCTGCTAATAAAGTTACACAATTACTCAGTGAATTCAGGTTATTATTATATTTATAAAAATAACACAGTTTTCATCTTGGTCGTATCATTTTATTTTGTTGTATTTATCTGCGACACCTTAAAGGCCGGTCTGTGTAAATATTGTCTGACATTAAACTGGTCCGTGGCGCAAAAAAGGCTGGGGACCGCTGATTTAACCTACCTGGCCCCCTTTTCAAATAAGGCCAAGTAGGTTAGGATAGCTTTAAACATAAAAAATAAACAAAATCATTTGAAAACTGCATTTTGTATTACATTGTTGCGCTCTACACAGATGTTTTAGAGAAGAAGTAATAGCAGTTTTTCAGTTTTTCTGCTGATAGCTTTAAAAAAATAACTACAGGAATTAACAACAAGCACATTTTAAGGTGGTGTTAGTTGGATGTTGTGGGATTATATATGATGACAGGAAATATTTTTTCTCCTTTGTTATATGAAACATGGAGAAGGCACTTAGAGTGTGATGGCACACAAAAACTAATGAGTAAAATCCATGAAAATGAAAACTGCAATACATGACTTCACATTAAATACTAGACTAAATTGTAAAGAGGTAAAGAGAAGACAAGGACTGATGGACTAAACACAATATCCTATTTGGTTATATTGCATGTCTTTGTGAGCCCATAATAATGTGACTGCATACACGTGGGCTAATTACCATGAGTAATGCAAACCTTTCCAAACTGTTTCACAGTGCAGCTATTCACACATTAAACCTTCTTGCGGCGCTAAGCTTGGTACAGTAGATGGTTCACAACAGTGTAACCATTTGTTCTGCAGGAGGGAGAGAGTGGCTGCCAATAGGTCACACACTCGAGTTTAGGGAACACCAATAATATGCGAGCTCAAGCTCCTGGCTGATGCACACAGTGTGTTTGATCTCAAACACCAGCGAAACTTTTCTTCACAGAAACTTAATGGTTTATAATTAAATGCTTAGGGTTTTTTCTTCCCACTGTTGCCAAGTGCTTGCTCACAAGGGGTCATCTGATTGTTCTCTGTTTTATTGTAGGGTCTTTACCTTACAATATAAAGTACCTTGTGCTGTGATTTAGTGACAAGGTTGCTTTAGCTCAGTAGTTGATTTTAATTTAGTATGTTGAGTTTTTTTTCTTATCTGGTGATTGTGTGTCTTTTGATTTGTGTGGTGAACTGCTGCTCTTTCATGGATAAATAAAAATAAAAGCCGTCTTACCTCCCTCTCTGTTGACAATGTGATTGAGGTTGACTATGGCTAAGATGGCCTCTAGGTCCTTGTCACTCATTCCTCTGGCAGCCATGTCCTCCACCGAGTCTGGGTAGATCACCTGGTCCCGCAGTGAACCTACTGACATGTATGGCCTGGGGAAACATAAATGCACATAAGTTGTATCCGTAATGAGCACACAAATTGTGTGACAAAAGCATTTTTAGACACTTAAAGAGCAGGAGCTGAAAGAAAAAGATGTCTGTTTTGTAGACAGTGTGTCGGATTCTGTCACAGCTGCCAGCTGGCCATCTCATCCTATGTATGAAATATTTACCGCACTGCAGGAGGGAGTCAGCCATGGGTACGATTACATTTGAAGGTTTGGCTAAGACTGCTTCCCACATGGGCGGCAGATCCTTGGTTTGAATCTCGACTGGTTGGACCATTACCTGCCTGTGTTCTCTGTGTTACCCTTACTCTCTCCTGTCAGAGTTGCTATATTTATTTTACTGTCTCGCTCTAAAATCAACATAAAAATGATAAAATGTTATCATGATAACAGCTGCTCCTCCAATTGTTGCAGCTCTTGCTATATAGTAATAATGGAGAGAGGTTACGCATAATGGATAATTACCAAATAACTATAATAAAATTTAATTTGATAATATTTATCATATTTAATCATTCTGCAGAGCTAGTATTTTAAACTTAATCTGGACAGTAAATATTTGACTCTGTCCAGAGCTCTGGTTTCTCTCTCAGCTGCACAGACACACTCAGGTCCTGTTACAATGGATTAGATTACTGTTACGGTTCACTGGTACAATGATCAAACCCTGCACTTGTTTTGTCTGCCGTGGGACCTGCGATTATTGAGAGTGTGCATTTGTGCGTATACCTCTGAGGGATGTAGAACATATGCTGAGGGGAGGGTTTGTGTAGCCGGCCGCCGTAGACAGGCCACAAGCCGCCGAGGATCCTGAACAGAGAGCTTTTTCCACAACCATTAGGCCCTGTGATCAGTAGGTGCATGCTCTCTTCCACCTGAACGAGAGAGACGATTTATTAATTCTCCTGAAGCAGAGTGGGCTGTCAGTGTAATTACAATGCATCACTAGGCCATAAAGCTGTGGAAAAAGCACGAGTGGGTGTTAAGCTGTTACACACAGAGAAGACTGGTGACTGGCACAGCAAACAGGAAATCTGAAATCTCAACACAAGTAGACTGGAAAATATTCCCCCCAGATATCCTTGCCTTTTAACAAGACCCTGTACTGTTTGTTTGTTCTCTGAAACCTTATGAGCTACAGCTGAGGGCCAGATGAGGGATCATGCATACAGCAATCATGAAAAGACGGTTTTCTGTCCCTGAAAAGGGGTTTTGTATATTGAACAAAAGTTTTAAAAAAACAATCCAGATGAAAATATATAGAATTTGCAAAATATTATCTTGCACCTGTCAAAAATTAGTATTTAATATCATATTGATATAATAAATTAAATTATTTATTAAATATCTTTATATTTCAGTAAATTGTGGCTAATAAAAGTTAAAAAAGCCTGATTAATTAATTAATCAAGGCGAAAGTTCTACATATTTAAGGGCTTGGGCACTTTAAGCGACAGGTGCTAGCTAGCTTCTCAAGCGTCACCTTAGCTAATTAAAGTCACTGAACTGGAGCTCTCACGGCTCGTGTGGTTAGTTTTACTAACAGACTGTTTAAGAAGCGCTCTTTTTTTGGTGAATGAAGCTCTAGTATTACTTCATTCATATAGAAGTACTAATTTGTAAGTATGGTATATGGCTACAGCTTACTAGCCAAGCTAGCTTGTGTTAGCTGATAACTTGGCACGCCCCAGTGTCCTATAAATACGCTGATTCTGGCTCAAGATTAAAAACGTAGTGATGCCTATAAGGCTAATGCTTTGAAACATTAGGCCACAGCACACATTACTACTCTATCATTAGTCTTTAGAGCTTTAATCCTTTTGCTGTGGTTAACCATGGTTTCCATGGCGAGCAACCAAATATAGAGCCTCATTCATAAACGATGGATAAAAACGTTTCACAAACAAATTTATGATTAATATTTTGTATTTTCATGCATGACTATGCATTTCAAATTATATTACACACCACTCTTATTGCTACTTATACTACTGCTAATTATTATTATTTAATTTTGGTCCATGTTTACAGTTTTACAAAACAACATTGGCCAAAAATTCTTTAGAATTAGAATAAAAAACTTAATAATATGATATTAACTTACGTGTTACAATGCAAATTAATAACTGAAAATGTGTAGATTTTAAACACACTTTAACAGGGTTATCTTATCATATGGGTCACTCTAAGTTTCATATGAACCTAAATGTCAAAATGTTCCTTTTTTCTTTTACTTGTGCCACAGTGAGTATCTCAAGTTAAATTATATTCATACCCCCATTATTTCAGCCAGCTCTTCATCCTCAGACACTATTACCATCCTGCTTTTTTGCCTTAGTGAGCATGCTCTTCATCTGTATGCAGCTTGCTGTATGCAGATTACATGCAGTGATCTGTCCCATAAATCTTGCAGTAATTTTGCATGTGGACTTGTTTTTTTCATGCAGGGTAAGAACTAAAAAAAGAACTTAAAAGAAAAAAACAGAACTTCTTCAGTTCTTCAAAAAGCTGCCATTTAAACTTTGTGTATGATATTTATATTGAAGCTGACATTTTTAAGCACAGCATCAGCGTCTTTTTCCGTTATCAGCTCAATGTCAGCGGCGTACTCTTGTGTAATGACCTCAGGCCAACATATATAATTGGAGCTTGGTGCAGTCTGCACAGAGGTCTGTTTGCCTGTGGTGTTTGAAAGAGATAAGCTATTCTTATTCATTTGTAATGATTACAAAAGCTGATTCTTTTGATGTCTCAAAAAGCATTTTATCAAAAACATCATTATGTCAGTGTTTCCTATTGTTGCCTCCTAACAAAAGAAGTCAGCAGGTCAGAACTTTAAAGGCAGCTTGGAATAAGAGACACATTTTGTCTGGTATCAAATTATCAGCGATGAAATCATGCTAACTCAATTATCCACGTACAAAGAACAGATGAAAGGATCAGCAGACCCTCAGCCACTTTTGAGTGAAAAAAACAGAACCTGTGCTGAATGGAGGATGAGCAGATCTTTGCAGTAGATTCACATCTATGATACGGAGCGTTGTGCATTATACCCTGCATCCAAATAAAACTGGAAAGTCTGATCTGTGATTTCAACCACCATGAAATCCTCATGAGGTGAATATAGTAGTGAAAATCCTGAGGGGAGCAACAAGTTGACACCCAAAGGATGTATCTGCTTTCTAATGAGACCCTGGGGTATTGTTTTTAAATGCTAATAAATTCTACACGGACCAAAATCCTCAGGAGTGAAGTCAGTTTCAGAACATTTCAAAGTCAGAGGGGCCTGGACTATCAGTTAAAGTGGAGCTCAGAAGGAAAAAAAGATCAGCCACCTTGAAGTTTAGGCAAGATACTACAACGTCTCCATTTGGTGTGATAATCGGGACGTTCTCACACACGATGCCCTTGTCCACATCAATCACTTCGCCTGCAGAAACACAGAAACAGAGAAAAAGGATCAGGAACTACAGTAATTGTGTATTAGAGTAACAGATTGGACTCTGTGTCTTTACCACTTCACTTATTCATTAGCTTAGCATTACCCTCTAACATAAGACGCTTTCTATTAGAGTGCATCCAACCTTTGGCCATTTAGTTTATTGATTTCTTATAATGTAAGTTGATCTGTAGGTTGGCCCACATAAGGTTTGTGGAAATCATAAAATCTGGTCAAACATCATAAATTAGCAGCAAAACTTGAGCCTGAAGTTAGCATTTAAGACAAATTCTGTTATTGATTTGAGTGAGGCAACTGCCAAAGCTATATGCTAATATCCATTAACTCATTGCTGATTGTTGCTAATTTGGACAACAGAATGGATCGAATAACTGTTGGCAGACAGATGTTGTTGGGCAATGAACTGAGCGTTTAACACTGACTATGTTTTGACCTGAACCAAATCAAAGCCTACTCTGGCCTTCAGGTAGCAGAAGTGGTAAAAGCAACAGAGGCTGTTCTGATGGCAACCTCTTCCTCTTCTGTTTTTTTTTTTGTATAGACAAAGAGGTGTTGTGTGTACACAGCAAGCTACCCTTTATTTCCAGCGGTCCATCTATGTGCATCTCAGGCTTGCTCTTCTTCTCTGTCGTTGTTGTGGCTGACACAGAAGAGCGCTTGTAAATGCCCTTCTGGACGTCCTCGAATACGACAAACATGTTGTGGACCCTCGCAGTGTAGCCTGCCAGCTCCGTGACCTGTCCCAACAAACACACACGGGTCAGTCCGTCTCTGGTAGATGTTAGCGTCACCACCATTGTGATAAAGATCACGATCATGGCCATGTACCTGATAAAAATGTGACTCCATGAGTGCAGGACTTGGAACATTGATCCTAAGCTAGGTTTAATTTTAACCTCGGCTGCTGCATCTGCAGTAGCCATAAAGTACATTCAGTGCCCCCATTAACAGGAAGTTCTTCCTCCTCAACATCTCCTGGTGCTTGCTTATATTAAATAATTAAGGTTTTTATGATCTGATGAAGGCCACAAGACTATAACATTAACATGTCTGCTGCATGGCCAAAACAAATTGGCAAAATTAAGATCTGTCAATACGTTTCCCTAAAGTTTGTGTCAGTAGACAAGCAGACTTAGAAAAAGGTTTTGAATCTGTGTAAAATATAAAAACAGAAAACAAAAAACAGAATGAAATCATTCACAAATCACATAAATCTGAATTTTACTCATAAAAAAATACAGAAAACATATCAAAAGTTTGACACTACTCATTCGTTAAAGCTGGGGTGGATACTCGTTCAACATGAAAATTTTCTGCAGTCAGAGGAATCTAAATCTGACTAAAGACAGGGACCATCTGGCGTGTTATCAGTGCTCAGTTTAAAAGCCTCTCTGATGATATGAGGGTGCTTTAGTGCCTGTGGAACTGGGAGTGTGCACATCTGGACAGGTACTATAAATGTTGAAAGGTATATTCAGGTTTTAGAGAAACATTTGCTCCCATCGAGATGACGTCTTTTTCAGGGAAGACCTTGCACATTTCAGCAAGACAATACTAAAGCACATAAAATATCTTTCAGAATCTGGAGGCCGAACTTTTTACCAGATGACAAAGGCCCAGAACTGTTGAGCAGCTAAAATCGTATGAGAGACAAGAAAGGGACAACATCCCTCTGCCTCCTCAGTCCCCAGACTTTTACTGACAGTTGTTAAACGAAGAGGATGCACCACACAGTGGTAACCATGACCCTGCCCCAACTTCTTTGTGAGGTATTGCTGCCATCAAATAAAAAAAAAAGCTCATATTTTTCTTAAACTGCTACATTTTCTCAGTTTGTGTTTTGATGCTTTTTGTTTCCCATATGCAATTTTGAATTGAATTAAAATTACAGTTTTATAAGATTCAAAAGTCATTGTATTTTGTTTTTACTCACATTTACAAGGCGTACCAACTTTTCCTTACTGTTTGTGTGTGCTTTTGCATTAGATATGTCATATATTTGCTTTTCCTCTTGTGGTTCTTCGCACCGTGATAACAGGCATGCACGCAGATTCTCGCATAGCTCAAAAGAAAAAAAAAAGCCTGCTTCCACTTCCAATGTTCAATTTTTATCCTGACCACATCTCACTGAGATCATAATTTCACTTCACTTAACCAGCTCTGAATGTCGTCCTTCAATAATATACTACTTATTCTGTATTTTCACCTTGTATTCATCTACCTCTTCCTGGATTTTAAAAAGAGATTTTTGTAAACATGATCATAAAATTAGTAAAATAATACATTTACTGCTCTGAGGCAACAGGGGAAAGGAGCCAAATGTGTTTACAGGCACCTGGAGAGTGTTTCTTTTCGCTTTCTGTGGTGCACCCTGCAGCGAGACAATGCCGGCTGTTGACACAGCTTGATTATTTTAAACATCGAGCACCATTTCTGAGAATTCATTGGCACCGTGCGGGGCGGCGGACCTGCTCAAACTCATTCAACCAGTTACATTTCTACTCGTGTGCTGGTTTGCCCAGTGGCTGCCAAAGTTCAACAGCATAGCAATATATATGCAGCTTCAGTTTAGTTTATTATGATCCTCATTAACAGCACCAAAAAACCTACTGGGAAAAAGAACCACAGCCCTGCATAATGACATCTCACAATTCAACATAAATAAATTACAAATAAATTACATAAATTACAAAACACGCACATTTGTGTTCTTTATATTCTGCCTTTGTTCAAAATCCCTGATGAAAATATGCTGTTGGACTCTTTTTTTGTCTTAGTAATTAGTTCAACTTTTGCATGATATATCACCCAAATGTTAGTCCGATTGAATTTTTCTTGCTTTTGCTAAAATAAAGTGTCCTCCTAAAGCCGGGAACACGGTGTAATAATGCAAAATCCGTTTTGTACGAGGCAAATGGACATCTTATGCAAGAGAGATCCTTTTGATATGGCTGTATATAAGTAAAGAATACGTAAATAATCAGTTTAAATATTTAACCAGCCTAGACATTCATGCAGCATTGTAATATTTGTCCTGAATTCACAAAAAAACATACTGGGGCAAGTTAAATACTGCTAAAACCATCACATCCACTATTCTGGTTTAAAATCAAGCAAACCTGAGCTTTTTAAACATGACCAAATTGTCAAATACTGGGGTCAGCATATGTGCAAGTTAGGGCTGTTCGATATAACGATATATATCGGATGACGATAGAAAAACGTCTATCGTTTCATTTTACGCTATCGTTTGTTTCGTGGTGTCGCAAAATAAACTGTTTACGGCAATATTTTTTCATTATTTTGATGGTCACTGTAGTGGCTATATTAATTTCCTAAAGTTCTCTCTTTCTCTTATATTTAATATAACCACACTACAGACGGACAAGCGCTTGTTTTTATGCGTTGTCGTTAGCAACAACGACGGTAAAACCACCTCGTGTCCGCTTGTTTATTTTCCACATAAACCTTTCACAATAAAGCTCAAGATCCTGTTGAGACTTTTCAAAATAAACTGAATCACGTGAAAGACGCAGAGTATTTACGGATGAGAAGCAAAAAAGAGCCGTCAGGTGCTAAAAAATAAACCTTAGACTCAAACGTTAGAACAGGCTTTTCCCCGCAGCACGCTGTGTAATAAATACTCACAAAGAAAACGGGGGCCTTTACAACCTTTGTCTAAAAATGTATCGTTTCATGCATCAGTTAACTCGACTCCAGGTACGCGACGCCCAGCTGGAAACACTTCACCCAAGTCGAGCTGCCCGAGATTCACAGAATTTACAGAAAATGTTACATTTTTGTGATTTATATCGTTATCGGACGATAGATGTCTTAATATCGGGATATGAGATTTTGGTCATATCGCACAGCCCTAGTGCAAGTAACCCCTATGAGTTTCTTTTTTTGAAATCTTGGGTCTGTATGATGTCACTGAGAGGGGATGTCCCTAATATGGTCATCTCAGAAGAGGGGGAATCAAATGAAAATGCCCCCCTCCACTATAAGTTAATAAGGATTATTTTGAATTGTGACTCACGTGAAGCTAATCTGGTAGCAGAATAGATCCCTTTAACTAAGGCCCAGCTGCAGATTAAATGAGACCTGACTGCCCACTCGTAAACACAGCCCTGTTCTGAAGACCAGACAAGACAGGTGCTGTAATCTGGTGCTTGCTAGGTTTTTTGGTGTACTCAGCAGGTGTATTAGGAAATACAGCCGCTTCATCCTTTCCGATTGGCCTAAAAAGAGTTCAAGTAAATGCTGTTGATCTTTCAGCTCTGCAGAAGTGCGGAGCTGAAAGATCAACAGATGGAGGATTATTTGCAGCTAAGCTGAGCTCTGAGAGAAGGAGCTCTCAAAACACACACACACACACACACAAGCGCTGGGTTTCACTGACCTATAGTGACATGAGAGTGATGGTGGATTCACTCTTCAGGAAGTGAGGCCTATTTAAGCCCTCTGTGTTCAGTTCTGTTCCCATAATAGAATTCCAAGCAGTGTAACACATACAGCATCCGAGCACCAACCTGACCCAGTTTTGTTTTTTACTTAGTCACTGGATCACGTGCTGATAGAACAGCGTGCCAATTTTAATGTACAGTAATGAACTACTGTGTTGTGTGTGAGGTTGGTAGATATCAGCCAGCACATCTTCACGTCTGTGTGCTTTTCACACAAAAATAAAAAAACAAAAAGGGGACTTTTAGTCTTACTTTGTGATTGTGGAACAAGGAACAAAAACAACAGCAAAGCTTTTTAAGATGAGTAACAAACTACCGCAAGCTAGGACTTGTCATGGGCCTATCTGACTGCACACACACACACACTCCTCCATATTAAATAGGCAGAGTGTGTGGAGGCGTGAGCTGGGCACGCTGCCTCAGGAATGCGCTCCATCCCTGCTGTCTGTCAAACTGCACACACTCACACATCTCTTGGCCTTGCATGCAGGGGCACGCCGCTCTGCATCTCAAGCCACACGCGCACACGCGCTCAAAACAGAAGTGCATGCAGGCTTAAACTCGTATCCCCCGGGAACGTGTTTTTCACAATAAAATGACAGTCATGGTGTGAAGAAGGTGGCGTGATGGGTAATTCTTTAGCATGGGTGAAACAGTTAAGGAAGCTCACAGCCAACCGCAAGCAGACTGAACCAGTTTCATTTCCTCCTCTTTGACGCTGTTTTGGGCTGTTGAACCGTCGCTGACAGTCAGGTTACTCGCTGACAGGCATGAGATAAATCCGCCAGATCTTTGCTCAGATATTCCATATTTTTACAAAGGGAATTATCAAAAAGCCTGGGATAGTACACGCCAACACACAGGGTGGCACGTGATCAAAAGTGCAGCAGTACTAATGAGCTGCAGTGCAACACAGCTTCAGCACAAATGTGCTGCAACCAAATCCTCTTATGGACTTCAAAATGTAGCCTGAGAGAGACAGAGAGAGAGAGAGAGAGAGAGAGGGAGAGAATGAACTGGTCTTGCAATTTCTTTCTTTCTTTTTTTGGATTAAAGTGCAACGAAAGATCAGGGATTTGGCTGTCAATGAACAAGGTCTTTCATTCAGCTTTTTTTTCTCTTCTTTCCTTTTTCATGCTGTGTGCTGAGTTTTGCAAGAAGAAGAAGAAGAAGGAGAGAGATGGACATAAATCAATCAGACATTCACGATCTCCACTCGTCCAACTACACACGGGCCACCGGAACGACCCACCAATGATCAAACTCGGCCAGTTTATTTCTTCAAGAAGACATTTTTACTGACATCTGAAACAAAAAACTGCAAAGTCGTGACACTCTGTACAGTCTTGGGTACTTCCTACTGTTCAGACAGATAATTAAACCTAAAAAGCTGCCAGATATGTTGTGAAAGAACAAAATGCTGAATGATTATAAGTTTAAATAAGAGCAAAAGACCTTTTCTTGCATGAAACTTCTGCTGCACTGCATTTGATTCTCAAACACATCATTTGCAGGATATAACACGTATTCAAAAGGCCACATTCATAAATTTCCATCTTAAACAGCGAAAATCTGTTATTAACAGTTCATACAGTCAGTAACTTATCCAAAAATAATGAAAAATCTGTAATTTAAGGCCTTAAAGGGGAACCTTACTAGTTGTTGCTTTTCTGGACTCTACTAGAGCAGCTTTGCATGATTCAGTTCATGCACAGGATGAAAGAAGCTGTTTTACCCTCCTCCCTTTAACCCAGTTTGTCTTCTGATTGGCTGCCCTTTCCAAACAGCAGGTCTGGACAGGAGGTTGGACTCACAGCCAGAGCTGTGTGCCTCAGATGACTAGATTAAGGGTAGATATGTGCTCTCACTGACATCAGAGTTGCTGCAACTTTCAGCATGGACGAGTATGAAATGCATGTGTGCATGAGGGATCAGTGTAAGATGTGGGCCTGTGAGTCTCAGTTATGAAGTTTTCTGATTTAAAATGACAGCAAAGCTGGGTTAAATTCAGTATACTACGTGCGCACCTCTTTGTAGGAGGACATGATCCTCTCGATGGCATCAGCTCCTGAAGCCAAGAGGTTACGTGCGGTGGTGAACGCCTCCGTCCTCTCGCTCACCATCACCTGGGTCTGACCGTCAGCTGTTTCTATAAGGGTGGAAAGACAGGCACAAGACATGGGACAGCAAGCAGAACAATTAACTTCTGGACCTCAAAATACAAAACAGAGCTGTGTGCGTCAGCGGCACGAAACATATTTTCACACTTGCACCTGCGAGCATAAGGATACGATGGAAAAAGGTTCATTAAATATCTGTAGGTACAGTGTAATAAGGGACTCGGTTACAGGCTTATTATTGATGCTTAGTGCTCATCAGGGAGGTGTGGGAGGCAGCTACTGTTTTCACACATGCTAATCAGCTCCCGCTGGAAGAGCAAGCAGTAACTACAGTTATTATAGTTGCACTTAAAAGGCTTAATATGCACAAGACGTGTGCTAGGGTAACGCTACACCTAACCAACTCCCTACCGCTGTCAGCAAAGCCGGTGGCTGTGATGATGGGCACGGCCACCATGACGAGCCCGGCGCCGCTCCACACGTACTTCATGAGGAACTGCTCGATCATGATGTACCAGAGCCGTTTGGACAGGATCAGGTTCATCTGGTCCGCCAGGGCCCGGTAGCACTTCTGCAGCTGACACATCTCCACCTGCAGCGGGCGGTACATCACAACATGAAGCAACACATGTATTTCCCAACTCCCTGTGTGATCTGTGAATAAGGCTTCTTCAAGATAATATTAAAGTCGTTCACACTGATGCTCTTTCAGAAGAAAAACAGCTTTAGTCAATAAAGTTAAAACTAACTCTGCTGCTAATCTTTGTGCCGGCTCTTATAGCATAATTGTGATCCTAACAGCCTCAAGCAGCAGTAGATGGAACATTGTTATGGATATGACCATTCATCTTAGCTGGCCATCCTCAAAGACCTACCTACCTCTAAAGTTACCACTTCACCCATGGTAATTACATTGGTGTCTACAGATTGTAAATGTGTTATGCATTTCACACATAACGTGGCACATCCGGGCACAGACACTTCCTAATAAATAAACACAATAATGATCGTGTGGTTGCACGTAACTGCCACACCGCTTCCATTCTGCAGCTAGCACTCACATGCCCACATCAGTCTCTGCATACCTTGTGTCCTCTGTAGAAAGCGATTTCCTCAGCATTAGCAATGATCCTAGAGTGCACATAGCGCAGGTAGCCCTTCCTGTGAGCCTCTTCGGCCACCAGCTTGCCAAATTTGGGCGAGCATGCACGCAGGACTTTAGCCGTGGCAAACACCACGAGCCCTGCCAGCAGCGTCGGACCGGAGGCGTTGGCCCCCCTGGACCTGGCGGTCTGAATCAACGTGTAGGAGGTCAGCATCACATCCAGTATAGGCTTGGTGAGGTTCGAATAGAGATGGGCCACGGACTGGGAGAACATCATCACGTCCTCGGTGAGAGACTGGTCCGGGTTGGCGAGCCTCCCGTCCATGTTGCTGACTTTGTAGTAGGTCTGATCGGTGAAGTAGGTCCGATAGGCATGGTTCACCAGCCGGGTGCGGAAGGCCAGAGCCAGTTTGCACTCCAGGTACCGGATGGCGCTGTTGACGAACGTGGCCGGGATTGCAATGAGGAGCCATTTGATCAGCTGGATGATGAAGCGTTTGGGTTTTTTCTCCACGATCGTTTTGACTATCTTGCCGTCCAAGCTGGCAACGTAAATAGACAGAAACGTCCTAGATATCAGCGCCACCGAGTGCAAAGAGAGCAAAGCAAGCTCTCTGGAAACGAGCTTGGGAAAGAGGATTTTACCAAGTTCCAGCATCTGCTTGAAAAAATCAGCATTTACCCCCGGGGATGCTTTCCTATCAATCACGGGATCCGTTTGAGTATTTCCCGAGCAAGTGGAGCCGTTCTCCGCCTTTGAAGCCCGGTGATTGCTCCCAGGATCTTTGTTTTTGCAGAGCTGCTTGCAGATGATGGGGTACAGCGTTCTGACACCGTATGCAGCAGCCGCCAGAAACACTGCTCGCTTCGCCGCGGCCGTGCGGTCCCATCTCACTTTAGACGCCGCATCGAGGATGTTGGACATTTTTCAACCGTTAGTCGTCTCTGCAACCAGCCCTTACTACACCCATCCCCCAGACCTGACTCACCGCGTCGACATAAAGAGCGAGAGGGAGTTCTGATGGCCGGATTGATGTGAAGCGAGCCCGATACTTGTACCGCTACATCCTGCTCCCCTTTTTTGCGCCAGCTACCAGCACTACAAACTAGAACAAGTGCACTTCCGGTTATTGTTGCTAAATTAAAGGCGTTCCTACCTCCACCACACAAACTTGTCTGTGTTAGCTTTTATTTTATAAAGAAAATCAGCCAAACATCCGGTTTTGCTGTCGTCGCTGGCGACTTAGTTTGCGGAGGGTTTTTTTCATTGGTCGAGCCCCCGGCAAAAATATGATTGGTTGTCTGACAGCCGTAACTAAATTAGTCCCAACTGTTTTATTCTACTATACTATTTTATTTTAAGCAAATGTAAGGCACAGTGAAACAAAATACAGAAATAAAGCAAATAAACTCCATAAAAATTACACATATATATTTTCTTCTTTGGGAATTTCTGAGCGTGTGTCCGAAGTCTGGTGGTTTGTCCTCGTGCTTCTATTGTAGTCTGAAAGCTAAGATAAAGTTAGCTACTTAGCTGAAACAAAACAATAAGCTATGCATGCACTCTGAATTTCTGTGCTGACACAGGCACAAAAGCTAGATTTTGTCGTTTCTATAGTAATTAAGAGCTGTTAAAAATGAACTGGGTCGGAGGTTCACGGTAAGAGAAAGCACATTTTGGTTATTAGCTGATGTGTTAATGTATATCATATTAGCCTATAAATGTTTAAGCTAACTAGACATGTAACTGCTCATTTCAGAAACCGATTAGTGATGAGGAATAATGCCAAAAAGCAGAGGGTAAGACAACCAAATAAAACTTACATTATTTACAGTAAGTGCAGGACCCCAAATGCAAGTAGAATGCTAAATATTAAATGTTTAATTGTATACTCCATAAAATATTGTATCCAGAAGAAAACTTGCTTTAAAGTGATGAATTTCTAACCAGGGTTGTTTTACAAAATGGAAAGAATTGTTTTGACTTTTAATTTTGAGTAAAAGTTAAATTCTTACATAAGGAGGCCAATAGTGCACAGGTTGCATACTGAAAATATATTAAAAGTAGTGGAATAACACTTTTAATAATAATAATGATAATAATACATTTTATTTAAAAGCCACTTTCAAGACACCTAAGGACACTTAACAATAGAATAAAAGACATAGTAGAGCAATGACAAAACAGAGAACTATATATATATTTATTCATGTTTTATAATGTGTGTAGCATTGGACTTGGACTTGTTCTCAACTTTAATTACTTATTTGTTGTTTGGTATTTTTAGTAGAAGGGAACTTAGCCATTTGAAAAGCCCACACATAGCCTATTTGAGGCTTCAGTGATGTGAAGTCTTAAAACTCAACAATACCCCCAAATAATTCATTAATAATCACTAGCTCACATTACTGCCTTTGTTTTTCACAAAATCATTTTATTTATTTTTCATGTAATAAAAATTTATATCCTTGTGTAATGATAATTAATTAAATAACAATCACTAATGGTCAAGCTTGATGTTTTTTCATTGTAACCAGTTTTGTAAATGTATTAGATTAAGAAAGCCTTTGTCCCTGTGTTGTCCCTAATTATTGGTTATGCTTTTTCTGTTCCAGGAATTCTTTGAAAAGAGAAAAATGCAACAAAAACTGAAAAACATGGGAATACCTGTCCCAGCCCCTTCCCTAGGCAACACTGGTTCTGGTAGTTTGGACCTAATGACTCTGTTTATCGTCAACCAGATTGCTGCTAAAAAAGCATGTAAAGGTGAGATTCACAGCCCCAGATCACCAGAAAACAATAATATAATACATTTAAGCCTCAGGATGGCAAATGATGTAAACACATAGTGTTCTTGTTTTTCAGATCCTCCTAAAGCAGCAGTTCTTGGCAGCTGTAAAGCAGGAGCCAGGCATAAGAGAAAAGATCCTCTGGTGCTCCCGATGAGCCCCTGTTCCCCATCACGGCTGTGTCTTGTTGAGGGCCAGTCTGAGTACAGGTATAGCCCCACTGTGGGTTATCAGTTCTTGTATCCTGTTATGTTAATATAATAATAATCATCTGAATAAATGGAGTGAAAAGAGTTTTAAAAGTATTATATTTTCCATCTTAACAGTGTTCAAGAAAGCAGAGAAAGAAGGAAGGTAATTCCACAAGGGTTCAAGTTTCAGTGTGTAAGTCACTTTCCTGCTCTTCATGGTTTTACTTCAAGTTAACGAAACGTGCTTAATATGAACAAATGTAAAGACACTCACTAAATCCCTGTTTTTGTAAGTTGTCGCCAGTACTTGAGTCGGGTTTCTCAGACAACAGTGCCTCTGACTACCTGCCTGCCATGCCTGATGCTTGCAGCCCTTTCTCTTCTGCCTCATCTGCCTGCTCAGGCCAAGGTTGTGTAACACTAATAGTCTATTAACAACTATAACTCAGTTACAGTACTGCGTATTCTTCTTTGCGTGATGATATCTTATGAAATCCAGCTGGTCTCCACAGGAATTTTCACCCTGCAGCTGAATCTCCAGAAACAAAGCCAGGCACTGCATCCCTCTTCTCCCCCACCCTGGGACACCTCAGTTTTATCGCAGACCGAGGCAGTAAGGGATAGCTCTTATTAGAATTACATCACTACTTCAAGGTTAAAGTTGTATTTTTTACACATTTTACCCCACACATGGTTTCATATATAAGAAAGCAAAAGTATGGAAACTCTGACTTGAGTTGAGAAACTTATCTTAAGTTGGTGTGGAAAAATGGCTTATGTTGGTGTTGTTTAACAGGCCAACAAAGATTTTGGTAACTTCTCAGAACTCTTTACAATAAATCATATTGTGCTTTAATTATGGAATGTGATATACATATGTCAGGTGTGTCAAGGTCTTTCACAGCAAATATAACCTTTTTTGTGTAGTAATTTCATTCATGGGAATTAAAAACTGATAATGTTGCCATGAGGCTGAGATACACATCAAAGATGGTTTGCTTCAAGTAGAAGCTGCTGAAGTAACTAGATCAATGGGCCTATTCCTGATAGTCTGGTGGTGAGGTGGTCCAAATGCTGGCTCTGCTGGGAAAACTTCCACAACTTCCGTAACTCAGGGTCACCAGCGTTTTGCCCTTTAACCTGTAAGACTTTAAATGAGTGGGGGAGGGCCAACTTCGATGAAAATTGAAGCTGCATGCCATCCTTTTCGCATTGGCTTTCTTCAGATTGTGAGAAATGGATAGCCTGTCCCCCAGTGAGCTCATCTACAAACATGGTTTTTGCACACCTACACAAGTGTAATCCCAGGTGCCCAATTATAAATACTTATTTATATTTATTCAGGCTATTCAGGCCTAAAATTCAGACGTTCTTGTTCGATACAAAAGGTGAAAACAACAAAGAAAAAGTAATGTAGCATTACTTTTAGTATTACTAAAGGTACTAGTATTTTATCATATCACTATAGTATTTTAGTAAGTAAAATTTATTTATATAGCACTTTTCACAGTTAAAAATCACAAAGTGCTTCACAATAAACCAGAAATATAAATAAAATTTAAAAAAATAATTAAAAGCTTGTTTGTATAGAAATGTCTTCAGCTGCTTTTTAAAGGGGTCAAGTGTAAAGAGTGCCTTGGTGCCACTGCCCGAAAAGCCAGATCCCCACGTGTTTTGAAGCTAGCACGTGGGACCAACAGTAACCTCTGACCTGAAGTGCTCAAGAAGAAGCATGAGGTTTCAACAGGTCAGAGATATACTGTGGAGCTTCAACATGTAGAGCTCTGAAAGTTAAAACTAAAAGTTTAAAATGAAACCTAAAATTTGCCGGCAACCAAAACTGGAGTAATATATGACCTCTTGTTTTAGACCAGTTTATAGTCTTTGGACCAACAGCATCTCTTGCTAAGAGAAAACAGTTACAATCTAATAAAATGTGACAATAATGTGTCTTTCCTCTGACAAATGCTGATTTGTTTCTCTGTCAGTTTCATCCTTTCTCTCAGCCCAGAAGTATGACAAACTCTTCTCCCTGGTTGCACAACGTTAACCAACCCTTCTTCCAACTTGAGAACCCCACAGCATCTCAAGTCCTCTTTGGCAGTCCACAACCAGGGTGAAAACAAGTTTACATTTTAATTGGTTATTTTCTATCCTTAGCTTCAGTTTTGTAACCAATCAGTGCCCGTGTCTGTTGCCACAGTAAAAGCAAGGCAGAAGACCATGCAACATATGTGGACAGCATCTTTCTCAACCAGCCAAACGACAAAGAATCCATGCTGGACTTCATGCTTAACCAGTCAGAAATTCAGCAGCAATTGGAGGACGATGTCTTTAGAGGCTTTTGTGATGAAGATTGTGAAGGACACTCTCATTCTGGGAGTGCAAAATCAAAAATATGTCTCCCAGATCAGACATCGGTAAACTCTTCTGCACCACAGTAAGTGTTTGCACTTCCAGTCTAACGAAATGCATTATTAAGGAGCAAATTTTGAATCCATTTTTATGTTGGGTTTTATTATTTTATTGCCAGAACTGTGCCAGACTCACAGTGCATGGGAGCAGAGGTAAGAAGTTTTTTAAAAACTACATGTGGGAGTAAAGTTGCCCTTTTACTGCCACCAAGTGGTCAAGTTTGGAACTGCGATGGAATTAACTTTAAATGTGTAGAAAGCAAATCATCACAAAGTTTAATGAGCCTCTCCACTCATCATAAGCTGCCATATAGAGTTCCTAACAGTTTATATTTCATATTTTTATAACTGGATTATATACATGGGTACAACAGAAGTGTGAAATATTTATTATGTTTTGTTCACAGCCCTGCAACTGCACTGACACAAGGTTTTGTAAGTTTCCAAGGAGTCTCACGTTAAGGAAATTCATTTATTATGTACATGTTTGAGGAAGAACGTGTTTTTTCCCTCTAATTCTACAGCATGCTTTGGAGACAACACTGGGCCAGTGAATGGCTCTGAATATTCGCCAAGTTACTCTTTTAGAGGAGGTTACCTCAGTCCAGACTCAAATGATGTGAGTGAAGCTACACTGTGAACTTTATTCCAACTTTCTGAAGTGCTCTACTTGGAAAGTTATCTTTGAAATACATTAAAGTAATCTTTCATCAAACCCCTCAAAACTGTAGCAAGTTTATGGTGTATTTTTGTAGTACTGATGTTAATTAAGCTGTAGATTAACTATCAACACTCTGGCAGTTTCTGCATCCTCCTTTTTTAATTAAACACATGAGTAAATTACTATTAAACAGATGATCATCACCTGTCCCAAATAGTTAACACCAAAAAGCAACACTCATTAACAGCACAGTGTTCTCTGCACAGTGCCACTGATTTATACCTCTTTCCGGGACATATTTTCACACCATCTGACACAGGAATTGCTGTTTTCTACTTTTAAAACTATATATTAGGATGAAGACTGCTATCAGCTATGCCTCCCAGCATCTGCTTCTTACATGGATCAAGCCTTTAGCCTCAGTGGCTCACAAGGGAATTTAAATGAAACACTCTCTGAGCTCAGGCCTCACACCCCACGAATAAGATCCCAAATGGACTTCAGAGTTGACCTAAAAGTTACCGAGAACATGGCTACCCCAGATAAGGCCTTTGAAAGTAAAGGGCAGGAGAAAGAAAGCAGCACAGCTCTCCTTTTATCTCCACACCCTTCAGCTCAAACTCAGAGCTCAGATGTCTGCAAATGCAAGAAAACATCAAGTGAAACTCAAGATGCAGGAACTCAAACAGTACGCAGCCCCTCGGCTGGGGTGTGCGATGCTTCGACTCAGTGCAGCTTTGTTGTAGACAGTGCTCTTGGGTATAGCTTGCATCTATCAAACGCTGACATGTCGGAGCTGCCTCCAGCCACAGGGAGGCAGGCCGGTACTGCCACAGAGCCAGATGCACTCACAGCTTCACCAGAAAACTCCAGGAGCGAAGAGAAGCAGACGCCCTGGAGCAACAAGAAATCAAAGGCGGATTCCCTGTCAGGCAGGAGCATGATCACTGCTAATAACGGTGCCAAAACGATTCTACAGAGACCCACAAACCCTTTTCTCACGAACGCCCTGAGCACGACTAATGTCAGAGGTATGACATGAAAGTGAAATAGTCAGCTCTCTTTATGTGTTGTTTTAGAGAAACTTGAGATAGAAAATCACATTAAAATTTGCTCTCATGTTTCTAATTTAGGTCAGGAGAATAAAGAGGGCAGGGATGAGACAGAACAACACGAGAACTGCCCTCCAATGACAAGCTTTTCAGATCAAGAGAGGGAAGAGGGCACATCTGGCACCAGAGTTAACATACTCTCAAAGGAGGCTGAAATGCTTCAAGAAATAGCCAACATTTTGCTCCTCCTGAAGCAGAGGAAAATTCAGGGCTACTAAGAACAGATGGATGAAGACAACAGGAAATCAGTTCTGTGCTGTGCATCTTCTTTTATTTTAAAGCAATAGTCATAAAAGTAGATTAAAATAATTATAGTGTTCTTAATGTTGTGATGCAGTTTATGCAGTTAAATAAAGCTCCAAAACATGAATTTGATTCATACATTTATTTCTTTCCCCATATACACAATATTTCATGAAGATATTTATCTTTATATAATATAAACTCTAGCAAAACATTTACAGCTTGAACAATAATCAAATATACAGCACTCTTTTTTTTAAATTTGCATTTTTGTAATACCCCACAAACTTTAGCAAAAAACACACATAATTGGTTCACATAGAAAAAAATGTAACCGTTTTACTGATAAGTACACATTTAATGCCCTCAGCTGTAGTAGAGGACAGTATTAACGCAACCGGAGGTTAAGGGCTGAACACCACATTATCTCTGACAGGTGCAGCCTAAAACAATCACATTAAATAATTGGTTGACACAAGTTTTCGTTACTCAGTCTGTGCCGTGGACAGGTAAATCTGTGGTTTCTGTGTGTAGTAATACTTTCAGTACAAAACTAGCTTGTGAAGTTTTAAGAAAACTCTGAGTGAAACTGATCGAATACAATCCTATACTGAATTACAGTTGCTAGTGTTTTTCTGTACCTTTCACTCCAGAGAAGCTGCTCTAAATTAGTTGAAAAGCAAAGTTTTGGAAGCTTAAGTTATTAATCTGAACTATATTTCGCAATGTTTTTTTTTATTGAAATAAACAATCAAAGCTCATCTTCGAGGATTCCTTTATTACTGCTCTGGCTTAAAAAAGACATCTATCTGGAATATTCTCGCCCCATAACTACAAATCACAAGTGCTTTACAATAGAATAGCTTATCATTTTCAAACGCAAGTTGAATATTTAACCTTTTTTTGTGCTGACTTCAATTCTTGATATGATTTTATTGTAGTCTGTACATGTTGACACTACTTTTTGTGTTTGCTTTGAAAAATGATCAGCTATTATAACACTGAAGAACTTGCAACTAAAGAGGCAACTATGATATTTGAAAGCTTTTTTTATTTTTAAAAAATCATCCGGAGGTTTTCCACATGAGGGTGCTTGTGTGCTACAGTATGCCGTCACTGTTCTTCCATTTATTGAAGGAATTTGTTTTTAATCAGTTTTTTTTCCCCCATAGGTATCCACGTGACACCTTGAAAACACCAAAATTACTACAATACTTGCAAATACCACCGAGTTTTAATGGATCACTTAGGTGTAATTGTCCCACGGCATTTGATGGTCTTTTTCTTGTTTTAAAAAGAGGTACTAAAGTCTATAAATAACGATGGGTTAGGATAATGGACTGTTGAAAAAAACAAAAGAAAAAAAAGGTAATTTTCTGCTAGCTCATTATCCGTTTTTTTTACTGAGGTTTCTGGGTATTTCTATTAATGTGCGGTTAAAAACATAGAAGAAATTATATGGAAAATTCCATCATTTTAAACGTTGCATTGTACTGTATTTTTACAATCGTTTATTTTGGGTGTCTGCCATGAGAAACCTGTTCACTAAGCACAGCAGCAGCCTTTGTACCCCCTACTTACCCTTTTTATTTTTTTTGTTACACAGTTGTCTACTTTCCAACAGTTTTGCTACACAGAAAATTACGTGTATTTAACTAACAAGGTGTAACCTTACACAGTTTACACTTTTACAAAACAACATTGCCAAATTACGCTAAAGCCTACTCCTCAACTTTTGACACAAGAACTACATAAATGATATGCTCGGCTTTTTGTACATAAGGCTGTGAAGGAAGACACAAAGCAAAATACATGAAAATTATAGTCAATAAAATTCCATCACAGGTGAAATGCAAATATGCACATGTTAAAATTAAAAAAAGGCCATGTAGACCTACAGGGAATGTGACTGAAAAATGGCCATTAGGCACCTTCACAATACACAGGCACTAATATTATCAATGTTCAGATAGAACGAAACACTTAAAAATCTCAGTCATCAAGCTAAAGCTTACTTTTACTGCTACAGACAGAACAGCCCGGTTTCATTGCTGGATATTACAGACAGTATATCCAGAAATAACGACAAGAAAAAGTTCATTGCAAGAGTTGCAACATTGGTTCGTAGGGTAGGTTTTGCGAAACACATTTTAAATGAAAAAGTAAGCAACGCTAAGGAAATTTGTAATTTGTCGAAACCTGGATTAACAAAAACATCTGTTTTAAATAAATATATAAATACACAAACCACACTGTAGCACGAGGACTTCCAGTCCTTTCAGGCCTACCACGTTTGTAAGAGCGGTTTTGTTTCGGCACCCGTCGACAACACAAGTTTACTCAACCGTAATGATATACCGTGTGTCTCTGGCGATTGCTTTTCATAAAAATACAAACTGCAAACAGAAGAACATCAGCTCAAGGACTGACATTAAGTGTGCTACGCTACAAGCTGAAAAAACGAGACAGCGGAATGTGTCTCATACACCAAGGCATAATGGTACGAAAGACGACAACAGCTGCTGTCCAGTCAACAAAAGTTTTGTGGCTTTCTTTACTGTAGCTTTTTGAATGGAGTTGCCATTGTATTCTGACACAAAGCTCTGGGATAAAACCGTGTTTAAATCATAAATGGTACTTATAAAACAAATGCACAAAATATTAGGGACAAATTCGATTCCCTGTATTTTGTATCTTTGTATCTGTTAAACAGTCATAACTAGTCTCCATGAAAAAGTCACTGGAGTTCTATGTATTATGCTTTGCCTATTATCTGTGTAGAAGGCCAGTGTTATTGACTTCTGTGGTTAAAAATAATAAGCAGGTCTGAAACCAGATAAGGTGCCAGGTCACCCCTGAATTTAGAGAATGAACTAATGGGAAACATTCATGCTAAAGCATTAGTGTTGATTGGGATTTCCCCAAATGACTGCTTGAAAAGTGAACTGATACATGTTACTGATAGAAGGATAGTCTTCTAAAATGTAATTCCCAATCTATGTTGGAGGTAAACCAGTGGCCCCTCAGATCACAGGAAAAAGAACACTATTACAGACTCAGCCGCTCTGCATGTTCCAGTGAAACAGCTAATGAAACACCCAGAGGGAGGTAAGCAACACCCAAGTGTCCCCTAGTCTACATCTGATGCGTCATTGTCCGATAGATGGTAGTTTGAACCTTTGACCCGGATGTACTCAACCTGCCGTCCCTCATCCGAATCAGAGGCGCCGCAAGAGCAAAGGTGGTTTTCGAACAACGCTTCGATCTCCTCCAGACGTCGGGATTTGGTTTCTGGCAGGCAGCCATATGTGAAGAAGAAACCCAGCAAGGCCATGGTGGAGTACAGGAAGAAAGCTCCTGAGAAGACAAAGCAAAAGAACACGCTGTCACCGAGGATAGCCACCCACAAAGATGAGAAACACAATGGCACAACTTCAGAGTTCTTATAAAATGATTTGCTTGTTTTCATTCACTGCCAGAAAAAGAAACAGCGATGGTGACAACAGATCCCGTGGGCAGCTAATATTAGACCACGACTGCCCACGCACTTCTAGGGACGTGTGTGGTGAAGAATGAAAATGTTTTTGCAACACTGCTTTCAAACTGTTGGTCCTATGATAAATGTGGAGTATAAGTAAAAGGCCCCTGTCAATGTGGCCTTACAGCAGGGTTAACGGGAAACAAATAACTATGTGACAAATGAAAATAAGGGTTCATACGAAAAGACTGACACAGGTTTAATGAGATTTTGTGGCAACCATGGTCCGTATTTTCTTCTTGTCAACGCACAGTGACATTTTTAAGTTGCAGCCGAGTGCGCTTTAAGATTTAACAAGACAACATCTTGTGTTTTCCCAGCTTTGACATTATTTGCCCCGCTTTTAGTTAATGATTGCTATCAAGCAGATGAATTGGTGAATGACTCAGAATCGATAATTAACCCAGTGGATCTCAGGATGCCTCCACAATCACCCCTGATTGATTGATCTCCAACTCCGCCAAAGGTCAGCTCCTTCCTGTGTGAGGGGAAACCTGCTGTTGTGCTACACTGACTGAGGAGGTATGCAAGATGGGTGGAAGAAAGCATCACTTCAGGGTATCAGCAAGCTGTTCTGTCCTTATTGCTCTTAATGGAAACACGAAAATACCTCTTACGTGTAAAAAATAAAGGATCAAATCTCTCAAGGTAATTATTTCCTTACACTTTCCCACACAGAAACTGACCATAGTAGGTGATGTACTGAGCCAGGTGGAGGAAGGTAAGAGACACCAAGATGTTGAAGGTCCAGCTGACCCCTGCTGCACAGGCGTTCCCTGTGCTCCTTGCCCAAAGAGGATAGATCTCAGAGTTGATGGTCCATGGCATTGGACCCATACCTGCGACAGAGAAGTGAGAATGAGCTGTGGGACCACTTGATTAAGAGGTGGAGATTTGAGATGGATGGAGAACTGCACTATATTTTGTTTAAGTCTTGTCAGCAGCACTTCATAATACAGTGTACAACTTATTTTATACATTTCAGACAGGTAAAAAATTCAAAACTCAAATGTTCTACACTCTGTATATTTCAAAATGATGTGAGATTACAATGGAAGAACGGGAGGTGTAGATACTTTATGACAGCGGTCCCCAAACCCCGGGCCACGGACTGGTACCGGTCCGTGAGTCGTTTGGTACCGGGCCGCGAGAGTTGAAGCTCGGGTGTGAAATTTATGGTTTTCAAGGTTTTTACTGTTAACTCGGTTTCCCAGGGTCTTTTCCCGTGTTGTAGTTGTGTGTCTTATTTTGAAAGAATTACGGGTTACCATAGCGACTAGAGAACATTAAGGGGCAGAGAGGAGGATGTTACTCTCAATGTTGTAGGCGCATTTTAGGAGGACGCTGCTAATAAAGTTACACAATACACAGTGAATTTGCGTTTATTATTATATTTACAAAATACCGCAGTTTTTGTCTTGGTCGTATCATTTTATTTTGTTGTATTTATCCACAACACCTCACCTCGGTCCGTGAAAATATTGTCTTACATTAAACTGGTCCGTGGCGCAAAAAAGGTTGGGGACTGCGGCTTTATAATACAGCCCATACCCCTATTAGACCCCGGGAATTCCAATCCAAGAAGACAAGGAGAGGATACCACAAAGAGGAAATCTTGGTTTTCCTTTACTTTAAAATACCCCAAAGTTACTAATTAAATAAAAAATACATGAAGTTTGATTTGCGTCCCCTTTCTTCTCCCTAGACTCTCAATTAAGAAGAATTACATGGTAAATGTAGAAAAATTACATAATGAGTCGTGGGCTGTGTTATGAAGTGCTACCATGCCTATAATAGAAACAAAGACGGTAGTTGAATTTGACAGAAGCAGAAAAGCTCTATCAATATGCAGCATCTACATACAAGTAAAAAGATATCTGATTTGCGGTCAGCTTCTGATTCCTTTTGTAGGTTGAGTAGTATTGACCAGGCAAAATTATGCAGGCTTTGGCAGCGTACAGGTAAACAGTCCATGTGGAAAATAAAATAAAAACATGAACGCCAAAATGCAATTTTATAACTACTGGCTCTGTTTAGCTATGAGACTATGATCTACCTTTTTATTTGCGTTTTAAAAACTGTATCTGCATTCCTGGACTCTAAACAATGAACAGTACACCGACTAAGAGTTTAGACAGCAGCCGATGGGTTAGTGCTTTGTTAGGATTATAATGGATCCTGTTAACTCTGGTAAGCACTCAGGCAAACACATCTGCAGCTACAAGTCCAACACAACGAGGTTTAGCTTTGGCAGGCTATCAGAATATAGTGTGCTTTGTCCCACACTGCATTTTCAGAATTCAAAAAAATTATGTTCAATTTATGGTTCTTTTTTTTCTTATTGTTTGTTTTGATTTCCCCAAAAGCAGCCTGGTGTTGGATCTCATGGGGACTAAAACTAAGGTTCAGCCTCTCACCCGGCGCAAAGGCAGCCAAGTAGAGCACCAGTCCCAGTAAAACCAACCAGGAGAAGGAGGTGGGGCAGTAGTTGTAGGCCCAGTAGGTCTGATCTCTCATCAGGGTGGAGTTGGAGCATCTATAAGAGGCAGGCACATTTGTTAGTCTTTACCAATCCCTCTTAAAACTGGGGGGGGGGGCAGTTAAAGGTGAGATGTGTTATTTCACTGCATCCTAATGCACTTCCACATGCTCACTTTGCATCCTGTGACTCACCTGCCCCATGCTGCGTGCTCGGTGGAGGCCTTATTGACTGGCACGCAGGAGGAGGTGAGCAGCGCTGAGCCATTCTCACGATAACAGAAGCCGCATCCAGGATCCAGCATGCACGGCTCGCACACCCTAACAGCAGACGCAACACGCATTACCTCTCATTGCTCTAAAGACAATCAATAAAACGGCAGCTTGTAATCACATTCTTTTACGTCTGCCTTTCCTCTATAGGATGCTGACAAACTCCTTGTAAAAGTTCAATATGAATGTAAGCGTACCTGCTGCTACTGGACAAGACGTGAATATAACAGAAAAACAGCTATCCGCCCATCTAACTGAGGCACACATCTCTCACCAAAATCAGTACATGTATGAGACATTCGTCCCCACTGTGTGGGATTCACTATCATTACATTTCTTTTCCTGTCCTGTTCCCAGCTTTGTTAATTTAAACTAAATCCTATCACATTATCATGTTCTGCGGTCTGTTTCTTGATGAGCAGTCCTTATTTTTGAGTGTTTCAACTGAACAGCTTCACAAGGGTGCACTCATCTTTCCCCATGCTATTTCATCAGGTTCGAGGTAGGTCATGAAATACACACTCTGCTTGAGAGATCTATTTTTATTGCCCGTAGCTTCCAGGGAAGCCTTTCTCTAATTTCATGCTGAGGTTAAGGATGAAAATAACACCATGTATTAAAAAGTAACTACTGCAGGAGGGTGAGGAGAAAGATATAACCACTTAGCATTAGCTGCTTAAAAGTATCTGTAACAGTGATATAGATATTGTTAAGTATTAGTAAAGCTAAAGCCAATTAAACATCTGTTTTTATAAAAAGAAAAAAAATCCCAGAGACATTAGCAGGTCAGGCTAGCTAGCCAAGCAGTAATGTAACGCTAATGAAATGGTACCTTAGCACTCCTAAGGGTTTTTATTAGCGTGAGGTAATGGTTGTGTGAGGCTGGTTATGTCATAGATGGCAATTTCCCCACTGTAACACCACTGTACTACTCATGGACAGTTCAGGAGACTAAGATGTATATTTTATACATACACTTTATACCATATGTTTTAAATTATATTTACTATTTACATATATTTTATACCATATTTTATATTTATCTCGTGACAAAAGTAAGCATAATGTAGATAGGTCCTAAAAGGATCAAACCCGTTCCCAATAGAAAAGCAGGGAGCTCGTCTAGAAATCCCTATAAGTAAAATTCTCTATCTATGATAGCTCCCCTTTAACCTTAGTGCTTTCCATCAGGAGCAACCTTCACCCTTGGAATTAGTGGACAACCCACTCCACCAAACGATAGCCAACTCAAGGTACACGGTCAGTATAAATGACTGAGTTAAGACCAGGTGAGTCAAAAAAATATTTGTAAAACATAAAATATTTGCACAAATGTTATGTGTCCAGTGCGTAAAGGGCTTTAGCTCTCCTTAGTCAAACCCCAAAATAGCACGTTAAGAAAACATCTTTAAATGGGACATCTGAGCACCAAAGCACTTAAGAGGCTACTGGTGGTTCTGGTGCTCTGTTGATGCTGCTGTGGTCAGTGAAGGGATGCGTGTGGGTTCATATGAAGCAAAGTGAATTCAGTAAAGCTTTTCCAGTGTGGTAAAAGCACTCATCTCTTCAAATTATCCCTGCGTTTCTGTGTGTGTGGCGGTCTGGGTTATAGCGTGTGGTCGCAGGACAGCGAGTGCATTAGGCATTGCCCGTCGTTGTGATGAAAGGCTGGCGTTACACATGAGCTTCATCTCGTCTCTGTGTAAGTGAGAGTAAATTGCAACATGGAGGCATCTGATGACTGTTTCATTCGGACACAAACTCTGGCTCCCCGCCTGCCTTCTGCTGCTGCTGGGGCCAGTCGAGTGAAATGGGAGTGACAGATGTTAGATGATGAATTGCATAACTGTTAAAATCATTTAATTACATTTATTATGTAAAATAATTGACCACAATTTCCAACACCTATGCAGGCACTAATTTTGACCTCTGAGTACTCAGAGAAATCTAGATCTGTATTAACGTATGTGTAAAAACCTGCAGGAACTTCACCACAAAAATTCTTTTAGGAGGGTTTTATTCTCTTTCCACCACTTAGTGTCCTCTGCTACACCCTTTAAAACTGCAAAATGCTAAGTGCTTTTACTAAGAACAGAAGTGCTCCAAGGTCAACAGTAGCTTTCTCATGCCAGCACCCCCATTTTTGGTTCTTGTTTACCATTTTAAGTTATGCTACAATACCAAATGTACTGCTTTGTGTTTTCCTCTAACCTTCTGCAGAGTGTGACACCTTAATACAAACACAGAAATCTGTATTTTCCTTCATATGTGCTAGATGATCAGAGGGAGTAATTCACAGGGACTCGGAGGTCTAAAGTCATGCCTACTCCTCACATCCTGAAGGGAAATAACAACCCTCATTACTAGGTTTGATAGTGTAGCTGGATCTCTTTCCACCATGTACGTGCATGCATGTGTGTCTGAGTATGTCTTTTGGTCCTGGAGAAAGCTACTCTAGTGGTTATACCCAGAACTTGGTTGCAAGCCATAAAAATGCAATATCCAGTTGGAAAAAAACACTTGAAAACCAGGTGATTTACATTCAGTTGAGATCAAAATGAAGGGCACGTTTGAAGACTGGTGTGCTCCGATGCATGGGTACTTCTGTATTAATATGGTAATGGATGCTGAGCACTTATGGTTTGGAACGTCAACATGTTCTAATTCATAAGTGCTGGCAAAAGAGAGGCTCTCAGGGTCTCAGTGCATCTGAATAGGATGGCTTTCTCTTTGGACACCTGTTAGGTGAGGTGTTTTGGACATGTCTGACCAAGAGGAGAGAGGAGGGAATGCGTCTCCCCAGCCATCTCTTCCATCTGGGTTTGAGGAGTTGGCCAGGGAGAGAAAGATCTGGGCATCTCTGCCTACACTTCTCCCGTGGCCTGAAATGGATGAATGGATTCATGCATGGGTAGATAGGAAGAAGGAATAATTGAGCCTTGGAGCCTCTGTGATCCAGGTCCTTTTGCATGCTTCAGTTTTAAGGACTTCTTACTGACCTCAAGCATCAATGTGTTATTAAGGTGCTTTCAGTCCCATTGCCACAGGTGTAAAATCAACCTAGCCATGCAGTCTGCCTTTACTAACAAAAAGCTCAACGAATCTGTGCATGGTGCTGTAATAGTTTGCCACTGTTGAAACAAGTCAGATTTTAACATTTTTTCTCTCGTTTTCCCTTCTTTCTTCCATAATAAACTGTAAGTGGTATTATTGCAAAGTGGAAGCATTTAGGAACCACAGCAGTTCCTAAGTCAGTCATGAAGTGGCAGACTGTGCATAATTACAGAGCGAGTCACCAAATGCTGAGGCTCATAGTACATATAAGTCACCAATGATTTGCTAACTCAATAACTGCAGAAATCCAAACCTCACCTGGCATTAACATCAGCACAAAAACTGTGCACTGGGAGCTTCACAGCATGGGTTTCCACAGCCATGCTGATTGCTTTTATGTCCATGTAATGTACATTACATACTGGAATGAAAATCCCTGTTGTTATCATTTTTTTACATGGAATAATCCCATAATGAAGTAAATCTCAATTCCACAGTTTACTATAATGGCTATTGAGTAATTACAGCATATATTAGTGTTTTAACGTGTTCCCTAAAAGACTTGCTTTTGATACCACCGTATTAAATCCTCTGGGTAAATGGTCTTTATTGCTCAAATAGTGTTTTTTTTAATAATCTGCAGCTAAAATGGTGAATGGTGGAGCAATCAGAATAACTGTAGAAAAGAAAAGACAACCTGTTGTTGGAGAAAGCTAAGAAAACTTAACACTGATAGATTCTGTTTATGTAATAATACCACATACTGTAAGATACAACTGAAACACCACAGGCCTGTGGATAAAGTACTTACTGGTACTTGGAGCAGGTAGAGTTGGCCATGGCGGGGTCTAATGGGTGGTAGGTGACAGGGGGACTGTGCTGTGCAGACATTAAGAAACCAATGGCCAACAGACTCAAACTCAAACACGTGCCTGTCAAAAAGAAAAGAAAAGTAAATAACAAACAGAGCGCACAAAAACAACTTTTAATATTTTTTGTTGATTTGGACAGCTCAAGTCTCCTCCTCCTTTTGCCTTACCTATGATGCTGCCTAGGGTGAGCTTCCTACGCCCCACTCTCTCCACCAGCCACACTCCAAGCAGCGTAAACAGGAAGTTGGTGAGGGTTGTGAGTCCAGCCAGCCAGATTGCCAACCTGTCATCCCGCACTCCTGACATCTGCAGGATGGTGGCACTGTAGTACCTGTGTGACATGAGAGACAAAAGAAAAAAGCAAAGTTAGAGAATAATAAGAGGAAAAACGAAGCATAAAAATAGGTCAAGAGTATCCTTTTTGTTTATAAACACAGACAGATTGGCAACACATTGCAATCAATCTTAGTTAGTCTATGCCTATGAGTCCAACTTGTCCGTGAAATGTTTCTTTGCAACAGACTTGAGTTACCTGACTGCCAACTCGTTGTATTCTGGCTATATTTCTATATAAAAAAAATGCTGCCAAGTTATTAAGTCAGTTTGCAGTGAAATCACTGTCCTGCAGCAACTATTTGTGGAGGAATTTCTGAATTTGTGCCAGAATTTAAAAGTTAAACCACTTTATGAAAATAAACATTTCAAACTGCCTTACATTCTCTGGGTTTGAATATAGTTGGAAACATTTTATGTTAGTGTGCAGAGTAAACAAAAAACCATTTTTAGGCATTTTCATGAAGAACTGTTATTACACTTGTTATTACACTGTTATTACACATTCGTTTCAATTTTATTTATAAAGCATCAAATCACTACAGTCGCTTCAAGGCGTATTGTAAGGCAAAAACCCTACAAAGTATTTCAAGTACTGTATAATTGTATTTGGAGAAATATTAAGCAGTCTCAGCACAATATTATGGTTATATTAAAGTATAAATATCAAACAGAAACATATATAAAACTGCAATCAATCTTTAAGTCAACACGCCAATCACAGCCTCTCTTCTTAAGAGCAATTCACTCATCCACCAACCCCAGTCTCTCTATTTGAGCACCAGTCGCTCCACTAGAGACAGCTAGCGATCAGTTATAAATAGGCTCTCTCTTCATCTCTCATATAATATAATTATACTTGCAACTCTGGCACCATGTTGCTCCACGTGTGCAGATTAACAGCAATCATCATCAACAAGGCTCTAAGCAGGCTGCGGTCAACAATACAGACACCTGCACAGAGTCCATTTCCCATTTCAACTTTGCTACTTTGTAACTAAGAAAGACGAGTAAAAAAACCAAAAGGGCAAGCATGTAGAAAACAATGAGACAAAATGCACACACCTGCAGGGAGTCTTTAAAGTAAACACCTCCAGGCAGTCTGTTTAAAGTATAGCCATCGAAATGATGCGCTCATAGGCAGAAAACACATCATTACCCAAAATGAACACAACGCGTGCAAGCACATTCAATAGATAGGGACTCAGCAACCTTGAGAGAATGCAACACAAATACAAAGAAGGTAAGACTCATTAAGAAAAAGCTCAAATAAATCTACAGCATTGTCTGCCTGTCTGTGTCTCTAAAGGCAGCTCAGAATTAGCATTCTGCTTTTCATCTCTTCAAAAGCATCGTTATCTCTCTCTTGTTCTCTCTCTCTCATGTTCTTGGCTCTCTCTCTCTCTCTCTCTTTCCCAAAACAAAGACATTCATTTGAGGGATTTGCATAATAACACTTTACTTTTTCTGCCATGGTATCCACTCAGACAGAACCAGAACAGAAAAGGAAATGAGATGGTGTGAAACTCGGGTTTAAAAGCATGACCTACAGTCTTATAAGGTGCATGAGGTGATAAATGTTTTGATGGAATTATTAGGCTTCTGCAGACTGAGATATATGCCGGCAAAAATGCATGTGCTTAATGGACACACACACGCGAGAAATGAGTCGGTTTTGGAGCAGCAGCAGGAGTAAAAGCACTATTTCTGTTCTCAGCAGTACAGCCCGCTGTGCTCCATCTCCAGCCCTGCATCTTCCTGATTACAGCACAGACACATGCACACACACGCGCACACATTGTGTTCTGACTTAAAAAGTACTGTGAATAACAACCTCCAGAAACAAAATGATCATTTTTTGACCACAGTGCCAAGAAGCACGGCCTGTGTTAAATGTTAAAAGCATCTCCGAACTGGCATTTCAGGCTTTTAAAAGCCCCAAAGAGACGCTTGAGAGGCAAACATGGCCATCTGATTTCTAAAAGACATCGTTATCCATCATCAAGTGCTACGGTGTCATTCTAAGGTGTCATGATGAAATCTCAATGGAAAAAAAAAAATAAAGAAATAAGTGAGAAACATAATATATAAAGAACTACTCATCTATAAGTTGATAAATCAACTTTAACCCTGTAAGACCCAACCCATCAAAAAATCGCCAGAAAATTTTGATTTTTTGGAACTGAGATGTTTATTAACCCTTATAACAAAATCCACATTTTTTTTTTGCTATATCATGTTGTGTATGATACATTTTTTAATATATATGTATTATATATTTTTTGTATCGCATTTGATACATTGGGTTTTTTTGGCAACTTTTTGTTAACAACAATGTTAATTTTAGACAAAAAAAGAGTTTTGTCCATAACATTTTGAAATTATGGCAAGTACTGATCATGTTGATGAGATAGAGGTCTCAGAGACTCATGTATCAAATATGATACAGACGGCATTACAGGGTTAAAAAAAATTCAAAATCGTGTTTTTACTTTTATTTATTTATGTCAGTGTCTACACTACAGCCATCTTTAACACATAGCGGAGGCTATGTCATGTTTTGGGGCGGCATTTCAGCCAGTGGTGTTGGAGCTCTTGTCAAAACTGATTTATAAATTATAAAGATAGAATAGTACCATCAGGTTTTGATCCACAATGCAATACCATCTGGAAAGCAACTGACTGCATACAATGACAATGATCCCAAACATGCTGTCAATGCTGTAAAAGCATACCCTGACAGAAAAACACACAAACACACTAACAGTCATGGACTGGCCTCCCCAGAGCCCGGACATCAACATTATTGAAGCAGTGTGGATTCATCTTGACAGAGAACACAACAAAAGGCAAACAACATCAAAAAAGAGCTTTGAATGTCTGGAGATCTATTCCTGAAGACTAAAGTTAAAGAAATGACAAGAAAGCTACCTAAGAAAGCTCAGACTGTGATGAACAATTAAGGTGGTCATCCAAAATATTGACATTCCAGCCGGTCAGAACTGTACAAACTTGTAGATGTTTCAATAAATTGCTGTATTTCCCATGGGAAATGTATTTCCCATTTTCCCAGCAATCTTTAAAAAAAGAAAAAAAAGAAAAAGAGGGGTGGCTCAAGACATGCAGTTATTGGGGTTAGGTTCATCGGTAATTCTACATTACCCATAGGTGTGAATGGTTGTCTGTCTCTCTGTGTTAGCCCTGCGCCAGACTGGCGACCTGACCAGGATGCACCCAACCTCTTAACTTATGATAGCTGGGATAGGCTCCAGTCCCCCCACAAACCTAACAAGAATAAACAAAAACGTTTGAATGGATGGTATTTATTGAAGTATCTAATTTTCAACTGAATGTCTTTCCACAGCAATACATTTATAAGGAAAGGAAAAGGAAAACAAAGAATGTTTTCTTTTTCCTTCTGTATATTTGCTCACCTGCAAATAGCAGGCTGCTTATGACAGCGCTCGAGCAGGAGACAGACTGATACTCTGGTATAAGAGATCGATGTACAAAGAAGTGAAGCAGCTCAGTATTCCCATGGACATTCCTCACTGGATGGCAAGGTGTGACATTGAGAGCACTGTAGTGCAGGATGCCGGGATGTAATGTTCTTCAGTTAATTTCTGGGTAATACTTTCTGTGTATGAACAGCGTGGTTCCAAATTAAGCCAGTCTGTTTATTTGATAATAAAATCAATTTGTAGTGTCATGGTTAAGTGTAAATCTTTGTGCTATATGTGTTGTTTCTTGGGATTTTCTCCCTTTACGATATCAGGGAAATCTGTTACTTCTCATAGCTTTTCTACTGCGCTACAAACCTGAAGGGTTTCAGGTGTCACTGCTCATACAAAGTGACACCTCTCAGTCTAAAACACCCACTAGTTGTCAGCTATTAGCACACATCACAGAGCGACAGGAAATACTCCATGTAGGGTTTGAATGAAACAGCAGTCTGAGGTAATTTCAGAGGGCTGTTTCATAAAATCTTCTTGCTTTCATTTCTGTTAACAATCAGAGCAGCCTTTGAGAGAAAAACTTCAAAGCACCTGTAAGAGCTGAGCTAGTGGAAACAGGCTATAGCGTAGTCACAGGAGAGTCAGGACCTCATCTTTTACTGTCCTGTAATTATTACATCATCTGCAAACTTTCGAAACTATGCAGCCATTCTGTGCCATTAAAGTCTCTAAATTAAAAACACAGTTTAGAAGCAAAGCACAAAAAGTGGCGTTGGAAAAAGCTACAGTAGGAAACCTTTAATTAGTAAGATCTGCTAAGAGAATGTTCTGTTTCCAGGCCCTCAGTGCTTTTGCAACACGAGGGCTGCAGTGCAGTGGTTTCTTTTTTTTTTTTGCTTCATTAAACATTGTTAGTCTTTTTTTGTGCAACTAAAGAATGGAAATGATATTATGATTGATTCCCTATGTCCAAATACTGTAAATGATGCATTACACCTGCTGGTTTCAAACCTTTCCCTCGCTCCTAAAATAGATGTATGTAGTGTTAGCATGGCCTAGAGCATCCATGCATTATGTCTGTAAGTGTGCTAAGGGGTAGTGTGTTTGTATATGTGTTGATGAGGTGGGCATGGTGGTATATCTGTGGTGTGGTTGTGGCTGGTTGGTCTGGGTAAAACAGCAAAACAAAACAAAACAGTATTTTCAGGCCCAGTCTGACCCTGCTGTGGTGTGAAGTGTTGGCATAAAGCACATAACAGAAGGTGTGATCTGGCCCTGACCTGTCTGAAAATGGAAACATGGATTAGCACTCCTTTTTAAAATGAATACAAGTGTTTCTTATTTTAAAACAACAGACAAAAACTGTCTCACTCTTGAATTCGATGGCTCCCTACTGATCCTTGCACATTTGACATGGGTGGTGATGAGAGGACACCTCTTACTCATGCTTGACATTTACTGTCACCTTACAGGATTGTCTTGGAGGCTGCTGACTCTTTGGAAGGACACATCAGGTCTTCTTACAGTGCCATGCTGGTAGTTTTCAGTGTTTAAGCCTATTAAGTACAAGTCACTTATACATTTCTACAAAGTATCCCAAAGGTTTTGAAGACATGTATGTTCCAGGGAATTATAGAGTTTTATATGAATTGTGCAGTTTGCTCCTGATGTTGAGAGCATGGGCAAGGGATGGACAGTTGATTTTCCCAAAGGGCCACCATGAGAAACTGGGACTGTTGTGGAGGGCCACAACAATAAGCTTATTAGTGTGACAGTTCCTTTTGTGGCCCATCCCTGGCATAAGCCATTTTGTCTTAAAAAAATATTATATTCTACTAAAAACAAACAGTGTTTTATCAAATAAGCAAGCTGCACAGAAAAGCAGTCATTCTTGGTGACATAGTGAAAACACAAACTGCAGCTCCTTACTGTGTACCTTGAGGTTGTCTAGCTCTATTGCTCCCCCGTCGAATGTTGAAATGTTAAACAGCAGAAATAAGCATGTTCCTAACACAAAACCTCGTTAGTGGCACTTTTTTTTAATAAGTTATCTAAAGAAAAAAATATATGTAAGCAGGGTTGTCTTCAGTGTTTGGATAATTAAAGATACATTTCAGCGTTTCTTGGGTAATTCATGGATTTGTCTTGCTAACTAAAAGGTTTTGTACATATTTGGCAGAATATAGGATTATGGGCAAATATGCAGACTTGAGCGCATATAAGAAAAAAACCCACAATAAACAAAACAAAAAAACAACCAAAGGAAAAAAAATCCAATAGCTAGCTAACACTAGCATTAGCTTATGGCTCCAAAAAGACTTTCATTTAGAGTCTATAGTTATGCAGAGTCTACAGTTGGTTGCAGTCTTTTCTGTAGAAGTGCCTACAAACCTGCATTCTATCTGAAGACCACCAGGTGGCGATAGCTGTGGTTCCAAAAAGCCTTCTGGTCCCCCAGAGGTTTATGGGAAAACACTTTCCTAATGGGTTTATGAGGCCAGACACCCGTGTTGAGTCATACTGAATAAAGAATTAAGTTGGGTTTGTAGATCTTGGTTATGCCATGTTTTAAAATGTAGGATTATCTGTTGTCACAAGACGTTTGCCAATGAGGGAGTGTTTTACAGTCACATCCTTCCTTCCATCCATCTTTCATACTGTCTGTGTAGAAAAATAAAAACCTTATAGCTGAGCAACAAGTAACAAGTTTTTTGTTACTTTGTTATTCGTCACTTGGTTAATTTTAATCTAAGCATAATTATAGCTTATGTATGATGCATATCAGAATATACAAGCAAAAATTTCCTCCCTTCCATCAAAACCGGCAACCCTAAAATTTTTATGTTCATACAGCTGATGTAACTGAATGCAAATCAGACCAGACAATGCTTAAACGTCTAATTAAACTGTCACACAGACCCTGTAAGAAGGCCTTTTATCTTTTGTTTAGTTTAAAGACAGGCATATAACTACCTGTATTCAAATACAAGTAGTTACATATTGCTCTATTACCTATATTTATAGGCTAGAAAAGTAAACATGTGCGTTGGGGTGTGAAAGAAGAGTAGAGGGAAGCTATATTCAAGGCAGCTCTAACAGAGTGCTACTTATTGGCAGAGCACTGATCTAATTATGTAACCTAATAGTATGGATTTAGAGGCAGCTGAAGGATCAGCTATAAGGCAGCAGTGAAAAGAGGAGATGAAGCGAGCAAACAAGTGTTAAGTGTGTGTGTGTGTGTGAGTGGGAATGCAGTGAGTGTGTGGGTGCGCATGTACGAGCAAGTGTTTGCACGTGACTGAGTGACCGATTCACTGAGTAAGAGAGTAAGAGACAAGGTGTCAGAGCAGAGAAACAGCAGGAGGCATGTATAAAGAGAGAGAGAGAGAAAGCAGGAAGTAAGTGAGAAAAAGACTGAAAGGTGAGAAGAAGACTGAATGGATGGAGAAAATAGAAAACAAGGGACGTGGGTGTGAAAACAAGAACAATTGGACAGATAAGAAAAGATATGGGGAGAGAGAAAGAGAGACATATATCGGGAGGGAGTGCATGAAAGAGAGACAGACAGAAACAGCGAGACAGTGACTCTCTTGGGAACTGGCCTATTTTTCAAATGAATGCATATGAACGCAGAACTGCATCACATTTACGCTCTGGAACAAAAAAAAGGCTCAGCCCAAATAGGTAAACCTCACACTTGGATGTTCTGATTGGCAACTCTGTAAACACACATACACATTCACACAAATCCACATTCACAAAGCACCGAGTGTAACATCTGCAGATGTCTGCCACTATCACAGAATTAAAACACACTTTGCACTCTCCTGTTTTCCCACTCCTCAAGTAGTAGAAAATACAAAACTCCTTAATCAATCAACAAATTAATGACATTAAATTAATATGACACAGTCATTCAGGAGTAATGGTCCATTTACCACATAGGGAAGTTAATGTTTAGTTAATTTGGTTGGCTGTAAAAAAGAAGGCAAGAGCTCTACAGAAATGGAAGTGATAAGTAGCCAACGCTAGCGAAAAACAGTAATTCACAGAAACACAAGTTTTAGCTTATCATGTTGTTGAAATTGCTGCTTTGTGCTGTTCAACAGTGTTTTGACAGTACTGACCTTTGGGTGACTGGAGAGATGTTAATTGCTGAATGGAGAAAGACTTTGTGGCTTATTAGTGGTCCTGCACCCTCCTTTTTTATACCCTTCTCTTCTGAAGTTAAAATATATAGAGGGATGAATATTCGGAGGAGAGCTAAGAGGCAGCAGACAACTGCACTAATGTTAGCGAACGGAATGAGCTAACAGACTTTTATAACAACTTTTTTTTTTTTTACATATAGTTCTTCTACACTGTCTGTTAAATTAAGTATAGAATAAAATAAAATAAAATAGAATAGAAATAGAAATAGAATAAAATAGGCAAGAGTTTGAGAAGCTTTTGTGGCTAAGCTAGCACTTACGTGGCTAGCTGTGATGCAAGGACTAAGCTCGCTTCAGTAGCTGGCATGCTATCTACATAACAAGTAGCTAAATCACCAAAGTCTCTGAAAAAGAACAGTTTGGGATGTTCTGAATGTTGCTGTTCCATTATCTTTGTGTGTATTTTTGCAAGCACAGGTAACAGAATAGCTCTATTAGAAAAAACAATCAGAGGTGTAATGAGCTAGATGATGAAAGGGGTCAAAAAGTCTCTGAAACATTAAAAAAGCTGAAAATTTCCACCCAAAATGGCAAAGAAAAAAATACAGATTTATGGGGAAAAAGTAATATTATAAGTGGAAAGCGGTGTTGTTAGTCACTCAATGTGAATTTCTTGACAGGTTAACCAACACAATTCATTGATTAGAAAACCAGTTTCTGGCAAATTTGACACTTTGTTTTTCTGCAAATTTATATATTTAATCTTAAAAATGTAGATCTTTTTTCTCTGAATTCTGAAATTTTTGCTTGTTCTAAGAATGTCATGATACCAGGATACCACAAGTTCAGTAGTTAGTACCAATACCAGCAAAATTACATGACTCTTAATACTCAATTTAATACCAGAGTGCAAAAACAAACAAAAAAGATTAACAAAAACAAAGACTTTATTGAAGACTTATTTTAGTTCAGTGACATGGTTTGGGGAGATGATTTATTTAAATTTTTAACATTATATTTTGTAGACGGGTCACAGACTGAAACGTTAGCATGGTTGCAAGTAGCCTATTAACATTATTCCAAGGCACAGTGTTAGTGATAATAAATTAGTTGATGAATTTATATAGTGTTAGCCACTGGAAACATTTTAGCTAATTGAACATAGTTTATTTTTAATTACTCGACCCTTGTCACGTATCAAAACTGGCGTACAAATAACTGTAAATAGTGATCTCGTTGCACTATGTTCCACTGGTAGCATTTGCTGTCATGTGTAGTAAACACCAATCCAGCTACCTAATAAGACTGCTTCACACATGACATCCTGCTGTGAGGAGCATGCGAGTGTGATGCGTTTCTGTATGCATTTGATTAGAAGCTAAATTAGAATATTTGTCATTAAAAAGGTCTGGCTGTGTCTCGGTGGGGGACAGAAGATGTTGGCATGATTAAGTTGCTTATGAATGCTTGAAAACATACAAACACACACACACACAGGCAAAAACAACCCAGTATTTTTTATTTATTTATTTTTTGGTCTAGCTTCTTGGATTGCATGCACACAAAACACACACAGAACAGTGCAAGCTCTGCCAGCTCCTCGCCGGCCCGCCAGCAGAGTGACCACGTAAAACTGTCTTTTGTGACATTTCCAACATGACATTTATCTGTGGGACCATCTGCGAGGGCCAACTGGCATGTTGCAACAACAAAATGAGTACTTGGCAACATGACAAAGCACACTGAGATTATATGTATTCATATGGTAGTTAAATTTAATACCACAATGCTGGTTTTCTCAATACATCTGTAGGATTTTGTTTTTAAAGAAAATGTAACCGTGCCATGAGGTAAATAAAATTATATTGATTTGCACTGCATGTTGGCAAAGATGTATCTCTGATAACTTATATTATTAGGATGTCATAGCATTAGAGAAGGTTGTTTTTAAGATGAGAACCTCAGAAAACTACCATACATATATATTATTAACAGCACCTGGGTAGTGGGAAGTGAGGAAGTGAGTTTACCACGCAAAGACTACTTGGGTAAGATGTCTATTAACAGTTGGCCAATTATATTAAGTGGCTTTTTTTTTTAGCATTTTTATTTTTCATCTGTCTCAGAGAAAAACTCCATCTGCCACCAATTAATAGTGGGCACTTCCCTTGCTCTTATTTGGACAATTTTGCCAGTGCCAGCTAACTAGCCCAAGGTCTTCCAATTTCATGTTTACCTGGGTGGCTTGCTTGATGTCATTTAGCTACTTCTCCAGTGAGATTCTCACCTCAAGGTTGGACTAAACCCAACTCCCCTGTCTTGGACAGCAGCTACTGACAGTAGTCCTTGTTGCAGGGCCATTGTAAGCTAGAGGAACACCAACTAGAACAGCGGTCCCCAACCCCCGGGCCATGGACCGGTACCGGTCCGTGAGTCGTTTGATACCGGGCCGCGAGAGTTGAGACTTGGGTGTGAAATTTATGGTTTTCAGGGTTTTTATCGTTTACTCGGTTTCCCTGGGTCTTTTCCCATCTTGTAGTTGTGTGTCTTACTTTGAAAGAAATATTTAAATGTTACCATAGTGACCAGGGAGCATTAAGGGGCGGAGAGGAGGATGTTACTCTCAATGTTGTTGGCGCATTTCAGGAGAACGCTGCTAATAAAGTTACACAATTACACAGTGAATTTGTGTTTATTATTATATTTACAAAATACCACAGTTTTTGTCTCATTTGTATCATTTTATTTTGTTGTATTTATCCGCGATACCTTAAAGGCCGGTCTGTGAAAATATTGTCTGACATTAAACCGGTCCATGTCGCAAAAAAGGTTGGGGACCGCTTAACTAGAACATCTGGGAGATCGAGAATTTATCAAGCTCACTGAGACTGCAGAGCTTGTACTGTATTATTAATTGCTGTATTATCAATTTGTCATCAGTGTACTTGGCAATTTAAATTCTGACAAATAGAATCCAGGTCTGTTGCATATACTGGATACCAACTGCCATTGTATTCTGGTATAAATCTCTAGTTTATATGCCAAGCTAGATTGTCTTGCCCCCTTTACCTAAATTCATACATTTCACAAAGCACTTAGTTTTAGTAGTTTGTTCTACTTGTGGTGATAATTAACCATTACTGTAGTGCTGGGTGAAGGAAATGTAGCTGAGGTGTTGGGAATAAAATGTCACTTCTGGACTTTCTGACACTTATTTTCTCATCTTCTGGAAAAGATTAAAGTTCACACCATGAGAGTGACCTTACAAAGTGCAAGCAGGAGAGAATAAAACCAGAAAAGGAAACATGTCACGTGAACGATTTCAGGAAAAGTTTGCAGTGTTTGCATGAAAAAATCTGCACATTCCAGTGGTCATTACTACTCTGAAAAGCATCTCTTTTTTTGCACATAATTACTTCAACTTCTGGATCAAACTACTCTTTTGGTAAGTGTGCAGTCTAAAGCATTGGTTGTACTTGGTTAGAAGTCCTTGATGCTATTTTTTTTAAAAACCTGGAGCGAAGAACAAAAAACCTTCTCAGCGTGATCGTTACAAAATGCAGCAAAGAAACAAACAGAATGAAAGAACATGGGGCTTTTCATCCACAGCTCAATATTTCTTGTCCCCTTTCTCTGTCTTCCTTCATAAATCTTACACTTCCTCTCCTGTCATCTGCCTTGATCCCGCTCCGTGGCCCTTCCTCCACCTCATCACCATCAATGTCAGATCTCCCTCTGCCCTCTGCTTCTGCTTTCCTCTTCTCTGCTTTTACTCTACTCTCCAGCCCAGTTGGAAGATCTTCCTGTCTTTTAAGATAGTTTGTTCACCACTCACAGGATGCACACACACACACATTTCCCACCAGTACACAGTGACCTTTACGTGCAAGATTATGAGGCTAATTCATTCAAAATGATCCATTAGCTAATGCATAAAGATGATATCTAATTTGACCAACTGCTGTACCACATGGTTCTGCATTTATAGCTAAACAACAGAGATGGGAAGGCAGATCCATAAAAAAAGAATCTCCTGCAGGATGCATGTTACTGATGTGATCCACACAGCAATCCATCCAGCTTCTTTTTTTCCTGAGTGACATATTCTTGATAAATACATTTTTCATCACACAGGTTTCTCTGACAGTTTTTGAATGTTTGTGTGTGTGTGTGAGTGAAAGCAAGGAGGTAATTCATATAACACCAATAGAGCTCAGGGAGAGTAGCTGACACATGAGTTTAAATCAAGCTGCTGTAAAATAATAATGGCACGTGTGGGACCATGTCCACGGCCATTATGCATACTCATGGCCAGTTTTAGTTCTCTGTAGGCTTTTTAATATATCTGAAGTAACAAAAAAAATCATTTGATCTTCTGCAAACAACAAACCCTAAACCACTACTGATACTTCTGCAGTTTCAGCACTATTAATGTCTTAAATCTCGCGCAACAGAAGCTCGGTAGATCTTTAGTTATGGCTTAGGTTAGCTTTCTATGGATTGGGCAAACACCTAGCTTCCATAGCTGTAGCAATTAGCTAGTATTATCTATAACTGTGAAGCTAAAATGTCAAACAGTGAATATAACTCTAAAGATTATGTTGTTTTCACGATGCTGTTGGTACTGTAACCAAGGACACCCTCACCGAGCCACTAACACAACTGTGGACTTTTATTTTTAATACATAAATAAATAAAAGGCACATGTAGCTAGGTTAACAAAGCTACATTAGCTTACTCTTGCCCATTATTGAAATAAAAGTCATGCCATCATAAATTATAATGATTTTATTGTACAAACTAGGCTTTACAAGTCATTATAGTGATCAACAAACTGGATTAAGAGCAGCTGATGGTCATTCAGCAAAAATCAGTACCTTAGCAGACTACCCACTGAGCTGGTGTAGGTACCTTATAATCAGTATCTCCATGTATGCATATTATATGTGCAAACTTTTTTCCCTGCTCCTTTCCATTAAAAATACACTTGCACATTTTTCCATTGTCTGTATTTAAAAAGTGAACATAGCCATTATTCATATATGACATACTGTTTTAAACTATGATTTGGACACCTAATTTTAAGCAATTAGGCTTTTTTTTTTAGAGTGACCATGCTTGAAGAGAATGGAGTGCTAAATGATCAGCTAATGGGGCTGAACTGGGCAGGGACAATCTGGGAGAACGTTAAGGCACTTTCAATACAGAATTAAATTTGATAGGAAGCTGATGCCATGGAGACACATGCTAAACAAATCAGCCAGTAATATAACCCCACGGTCCTGCCTGGCCACTCTACACACATCCGTTTTCCTTTCTTATTACCGTTTTGCATTAATGCACGCATAAGTAAATAAAGATAAAGTAGTAAGTAATTTGATGACCAAAGAAAATAGGGCAGGAGAAGAAAATAACAAAATATTAATATAAAGTATTACTTGCTGTATTCCTTTATTTTATAATAGCTTCATACTGGAAAGTAGTCACGATAGCTCACATAACATCTATTTATATACTGTAGAGCTGGCTAAATATACATAGAGCAGTAATAGCACAGCAGCAGAGGTTAGCTGATCACTGCCTTCCTAGCACAAATAGAAAAATCCTCCCCTGCCAGATACAGCTTCACACCTGTATACAGTTTGATCTCACAGACTCCTGAAATGTTATTGCAACACAAACAGCTGGGCATGATACAAATTCCCCTACTGGGCATTTGTAATGAAGGTAAAAATTGCAACAGTAACCAAAAAAGTTTTTTCAACAAGGCTCTAAATATATTTATTTTTTTAATTTGTTCATTTTAACATTGGAGTCTCTTGAGATGGTCTGACATTTTTAAAGCGAGCCTCACGTGGCCATTTGAGGAACTGCAAACTGATCTCTCTGTTAGGGTCATTTTTTAGCCGTAGAGATGTTCGCTTGCCTCCTAGTCGTAGAGTAACCTTTATTATATTAATTTAATCCTAAGCAGAGCACCACACGTATTCAATATATAAGAGAAGGTCATGAATAACCTGGCTGATATCCAGACATTTCACTGTCAAGAGTGTGGATGAAGCTCAAGTACGTTTGCTTGCATAAATGGACATTACACAGAACAGAGCACAAATTAGCATTCAAGCAAGTGATACTAATCTGCACCAAGTTTAGTGTGTCAGCAGGTGTAAAGGTGGATTTATACTTCTCTGTTCAAGCTACGCCTTTCTAAAGTATAATCAGAAATGTGACGAAATGCAACAACATGCCAACACAGACTGCACAGGAATAAATGGTGCAAAGGCAATGCTTAGACTAGATCTTAAGCTCTCATTTAACCAGAATCTCTTAGAGACTTAGGTGCTGTTAACCACTGCATTTAAGATTCTGGAGATGTATGCCAATCATGCTGAGCATAGCTGAAAGAGTGACTTGACCACTGGTCCTACACCATTGTAGAAATCTGATACCGCTCTGCTCCACTTTATATGTCCTTTGTTACTATGCTCCCTTTATGGTCTTCTTCGGTGACTCAGGAATACATAACTCAACTGTTACACAAGGATCCCTAAACAAAATGCAAAAAAATCAGGCACACTGAGCCAAGGCCGCCTGACTCCATTCACTGCTGTTTTTACTTTTGGACTCCTTTGTGAAGTCGGACTGAAAAGAAAAAAAACATATTTAGATCGTGTGAGGTTTGTAACTGTATTTGACAGGCTGGGGTTTATAATTACAGATATCCCCTGAGGCAGCACTGATCTCCATAAGTATGTTAGATATGAAAGGGCAAATCAGAGGGAAATGTGTTAACTGTCAGTTTGATGAAGTGAGAAACGCAGCTTTGTCACTTCATCAAGATGTTATTGGTTGAACTGGCTGGTCAGTTACAATCTCAGTCAATCTTTCGCCTGAATTCCTCTGATAAAGACCAGAAGAGCTCACTTTTTTTGTCAGATATTTTACTCCAAGGCTGACGGAAGGAGGGAGGCTATCGGTGGGAAAATGTGCTAATAGGGTCTCAAATGTACCCTCTGTGTGAACATATGTGACTTGGAGAGAGGGAGGAAAAAAAGTGGACACTGTCAATCCGTTCCTGTCAAGTTCCTAACTTGAGAGAGAGAGGACTGTTAGAACTGGCAGCCAATATGTGCTTTTCTAGTTTTGGTCTGGATTTTTTTTTTGCCTGTCTGCCAGATTGTCTCATTGCCCTTTTCCTTCTTCCCCTGTGCCAGCCTGGTGGTTTAATCAGAAAAAGCAGCTGGGGACAGGGAGAGGAGCTTGTTTCTAAGCCTGGCTGATTTACCGGCTCCTCAGACCTTCTTTATGTCTCACCGGCTAATGGAGCTAGCCTGGCAGCTTCACTGGAGGTAGACAAAAGAGGCAGTAGACAGGGAGGCTAGCAAAGCACACAGCACACATGACGAGTGACGGGAGGCGTCAGCAATAACTCAACACACAGTGCACATTCTGTGGTTAAAGAAGCCCATGCTCCGTATGGTGGAAGATGGTCAAATATAGTTTTTAATCATTTATATCTTTACATTATATTCATCACTGAAGGGTGAGTATTGTCATGGTAACAGCTGTGTTCTCCCCCTTTCATTTTGTTCTGTATGTTCTGTAGTCTGTCCTCGCCTCATCCAGCAACCCTCTGAGTTTTTTATTATTCACCTCAGAATTTCAGCGAGCAGGCAGATTGTTTCTATCACCTAATATCAATCATCCAGATTCACATTTTCCTCTGTCAGCCCCGTGTGTGAGGCTAGTTAGTGTTCAGGTTATAACTGTGAACATCATCATCAGGATTCAGTTCTCACTACATGTTCTGAAGCCCTAACAAATGTACTAATTAATACAATTAATACCATTTTTGCAATCAGTGTGTGGACTTTTTATTTTTAACCCCTAGCCCTGTTTTGAATTGTAACACCAATCTGTAGCTCAAACAGATCTTGCTGTTTCTTTATTTGGGTGTTCACCTGTGATATATGGCTGATGACTCCCCTGCTTCCTCCTTCCTATTGTTTATGTGCCAAAATGTCCTTTGACAAGACACTTAACACCCAAATTGGGTTAAACAGTGTCTTCTAAACCCAATAATTTACCTTTCAAAATATGTACACTGGTCCACTTTATACTGACTTTATAAGTGGTTAAAAAAGTGGGCAGGTGGCACCTCTATAATGACATACTGCAGCAATTAAAAAGGCTGGTTTAGTTATTTACTATTGAATTATTCAGTTACCCTTTATTTTGCAAAAAAGGACAAACGCCTAGCTTCGATAGCTGTAGCAATTAGCTGGTATTATCTATAATTGTGAAGCTAAAATGTCGAGCACAGTGAGTATTATGAACTTTCAAGCTTATACCAACAAACCAACCATTGCAACATCTCTTCTCCTTTTGTTTTTGTGATTCTGGGTTAAAAATCATTAATGTTTCCTTTTGAGTAGGCTGTCATTGGCATCTGATCCTTTTTCCTTGTACAGTAAATGTAAACATTTCTTAATTCTTTTTCTTGTCATGTAACGTAAACACACACATAAGTGTTGTGTTTTTGTGAAAAATTCGCCCTGAAAAACACACAGTGAAAAAAAGTTGACATTAAGCGACAATGAGCTGCTCCTGATGTTTTGACTGTGTTTGAGCTACAAGCGCACTTGTTGCCACATGCAGTGATCTGATTGGTCTAGTTTTTGGAAATTGTGAAAAATCGAAACAAATGTGTCCGGTGAAATGACACGATCAGTCTGATTGGCAACATTAAGAATAAGTGAGATCAAAAAATAATTTTACAACACAGGAAATATTTTATCGGTCTGGTGTGAAAAGACTTTTACAGTGACCTTAAAACTGACTGTTAATTTAATCATACCTTTACAGTGTCCAATGGCTGCATTTTGATTAGTATTTTAGTTTGGAAGGAGGTTCCTGGGTGGGCCTCCTGCTGGAAAAGGACAGTGCCATGCATGTTAGGTTAACTGCTGATTGTAAATGAGCTCTGGAAGTGCGACTATGCGGTCGTCTGTCTCTCTGTGAAGGACTGGAAACATGTTGAGGGTGTAACCTGCATTATCAACCTTTGTCTTACAGCATGAAGCGCCTTGAGGCAACAGTTCTGGAACTATATAAATAAAATTGAATTGAACTGTCCATGGCACCTGGATAGCTGGCAAGCCCCTATGACTCTGAGCTGTATAAGGAGACAACAAGATGAATGGACAACAAGATGGATTCTGGCTGATATTATAACCATGGCTTAGTCTTATGTAGTTTTGAAACACTATAGAGACATCACAAAGACAGGCCCTAAAATAACAACTTGCTTTTGATTATATAGTTTTAAATTTATATACCTGAGTTCAATATCTTGGATACGAAAAACACAAACACACACACCAACCGAGTGATTTATTATTAGCTCATCCACATGTACATCTGGAATGAACACATCCGGGACGAATGGGAAAGAGGCCCACGGATACGATTCATTTGCTATGTCACAAGACAACTGCTGTTATTTGTGCATCTGCTGTGTTGGACTCTTTCTCTTAAACATGTTGCTTCTTCTGATTTGGGCTGTGCTTTGGTGATTTCATCAGATCGGCTCTCTTTCAGCCTGACTGCAGATGAAAATAACTATAACCTGTGCAAACTTGCATTCTGATCTGTGTCTGGGACTTTTCCATCCATGAAACGATGCGAAGCTAAAACAAAGCAAACAACTGAAATGGAGACGCTGGCATCAAAAAATTGATTGTCACCAGCGTGAGGTCTTTAATGTCAATTTTGAGTGATGTCATTATCACCACAGTAAGCTGCAGTACTTATTTTTTCAAACGAAAGGGCAATCAGATTTCAATTTGCAGGCAGGAAAACACATTTTAATGCCGTGTGTAAACATAACAGGCCCGAAACAGTCTCGGCTGAGGATGTAATGATGCTCGCTGCAAATGGGTCATCTCTTGACACAGATAAACTAGCAGGTAGACCTTTTTGGGAGGACTAGAAGATTGGCAGATACATAAATCAGAGAGACAGAAAGGTGGATAGGGACAGAGCTATGACAGATGAAGTTTGTCCTCGCTGCTCTTCGTAATGTTGGTGACAGGAATGAAGATAAATATACAGTAAGAGAGGCAGACACTCAGTAGCCAGATCTCTCTGTGAGAGAGACAGAAGCAACCGCTCAAAGACATCCAGAGTTTCACCGCTGCTTCATTATCATCCTTTCTCCTCACGTTTCTGTCCATTTACTTCTCAAAATCTAATCACACAGGGGCAAACGGCCATACCTAAAGCCTCACGCGCCCCCGCTTACATACACACAACCACGCGAGTGCACAGATGTCATGCACAAACACGCACGTGCTGCACAGGCGCGCATGCACAGACTCCAAAGTCCATAGGGTCACATTTCGTTCATTTAGTCACATGTGTGCAAACACGCCCGTACAAGAACACTTATCCTGCTGCTCTCACCTCCGGTGGTTGCTAAGCAACAGCACATATCCACAGATTGTTTACGGAGCCTTGCAATATAGTTCATCTCTAAAGGGAGGCGAGGCAGGGACCGATGATACAATCCCCTCAGATGAAAAGAATAAGCTGGTCCATCCCTTTCGCAGGCAAGTGGGCAGTAATGCAATGAGTCCTCTTGCTCCCCACTGGGCGACGTGAAGCGACAGATGAAAGAAATGTTTTGTGATTTAATAGTGTGTTGCTGAAGCGAATGTACCCGTCTGAGATCTCTGGTGCTGAAAGGCGAGGCATGTGACATCGTGTGTCATGCATCGTTATTGTTTTCATTAACTCTGAGGAAACTGATAAAAACACACTTGAACTTTTCTCTTTTGGTGCCAATGCGAGGTAGAAATAATAATAAAGGCTGTGCTGTTTGAGCTCTTGAAAAGATGACACATGGACACAGCCTCAAGTATCAGAGGTCAATTTTTTCACAGTATACTACACATGAAAGGGCCTCTAAGTTAGGCAGTTACAGACTGCTGGCAAATTAAAGGGAAAAACCTGAACCCTTGACCCTTTCATTGACACACTGGCTTTGTAAGGCTATACGGCACGTATCAGCATCCCTTAAAGGGAAGGGTTACTGAAAATCAATGCAAAGTTGTTCTGGGTGATCGCCTCTATCCATTTGCTCATTTGATGCTGAACACTGCAGGCTCTGTTTAATTTTACAAAAGTCTGTTGCTCTGGGAGAACAAGAAGAAGAAATCAGACCTGTGCGCCAGACCCGACTCAAAGGTTTGGTGATGTTTCCACTCACATGACTGTGTTGATTCCTGAAAGCTGCTGGAACATCTGAAGACCACAGCCCACCACCAGGGCTCGTCGGGTCGGGGGGTAGGTCAGCATACGCCAGATCACCGGGCCATCTGAGAGACACAAGCAAAGGGACAACAGAAATGAATTTTGCACACAGCACAAGATAAGATAACCGCTATGAGGAAAACAAGGCTGAGACAGTATCTCAAGGGCGACATAAAAACTTTTTGTGAAAAATAAACTAGGTGTGAAAGTGCAGTTCCTCAGTCTGTGAAGGTTCTCAGTCATCCAGGTCATCATAGTCTAAGGAGCTTGGAAAGAAAAGCGTCTGGACTTCTTTGAGTTGCTTGAAGACGTTTCACCTCTCATCCGAGAAGCTTCTTCAGTTCTAAGGGTCAATGGTGGAGAGTCCCAGATTTAAACCCAGTGGGAGTTTCCCCCCAAAGAGGGACAAAGGACCCCCTGATGATCCTCTACCTAATCACATGAGCCAAGGTGTGAAAGTGGGCGTGGGTCCCAATCAGCCAGGGTTTCGGGTGAGCTCATTGTGAAACCTGGCTCCACCCTATCATTTGATTTCCTGAGTTCAAATGGCCCAGGATGTGAGTGGGCGTTAAGGCGTCTGGGAAGGGATCTCAAAACTGGATTATAGATGGCAGACAGTTGGTGTCGTAAACCACCGCCTCTGTTCAAAGATGGTCGCTCACAGTGGACGCCCACGCACATCCTGAAGGTTGAAATTACTATTGTTATTATTATTTGCCTCAGTGATATAATCTGAGAAATAATATGGCTTGTTGTCACTAACTGCATCAAGACAGTGCAAAACTTGTATTATTTTATTTATATTGCTAGCACCAACTAGCAAACATGCGGATAACATTGTATATGAATACAGTCTGTGATAAAAATGATTTTTTGCAACAAATATCAGTTTCCTTTTGTTTTCTGTCTGTTTCATTTCTATAACCCCATGCCTTTATAGTACTGTAAAACCTCCATTATGTACTATATTTCACATAAAGTGTTCACTTAGAGTTAAAATAGGCCAGCAAAAAATGATTGATTTGCATGATGGGAAAAGATAGTTTTGATTTAAAATTGCTTCGTCTTCTTTCGGCTGCTCTCTTTAGGGGTCGACACAGACACAAAAATTTCTCTGAGGTCTTCCTTTTTTCCTCTTCCTGCCTGACATCTTCAACATCCTTTGTCTGGTATATCCACCACCCCTGCTCCGCACATATCCAAACACCTCAGCCTTGCCTCTCTAACTTGGTCCCCGAACCTCACAGCCTGAAGTGTTCCTCTGATGTAATCATTCCTAATCCTGTCAATTCTGTCTTAACACCTTTAACTCTCCTGTGTTTTTGTCAGTACCACCATCTTCAAACCTTCTTATAACCCCTCCCTTTGACTCTTGCTATTATCTTCTGTCACAGATCACCCCTGACACTCGTCTCCACCCACTCAATGCTGCCTACACGCTCTTTTTCATGTCTCATATGCACTATCATTTGCTTTGGATGGTTGACTCCAGGTGCTATAAAACTGCATAAAGATTTATAAACATAGCATGGGGTGCTAGAAATACAGGACCACTTCTTAGTTGAAATTTTGCCTTCATAACTGCTTTAATTCTTCTTGGCACAGATTCAACAAAGCACTAGAACCATTTCACAAATATTTTGGTCCATATCGACATGACAGTGTCACACAGTTGCTTCACATCCATGATGGGAATCTCCAGTTCCTCCACATCCCAAAGGTGTGCAATTGGATTGATATCTGGTGACTGTGGAGTTCATTTGAGTGAACTCATTATTAAGTTCAGGAAACCAGTTTTAGAATATCTGGCTTTGTGACATGGTGTATTATCCTGCTGGAAGCAGCCATCAGGAGATGGTACACTGTGGACATTGAGGGATGGACCTCAGCAACAATACGTGGGTAAGCTGTGGAGATAAAACGATGCTCAGTTGTTATTAAGGAACATAAAGTGTGCCAACATATATCCCCTACAATATTACAACAACACCTCTACCCATTGATACATTAGATGACAGGTCCATGGTGGGTGTATTCGGGTTGTTAACGCCAAATGCTGACCCTACTTTGTGAAAGTGGCAACAGAAATTGAGACCCATGAAAGAAAGCCAATCTTCTGTTGCCCAATTTTGGGGAGCCCATGGAAACTGTAGCCTCAGTTCCCTGTTCTTAGCTGGCAAGAGTAACAGCCAGTGTGGTCTTCTGCTTCTGTAGCCCATCTACTTCAAGGTTCAATGTGTTTTTGTGTTTCAGAGATGCTCTTCTGCAAACCTTCGTTCCAATGAGTGCTTTTGAGCTGCCTTTTTAACTATTTTAACCATACTCCCCTAACCTTTGTTATCAACGCGTGAAGATTTTCACCCAGAGAATCTGTGGATATTTTCTCTTTTTCAGATTATTCTCTGTTTGGTTGTGTTGGAAAGCCCCAGTAGATCAGCATTTTCTGAATTACTCAAACCAACAATCACGCCACATTCAAAGTCATTTGAATGCTGTGGAAGACATTTCCACAGCATGTCTTTATCCTGTCTTCCTTCTCTCACCCCAACCGGCCGCAGCAGATGGCCCCGCCCCTCCCTGAGCCTGGTTCTACCGGAGGTTTCTTCCTGTTAAAAGGGAGTTTTTCCTTCCCACTGTCGCCAAAGTGCTTGCTCATAGGGGGTCATATGATTGTTGGGTTTTTCTCTGTATCTGTTATTATAGAGTATACTGTACAATATAAAGTGCCTTGAGGCGACTTTTGTTGTGATTTGGCGCTATATAAATAAAATTGAATTGAATTGAATTGAATTGAATTGAATTGAATTTGAATCACCTCCTTCCACAATTCTGATGCTCAATTCAAAATTCAGCAGGTTGTCTGGACCAAGTCTGTAGACTTAAATGCACGGGGTTTCTGCCATGCGATTGGCTGATTAGATATCTGCATTAGTCAGCAGTTGAACAGTAAATAACAGTACATTAGCTGGCTGCTGGTAGTGCTTTAATATGTAACACATGTAGATGAGAGTGTTGTCAACCACACAGCTTTACAAAATGTCAAACCGTTCTCATTAACACGAGTGGAACAACATTCAGCTTAACCATGATCTAATTAAAAAATGCCACCAAATATTTTCAAACCGCACACAGGAAACTCAGTGGGTTTGTCACCATTAGTTATCCATAACATATTTCTGATTTAGTGTTTAGGTTAGCATGATGAGTCACACTCTCCTCAAGCTGGAAGGAACAGCGGAAGCAACCATGTGACCGAGCGAAGTTCTCTTACACAAGATGCTGAGGTTTTGTTTGTTCCAGTGATGCCATTCTGTTGCTCTTGAATGTTTTGGAAAAACATGCAAATTTGCCTTATTTTCTAAGTGCCATTTTCCTCTTTCAGATGGCGGATATCTCACTGTGGGATGGAGCAAATATCTGAATTTGGCTTTGGCCACACGGAGTCCTACTTGGCTCATCATTGGAGCCAGACTGCGATTTCCAACGCACGCAGACTAGCGATTCCTTCGGGAGGAGAAGTCTTAATAGGATGAGAGAATGGCTGGACAGGCATGGGGCTCTGGGATGAAGAGGGAGACATCCAGAGTGCTAACAGATCAGACAAACAAGTCTGAACACACACACACACACACACAGGTAATATCAGGATACACAAGTGGCTGTGCAAACACGAGCAGAAAATACAAACGTATCACAAACAAGGATGTATGAGCCTGCACATATGAGCTGACGCGCACAGACTGAGTATTTTGGAGCAGCTGTGTGTGGGAGGACTTTGGCCCAGTGAACATCTCCTTTTGCTGTTTGACAAGCAGATCAGACTCTGTAAAGGAGGCTCCCGCTGACACACAAACACACTTAAGCCTAGCTTTTAATGGGTGCCTGTCAGCCCTCGTTGGAGGATATTATCATCAACTTTGAGTCTTTTCAAACCTGAGATGCCGCGAGAGGCTTTTTAACTTTCATCTGTTTTTCCACATTTTCACAGAAGACGCCACTTCTCATCTTTTTATTGTGAAGAGATTGGAGGCAATTCTCGCAGCAGCGTGAAGCAATCAAAAACATAGCTTTTCATGATTCGTGATGTTTCTAAAAAAAATCACGCACCATGGCTCAATTTAACACCTACGTCCTTTCCAGACGTGTCTCGACGAGCTCTGCACTTATTTTATGGAGGTTTGTTTTTTAGATAGAAAACACGCATCACTTCAGTTTTAGGTGATTGGCTTTTGCTTTGCTTTGCTTTGTTAAACACAGTTTCAGCTTTGGCAAGAACACCAGCTCAGCTCCATCTCTACACAGCATCCTTTAAAAACCCCATGATTATGGCTTTGAAACTGACAATCTTATGATAATGATAACTTGGACCTGTAAGCAACTAATAATTATAACACATTATATCCAAGTATATCGAATGTTCACCAACACTGACATGAGAGCTTCAACCCTAATTTCATATAGCAAGCCTGTATATGCATAAGATAAGGAGGGAGCTTGTACCTTAGTAATGAAAGCGCTGTTGTATGCATGTGGGCACACATGTTTTTGTAGTTTTGCCTCTGTCCAGCACCACAATGAATTTATATGTCAATATGGGATTGTTCAGACTTTGAAGGTTTAACACAATCATATTTTCATACACAGTCTCCTATTATCAGAGGCTAAACATTAATGAAATAATTAACTGTCAGGCAGTTTCATAACCATTGAGGATTGTTTTCTAGTTATTTATTATTTAATGACAAACAAATCAGATACTGTAGAAGGTTTGGACTTGATTTCAAGTGTTAAACTTGTGCAAGTGACCGAGGCCTGCATTAGACTGAAAAACCAAAATAATCATAAAAAGTTTTGGAGTGGTGAAATTAACAATCTGGTACATTCTTAAGAAAAGGAATGCACTGGCTGTTTCATCAAAGGCACAAAAGACCACAGAAGACTGATTTCTTTTCTTGGTTATGAAAAACCACAATATCACACTTATGGAAATAAATGAAAAGTGTTTTCAACAAGATGCAAATCACTGGTTAGACTCAAGAATAGGAAGGTTAGATTAGACCTCATCAAAAAACATCTAAAAAGAAAAAAACATCTGGACAGAGGAAACCAAAGTTTTACCAGAATGACAGGAACAGAAAAGTGAAGAAGGAAAGGAGCAACTTCTGACCCAGATCATATCACATCATTTGTAAGACATGGTGGAGGCATGTACACATACGGCTGTCACTGATAGAAGTAGCAGGATGACTTCTGAAGTGTACAAGGCCATACTCTCTGCTTAAATCCAGCGAAATGCCGGATCCAGCATTTTTTTTCGACTATTAAATATAATACCGAAGAGAGATGCACAAATAAGTGGAACCTGAAGGTGTCTTCAATAAATCAGAATATCTCAAGAAAGAAAAAAAAAAATCAGGGAGTCATTGTCAGCAAAGGATTTTTAACCAGGTATTAAAAACATTCCTTATATTTAAAATTAAGTTAGTTTGTCCAGTTACTTTTGAGCCTCTGAAAATGGACTTTGAATAAAAATGTCTGTAATTCCTGTAATTCTAAACAAATACCTTGAATTAAAGCTGAAAGTCTGCATTAATATCCACAAATATAATGTCCAACTATGTTGATCCTAAATAATCAAAATACAAAGAAATAGTGTAAAAGCAGAATGCAATCATTTCCAAACCTTTCATGAAAAAATATGAGCACATTTTGAATTTGAAGGCAGAAGTTGGGATGGGGCCACAAACGACTGGAAAACTAAGTTCCTTTTCCAACTATATCTCATGTAGGTAGCCCGGCTCCCCACAGGGCTGTGTGCTGAGCCCCCTCCTGTATTCTCTCTACACCCACGACTGCAGTCCGGCCCACAACAACACTCTCATCATCAAGTTTGCTGATGACACCACGGTAGTCGGACTCATCTCGAAGGGAGACGAGGCAGACTACAGAGAGGAAGTCCTGAAGTTGGCAGCATGGTGTTCAGAAAACAACCTGGCACTGAACACCAAGAAAACCAAAGAGCTCATTGTTGACTTCAGGAGACACAGCACTGACTTGGCCCCCCTCTACATCAACGGGGAGTGTGTGGAGAGGGTCCACACCTTCCGGTTCCTTGGTGTCCTCATCTCTGCTGACATCTCCTGGACGGAAAACATCTCAGCGGTCATCAAGAAGGCCCAACAGCGGCTGCACTTCCTGAGAGTCCTCAGGAAGTACAAGCTGAACTCCAACCTGCTGCTGACCTTCTACCGCTCGTCCATTGAGAGCCTGCTAACCTACTGCATCACGGTATGGTACGGCAGCTGCACCAAGGCAGATAGAGCGAGGCTTCAGAGTGTGGTCAAGACAGCACAAAAGATCATCGGCTGCCCTCTCCCTCCCTGATGGACATTTATTCCTCCCGCTGCCTCAGCAGAGCAGCAAACATCATCAAGGACAGCTCCCACCCTGGCTTCAACATGTTCAGCCTGCTTCCCTCAGGGAAGCGCTACAGGTGCATCAGCACAAAAACCCACAGACTCAAAAACAGTTTCTTCCCCAAAGCCATAACCACCCTGAACTCACACATGCACCGATAACACAGCCCCCCACTTCCCACTTCCTCTATGGACCACCACTATTTATACCAATTCTATGTGCAATAACTGTATATACATAAACACTATTTATACCAATTCCATGTGCAATAACTCAACTGTACATACATAACACTATTTATTACATATTGTTTACGGTTTGTAAATTGTACATTTTATATATATATACATCTTCTTCCCTATGTTAATACTGTCCATATGTATATAGCGCTGCAGAACTGTACCCCCCCCCCCAAACATGTTTACACTGAGTAGGAGATGCTCTGTATCTCATTGTACAGCTGTATAATGACAATAAAGGCATTCTATTCTATTCTATTCTATTCTATATAACTTAGAGAGGGACAGCTTCTTAGAAGTCAAGATGGGGGAGGTTCACCAATCTGCAAAAACCCCTCACAATATCTACAAGTTGTGGAATTATTTCAGGTTAATAAATAAATGGATAATGTTCCTCAACATAAAATTGTGACTTTGAATAGCAAGTCATTTAGAGTACATGATATCATCAAAAGATTCTGAGAATCTGAAGAAATCTCTGTGCACATTGGGCAACGCTTAAAATCAGTACTGGGCGTCCATGATGTTCGTGTCCTGCAGCGCTGCATTGCCTTTAATCAAATGAAAACATCTGGGGCATCATGAAACAAGAAAATACGACAAAGACTGTTGAGATGCTAGAATACTACCATATTTTTCAGACTATAAGGCGCACTGAAGATCCTTTCATTTTCTCAAAAATCGACAGCGTGCCTTATAATCCGGTGCGCCTTATGTATGAACTCTGGTTGTGCTTACTGACCTCCAACCGATTTTATGTGTGTATGCGTACATGGCGCTCAAAAATCTGTCAAAATGTTTTAGTACGACTTTATCTGACTGTTTTGTTTCCCTTAATGCGCCTTATGGTCCAAAAAATTCTGTATATCAGACAAGAATGGGACAACATGGGAACTGAAGAAGCTTCTTGGACGGGAGGTGAAACATCTTCAAGAAACTTAAAGAAGTCCAGTCAACCTGCATGACTGGGAATCTACACAACGGGACAACATTCCTCTCCAAAATGACAATGTGAGCTCATATTAGGCTTTAATACAAAAGATATGGTTATTATTGAAACAGAGGGCCACTAATGAGAATTACTAGACCAGCTGATTTCTGGGAAATATAGGATTCCAGAAGTTTTGCATATTGACTTTTACTAGAGATTAAAAAAATCAGGCAATCTCAGTCACTGTTGCCCAGAATTAAACGGCATAATTGTTTTGTAATCATGTGCTCATGGGTCCACTTTTGTGATCATAAAATTCTAAATTGCTGACTCATTAGCAAATGTGTTCAGGTTATGTAAAATATATCCTTACTGTAGCTTCCTTTTACTCACAACCATAGCTGAGATCGGCTCACACAGCTACACAGTTTCTCTAAGCAGCCCTGTTATTGTTTTTAAAGTCAGTGTTTAAATGAAGTTCTCCACAGACGATAAAGAGAAAGCAATGTGTTTATGGTCCGAGCCACGTCCATGGCACAGGTTGATTGGTTGATCCCCGCTGAGCAGACCACGGGACTCTTATCTGATTAGCCGACAGGGAAATCACAAATGAACTATCGAGAGGTTTGAAACCTGATGGCCGCATGGAGGCAAGATAAAACACACATTCAGGTCCAATCAATTAAAGAAACGCTGTGTATCTTTCCTGACTGGTTTTTCCCCACAGAATCCCACGAGATCAAGCAAACAGTGTAAGTAAAGGGTTATGCACAGACTCTCAGACAAACTCGCAAAACACAGAACTTCATTTCCTCAGCTGAACACCACCCAGCTGTAATTTAATCAGATGAGATATTGAAAAAGAGGGATGGCAATGAAAAACAAGCCAGCGGGCTACCAGTGAGCCACAAGCGCAGTGATTACGTCTCATAATACTGCAGTAATTGCACGTTCGTTTTCCACACTGAACCCTTCCAGTTACATCTGCATCACTTGAATTCGATCTATCCACTGTTAACAACAATTTAACCTAAAAAATGAAATACCGTTCATGTTGTCTTGTGATCAAGCCATACAGAAGTTGTGGATCATAGCTGAGAGCATGAAGCAAGCAAATATACATGATGGGATGAGACTTCCTAGTAGAAAGAGGCATTTAGACACATCCTTGGACACACAGACACTCACACCAAGCTCAACAGGGGAACACAACTACCCACACAAGCTGTGATTATACTTCCAGCATCACTACCTGCACAGATCTCCTTTGATTGCTCAACTTATCAGGTTTCAATTCAGTAAATACCTCCACTCTACCACTATAATCCGATTTGTTTGTGCAGTGAAGTAGGGAAGCCTGGGATGTGTGTTTAATGTCTCCAACTACTTCTTTGCATAATCTTTGATATTCTTTGAAGGAATGTCCAATTAGTGTTTTTCCTTGGCTACTAGCTTTTGGGAAAACATTGCTAGTCCAGTCAGATGTTTCTTTTTATTCATACTTCAAACATGTGCCATACTCAGCTCCATGAAATATGCAGCAGGAAGGGGAAAAATACAAGGAGAGGAATAAAGACTTTGTTGGACGCTTGCTTTCCAGGAAAACTGGAATGCTTCCACTGACGGGACTTATAATTACAGATTTCCACATTGATTTGTAAATCTGTGAAATCTTTTCAGTCTATGGGTCAGCGCATGTCAGTACACCACAAAGGGATACACTGGGACAGATCAATGCCCAATCAAGAAAACAAAGAGGCTCGATGGAAGCACATAAAAATGCAGGTCAGACTTTTAAAAGGAATGGTCTTGCATTTAAGTTAGACAGGAATAGCTGCTCCTATCCCGTCCAATCACCACGCTTTGGGGAAGTAAGTGGCAGGAAACAGGCTACACTTCTCAGACAAGCAGGCCGCAATCAAGGCAGCCAATCTGTAGCCCTTCTACATCAACCCTCATCCCCCCTCTAATTATTTTTTCCACATACTTCCCCTCTCCTCATATTTTTCTCTTCTCCTCTGCTTCCTTATGTAAGTAGGATCATGACATCTCGCATGTTACAATAACAGAAAGTCAAGACTAGTACAGAATAAACAAGATTGCTCATCTGAAGCACAGTGCAGCCTCTAAGGTTCTACATCCTTAAAGCAACTTTAGGATTTTCATGCACAAAAGAATTGAACTTTTTGGAAAAATAACGTTTTTCTCTGAGAGTTAATTAAGCTTTTAAAAACGTTAACAAGATTCTAAGGGAAGCTTGGCTAGATTAGCATCCTCCCTCAGTGTCTAGCCTTGTCTTGTGTTTTGTGAGTCTTGTCTCTGTTTAATTTCTCCAGTCACAGTGTAGAGCTTGCGTGTCTCGTCCGCGTCTACGTATTTGTCATGCTTCCTGTTTTATTTTGATAGTCCTTGTCCTGTGTGCAGTGCATTTAGTTTTGCTTCTGTTTTATCTCGTTATGTCAGATTCGTCCCAGCTGTGTTTCCACCTGTTCCACATCCTGTCATTATTCTGCCTGTGTTTTTAAATCCTCAATCTCCCTGTGTTTGTTGTCCCGTTCTCCACGTTGCTGTGTGTCGTGTGTTTCCCAATCATGTCAAGTCTCTTCCAGTCACCTACAACCAGTCAGGAGTTTCTTAGTTCTAGTTCATGTTTGGCTTGTTTCTTTAGCATTCATATTAGTGCTGTCAACGTTAATCTTGTTAAAATGACGTTAACGCCATAACCGCATTAATGCAGCAAATCTCCGTTAGCGAGTTAATGCGGATCGCCCTGTGTGTGGAGCTGCACGGTGTCAACGCGTCAGTGCAGTTAGCTCATTAATGCGTTAGCGCCGTGCAGCCCCATGCACGGGGCGATCCGCGTTAACTCGCTAATGGAGATTTGCCACGTTAATGCGGTTATGCCGTTAACGTCATTTTAACAAGATTAACGCTGACAGCACTAATTCATATATTTTGTTTTTAGTTTGTTTTTGGCCAGCAATAAAGCTGCCGCCTTTAGTTAAGCATCCTGTCTCCGAATCCTGCGTTTGGGTCCTAACCTGCCACACAGTTCACCATAACAGAACTATTCCTTTAACTACGTAAAATCATGATGAAAGTTGCAAATGGTGGCGCTTTAAATTCAAGCTTTATTAGCATATAATAGTACAGTCACAGATACAATCAATTCACCATAAACACAAAAAAAATAAGCAAAAAGGTGATTTTGTAACATGCTGTTGTTTATAATGCTGTATTACAGTAGAAACTGTGAAATGAAAAATGCCAGTGCTTTACTGTACTTAACAGGAACACGTTTTGCAGTACAGGAAACTCTTCTAAGATGCAAAATCACAAGAAAATCATTACAGAGAGTTTGGAAAGAACAAACCTAAATTATTACTAGAAGATCTCTTCAAATTCACTTCAATCACTTTTACAGCGTACAGATTGTGTATCAGTTGTCTCTGTCTTCTAAATGCTTTGTTATTATACTATTAAGTGAGAGTATTAGTGTCATAATCGTCGGTTCTCAAACTCCTCATAAAATGACAGATTTCAGAGTTAAGCAGGCATCCTAGTGTTTCCACTTGTTTTCATTCTTCCTTTCATTTCAGAACACAGAGGACCTTTCGAGAACAATTTATTTATGTGCTCAGATTTTTTTTACCAGCAAATAATAACAACCACTTTGACATCAAGAGGAAAAACGGTATGTTGAGAGGAGGTCGAAGAAAATTAAATCTCGCAAGAAGGATGCTCTCAAGTACTGGTTAGGGAGGCGATTCCTGTGTCAGCCAGAGGTAACTTAAGTCACCTGTATCCTACATGTGCATCCCATTGTTTTAGCAGGTGGACGTAAATCCTATTCCAACAGGGCTTCAAAGTCTAAAATACTTTTTGGAAAGCAGGAATCTCATTTGGTTCATTCCGAGATAATTGAGAATCACTCAGGTCCTGTAGGGCTTGGGAGAAAGAGCATTTTAAGTGGAGCTGATCAAATCTTATCGGTAGACCAGACTCCCGTCTGCAGATGCAGGGTAGCAGCTGTGTTTACCTAAGGGCACTGAGGGGCCAGCAGTTGCCAGGAGCTGAGAACCAGACAGACAGATGGATGGATAGATGGACGGATAAATGGAGTCACACACATGAAAGAAAAATCCACAAGAGTGGCAAGGGAGCGTACACTAATTCAACATAAATATGACACCCTTGAGCACTGACAGTAGAAACTCTTCCTACTGGCAGTTTCATTCAGGATGACTGACACATAAAAGCTTCTGCGTATACTTTATCACCACCTGGACCAAAGGAGCACTTCACATCATTTAGTGTTGCATTGTAACTTTGCCAGACTCATATGAGACAGTAAAAGATTAAAAACTGATGCAGCATAACCAGAACGATCATCTCTATTCAGTGCCACTCATTCTGTGTTAAAACCTGAATCACAGCTCTGTGAAGCTGTTAGGCTAATGTTTCCTCAGGCCATGTAAGCTCATTTCTCTCCAGCTCCACTCCTACAGATGTTTCTTTTTTAAGCTCTAGCTTATGCTAAGAACCAGCTGCCTCTGGTGCCACAAAAATCTTCTGCAAACATTTTACATATGCAACACCACTGATGTTAGGATTCACCTTTGACCTCACAGCTATAGACAAGCATTCCATACCCAGATATAACAGACCTTCTCATAAATATGGTGAAAAAAGCTTGTTTGGAGACCAGCTGAGGTGCCACCTGCTTCCAGATTTATGAATCTTCTGAATCCAGAACCAAAGAAAACAGAAATAATGAGGGGAAAAAACGCTCATATGGAGCGTTCTCTATCATCCCTATGCACAAACACATAAAGCACAAAAGTCTTCCTCATTTCTTTATATGTTGCTACGAAAAAAAGGGAAATTTATATATGTGAAGACACATTATATAAGGCAAAAACAGACTTAATTATAATGGGCTTGAACAGAGCCTGTAATTTCACGTAATTCGTTTAAGTAGCCTTCACGAATGGTTCTCCTGGCTTCTTGGAGGACATTCAAAGCTCTTCTTTGGACGTTTGCTGCCTTTCCTTGTGTTCCCTGTCCTGATGATCCCACACCACTTCAATTAGGTTGAGGTACGAGGTCTGGGGAGACCAATCCATGACTGTCAGTGTTCCACTGAGTGATTTTCTATCCACATATGCTCCTACTGCACTTGCAGTGTGTTTGAGATCATTGTCATGCTGAATACTAAAGCTGTTACCAATCAGATGCTTTGCAGACGATGGATCAAAACGTGTGTGTTCCACCTATTTTGACAAGATCCCCAACACTTACTGTTGCATCTTTCTCTTGACCGCATGTAAATACTGATTAATTAAACCAAAAAGTTCAAATTTGGATTCATTGCTCACCGATTTTCAGTCAGGGAGCAATGTATGCAATCGCTTTTTGTATAAATGTGGTCTGTTTTTCTTTCTTTCTTTCTTTCTCTCTCTGCAATTTTCATTTTGGATATCTAACATTTAAAGGTAGTGAGGATCAATATCATGTCACAAAGAGAAAACTCTGAACCAGAGGGAGCTGCTGTCACAACTGAAGCTTACAACGTTTTTGAAAGCTTCAGAGTCTCGGTGCAAGTTCAACAAAACCTCCATCTCTCCAGTTTGAAACTAATCACATCAAAGAGATCAATCGATAGAGCACAGGAGGTTGCTTTCAGCTCCCTGTAACCTGTTGCTAGAGGAAGAGGTTTGCACAAAGGTGGAAACATACAGCAAAAGGCAGGAAATAAAAAAGGAAATCAAAACGGAGGCAGACAGTTTTACTTTTCCAATTTTGGTTTTGAAAATTGTTGAAAAGTCAAAGCCTTGTTATGTAACTGAGCTCATGCGAGCAGAGAGGCAGACAGCTACCTGAGGTTGAGATGAGGACAGGGACATAGAGGCGCATGCATTTTTAAACTCTGTCTGATTTTCCAACTGAGATTTGTATTATTCAGCAGTCAGACTGCTTTCCCTGCACACTGTGCATCATTAGATGCAAAGTGACCCAGAAGAAATTTGATGGATATTTTTTATGTTGGGATTAGAAGTAATTTCATTCCTCCAAACAATAGCTTTGTGGGTAAAACCCAGCTATCTAGCACTTGTTGCAGGTTACAACACAGCTGTTATTTACTGTTATTTAATGAGCTACCATTGGCAGCTTTGAACCAAAACTGGTGGGTAGTTACTCCTAAGGGACAGGAATAGAGACAAGTGTGGGTGAGCGTGCATGCAAGACCAGGAGAGAGAGAGAGAGAACATGAGAGTGGTCTTGATTGCCTAAGGCTGAGATTACACTCCTCTGTGCACACTGGAAATCTGGATGAGTGGCTGCTCTTATTCCACTTTGTAGTCCTTTGCAGTTGGTGTCCTTGTAGTGGAGATGCAAGTCTGCACAGTCCAAACTAAATGGACAGTATTCTGATGTCTGCATAGAGCCTGCTAAATGTGGCTTGTTGCACTGATATGGTGGATTCAGTGCTGTCATAGTGTGGCTGTAGGCGGACCCAGAATGCAGGAGGCAGACGGTAAAAACAGAAAGCAAGCTCTTTAATGGTCAGTTTCCAGTCCAAAAGGCACATCATGGGAAGACATATACACACTGAGGGAGTTTAAACTGGGTTTTCAAATTGTTTTACCAGTGAGAGGATCTTATTAATGATCTGAAGACAGTTGGGACTACAGTCACCAAGAACACCATTGGTAACACACTAAGCTGTAATGGACTGAACACTTGCAGAGTCCACAAGGTCCCCTGCCATGTACAGACCCATCTTAAGTTTGCCAGTAAACATGTAAATGTTTCAGAGAAGACTTGTGAGAAAGTGCAGTGCTCCAATGAAGTCGAGCTCTTTGTCACCAACTTGACTCGGAAGAAAAATGCGTATGACGCAAAGATCACCATCAACACAGACCAGCACAGGGGTGTGAAGATTATGCTGTGGGGCTGCCTTTCAGCTAAGGATACAGGACGATTTCACCGCATTGCGAGGCAATTGATGGGACCAGGTACTGCAAAATCTTGGATGAGAATCTCCTTCCTTCAACCAAAATCCAGAACATATCACCAAGGCAACAAAGCAATGGCTAAGGAAGAAGCACATTAAGGCCATGGAGTGGCCTAGGCAGTCTCCAGACCTCAGCCCTATAGAAAATCTGTTGAGGGAGCTGAACTTTAAGTTGTCAAGCAGCAGAAACCCAAGGGATTTATTGAGTTTCTATAAAGAGGAGTGGGCCAAAACCCCCCCTTAGATGTGTGCAGACCTGGTGGACATATTACTGCTGTGCCTCCCAACAAGGATTTCTCCAACAAGTAGTAAGTCATGCTGTGCTTTACGATCCTTATCTCACTCAATGACATGCAAATGATTTTATAAAAATGTAAGTAATGTGTTTCCCCCAGATTTTTGGTTCCATCTCTCCATTAAAATGAAAGACTGTTTAATTCTTTGTAAGTGAGCAAACTTACAAGTTCAGCAGAGGACCAAATAATAATTTCTCTCACTGTATCTCAGGATAGCACAGAGTCCTTTAATTTCTTTGTGTGCACATGTCAGTAACTCCAGGTTTTTGTTAATAGTGGCTGAAATCAGAACTGGTATTTTGTTGGTTCCCTGCATGGTGGATGAGTGTTTTGGCAGCTTAATCATCCATATCGTGCTGTTAGTTGCACTTCTGTTAGATCTGTGCGTTGTGCACAGTTTAGCATTTTGATTTGCCGTTTTAGTTCTAAATTAATAGAGAAATGGAAGCTCGAGCACTCACATATGTGGAAAGTATAACTGCAGTGTAAGGAGTAACAGAAATACACACCGACAAACTCACAGACTACTATGCACGCACACTTTCGGTTTCATAGCTTATTATTTTTGGACTGTAGAGTTACACTTTCTGTCAACACGCACGTATATTTGCATTTTTTAAAATTACATTTGAACTACTTGCACAAACATCATGTTCTTATCACAGCTTGTAGGGATCTGCTTCTACAGTCTAAATCCCTGAAAAAATTCACAATTATATTTTTAATATGAGTAATAATGCCTGCCTGCCTGCCTCTGTCTCCCCCTCCCACCCCCAAAAATTCTGTTTTAAGGACTGTGAAAGAATTTCGTTAATAACCGCCTATCCACGTAAGACTCATGACAGGAGCGGAGAGGGATTCATGACAGCCACTGCACAACTCACCCTGCTCAATTATGAATAAGCTGCATAGGACCTACAGGGGAACAGAGGAGAGCAGGGGGCTCAAAGAAAGGAGCTTTTTTGTCCTCAATTTGTCAGTGCTGCTTTACCCTGTTTGTTATTCTGCTACACGGTGAACACAGACTGTGTCTGGCGTGACACATGTTGTGAGTATCAACAAATTAGCCCTTAAAAGTTTGAGTGCAGTATTTTAGGGAGGTTTTAAGGGGACCGTACTAACCAGACAATGAATGCAGCTTTTTAAGTATCTGCATGCATTAAGTGCTTGAATCCAATAACGGAGCCAGACAACTCCAATCAGAGAGGAAATGAGCCTCAGAGTGATACAAACTAGGGAATCTTCTGTGCACAGGTGTGCAGATAAGCATGCATCCCGTATCACATCATAAAACACATTTCTCTGTCTCACATACAGCTGATGCACATGCACAGTGGTGTCAAACTCATTATAGTTCACAGGCAAAATACAGCTCAATTTGATCTCAAGTTGGACAGATAAGCACCAACATTGCAAAATGGCATTAAAAAAAGCCTGATATGTCATCAGGTTACAAATATATAATCAGTATGTCTCACTTATTTCCCATTCAATCAGATTACAGTTATTGCAATTTGGAAGTCACACTCAAACAATATTAATTTACTTATTTATGGCAATATAAGGCAGCTGTATGTTTGAAACCTCTGCTCTGTGAGCTTTGGGATATGGTGTAAAGCTAGATAAAGGAACTTGATAAAGCTAGTTATTATATATACTGCATGAATCTGGTATTGTGCTAGGTTCTTGTTTGTGATGCCGCAAGTGTGTTCCTGACTCATTACCATTCAGCCTCTCTGTGTCATTTCTATCCCAGCTGAGTCGAGTAAACACACTGGCTGCCAGGGCCCGGCTGGCAGTACTTTTTTCCATCTTTGCACCAAAATTTCATTCCTAATCTTTATTCTCCACATCATGTCCATGTCAGCAGAATCTATCATTTTTAGGCTTTTCATTCACTGTCTGTGTAACCAGGCTGTGTAAGACATTTCAAGTGACAGGTTATTTACATGACTCAATCTGAGGTCCACCGGGTCAGTGGCCATACTACAAAACTCTTTTCATAGTATGAGACAAAGTTTCTACCAAGTTGTCATGCTGTTCCAGTTTGAGGCAGCAGACTGTCTCTGACAAGCGTCTGTCAAATTTAAGTCCAGCTAGGCTGTTAGAGAGAGTTCTTGTCAATCATCTATCTTGAGACCAACTAGTGGCACATTCATCTAGTGTCCAGTGTTGAGAAGCAGCTCAATTTGTAGTGTCAAAAAATGTCCCAGTGGATGTGCACCACAGTTTTTGATCTGCTTACTGTAACTTGGCTGTAAAAATAAGGACTACTGAGCAACGCTATTTAAAAGGCTACCAGCTGGTATATGTAGATGGCACTAGGCAAGATATTTAGCAACCATGCTGCTTTATTCCACTTGAGTCAATAGTCGATCACTAAACAAATGACACATGTTTTGGATGCAGACAGTGGGTCCAATCTGTGCAGCGATCTGTGGAGAACGTGAGTAATAACAAACATGACTCACAAAAGCAGAGTGATTGGTGACAGTGGCGTTTCTAAGAGACTCATTGGTAAAAGACACGCATTGCACAAGGTGCGGAGATGACCTTCGTATCTGCTGAGCAAAGTGACACCTGACCTAAATCTGATCTGGCTGTGTTTCTATTGGACAGAAGATTAGAGGTCAGGAGAAGAAAGGAAAGCTAAGTAAGGGCAAAGATGAGAAAAGGGAAGCAGATGAAAGGAAAAGACAGGAGTGAAGAGGAAAGCAAGGAATGGTAAAAAGAAAGGGATTTACGTGAGATAGGGAGGGCGTGAGTAAGGTAAACATGACACAGGAGAGGAAGGGAACATAAAATCAAATCAAAAGAAATGAAGACAAAGGAAACAAATGAAAAGTGAAGGAAACTAATAAGAAAAAAGACAGGAAATAAAAAAAGGAAAAAGAAGAGGGATTTATATGAGATAAAAAAGGATGTGAGTAAGGTAAAGAGGACATAGGACAGGAAAGGAAAAGGAAATGAAATAAAAGGAAAAGGAAATAAAAGTAATACAGCAATAAAAGATATTAAATGAAGGTAAAAAGACAAATAAAAAAGAAAAGTGAATAACTGACAAGACAAGGAAACAAAAGAGGAGAAGGAAAGAAAAAGCAAGGGAACAGAAGGGAAAAGCATAAGAAAAGGAAGTAATGGAAAGGACTACAGAAAATGAGAGGAAAAGGGATAAGAAAAAGGAAGAAAAAGAAAGAAAAAAGAAGAAAAAAGAAGGACAATAAAGGAAAGAAACTGACATGAAGAAAAAGGACAAAAGGGAAGGAAAGGAAAGAAAAAACGCTGCTGTCATAGAGCTGGAAGTTCAAGACAGGTGAAGTGTGAGCTACAGTGGGGAAATGGAGCTGTTGTCATTGGAAACACATGTTAGGCGGCTGCCATCCATATGCAATCCACAGTTATTTTTACTCAGATGGCATCTTAATGTGCTGCTTAACTTCTCATTAATTCATTTTGTGTGTGACTGCAGAAACAGCACACGGTAGGAAACGTCTAAACAGACATCCGCTATGACTCCAGGTAACAAATAATAACCATGCCAGTCTTGTAAAACTTGTACTTGTTCCTCACGTTAAACTGAGCAGAACTTTAGAATGGGAACAGTGACATTCAAAAAGCTTCATGACTGACACGGCTGCTCTCACAAGTGCAGCAGGATCTCACGTCTGCTTCAAAACATTCGCTGGGAGGCAACAAGAGTTTAGTGGTAAGGAACTTCTCACACTTGATCTCGTCAAAATCTCTTTTAAATGCTGCCTCCTCTCTGCATGACTCATTCTCACCTCTTGACTGAGCAGCCTTGAGACAAACTGTGTGGTTATCGCTCGTGTCGAACAATTGCACTGCACAGCGGAGAGGCGGCGGTTCACAATGTGCCAAACTATATTTGCTCAAAAACAAAGCCTCTAAAACATGATTTAGTAAACAAACTGCTGTCTGATTGATCCATTCACGCAAAGCAAGTCCACGCGACAGTCAGTGGAAAACGACGAACACGACAGACGAGGAGCAAAAAGCTCAACGTGAGCGCAATTTGTTTTAAGGGGGAAGAGATGCAAGCTCTATCAGTGAGATAGAGGGTAAATGAAATAAACTTCTTATCATAACTTTTAATGTGTTGCCTCGGTGACTTGAGAGCGCCCAAGGCATTAAAATGCGGAAGAGGGAAACAAATGCGTGTTGAGGAGACAGCAAGATCTTAAAGAGATTTGTCTCCTGGAGGCAAACGGCAACAACTGTGCTGCTGTGATGAAAACATCTATTAGCACTGAGTCCCTCGACGTTTCAGGAGAAAGACAGATGTGTGTACATGTTCATTTGTGTGGACCAAAATCAGTTTGTTATCAGAGGAACGAAGAGATTCTAAGGACGTTTTAAAAGGTAATATCTATTCGGTTCAACTTCATTCATGGTGTCTAGCTGAATCCTTACTCTTGGTGACGTTATTGGTCCTCAGTAACACTGTAAGGATTACCAAGACTCATTTTTGACCAGGATTTAAACTTCAGTGCACACGTTAAACAACTATGTCTGCAGTCAGAGTACTGACAGAGACTCTTCATAGGCTCATTGTTAAATCCAGTTGAATTTAAAATCCTTCTCCTCACATACAAGGTCTTGAATAATCAGGTGCCATAGACCATAGACATATCATATCACAGTTTCATATGATCCCTTGGAGCACTTTGCTCACAGATAGCAGGTTTAATTGTCCTTCCTAGAGTTATTCATGCCTCTTTTTGACAAGTACCTACTCAGCTCGACTCTGTGTTTAGGGTTGTCCATTATGCGGCAGCACCTGGTACTGGTTACTTTTTTAATAGCTGCTCAGCCGGGGTTCTAAGTGTGACACAAGTCAATGGTGTCACTCAATGACACGTGAGAGCGACTCCTTCATGAAAATCAAAACTGCCATTTTTTAAACCTGACAATGAAAGAACTCGCTGCATAAAACCAACACTGTGGTCCCTGACAAAAAGCCATAGACAGAGCAACAGGTACACCATCACCACGACATCTTCCATTGTTGTGTTGTGTTTGTGTCACATACAAATGAGTGGACCTTTGACCACGTTGCTATAACAACCCTATGCACATTGAGGTGGTACTTAATTGTAATGGAAATGACAGAAACCAAGGAGATTAGAGTTGAGTTGAGCAGCTACTTGACTTAATGGCGTCTTCCATGCAAACTACAGCCTAGATACCAAAGCAGTCATGACAGATTGCTGCGCCTCCCTGAGTCTGGTTCTGTAGCGCTCTTTATACTATAAAAGGGTTCTTTCTTCCCACTCTTGCCCAGTCTTTGGAGGATTGTTTGATTGTTGCATTTTCTCTTTAATATTTTTGGGGTTTACTTTGTATTATAAAATGTCTTAAGGTGACTGTTGCTATGAGTTATTGAGCTAATGTTATGAGCTGTTATTATTCTGTGGTCCTCTTCCACATTTTATAAGCCCTCCATGTCGACCATTCCCTCTTCTCTACTAAAATATATTATGTAAAATAAATCAGACAAATATAAAATATATAAAGTATACACCACACAGCTCTCGGGCTAAAGCTATATTAGGCATGAACACACTTTGAGGATGAAGACTGGCCTGAAGCCACAGTAGTCTCAGTCATGGTGGCCTATTTCCAGATAAACTTAACAATGTTCACAGCCATAAAACACATAGCGCACTCATAACAGATGAAGAGCAAACACAAGGTGATAAGATTGAAAATACTGCTAACTCAACAACTTGAGTTTTAGTCTGGCCCAAATGTGTCCATAATCCAAATGGTCTCTATAATATGTTAGCTGAGTCATATTACTTCCTTATAATAGATGGCAGGTGACCTGCTGCTGCAGTTTAAGTCATTGCAACATTGGCCAGTGATGACTACTGACTTTTAAATGATAGCCCAGCACCTTTATGAGCACTTTGTGTCAGAAGGCATTATCTTTTCAATCACAAGGTCAGTAGTTGCTTTTTGCCAGCACACCTCCCTGATCAAACCCACATCTGAAATGCGCTGCTTTACAGAGTTGGGATTGTCACCTCAGGCAACAATCTGTGGTTTTCTGTTATGGCTTTATGTTTTTGAACTTTGTTTAGAGGTTACTACCATAAAATGAGGTTTGAGACATCTGAACAAGCTGCATAAACAAAGGAGAAAAAAAGAATACTATGTTGGCTTAAAGAAAAGTGGAGGTCGTGATACTTGAGGGGACTAGACAATTACCTGTTCAAATATTGTTTTTGAATGGAGAGCACGCAGATCTAACGTGAAGCCATACAGTCGCTATTGTTTTCTTCTTTTTATAGCAAGTCTTTCATAATTAATCATTGCTAAAGAGCTTGATACAGTCACTTAACTCTTGAATTCAGTGAATTTATTAATACACAGATGAACTAAAAGAATGTCTATGTCCTCCAGAAAAATGAGACAGAAAACTTTGGGAAAACCGCCTGCTTGGTGGATCTTTCAACCATGTACTGTATGTTACAACTTCAATTCCAAAAAAGTTGGTATGCTGTGTAGAATGATTTGCAAATCTGCTATACCCTATTTTATTCACAATAAAAAATAGAGGAATGACGTCCCGTTCTTGAGTGATAGAGAATAACGTTTTTTATTTCATGTTCAGCACCTGTTCCGCACCCAGACTCTTCTACAATGAAGCCATGCTGTTGTAATAGATGCACTATGTGGTTTGGCATTGCCTAGCTGAAATAGTTAAGACCTGTCCTGAAAAAGACATCGCCTGGTTGAAACATATGTCCCTTTCATTAATGGCGCCTTTCCAGATGCCAATTCCATAGGCATTAATGGTCATCAGAGATGCTGGCTTTAGAACTAAGGCGCCGATAATGAACTGGATGGCCCCTCTCCTTTTTAGTTTGGAGGATGTAGTGTTTTCCAAAAACAATGTCACGTTTCTAACTATTTGGCATCAGAACAGTTTTCCATTTTGCCTCATTTTATGTTCAGTTGAAGATGGCACCCTTTCTGGATCAATCACCTGCATTTAACCTGCATTTGTGGTTGGAATGTTGATGTTAGATGTAGGCTGTGTGCAGACAGGAATCGTGGACCCAAAAGTGCAGACACTTGGAGGCACAAAGTAAACTCAAAAAAACAGCTTTAATGCTGAACTAAAAAGATACCAGAACTGAGACTTTAAACATAAACACAGGCAAGGAGACAAAACACACAGCAAAATAAACGGTAGCTCACGACAATGACAAACTGAAACACAGGGCTTAAATACATAGAGGGAGCAATCAGGGAATGGGCAACAGGAGGGAAACACAGCTGGGGCAAATCAGGCCTAACGAAACAGGGGAAGCAAAACCAAACACATTAACATAAGACACGCACCTCCAAAGTAAAACAGGAAACATGACACAGACTGAACTAAAGACAGACTCCCACGCACGCACTGCAACAGAGGGAACAGAGACGTAGGGCAGACATAGACACTGGCTGGACACGGGGATATAGCCGACAGGGGAGACAGCAACTAAGGATAACACAGAGACATAAACCAAAAGACAGAACTCTAACAAAGAAACCAAAGACTAGAAATGATAAATAATATAATGAACTCAAAACCTCTGGGTCAACGACCCAGGCATCCAAACAGTTGACCTGTGTTCGCAGAAAGCGGTTTCTGAGTTCATGCAGTGATTCCTATGACAGAATCATGGCTGTTTTTTGGCATCTGTAGTGGTCACAAGGTAATGTGAAGGGGACCAGACAGGAAAAACAACCTCATGAGCCTTCAGTTGTTTTTCAGAGCTCTGAATATATTCTTTTTTCCACATACAGAGGTTTAACATGCTCACCAGCAACACATCTAAAAATGAACAACCCAGCCTCTCAAAAAACCCTCCTTAAATAGATGCCGGTCATACCACCACCAATAAAATTTAAAAGATTTCCCCCCGACACAGCCCAGCTACAAAAAACCTATACAGTGAAATACTGCAGTTATTCTAACACACCTCACATATATCTGATTACAAACACACCCCAGCTAAATAATATACAAACTAATTAAATTTAAAAAAAAGATGTCTGGTGTGAGAAAATCACCTTGCTTCTCATTGGATGTGTGACCTTTCAAGACTGCTTTCAATTAGTTTAGGGTGTTAGTTTCTAGTTCAAAGCTTTTCAACTCACTGTGATGTTTGTTCTTTTAATTATCATCCTTTTCAGAATCAGAATCAGAATACTTTATTAATCCCTAAAATTATGTGCAGGGTATGCTTTAGAGCCTGGCTACCTCGTGATCGAGTGTGTTGTTTCTTCAGTTTCTTAGTCCACCGCCTACTTGTCCAGTCTGTTTTCACAAACTCTGATGGCCACACCCAAAAAGGCCACTAGAGGAACCTCACTAATGAATATGTTAGGCAGTGAGATCCATCTTTCACGTAGCTCAAATTCATATCTTCTAGTGGGTTGAAAACATTTGTTTTACTATGCAAAGGAAACCAGCTGAGGGAAAAAAAAACCCAGCAGTCATGAATTCTGAACGCTTGTCACTGTAATTATTAAAATCACACTGCCTACGTTACCAAAAATGCGATTAATCTTTAGCTCCTGCCTCCAGTTACACCACTTTCATGCCATATGCTGGATAGCAGAGTTGAGAAAGATGTTAATGACTTGAGAGTGTTTTGGCTTGTAATTAAATCTCTGGTGCCATTTTGAAATCTACTGGCAATCAGTTTAATGAGTTATTGAGATTCATGACTTCCAAAGCGCACACCTGCCCTAATGCAAATGACAGGGGTCTTCCTTAGAGACATGCATACCAAGGCACACAGAGAACAAAGACCTACTGAGTCAGAGCGGCTTTGGGAAAACAGGGAACATAGGCCTTCTTCCCTTTACATCTGAACTTCTCATTTCCCAATTTCCCATTAAAACCTATTCAGATAATAACTTTTCAAAAGATAACTGACTGACCTAATAAACCCAGAACTATGGATGTAACGTATGAGTCATACAATCTTTGTGCTTGTTAATTTCACTGAGTGTTCCCTGGTGGTTCAGAAACCAAAACATGCTAAATCAATAGGCATGCTTTAATTGAATAAAGTACCTCTTGATGAGTCACACTTTCACTGCATCTTCAAGCTGGGACTGAAGAACAGCATCTTTTTATATCGTCACATTAAAATAGCCTTGATTTCAATCAAATCGTGCTCTTGGATTCAACACGGTGAAAAGCTCCAGCGGTGCCATTAAAAATGTCCTTTTGTTCTTCTTACATTTTCAGTTAAGTGATGATTAATCAAGGCCAGAATGCAGCAGAACATTCAAAATGCACGTCTTCAGAGTCTCAGATGCAGATAACTCAGTGGAGAGTTTTCTAGACTGTTCCTGAGCTGGGGACAAAAAAATGACTACAGTATTTCTTAAAGCTTTTGGTTTAGTCTTAACAATATGTTTTTTTTGGTAATCCTGCAAGATTTAAAACTCCAAGCTTGCACTTTTGTTTTCCCTTACAGTGGCCTAAACAGTCAATTAATTTATTCTCTGTGAATATGCGATTACTAGAAGTGTGCAGTCGCTCATCAGCTCATCTCCTGAATCTGTAAGCTGCTTAATGTTTCCATGAGTCTCCTAAGAAGTTTTTAAGCTTACCTGTTCATTCTTGTGAAAATAATAGGCAATTCGCATCCTCCTCAGTGTGCGCTCAGTGTATTGACATTTTGGGATGAAATGAAGACACCTACAAATATCTGCTGGCAAAGGATCTTTGAAATTGTGCAGCTGAACAGCAATAAGATACTAGAGAACATGGATGGGGATGAATGGATGGGTGGTTGTGTTTTTTTGGGACTTGCAAGAATGCCTAGATAGAAAGCAATTACTGACATAAAGAGAGAGATAAGTCCCTAATCTCCCCGCTTTGCTTTCATCAGGAGCAGCTGGCCTTGCTTTTCCTCCTATACTAATGCAGCCTCTATAATAAATTCCCAGTTGGGACTTTCAGTTTCATTTCCCTGCACTCCACCCTGCTTACCAGCAAATTATTGCTGAAATGAATGGCAACATGGTCAAAAATGTGTAATTGCCATGAAAGTCTTCTATCAAAACATTTCGTTTGGAACGTATATGTCATAATCTCAAGCACATGGAGCGGAAAGCAAAAAGCAGTTATTTGAAAAGCAGCAGAGAAATCTGTGTTTACATCCAATTAAGTCCTATTTTCGAGTAGAGCAGAAAATATCTACAAGCAGGAAAGCGTGGACGTCAGATGACTGCTGCTCCCTTTGAAACTTTGGATTTATCAAATATTAAACATTTAAACGGTAATGCATTTGAACAAATACCAGTCCTATAAACCTAATTTTAAATAAATGGGCTATGCTTGAAGATGCTGTTGTAGCTCCAAACTGTTTGAAGCCTTGATATCATAATGATTTCCTCATGGATTTAAGCAGAGACAGAGCAGCAGTAAAGTTTCATAAAATGTTCAAATAGCCTGCATTATTAATGATCAGTGGGATACGTAGGTCTAGTAACTCCCACAGACACGTGCAAGGTGTGTGTCTGTGTGTAGCATGCTCGTACCTGTGTGTTCCTAATGAATAAGTAGTGATTATAATGGTGTGCAGTCAGTAATTTAGAAAAGCATGGCAGGAACATAAATCCAGCGCTCTTTTGTTGATCGCTAACACAGTGTACCATTTAATTACCTGGAAACAGATGGTTGGAAATGAGTCCAGAATAAGCCAGAACAGCAGGTTAAAGAGGAGATTGCTTTGGACCAATAAATACTGAAAAAAAAGCAACTGATACAAGGCTCCATTTGACTCTACGCCTTGACCGATGTGCTTATGCGTGACTATTGAGCGTGAACATTCACTGCTTTTATAGCTTTCAGATAAAGCCGTATTCATTTGGAAACAATATATCCATTCATCTTTATTCCTACCTGTGCCCACAAGGATGTCTTGTGATTGTAGTGCTCCAAACTGGTGTTGAAGTGCTTGACATTGTCAGATCTCTTTTTTCTTTTACACTTTTTTTTCTTTCTGTGGAAGTAGACTAAAAGCAAACATCCTTTAAAGAGATATTTCAGGGAAAAAAATGTATTGATTTACTGATGTATTAATAGCCAGCTCAATAATAGCTGTACGCTGATATATCGGTATGAGCGAGTAATTTTATCTGCCAATGAATGAAAATTTTAAAAAGTAAAGAAGAGACGGGAGAAACACCCCTCAGCCATGCGTTGAATGTTGATTTTACATAGTTTGTCCACCAGAGGACACTGCACCTCTCCCGTTGGCAACAAATGTGTTTAATTTCCCTTACATTCCCTCCACTTTTACCTTCTTTCAGCTCACTGTTTTGGTTTTATGACAGTCTGCTGTTTTTCATCCAGTACGCACTACTAAAACTTACTGACTTTATAAGCAGTACTGACCCACTTTTAAGCAGCATCTAGGGGACAATTAAATAGTAATAATAGTCTAATGAATAGGTAAACAATGAAGTTGTCAATCTAGGTAAAGAAAGAGCACAAATTTTAATGCTTCCTTTCTCAAAGGGTTGACACGGTGGTGCTTTAGGACTTGAGGAGAATCTACTGTCTAATTCTGTGTGACAGATTGTGCAAACAAAATGAAGAAAGGAAGTAAATGCATACCAAGACACACAGGAACAATAAAGTAGAAAGCTACTTTTTTAAAGACACTCTTCAAGTGCAAAGAGGGTTAAGTGTTTTATATTCAGAATAGGTATTTGCCATCTGCCTGTCAAATGACGTTTAGAAACTAACAGTATTACAGATTGGAAAAGAAAGCATTTCTAGTCTAAGAACATTCAAACATTTTGGTGTAGCTTTTACTTTAGCCTTGATAGCTTTAGATTACAGAAATGTCATGTAGCTGTGGGTAAATTGATCTACTGCTCGATGCTGCCTCATTCACTCAGTGACCAGACGTGCCCTTTGTTGTTGTAACATTACATGTATTGCTTGGAACAAGAACTGTTATGAACAAGCTTTCCAAAGAAATCAATGTGGTCAATGCTGCGCAATATGAAGTTGCTTGTGAAGAATGGCAATATAATGGCTGACAGACTTGGCCTGCGGTATTGCCACAATATTGCTGCTCCATCATAATTGCTGCCCCAACACCTCCATTTTCCACTTCACTTTCTCTTCGACCTGTCCTCCACTCCTCTCTTTTCCTCCCACCTCCTCTCCACCTCTTACGCTGAAAAGACAGTAATCAGACCTCATTGACTTGGAGCTGACAACACATAATCACCACATCTCTGAATGTGTTTCAAACGATCAAAATAGATGCTTTATATATCCCCCCTTCCACATCAGCTTGATGCACCAAAAATACAAAAATCAGTCAAAGACAAAAACAATATTTTGCATGTCAAATTTAAATAAACTTTTTAATTTCTTCAAAAGGTTCCAAACTCTTTGAGTGGCATTTACATTAGGAAGCTGTGACTGAGCACTCTTTTCAACAATAGTAACAATAATCGTAGTAACTCCATCTAGGTACGAGGTGACGCCAGTCTTTGTCTACTGTTGTTTATCATAATCCCAAAATCATTTTGCAGCTTTTTGACCACGGGGCCTTTTACACCTTTGACACTTTATCATCTTTTAAGTGTGTAAATTTGTGTGAGAGGGGAAGAAAGGGAGAGGTTACACACAGATAACCACTGTTATGTCTGGGGTGAGAGGAAAAAGGGAAGTGAGAAGTGTTTCTATGGCAACCAGTGAGCTTTTCTTTTTACCAGTTGCCAACACATAGATACATGCATACACAGGCACACAGACACACACACACACACACGGACTACAGGTAAACATCTACATTGTCCTTGCAGGAGACATGAATTGAGCCACTGGCCATAAATTAGAAAGACAAAGGGCCAGTCACCATAGAAGAAGGTTAATTATCGGGTCTGAGGAGTGAACCTGGTTGCTCTGGTTAAATTCCTTGGTTACAAAGTAACAGATGACTTCAAACTATTCTAAAGGGCAAAAAAGACACATTGATTGAATGCTTGCTATTCTTTTAACCTGCATTCTGGCCTTTATGTTGTTTTACAACCTTTAATGAGTAGTGTTTAGCACAAATCCCATTACACTGCATGAAAAAAACTCTTACATTGAACTTCTTCTGCCACAGAATCACATTTCAAAATAAACCATTTCAAGCCACTATTATTTTACACAATTCTGAGAAAGAATAATAGAAAGGACAATGATGGACTCTGAGTCAAGATAGCAGCAACAATATGTCCATCCATCCATCCATCCATCCATCCATCCATCCATCTTCTATTGCTTGGTTTGGGTCACGGGTGCAGCAATCTGAGCATAGAAGCCCCCTGCCACCTGATCCAACTCACTACCCAACTGGTGGTGATCAGTTAACAGCTCATCACCTGTCCTTACCCAAGTGTCCAAGACATACAGCGGCAGATCTGATGATACCATTACAAAATTGATCATTGATCTGCGACTTAGGGTGTCCTGGTGCCACATGCACTTACGAACGCCCTTATGCTTGAACATAGTGTTCATCATGGACAAGCTATGCCTAGCACGGGGTCCAATAACAGAGCACTGCCTCTCAATCAAGCCCTCCAAGTCATAGTATCCTTCCCACATGGGCGTTAAGGAGACTGGGTTCTCTGAACTCTTTTTTTAATTCTTATTTTCTTTTCGGCGCCCAGGCACAAACGACAGCCAGGACCTGATCCTTGACCTGAAGCAACCCTCTCGTCCGTTTTCATTCGGAAAACCCCAAAGTACAGACAGCAAAGTCGAGGGATGCAAGTACACCTGCTATTGCCCGCTGCCTCTCACCTGGGCCAATTTCAAAGTGGAACAGGGTCCAACCTGTCCCCAGGAAACTAGTTCCAGGGCCCAAGGTATTGGTATAGGTACGTATTGAGGTGAGCCCAACTATATCTAGTTGGTATCTCCCAACCTCACACACTAACTCAGGCTCCTACCCCACCAGAGAGGTGACATTCCATGTGCCACAAGACAATTTTGGAAGCCAGGGACTCTAGTTCCAGGACCTCCATCTCCTATGCCACCTACTGTGGGTGGTGAGACAGACCCATGTAGCTTTTTTGGGCTGAGCCCAGCCAGGCCTCGCGGGCTAAGGTTTGGCCACCGGATGCTTGCCCTTGAGCCTCCGCCCATGCCAGGCTCTCGGAAACTAAAGGGTCTACAGACTATGTGGAATATTTATCCTTGCATTTTGTAAGTGTTTAAAATCAGTGAATATAAGCTATCAATCTCTTAGCTGTAAACTAGCCTGCATTAGTCATACGTTTGTTTTTGAGCTCAAACCACCTTTTAGTTTATGGTTTGTTTATTTTAGTCTGTGAATAGAACACTTATTGTTTTTATGTTTTTCTCTGACTTTCCACCAAAATGGCCTTTTGCTCTCATTTGGCTTAAGGCTTAAAAACAAGGTACTGATTCTCTGGTATGAAACACTCTGAATTACCATATGTATTTCTGGTGTGTGCGTTGCAAACAACTTGCACTGATGTCTACTGCCACATAATTCTTTTAATCAATCATGGACTTTCTGTTTTCTATGGATCATTTGTTGGTTATTGTAGAGACCTGGCTGTTAGCTGCTGAGATGAGATGGCTGGTCTCACCAGGTAGTCATTCCATCTGTCTCCTGTAAAATACTGAAGCATGTTTTTATGGATAGACTGGCCACACATACAGTACATATAAATGTGTACTTTTGCACTTGAATTAATACAAAAATTGGACAAAATTAGAAAATAGATTTGATCTGGGTCCAAAATTAACAAGTTTCTTTGTACTGGCTCACAGACTTTTGAAAGGGAATGTGATCGGCAGGCAAGATGACTGAACTTGGACTGTCCTGGCTCTAATTTCAACCCAACCCATCAGCCAGTCACCTAAGTCTAGACTGAGTAGCCAGATGTTCTTTATATTATTTTTATATTATTTTTTATTGGTTATTTTGTAAAATAACATATTTTGTTAACTATCCATTTGTCTCAGCCAATCTCTCTGTTCTTTTCATCTGTTTTGTTGCTAAGCAACAGATGGTATACAGGTCATATGTCGACCCTGCATTTAAATTGCAAATGGTACTAGCGATGCAGCTAAGAAATGATGTGCAGATGGTGGTCATGAATTAAAATGTGCTTCAGCTTAGATTAGTGAGTAACCTTAAAACAAAATAACAGCTGCTTTCACCAATTAGTGCTACAAATCATCAGGAAAAGAAAGACTTTCTGCACATGTGCTATAAAATCACAAAAAAGAAAATCTACAATGAATTTGAAGTGGAAAAAAGAGCAATATTTGTTTTTAGTTCAGCAGAGAAGTGAAAGTAGGTTAATAAAGGTCAAATAATGTGTCGTGTTGCATCCGGCCCTTTGCCTGCTTATGATAATGTCACGCGAAAAGATTTTTCCAGCCTTGGCTGACAAAAATCATGTACATGTCCCACCAACTAGGACTAGAAGTAAAACTACGTAAGTTTGGCACATTTGATTGACAGGTTATATGAGACTCTGATTGTATTTAACAATTCCCAATAAAAGTTGAGCAGACATTAAAATCTTCCCATATGGAGTGCCAGTTTGGTTCACTGGGTGAACAAGCGGCCATATGCCACCTAGCCCGAGTGCGGCTGCCCAGGTTTGAGTCCAGCCCTCGGTTCCTTCAATGCGTGTCTTGCCTTCTCTCTCTCCCTGCTTTCCTGTCTATCTTCACTGCTTCGCTATCTATTTAAGGCAAAAAATTATAAATAATAATAATAAAACAAATAGAATAGCATAATTATGAGAAGTATGACCCAAAGAAAACTGCATTGTTTTAAAATAATGTATTGCCTGGGACCATTTCCTAGAAATTCAGCATAAGAACTGAGCCACTGGAAATATTCAGCATCAAAACCAGTAAAAAGTATTAGATGGACTGTGAGACATTCAATCTAAAGATTAAACTAAATGATCGCATCCTGAACGTGAAGCTTAAAACAGCTACTTTGAAACAAGACTAATAACTAAGTGCATGTGGTGCTTAATCACCCTGGAATAACATATTTTGACATCCTTTACTCCCTGCAGGTTTCTTAACAATAAGAAAAACTTGTTACCTCGTGACATTTAATTGGATAACTGGATTTAAAAACAAACATCATCAGATCCACAGCTACCTGCTTTCTGCTTTCCCACAAACATACCAGATGTAGTAAATATGATACAATTTAAAACTCATATATGCAAATTAATATTTAATTCATTTTTTAAAAATGTCAGAAAGTTCAATAAACACTCCATTAAAAAAACTAATTTAATTTTCTGGCCAGAAAATCAAAAGCTTTTAACATTTCAAGTTGATTCAAAAACAACAGTCTTATTTGTGGATTTTGAGCTTTCTTTTAACCTTCAAGCCAACATAGATGCTCTTATAAAGAGCTCAAAGTCACGTATACTCTCCTCGGTTAATTTGTTAATCTACATTGGCAATAGGTACAAATGGTGTAACGCATGATAGGCTCCATTATGAGCCAGAATTAGATATGCAAGTGAAAACTGGACTAAACTTATAAGTGTCATATTCCTAGTTGTATTTTACTTCTAAAGATAGTTTACAGCCGTCTATTTTGCTCACCTCAATTAATGCCATCCATGATATGAGCCCCCTATTTAATTTATAGCCATGCCAGTGTCTATTTTATTGCTTCTCTCAGTATAATTGTTAAGATTTGCTTTTGCTGGCATTCATTTTCTTTATTTTAAAAAAATCCATCTAGTGGTAAAAAGATTGACTTGTCAGAAGCCATCTACGGAGGCTTATCTTCTAGTCCAGATAAGCTCAAGCTTACTGCAAATGTTGCAGTTGTCAGTTTTATTTTGGGCTAGTTCATGCACTTTCAGGGAGAAGCTGATGCTGAGTGGGGAAATTCAGTGTGTGTGTGTTGGAGGACTACGTGCTGAGTGAGTTCTGTAGAAAGCAACTGTATTATCTGGAATTTCTTTATAACAGTTTCACTTTATGTGCAATGGGCATCCTGCCAGTTCAATCCCTCTAGACCCATCTTTATCATCCTAACAACTAAATTAAGAGGGGACTGTGTGCACAGTAGCAGCGAAAAACCCGAACCATTGTTCTCTTTTCCACCACACTGATTGGAAATGGGGAGAAGCCAAAACTGGAAACAACAACATTCCTAAAAGTCTGGGTGTTGGCTCTATGACACATATTTCACATTGAGCCCGAATGTTAACCGCTGGCTACAAGATAACAAGCAGCCGGAGTGTGGGGTGCCTACATGCTGTGCGACTGGCGATGGCTGCACAGCTGAGTTATAGCGATGGGGAGGAGAGACACTGAAATGAAAACGAAACCGCTGGACACACACTGAGTCCCACAAGAAGAGACACGGCACTGCCTGTGTGAGTGTCTGCTTTTGTACATCAGTGTGTGATTATTTGTGCGAGAGCGCGAGATTAAAGGCTCTTCCTCACTGCTGGCAATGTGGACCCAGGGGATCTATGGATGCCACTCCTTCCAGAGACATGGTGTACTCTCCTGTCAAGGTTGATTAGCTGGAGGATGAAACCAATTTCCTCTGTTCTCCTTTAGCCCCAGCTCTTTTTTTCCCTCCCTGATACTCTCGTTCTTCTGATTTTCCTCTTGCCCGTTAAACACGGGAGCTCTTTGCTTTCCTTCACTGCTCTCCGGGCTCAGTATATCAAAACACAGCTAAAAGAAAAATCACAAATACTGCAAATATTTGTGATTTTATGATCTTCAGGCTATTAGTAGTTAGATGGACGTGGAAGTGTTTTATCTGTTTTAAGACACTGTTTTCATTAAGAAAAAAGTGTTTTTTGGGCAGCACATACCTGAAATACAGACCATAACATCTTAACTGTTTTTTTAATAAAATGGTGGTTTCTAAATAATCAAACGTGTCACAATCTGCTGTAGCGTCACTGTAAGTTGTACTTTTTACAGTCTGTGTTTTTGTGATCACGTTCAGGGGCTTTTGTGTCTTCATGTGAGTTTTCATATCAGTTTAATATGCTACACACTTTCTTTTTAAATGAAGTGAATACATACATTGCTTGCAATGTCTTCACTCTTATTCTCTTTGTATTCTTTATTTCTTCCATCCAATCCCTTCCCTTTTTGTGAGCGTATTTTTCTCAGTTTTCTCAGGTCTCAGGATTTGAGAGATCATTTGAGTTAAAACTCTGAATTATTTGTCTTGAGTGTAGTATTTCCAAGTGGTTCTGGGTTTTGGTATCAATATTTATCATTATTCATTGTTTGATAGCTTTGATTTGCTTGTTTGATTACCGGTCTGTTAGTTCCTTTGTCCTAGTCTCGCCTTTGTGTCTTGTGCCCAGCATCTCCTGTAGAAGTCAGTCTTGTTTCCATTTCATCGTCATGTGTGCACTATGTTCACTTTTGTTTCCCTGTCTCTTTAATTAGACTTTCTTCAGCTGTGTGTCCAGGTGTGTCCACTCTAATATCCTCCTCAGTGTTCATACCCTGTATAAAATCAAGCAGCAAGTCATGCAGTCTGGCTTTGCAAACATACGTGACAGAATTGGTTGTTCTAAGAGGTCACTGAACAGAATTCCACCAGAATTCCTTGCAAGAAGTCAGCTTGTGAAATTTCTTCACTCCGATATTCCATGATGAACTGTAATTGGTATTAATGCAAAGTGGAAGCAGCCACAGCAACTCCATCACCAAGTGGCAGAAAATTACAGTACATTGCCTTACAAACTATGGAGTACATGGTGTGCAGAGACACTGAATGGAAGAGTTGTGGCATCTCCATTCACACCAGTGAACCTTGTTTTTTTTACAGTAATGGCGGATCAGCCTTGCAATAATTATGGAAGTGAGCAACATACACTAGCTGTGCCATAGAGATATAACAGCACAGAGATTGAGATTTACTTTTTAAAGGTAAGATGTTAAAATAAAACTCCATGCTATCAGAACACCCAGATAAAATTGACTTGTGCCATACACCGCATGCCCAATACATTCGTAGGTTATTTTCAAATACATTAGATTTGAGATTTGGGTACTGTAAATACATAAAAGACTAATAATAATAATGGATTGCATTTACCCTCAAAGTGCTTTACAATTTCACTACTCATTCACACACTGGTGGAGGCAAGCTACAGTTGTAGCCACAGCTGCCCTGGGGCAGACTGACAGAAGCGAGGCTGCCATATTGTGGTGGCTGTAGCTCAGGAGGTAGAGCAGGTCACCTACTGATCGGAAGGTTGGAGGTTCGATCCCAGGCTCCTCCAGTCTGCATGCTAAGTGTCCTTGGGCAAGATACTAACCCCAAGTTGCTCTCCGATGCATCCATCGGAGTATGAATGTGTGTGAGTGTAGTTAGAAAGCACTCAGTATAGAGGTAGTGCTTGTGAGAATGGGTGTGACTGGGTGAATGTGGCGTGTTGTATAGAGCGCTTTGAGTACTCCGGGAGAGTAGAAAAGCGCTATATAAGAATCAGTCCATTCCATTTACCATATTGCGCCATCGGCCCCTCTGGCCATCACCAGTAGGTGAAGTGTCTTGCCCAAAACAGACAGCTAGGGATTGAACCAGCAACCTTCAGGTTACAAGATGAGCTTCCCAACCACCTGAACCACATCTAGGTTTCTGTTAGCAGGACATAACTATAGTCACAGTCTGTTGTTTGCATATTCTGTTATTTTAATGCCATTTTACCCGATGTTACAGAGTTAGAGATTCAAAGTTATGGTTGTTTTTTTGTAGTGGAGTTGAACTTATGTTGATGTTTCATATGACAACCCAAATTCTGAACTCCTGCTGACGCAACTCTGACTTAATCAAGAGGTCTGATAGCGTGGAGATGATAGAGGACATGATAGCAGACACGAGGAAGAAGAGGGGACGCTGCTGGCCAGTTTTCATCCAGGAGCTTTAAGTGCAGAGGGTGAGCAGCTTTAAATACATGGGCGTCCACATCAGTGAGGACCTCACCTGGACATTTAACAGCACACAGCTGGTTAAGAGGGCTCAACTGTAACTGTATTTTCTCAGGAGCTGTGGAAGTTTGGCATTCTTCAGCTTCTACAGCTGAGAGCTTCTTGACCAGCTACATCACAGTGTGGCATGGCAACGCCAATGCTTTGGACTGCAAATGCCTGCAGAGTGTGGTGAAGACTGATAAAGAGATCATTAGGACTCTACTGCCCTCTCTGCAGAGTATCTACTATCGCAGAGTCCTGTCTGCTGCACATACAGCTGATTCTGAAGTGCACAGTAATCGTAGCTTATTGCAGCTCAGATTTTTTTAAATTTTAATTGTATTGTGTGTATGTTTCTTTAGAACTGTTTTCTATAGTTTTTAAATTATGGTTTATTTTTCTTATCAGTTTTATATTTTTTCAGAAGGAAGAATTTCATTGTTCAGGGAAACATGTTTCTTTACTGTGTATGACAATAAACCTTGCTGAGCCGGTCATGTAGGTGTAATGTGTAGGTGGCCCAGTACTTTTGTCCATAGTGTATCTTTATTTTATGAAATACTTGCTAATCATTTCCCAATCTACGCGTGGGTCTCTAAAGTGTACCAGTGTGTAACAGTGCCCTTTAACTGTCAGCCTGCCGGCTTTATCTCCTCCCTAAATCCAACCAAGGGTAGTGGCTTCGGCCGTAGTAACTCAAGTCTGTGCTTGTGATTCCATCAGATGCCCTGCAGCACATTTCAGAAAAGTTGTGTTGCAAAAAGTACATGTCCATTCTATTTTTGAATAAAATTTGCCTCATACTGCATGGAGCAGATGAGGAGGGCAGGAAGTCAGACAGAGGAACAGCACAGAGCATCTGGTGAATTTTGAAAACAAAAGACTTGAAGCTGTGCAAAAAGACGCAATAAAACTGTGCACAGAGACACAAACACCCAGTGCATTCCCAGTCTTAATCACCAGCCACACAAATTTGCCACTGTCATTCTTTGTTCCTTTACCGCACTGCCAACCTGCTTTGGTAGCAGTCTGTCTGGGGAAGCTGCCTTCAGTTGACCCTTGGCTCTCTCTCTGTGCCATCTGCATCTCAAAGACTTTTACAAAAAGCCCTTAAAACCACCTCTTCACCCCGTGCTCTGCTTCTGGCTGCTGTCTTTATGTTTTTTCAAAGCTCTGAAGCTTGGCTAAAACCATCGGCAACCATCTTTGTTTGTCCTACATCTGGTCATTAAGATCAACTGTAAAGCTTATTGCCAAGTAATAGCAGTGGTATTCTTTCTTCCCACTGGAAGCTGATTCAGTCCCTGGATTCAAAGTAGAGATTTGTCTAAATTGAGATTTTGTATGGCCAGCATTTTTTTTTGCAGTTCCCACAAATCAAATTTCACGCATACTTGATGTTCTGGGCTCGCCACATCACTAGCAGTCTCTTCTTTTGTGCATGCCACTGAAACTGACTACTCTTGCTGTGGGGAAACAAGAAGAGTTTCCCCGTTTTTTCTGTGCATTTGTGTCTCTCTCACACAGACACACACACACACACACACACATGCACCAAAAAAAATGAAAGAAAGAGTAGAGTGCAGATAAACAGTGAGATAAAAGTGAATAAACACTGTTGTATTTGTGCGTGTGCATGCATGCATTAAGAGACTGTGTACCTATAGCCCAGTTTGAGCAAGATTTAAAAAGAGATTTTGGGTAAAGATTTGCAGGCTCGGGCAGTGAGTGTCCATTACACACAGACACTGAACACAGCAAATGTATTGATTGCCAAAATATTAGCTAATGAAGCTCAGTCGGCCCCATTCTGCCAACCTAGTCCAATATTGTCGGCTCACACTGGCAGAGCCTTTTATGATGTGGTCGAGCAAAGGTCAGCTCACACAATAATTGACCGTGAAGAAGGAAGCATTTTCTCTGCCTTTTCCTTGTCTCCCTTCAGCTCCCTTTCTACCTGAGATCTCTATTTGCACTGTTGAATAATCTCAGTGTAAAGCACAGGATGTCAAAATTTAAAAGAAAGTAATCTGTGACATTTTCAGAGCACCGTTGAAACAAAAGAGACTCAACCTACGCCCAGTTCTTTTATTTAGCACAAAGCCGCTGCAAATACTGTCAAAAACGGAGCATTCATTTAATTTTGTAAAGGAAGTGATGAAAATGATCTTGAACACCAAACCCCATTACGCGAGGACAGACAAAAGATAAGAACTCCCCCCTTCAGAAACTCAAATTGTGTAAACAGAATCATCAGACGTATAATGCCACATTACACCTCGCGCTGTTTGACTGGCAGGTCACCACCAGCACCGTAGGAGTCAAGGGCACGCAACGGGGCAACTATTGTTCTTTCAGCAGAAAAGGACTTCATCACGCAGCAGGAGGAGAGCATAAACAGTCACGTCAGCCTCACTGAGATCACATTAGAATGATTGGAAAGGAAGACACTGCCTTCAAGGCTCTGGGCTGTGACTCTGTCAGATGTGAGGTGTTAATATAGCTTTGAGGTGCTCTTTGAAAGGAGCGTACATTTCATGGAAATCAGTGACTACACTGAAACTGTTCATATGTGAGTCAGGCTTTGTGGTGAAATGCACAACAGCATGTGCTTAATCATTTTATGAAGGGCAGGTTTTGTGTTGATATAAACTGCGTGTGTGCAGTTTTTAACCGCTGCAATTAACCACATGTTGCTTATGCGAGTTAAGGCAAGGTGGTTAAGCAAGCTAACGTTTAACTGCGGCTTATTTTTGGTGATCCAATCACACCTTTGGTAAAAATACACTTTTTCCATGATTTTTTTTTTCTCCTCCCCTGGTACGAACCCACACTGGATCTGGAGCATTGTTACACTCCGAACATGTTACTTTGTTGATCTGTTAATCAACAAAAGGAGGACAAAAACATTATGCTGCTCATGCAGGCTGTTTTATTTTTTTGCAGAAACACAGGGATCAGGAAAAAAGACTCATTCCCCTCACCTCCTCCGCTGTCCTTCTCCTCTTCCTCGATGCTGTTTTTGATGCTGTCGTACTCCTCGTCTATGTTCTGGTTGCCTCGGATCTGACTGAGCACGCGGCGGGCCTTCTGGGTCAGCCCACGCTGAATTAACCAGCGAGGGCTCTCTGGCAGGAAGAGGAATCCCATGAACTGGAGCACAGCGGGGAGCACAGACAGACCCAACATGTACCTGCGAGAGGAGAGAAGGATCACATGGAGTGAGACTAATTATAATCACAGAAATAATGTTTTTATTTTCGTTTGTTTGTTGGCTTTTGGGTAATGAAGGGTTTAAAAAGGTTGAAAAGGTTTGTTGTGCAAAATTCAACTGCAAGAACAATCAGGTTTCAGCAACACTCCCCTGCATTCACTTTATGCTGACAAGTTCAGCAAGCAACACGTGGTTTACTTCATTAAAATTAAACAGTGGGGGAAAATGTCAAGGCCTTTTTTCAGATTCCTCTGCTTAAAATAACCTTAACATGTAGATTAAGCATTTAGATTCATCGCTGCACATTAGAGATAAAGTTCCACTTGCTAGAAGCCTTGCTTGAGAAAGAAAATCAAAACAATAAAGCGTCACTATCTAATATCACTGCATAATTAGTTTACCCAAACAAAGCCACACTATGCTGCACTGAAGTGTAAAAAACTGCAGGATTACTCTGCAAGCATAACATGTTATGTGCCAGTAAGGCAAAGAATAGGAGGATATAAGAAAAGTACACAGGGAAAGAGGCTGTAATAATGATAAATTGCTAGAGACTGCAGTAAACAGCCAGAAGTACAAGGCTTTTCTTCTTCTGTGAAGGCAACGACGTCAATCTGAGAACATCTGTAATCTTAACTCAATAGGTTTTCCATTATCATTATGAATCAAACCAATCTAAGGCTCGCCGAACAATCTCTTTCGTGTCTATCAGAACTGCAGCCGAGGCAAATCCTTTCAAAACGGCCAATTCTTATTGACAGTATCTCGCAGCTCGCCGTTCAAAGACTCCGAAGACCGCCAAAGCTGCATTCAGCGTGACACAAGGAAAGGACGCGAACAGAAGAAAGAGAAAACAAGAGTATCACTCCGATATGCAGCACAGCTGCTCCCAGTAAATGCTACAGACTGACCCGTGCTTGTGTTGACATTTTGAATGAGGGTTTGAGCCGGAATGACAAGATTTTCTGGCATTTCATACGCTAAGAAGCCAAAAAAGAGATGATGCTATCACATCTGATTATATGACTATCATTAAAGAAGGCGGTGCTGTTTACATCCTGTGAGAAGTGTAAAAGCACTGCTGCTGTATTCTTTTTTCTGTTGAGATACAAATTGCAGTGTGGAAGGTGCTATCACACATTTTGCGTGCACTGAAAGATGGAGCTTGGATGTAGCTTTGGGGACTGAAGAGTGAATTCCTTAACCCTGTATTTTTTTAAATGCCCACTAGAATGGTTGGAAAAGTAGGGGGAAAATGGGAAAACTGACCTTAGACTGAGTTTCAGGAAGGAGCGTTACTATTGGCTGACAACTTGTGAATGTCGAGTGTTTCAAATGATGGTTCGATAACCAATGGGGGTGAAAGGTGTATGTGAAAAGTTTATGAGTGTGTGTCTGACCTCCAACCGTCATGGCGCAGATAGCTGAAGGCTCCGTCGATGAGGCTGGCTGTGAACTGCCCCCCCGTGATGAAGAGGGTGTTAACGGTGACTAGCTGACCCCTTAGGTGGGGTGGAGAGGCCTCAGCGATGTACACGGGCACCGTCATAGAGGCAATACCTATACAGTAGAGGACAGAGAGGGAAAGGAGACGATTAGGGGTAGGAACTATTGGCTGAAGTAGAATTTCCAAATGTTGACTTACAAGTTTATATAGCAAAATGTATAACACATTTTATCCATCCATTTTCTTCTGCATTCCAATTCATGGTCGAGGGGGGACTGAAGCATATTCCACATTTTAAAGGTGAGGGGCATGTTACATCCTGCACAAGCCATTAGTTTGCCTCCATGCTAAAAGTCAGAGACAGCCCATTTACACTCAGATTTATAACTATGGGCAATTTAGAATCACCAATTAACCTAACCCTGTGTTTTTGGACTCTGGGATGAAGCCCTAGTGGCCAGTGAGCATTCATGCAGACCCAGGGAGAACATGCAAACTTAAAGATCCTAAGCAGGATTCAAACCCAAGGAATTTTCTGTGAGTTGGTCATGCTCAGTCATCGGGGTAAGGAAATCCCAGGAAGTTGATTATGTTCATTTAGACTTTGTTCAATCCAACTGATGACACAAAAGTGGCACTCAAGTATCAGGAAAAACAATATTTATGCTGCTTTAACCATATTTAAAGTTAGCAAACATACCATTTCACAATCACTTTATTTCTGTGATACATTTCAGCCATTTCATTCCCACAGACATGCACACTCGAACATGGTAATTGCAGAAATAAAGCGCACATTACAGATTTTAATTTAATTTTGTGGAATCTGCAGTGGCCCTAGACTAATCATCGTGACACTAATCTGACATGTTATCGCTTTGGCTTGTTAGGACAATTTGAAAATAATTTAAACTGCAAAATAGCATTTTTTTATTACAGTAAGTGACTTTTACAAAAACAAATGTACACACTTATTGAAGTTATTTGGGCCATGTTTGCAACGCCTACAAAAAGTTATGCTTGGTCTTCTTCAGTAAGTTTGACCTTATTTGCTGATCAACGGCAGCAACAGTGATGTCACGAAGATGTTGACGTAAATCCAAGAGAAAGAAACAAGCATCCTGCAGTGTCTTCCAGTAATGGGCTCTGTGCTACTCACACACGGTACACAGGCTGTCCACACACAAACACATACAGGGCAATGCACACTTCTGCACTCTCAAAAACACAGACCAAAACGTGTGTGACTGGATGTCTGACGAGGTGCCATGAGGCTGAGGCTTTCTGCAGCTGGCTCCCCATAATCTCTATTAATAGTCTGCCATCTACACACCCCACCCCACTCCACCCCTCGCCTCCCTACAGCCACCGCCCTGGCCTGAACGGCCGCCATGACTACGTGGCTACCCGTCGCTATGGAAACCACTTGCTGGGAAACGAGCCACGCTGTCTCCAAGTGGGCACCACACTGTGGCAGCTCTGGGAAGACAAATCAATAAGCAAGACAGGAGGAAATTTACTATGTTTTTTTTTCTCCCCCCTTTTTTAAATTAATTTGTTCACTGCTTTTGCTCAAACATACCCAGAGAGTACAGGTGTGGGAATTAAAATCAGCATCTTGAGGCGTTTCATAAAAGATCACAAAACCCCAAATTACAAACTAATAAAAGGTGAACTGTAAGAGAAACTGTGGTTTAATGTCTGATTGGAAATCCGTGTGCGTGATTGGAGGATGGGCACGCCAAAACACACCTGGAAACACTCCGCTCTGCTCTCACACAACCTCGAACTGCAAACACACCCTAAGGATTTAGAGTCAAGTCTTTATCTTTGTTATGGCTAAAAAAAGGATTATCATCTGATGGCAGAAATCCGAGATCCAGAACACCCCCCGAAATCTAATCAAGTGCTCTTTGGCAATGAAGCCTGTCTGCTCAGCCCAATTTAATAGAAATGCATTTATAAGCCTTGGAGAGGTCCTGCCGAAAGATGAACGCAAGACAACCCAATCGTGTCCCCGGGTTACACTAAAGCTAGGATCCTGAAACTTTGCCTTGTGGAACTTAAACATAACCGTAAATATCTGGGGGGAAAAAGCATAGATCTGTGTACTGCCGTTCCCTATAGCTTTAGCATTCAGCTGTTACGGTCCCTGTCTGATCTTCGGGAGCATTAGCATCACGCTCTGCTGCACCTTTAGCCAAAGCCTTTGTGTTATCCTCTCTTCTGGACATTAAATTAGAAAAACAAAGAAAAAATGTGACAAAAAAACCTCTATCATTCTAACAGAGCTGTTCAGCAGGGAGAGTTCATCTAGGCTTTAGCAGGGCTTGGAAGTAAAAGTCTTTATTTATTGTTGGCTCACTAGCTGAAACCTTTCCACACTACAATAGACATGTAAATCCCATCAGTGCTAAAGACATAGAACTGAGCCTGTCTAATGACTATTACTCTCTCCATGTATTTGAACTGTGCTGCTAGGAGGCTTTTAATAAAACTGATGGAACATCCAGCAACTTAAAACAGTGGCATTGAGCCATCTCACATACAGCAACTACTGCAGAGGCTCCTGGGAATTGTAGTTTTAAAGTCATCTGAACCCAAAAAGAAACAAAGTCACAAATGACCAAAGCGGTTTGTCTGCTTTAGTTCCTCTTCTTGTGTGTGTGCTAGCCTCGTGCACACCTCCCATCATTCTACCTGTTTTAGCCTTATGCATCACTACCATATCTCTGTCCAAGTCCCGCCTGCTGCTATAGCCCGCCATATGCCTGCCGGCAAGATACGACAGCTGATGTTGTTACATTTAGTGAGCAATGAATCATTTCCATTTCACATGCTGCTGCAGGTGGTGACAGGGAAAATATGTTAGAGCCCATTTGAGCATACAGGCCAGGAAAAAGGTTAAATAGTGTACTGATTCGCTTCAGTTTATCAATCATCTGTGATTAAATATTTTTGACTTTCAGTCTCTGGAGTCCAACATCGCAGTGACTTTTTCTGCTTATTGGTGTACAGCATGCCTTTCTTTCATTAATGCACAGAAAGATGATTTGGAAATTGTTTAATATACTAGTGTAAATATAAAAACAGTCATATCTTCTTCTTTTTTAATTACGCTGAATTTCACACCAATAGTTTAGGGCCTCCTTTGCCATATTTTTCCTTACATGACGAGCCAAATATTTACACTGGATGCATTTATTTTATTTACATGAAAGAGTCTCAACTTGGGTTTGTAATTAACTGAACTTAAATCTGTTTTCAGGGGTGATCCGGAGACCAAGGAGTTGTAAATGTTCTCTGTGTCCTACGCTCTAATAGTTTAGCTCATGATAAACGGATTTTATTTTTTAACACATTTTTTAATCTCATCTATCACTCAGAGCACTTTTTACACTGCAAGCTGCATCCACAGAGACTTTTGAATGCGTTGATCCATTAGAGGGTAACTGGGTTTGAGTACCTTGACCAAGGACACTTCAGCATAGGGTTGCTGGAGCTGGGGAACAAACCAATGACCTTCTGAACAGCAGATAATCTATTACAAAATCTCAGTCAACACAAACAATAAGGTTTTTGGAGCTGTACTTGAGAACTGGATAACCAGTGTGGAGTGTAATTGACTAAAACAAATAACATTACTTGTACTATTAAGTAATAAAGACTTCTAAGGTTGGGTGGCACGGCGGTTAGCACTGTTGCCTCCCAGCAAGAAGGTCCTGAGTTCAGTTCTACCATCAGGGCGGGGTCTTTCTGTGTGGAGTTTGCATGTTCTCCATGTGTTTGCGTGGGTTCTGCCCAGGTACTCTGGCTTACCCCCACAGTCCAAAGACATGCAGTTAGTAGGGATAGGTTAATTGGAAACTCTAAATTGCCCATAGGTGTGAATGCTTGTCTGTGTATATGTGTTAGCCCTGCGACAGACTGGCGACCTGTCCAGGGTGTACACTGCCTCTTGCCAAAGATGACTGGGATAGGCTCCAGCACCCCCCGCGACCCTGATAAGGATAAGCAGAAGCAAATGGATGGAACTTCTATGGTTGACTTCCACATTGTCAAATGTGTATGATAGTTATTGCATCCACTTGTAAATGATTTCCCTCTAATGTTAGGTTATCTGTTGCACACCGTGCTTGCAGGCATTTCTCTGAATTTCCTGAAACTTTAAATTATTTTATATACCTCTGCATTTTGACATTGATAAACATTCTCAAACTGTTGAACTGTTTGTCCCATCAGTCTTTCACAGAGTTTCTCACCCTACAGACACTTCTAGGACGACGTTCCGGGACGCTCCACATCATGTTACTGACCTGCTCTCAGTTAACTTGTTGTGAGATGTTCAACCAGATGCTTTGTTGATGGCACTTTTTTCAGTCTGTGCTCCTGCCTGAGTTGAACTGATATCAATTTAAAATTAAAAGAATAAACAATATTTTTATTATTCTTAATAACATATAGGTCAAAATATAGAATAGACAAAATTACTGAGCCACACCTGTTAATCTATGAATTCAGGTGTAAAACATCAAGCACCCAGTCATTCAATCTGCCTTTACAAACATCTGTGAAAGAATTTATTATTGTTTTTATTATTATTATTATTGTTATGATTAGGATGGCATTGTTGCAACAATGATTCCTCTGGCATTAACATCAGCACGAGAACTGTGCACTGGGAGCTTCATGGCATGGATTTCCATGTCTGAGCAGCTTCCATAGGTTTAATGTGTAGGTGATCCAGTAGTTTTATCCATATTATGTACAGAGTCTTGCTTCCAAGATGTCTGAAGAGTCCATTTTCTACACCAGCCCATTCCAGGTATATGAATATACAATATTTGTCTTTAAAAACTAACACAGGTTGTTGTGTGTCAGCCTCTCCCCGCATCAGTATCACTGTTTTAGAGCACACATACTTAAAAAAAAGAAGTGACAGGATATGAGTAATGTCAAGTATTCATATTCCTTTTATATTCTCAATAGTAATAAAACTAAAAAAAACAAACAAATTAACTTGTGTTATGAGTACATTTCTTATTTGAGTGTGAGTCCCTTTACCAACACACTCGCACTGTTTCTCATTAATGAGCTCTCTATTCAGCACTGAGGACAGCTCGCAACACTCACACACGCAAACACACAAACACAGTCTGAAGTTGCTGTCTGGTCAGGCTCAGCCTCAACGCAGCACACTTAACAAAGGATCTGTCTGGTCTTCTAAAGGCGCGCTTTAGGCACACAGTATAAAGGCTAGGACTGAGACTTGATCAGAAGAACGAGGGAGATACTTCTTCAGAATCTCCACGACTATAATCTTGACAGAGATTTTCTGGATGTGTTGTTGTTATGATTGTTGTTCTCATGATGGAAGCCGATTCTGAAGGACTCTAACAGAGGATCCTTAAAAATGCAAAGTAAGGGGAAGGGAAAAATCTGTTACATACTGTTAAATGTCTGTAATTGTGAATCGTGATTGAATTGAGTGGTAAAAGCAGGGAAAGCTGTAACCTTTCTTAATTGAATTCAGTAAAAAAAGTAACAATTTCTGAGTGGTTTGTCTAAAAGCATGTTATGGAATAATAAGACTTGTTCTGGAAGGCTTAATTCAGAAATTAGCCACTGCTAAATTTCATGCTCTAGAAAGTCAAAATGCGCAAATGTCAAGCTGAACCCAACTCATCTTTTAAAAACTTGACATTTAAGTGATGTAATTTGCACATTAAAACAATAACGTGCGCATAAACAAACTTCTCATTAAGTCTACATTTAGGTTTCGCCTGGTTAGGAAGAGAATTGCGACTTAATTATATGAACCAACCAATTAATTAGCAAGCCTGCAGGTTGTAATTAAATGTTATCTCAGTGTAATTAACAGCACTATTTTTAAGCGGGCCTATCTCCTCTTTCAAAGAACAAGACAATTCAACGTTTGCAACTGCTGGATAATTTAGCCAGAAAACATAATTATACAGTCACTATGAGGCCGCCTGTGCGTCCTTTTATTTGTGCATGTTTTTTTGTCTGTGTGTGAGGCATTGGATTATGACTAACTAAGCCAGCACGCATCAGAGGCTTAAGGCTGAAAAGAAACATTTTTATGGCTCTTTGTTGAACAAATGAAAATGCATTGACTTGGGGCAAGCTCTCCGGTGATTGGTTAAATCTGACAAATGGAAAAGTTTTGAAAATGGAAAGTTTTTCGCAGATTAAATTTTTAATGACCTAGCTTGTCCTTGAAAATGTAAAAAGAAAAGAGGGAAAACTTGGATCGCTTCCTTCGTGATCGTGGGGATGTCTTCTAGCATGTTAACATGAGCGTTGTTAGCTGTAACGTCACTGTGTTTTGGAAGCATTGTTCGCTCACCGATGCCTAAAGCTGTTGGTTGCTTCACTGTAGGGCAGAGGTCTCCAACTCCAGACCTCAAGAGCTACTTTACTGCAGCTTTTAGATGGATCCTTGTTCCAACACACCTGAATAAAATGAATGGCTTGTTAGCAGGCCTTTGTCAAACCTGATGGCATGCTGAAGAGGTAATTCAACCATTTGATTCAGCTGTATTGGAGTAGGGATGCATCTAAAAGCTGCAGGACAGTAGCTCTCGAGGACTGGAGTTGGAGACCTCTGATGTAGGGTGAATTGAGGATAGAGCTGAATAATTCCCCCAATATATCATAAACTTTTAGGACCTCATGTTAAACATGTGTACTCAGTTGGATGCTTCCTCTTTGCGTCTCTTTGCCACTGTCAAAAGTGGGCAAACTTTATCGTTTGTAAATTCCACTTATATTGAAGAGGGCACAACTTTAACTGAGTTTTACTGATAAAACTGATAAAAGCAATTGTCCCCTCAGTTGGAGCTTGGAGGACGCAGCATTCACGATTTGCTCTCTGAGGTTTTAGCCATAATCCAACCATACCGTCATCCAACCTTTACTAAAAAGAGACATTTTTAAGAACAAGAAGTCTATATGGAGCTGCAAAGCATATTTGAGTCTTGTAGTGCTGACATATTTAACCCGCTGAGCCTCTGTGAAAACCTAACCCTAACCGTAAGTATCATCAAATAATTCAGAGACTTTGAAGAAATCTCTGTGCAGAACAAGGAACAAAGCAAATCATACACAGGAGAAGAAAGGCCAGCTGGCTTGTTATGAGCACTCAGTTTAAAAGCTGGGATCTCTGATGGTGTGATGGTGCTTTACTGCCTATGGAAGTGGAACCCTGCACATCTGGAAAGGCACCATCAATGCTGGAAGATTTATACAGTTTTTAAAGCAACAAAGGAAACTCTTGCCCACGTTTTCCATGGAAGGCTTTCTGTACACAATGCTAAACAGTATACTGCATCTGGTACAAGATCACAGCTTGACAGGAGAAGAGCCTGCCAGAATTCAGACCTTTCACAAATTGAAAACATTTGGCACATCATGAAATGAAAATTGAAAAAGAAAACAGAGGAATGTTGTTCAGCTAGAATGGGACAACATTTATCTCCCAAAGGTCCAGCAACTTGTCTCTTCAGTTCCCAGATGTTTACAGGCTGTTGTTGAAAGAAGAGGGGATTTTAAATAGTACTTTTGAGATGTATTGTTGCCATCAAATTCAAAATGAACTTCTTATTTCTTCACCTGGCACTTTTTCACAGTTTAAATATTATTTCTTAGTATTTTATTGTAATTAAATATAGGCTTATGAGATTTGCAAATCATTGCATTCTGCTGTGTCCCAACTGTTTTAGAAAAGGAGTAAATTTAAGTTTAATAGCTTAAACAAAAATTTGAAAATCTGAAGTCCATCTGTAGATGAAGCACACCGGTAAATCAGCATTGTTGGTGATGAAACCAAACTGTTTTGTCCACACACAGTTAAATTCTGTTTTTCTCCTTTACTTTTCTTTTTTGGATTTGTAATGCATAGCTAGGGGGATAAGCCAACTATGTGTCTATATCCACAACAGCCAATTGAATTTCAGGCAAATTAGGAGGATAATTTTCATATTCACCAAATTTTGGTGACGGCAAAAGAGCTGCATGTAACAGCTCTAGACTTCCTCTAGGTTTTTTTTTTTTTTAGTGCAAAACAGTTTTGATGTTTTGATTTTGAATTATGATTTTTTTTTGGTTCCCTGACTACCAACTTAGGAAAACAATTTAATAAAAGCAGAAATATTGACTGCCTGGTCAATGTCAGGGTTAGTGCTAGGGTACGCAGTGGTTTCTTTGCACTGCTGAGTCTTATGTATATATATATATATATATATAATTCCCCGCTCGCCCTTGTGGGCGGTCAATCCTTCAAGCTCGGGTCCTCTACCAGAGGCCTGGGAGCTTGAGGGTTCTGCGCAATATCTTAGCTGTTCCTAGGACTGCTCTCTTCTGGACAGAGATCTCCAATGTTGTTCCCGGGATCTGCTGGAGCCACTCACCTAGCTTGGGAGTCACCGCACCTAGTGCTCCGATTACCACTTGGGCCACCGTTACCTTCACCCTCCACATCCTCTCGAGCTCTTCTCTGAGCCCTTGGTATTTCTCGAGCTTCTTGTGTTCCTTCTCTCTGATGTTGCTGTCATATCTATCTATCTATCTATCTAGATAGACAGATAGATAGATATGTGTGTGTGTATGTATAGGAAATTATGGTTTGGTTGTGGATAACTGTTTGACTGAATTTGAAAATACTAAATCAAATAATAAATTAGAATAATCGAGCAAGTCTGGCTCAATATTGTCTGTCTGCTTGCGCAAGCACCAGCTCATATCGCACAACAGTCGATGTGCTCAGGCAAAGGTCAGCTCAACAATAACCAGGCTTATGTGTAGAAATACAAGAAGGCATGGCATGGCGGTGTATGGCCTTTCCTGGTTTGACAAACAGCTCTGATGACCTTTCTGGTGAGTCCTGTTCAAAAACGCTCAACAATTGGCTTTTCGGAGAACTGACATTCGTGTTAATGTGCAGGTAATGGGATCGGGCCAGAAAAATTGCATGCAAAACAGGTTGCTTCATTAGCATCTCCACCTTCTGTTTGCCTCATTATCTTTGAGGGCCTGGCTCACGCATGCTTGGTTAATGAAGATCTCTGTATGGTAAAAATGTAACAGCGCAAAAGGGAGGGGATACTTATGATGTAACAGCTGAAATGACCCGTGTGATTAGTTCTCTCCCTCATAAGAGCAATCAGAGCTTGTTCAGTTAATGATAGTGTGCAGCTGACACTTTAGCAGTCTCTTTATTTCATGCTTTTTTTTTTGATGTTTTTTTCACTTTATCTTAAAATCTCTGAAAACAATTATTGCTTTTCCCTCAGTTTTTATTACTTTTGTTTCTAAAAAAAACCTCCAACTCAATAAATTCCTTTAGATTCACATCAGTGTTACGACTGCTTGTGTTAATATCACAGTATATTTATAGACTGGTATTTCACTCTCAGTGTTTACAGCGGGTGACTGCCCATTACCCTATGTGTATTAGGGATGGGATAATATATTGATACGGCAATACACAGCAAAATATCACTCCAATTATCAACAACAGCCACAAAATATAAATAATGTCTTCTTTTCTTTTTCTTTAGTTATTTTTTTGTATTCAGTGACAAACACATCAAGGTTTGACCCAGATGATTGTCTTGCAATCTACTGTTATTGCATACCATCGTATCACAGTACCATCTTGATAATAAGAATAATAATAAGGCTTTAATTTGAACGTGTTAATATATTACTGCAAAATAAAAAACACAAATAAAATATAAAACAGAAGGAAAATAATGATTATAATAAAATAACCTAATATGTTTAAAACAGAATAGAAAGAAGCATAAGCTTATTTAACCACTAGTTAGTAACGATTAATTATTATTTTTACTTTCTGTTTATGTCCTACCCAATCATAAATCCTCCTTACAGTTTGCTACATATATTTGGCTTTGTAGCTCGAATAACAAACCAAGACATGTATGTACTTACAGGTATATACATATACATACACACACATATACACATGTTAACATTAGTATGTGTTTCTCAGGCCTATGTGCGCTTCAGAGTGACACAATATGGAGGGAGCAACAAGACTACATCATCAGTTTATTAAGTGGAATAAGATACTTTCAGCTGGTCACCACAGCGGGTTGCTCCGTCGCGCCAATCATCTTTGATTTGGCAGATTTCTAAATGAGATGGCCTTCCTGACACAAACCCTCCAAAAACCCTATATTTGGCATAAGCTACCCATTTAGTTTATTTTCTTCTCATATTAACTGTAATTTCCACACAGAGCTGCAAACAAAATAAAAAATTTGTCATTTATTCATTTTTAATTAATCTGTATATTATTTTTTTTTACAAGAAGTCAAATTCAAAAATTTCCAGCATCTTGTTTTGATAAACTAGTAGTACAATGTATAACTTTGTTCCATTTATACATCTACAACAGAAAAACAGAAAAAATATTTGCATAAAACACTTTTTCTCGTCATGATCTAATCAGTTATTTGAGTTTTCTTTCTCTCAGCCCTACTGATATGAACATTGCAAACCTTGTGTCCCACCCTGTAGTTTTAAATGTCAAACAGTGGATTTACTGTACTTAAATAGGGGTTCTTAATCCAACGTAAAAAATGGCCGTGCGTTAATAATACTTTAAAATCAAATCCTCTACAATTCTGATGAGGTAATCAAATTAATCATTTAGAAACTTTTCCACATCTGAAGCAGGGAGTCAAGCACAAACTCAAAACATGCCTAAAATGAGTGGATGGAGGTTCGACAGGGCACAACGACTGAGACTGAAGAGTTTTCTCAACATTTTCACACTGTGTATCCCACCGTGTAATTAGATCATCAGAGCCACCTGTCTAATTTACCATGCTAACTAGTTAGAAGTACACATTCAATTTATTTTAATCAGACAAAGTGGCAGCTATTTGCTGCCATTAAAGAAACCCTTTCTCTATCAAGTGTCAGGTTTGTTTGTGTAAAATTCCCCGTAAGCAGTCTAAATGAATGCAGAGGAAAAAATAAAAAAATAAACACTTTTGGAAAGTGACATTTACATAAAAATTCACAAATTTAATAAAAGATAAGAAAGCAGCATTTGCTTAGAGTTACAGTGTGTAAGACATCACCACTAGATGTCAGTAGATTGCAGACTGCAGTCAACTGAATTCTACTTTCTTACCTCTCCGATTGTAAGCGCATAATTCTCGCAATGGTGGCCACTGTAGGACAAACGTTTCAGTCAGCTGCGAGAGATTAAATACAATACAGCGTCGTACTAATGTTAAGTTAACATCTCTATACTGATGGTATCATGATAATTGCGAAACAATATGTTGCAAGACAATCACCTGTGTCAAACCATTATGTATGTGTCACTGAACGCAAAAAATAACTGTAAAGAGAATAAAAGAAAATATTATTTATTACTTAGTACCAGTTTTTGATAACTGTGATACAACTGTATATTGGTATATCAATGCATTATCCCATCCCTAATACATATAGGGTAATGGACAATCATCCATCTGACAGGATCTGACAGCAAAGCCAAAGACACTGTATACAGATAAGACAGCGATATCTCTAGGTAGGCTTGTGCTAAAGCCTATCCTGACCAATACTCGTCGCTGGAGCACTCCAGTTGTGCTCCACGTAACAGGAAGAGCAAACGGTAGATGGAAATTACTGATGCATGATGGAAAAGCATGGCTTTAAGCAACTGGTTAAGAAGCTTGACCCAACCTACAATATCGTAGATATAAAATATTTTTCAGTTCTATTACATGACAATATTGCACAACTCCTGCAGAGTAGCATAGTTAGATTACTTTAGCTATTGTTAGATTAAAATTTTAAGCAGCTATTTTATACTTTTATTTACATATATATTGATATATACATATATATATTTATATATATATATATATATATATATATGTATATATATATATTCCCCTTATGCTGAGTCACTTGTTATATCGCTGTGTCACTACTATTGCACTATAATGCTGCTGGTGGCACCTTGTTTCAGCAGATTCACACTTTATGTTAGGTAGTCTGTTTGTCAGTCACAGCAGCTCATTGGAAACGAGCCTAAACATTCATGTGTTGCAAAAACAAACATGGGAAATGTAAATCTGAAATAAAAACAAGTGTTTCCAGCATAACCAGTAAAACTTCTATTCATTCATTATAAAATTGTCTTACATCATCCCACTTATAGTAGTGCAAATTTAACCAAGAAGCTGTCATCATCTGCACATTTCCAGTGCCAGACAAACAAGCACATGCAAATTGGAGCATGACTGGTCTTTAATCACACAAAAAGAATCCAAATTCGAGTTGCTTCTCACAGGAAGCAAAAGAAATGCAGGAAAAGGGAGCAAATTAATAAACGACTTTAGTTTGTTAAAGGGGTACACACCGAGCTCTTTAAGGCCGGTGAAGCTTAGTAAAGATCCCTGACCGAAGATGATAAAAATGGTCTGCAAATCCTCCATGTATCGCTGAAAGGACTGTTTACTGGTCTCAAAAGAGGTGGCGGACAAGTACCGAGCCTTGAAAGCTACTTTTAACAGCCCTTTCACGGAGATATGGGACTCATGAGTAACAGCAGCTGCTATAAATAATGTGAGGCATATTGAATTGTGATCAAAAGAAGTGTTGCATGGAAAGGCACGCAGAGTGGAAGGAAGACCACGCAGAGAGATGGATGATTCAAGAGGGGAGAAAGCTCAGAATGCAAAAATATTCATGCACGGAAGGAAGTAGGAGAAAGGCAATGTGCAAAGGTGGGCTGCAGGGAAGGACGCAGGAACGAGGCAGCCAATAAGACGAGTGCAACTCAATAATAAAGGCAAAATCAGAGGCACTATGTGTCTCCTGTGTGCTTTGTAGGTTTATCTGGGCTTCCTTTGATGGGGTGATATTTATCATTCAGAATGAGTTTCCCCTTTATCACCTAATGATACCCAACCAAATCTAATAATGAGAATGATGATGATGATAATGGGGACTGCAAATTGTCTAACAGCCAGTGGCATGCAGATAAAGGAAGCAGAGGGCCACGCTGCGTAATTAGATGCTGTGAGTAATTGCAAACCTCAGGCCTGTGGTGGGGGAGGAGGAGCTACAGCAGCGACGCATCACCAAAACCACCAAAAGCTTTAAGATCTTTGACTTCAAGGGGCACTTAAGCCGAGTGCCACCTCTGTTCTTTCTAATGGTGAGCGAGCGAGGGGAAGTGTTGAAGAAGAAATCAATAAATCACATTATCATTAGCGCCGGGCAGGCTGAAGTAATTTCATTGGAATAGCAATTTGTCTAAAGCTACAGTGAATGTTGGCTTTGTTTCTTGCTGTGGACTGGTAAAAAAAACTTTTCTTAAACAAAGACTCTGGGGTAAGAGCGTGCTCAGGGTGTTTTATCAGGAGCAGGGCTTTATTAATATAAATATGTATATTCAATATTAGATAATATTATAAAGTGGAATGATGATACTTCTAAATGCAAGACAAAATCTTTTAAAGGTAAATATTGTGGAGAGACGAGATGCAATCAGAAAACTTGCTGTCAAAATGAATACTGATCACCAGACAGTGAGTGTGAAGGCCCTGGTATGCCCGTTGTGTTGGTGGCTTTGTAAAATGCCAGTAGTATCATCTTCACACAGTCAAATCCTTACGCTAACTGTTATGGCTCAGGCAGCTGCTGCAAAATTCTCCTTAATCATAGGTGTCGCTACTCAGGCAATACCGCCACATCAGCCATGATGCAGAAGGAGAAATCAAAACCGCTGAGTTTTTCTTTGTTTTTTAGGAATTCTGTAAAAGGGGCTGTTAAACCCAACACTCGTGTTTTCAACCCAGCTGTGATGGCAGCGGCACGGCACGCCAGGTTACAAAAACCCAGAGGTGCACCACCTGCAGAAAAGCAGCCAGCTACCAATAACGCCCTGTTCACGAGGCAATCACGAGGTAAATATTTAATGGCTTTAAGGGTCCGTGTGGATGTCCGTGTGCCTGCTTGTTTTTTTGTGACACCGTGGAGAATCTCCACTACAAGGCACAAACTATACATGAACTCTAGTTAGCGGACTACAAGGAGACTTAAAAGAAATATAACGGCTTACAGTTATTCAGGTGCTTTACTTTTCAAAGTTGAACTTAAAACAAAGTATGTTCGACATCTATAGTTTTATTACTTGGTAGAATGAAACTGATTTATATCTGTATCTACACTGATTCTGTTAGCTCCATTCCCTCCACATTTTTTTTAAAAATTTTCTTAATTCAGAAAAAAAAATTTATTGAAATTTCTGCGCCCCCCCTGCCACCCATCCCTTTTGCGCCCCCTTATTTCAAAAACCTGAAAACGCCCCTGCAACCTACCGAGCCCCAATCCAACGATGAGCCTCCCCGCCAGGAGCACCTCTTTACCGGGAGCGCTGCTAAGCACGATCCCCCCGACGGCGAAGAAGAAGCTGGCGAGCAGTATGCACACTCTGCGCCCGAACACCCCGTTGAGAAAGCCGCCCAGCGGGGCGGAGAAGGCGGCTGCGGCCACAGTACTTGATATGAGCACCTCCTGCCACAGGGCGCTCAGGTCCAGCTCCCGCTTCAACAGGAGCATCGCCCCAGAGATCACCCCGGTGTCATAGCCGAAAAGGAAGCCCCCCAGGGCGGAGAAGATGGCCAAGACGTAGACGAAACCAGGTGTAACATCCTGCTGGAACTGCTTGCGGGCAGCCCTCTCCAGGTCTCCGGTGGACGAGGAGGAGGGGGCTGATGGGGCACCAGCGGCGGCGGAAGCTCCAGCGGAGGCGCCCTGGCTGCTGATGCTGGCGTTAGACGGAGCCTTGATGAGACTGCGCTCACCTCCGTCGTTCACTTTCTTCCACCTCTCGCCCATCAGGTTGCTCATACTCCGGAGGTTGTAGTCATGGTCGGCCTGCCTTCGCGACATATGGGAACTACAACACAGGACAGGGCTGCTGAGTTGTATTTGAAGCGTCTGACAACAAAACAAACACACACACCCACCCAACTAACAGGCCGACCCCCCCACTACACTCAGCTTAGACTTAAAGTCACGCTGACTGTCCTAAGATACTTCCAAATAAAAAAAAGAAGCCCGCTGCTGAGTAAAGTTGTGCTCCAGCCCTGTTTATCCGCGCATGACATCCCTGTGGTCCTGATGGGAGAGTTGGAGAAGAGTAGGGTAGAAAAGGTGAGATAGGAGGAGTGTAGTGGATCACTTCGTCACTACCAGCGTCGGCGTGACGCAAAGAAATGTTGTTTTGGAAGCGTGGAGCGAGTTATCAGCACCATCTCTTATGGGGAATATGCGGTCTGCTGTTGTTAACTGGCCAAATCAGGCGGATTAATATGCTCGTTAATACACATCGAAAATGTGGAAATGTCTGCTGTATAATTCCATTTGATGATGATGCTTAAGCCTCGTGAAAAAACACTTTTTTGTGGGGCTAAAGCATAAAATCATAAAAATAAGAAAAACGTTTGTTAACTAAAAGATATAAAAAAACGGAATGTTGTTGCTTTAAACAGGCTTCATTTTCAACACGTTTCGCTGGTACAACAGGCTGCCTCTGGCAAAACTGGAACACGGCTTCCCCCTACTGGCATTATCTTTGTATTACAGGTGGAAGAACTCCAAGCGCAGGCAGTCGTACAATGACGTTGTACACATCAGCTGGTAGCCACTTTTATGGATTATAGTATCTGTACTGCTGATTAGCTTTAACACCGCCACAAAGCAAGCAGAGCATATTTCAGTGCTCTTTAAAGTGATTAGGATCAGCTGATATTTAATGAATCAACTCTGTAGCTATTAAAATATTCCAGGTAGATGAGCCCGTTGTCACTTTTGATGCTGAATACTGAATGTCCCCACTAAGGCATAAAAACCGAACATGTAATTTATTTTTGTCTCATCAGTTAACAAGGACAAAAAGACTGGACTTGCAATTCTAACCATTAAATTAAGACCTTAAGATCACATCTGTAATATACTCAGTTTACATTTGCACAATTTTTGATTCACTTTAAATGTTCATTGTTGTTTTAAAACTGTTTGATTGATCTAAATTAATCTATTTTGGCAATATATTTGTCATATTCTCTCTGCTTGAAGCTAAAAACAAAATAAGCTTTATCAGTGACCCCATACCAACCGGTTTATCTTCTCCATACACCCAAACCCTATAATTGTCCTTCACCATTGATGAAACATAGCTGCAGTGTGCAGAATGGCATAGCAGTAAAAGCATTCATTAGTTCAGGGGATCAATATGTGGACAAATTCAATTCAATTCAGTTTTATTTATATAGCGCCAAATCACAACAAAAGTCGCCTCAAGGCGCTTTATATTGTACAATAGATCGCACAATAATAAATACAGAGAAAACCCCAACAATCATATCATATGACCCCCTATGAGCAAGCACTTTGGCGACAGTGGGAAGGAAAAACTCCCTTTTAACAGGAAGAAACCTCCGGCAGAACCAGGCTCAGGGAGGGGCTGTTAGGATGCCTGGGTCGTTGACCCAGGGTTTTTGGGTTTATTATATTATTCATAATTTCTAGTTTTTGGTTTCTTTGAGTTCTGTTTTATGGTTTGTCTCTGTCTTCTTTAGTTGCTCTGTCTCCCCTGTCAGCTGTATCCCTTGTCTAGTTCGGCGTCTCTGTGTATCCTTTGTTGCTATATCCCGTGTCCAGTCAGTGTCTGTGTCTGCCCTGGTCCCATGTCTCTGTTCCCTCTGTAGTGCCTGCATGTGCGTCTGTGTCTTTAGTTCAGCCTGTGTATGTTTCCTGTTTTACTTTGAAAGCCCATGTCTCATGTTAGTGTATCTGGTTTTGCTCTCCTTGTCTCGTTAGTCCTGATTTGCCCCAGCTGTGTTTCCCTCCTGTTGCCCATTCCCTGATTGCTCCCTCTGTGTATTTAAGCCCTGTGTTTTCCTGTGCTCTCTGTCGCGTTCTACCGTTTACCTAGCTGTGTGTTCTGTCAGTTCTCTGGTTTAAGTTTATTTTGATTTTCCCAGGTATGTTTTGTTACCCTTTTTGAGTTCAGCATTAAAGCTGTTTTGAGTTCACCTTTTTGTCTCCGGAGTCTGCACTTTGGGTCCTCTTCCTGTCTGCACACAGCCGTAACATAACAGAAGAACGCGACCAGAACATGGACCCAGCAGCACTCGCCCCGTCTGATGAGCTCAGGGAGGATATAATTTATTCAGTGGAAAAATTATGTGACCTGTGGCTGAATCATCCAGGGGAGGAATTTCAGCGTGCTGTAGCGAACCGGCTACAGCGACTGGTTTCTGGTCTCCCCTGGCTTTTGGACTCACTTCACCCACTCATACAGGAGTTTTTCCTTAATGAGCTTCATCTGCATGCCCCTGTTGCTACCACTCACCTACCCAACTCGGAGAAAGATGTGCTGCCCAGCCTGCCGGACTTGGAGTTGCCCGGCCCATTGGAGCCATCACCGAGGAGGAAGCGGCGGCCGCGCCACCGGCGTGTCACCCCACAGCCGGACTTCGGGATGTCAAAACAGCCGGCTGTGGTGAGTGAAAAGGACACTTTTTCTGTTTCTTCAGGCCATGGGACTATTTATTCTGGGGCTATATTTTTTGCATCACCTGCCTCTGCTGGAGGGTCCGAGGGGCCCGTCCAGCCTTCTGTTCCCGCTGGAGGGTCCGAGGGGCCCGTCCAGCCTTCTGTTCCCGCTGGAGGGTCCGAGGGGCCCGTCCAGCCTTCTGTTCCCGCTGGGGGTTCTGGAGAACCGCGCCAGCCTTTGTTTGCCTCCGCTGGAGGGTCCGAGCGGCCCGTCCAGCCTTCTGTTCCCGCTGGAGGGTCCGAGGGGCCCGTCCAGCCACAGCAACCTGCCTCGCCTGGAAGGTCCGAGGGGCCCGTCCAGCCTTCTGTTCCCGCTGGGGGTTCTGGAGAACCGAACCAGCCTTTGTTTGTCTCCGCTGGAGGGTCCGAGGGGCCCGTCCAGCCACAGCCACCTGTCTCTGCTGGAGGGTCCGAGGGGCCCGTCCGTCCTTTGTTCCCGCTGGAGGTCCGAGGAACCGCTCCAGCCGTCTGTTCCCGCTGGAGGGTCCGAGGAGCCCGTCCAGCCGTCTGTTCCCGCTGGAGGGTCCGAGGAGCCCGTCCAGCCTCCTGCCTCGTCAGCTGGGGGTCTTGGAGGACCCAGCCAACACATCCTCATCTCTACTGACGGTTCCGGGGAGACCGTTCAGCCACCACCTACGTTGCCGCCTGCAGCGCCCACATCGTTGCTTGCAGCATCCCCGCCTGCGGCAGCTTCATCCACGCCGCCAGCAGCAGCAGCAGCAGCTTCAGCTCCACCGTCGCGGGTCCAGCTTCAGCTCCGCCGTCAGCGCCACCTTCGCCCGGTCCGGCCTCCGAGTCTTCGCCTGGTCCGGCTTCGGCTACTGCTTCGCCTGGTCCGGCTTCAGCGTCGTCTGGTCCGGCTTCAGCGTCGTCTGGTCCGGCTTCAGCGTCGTCTGGTCCGGCTTCAGCGTCGCCTGCAGCACCACCATCTCCGGCTCCCACGCCGTCGCCTGCAGCGTCACCTTCGCCTGGTCCGGCCTCCGAGTCTTCGCCCGCCTGGTCCGCCTCCGAGTCTTCCGCCGCCTGGTCCGCCTCCGAGTCTTCGCCGCCGCCTGGTCCGGCCTCGAGTCTTCGCCGCCGCCTGGTCCGGCCTCCGAGTCTTCGCCCGCCTGGTCCGGCCTCCGAGTCTTCGCCTTCGCCTGGTCCGGCCTCGGCTACAGCTTCGCTTGGTCCTGCCTCGGCCACGCCGACGTCCAGACCACATCCTGCGCCTCTACAGCGCCGGCCTCCTTCCAGGCCTCTGATTACACGTCCTGGTCCTGCTCGTCCTGTCCGGCCTGCTCGTCCTGCTCGTCCTGTCCGGCCTGCTCGCCCTGCACGTCCTGTCCGCCTGCTCGTCCTTTCTGGCCACTTTCCAAGCCGGTGATTGGGCGTCATTGCCGCCGTGGGACGGCCCCTTCCAGGCCGATGATTGGGCATCTCGCCATCGTGGCCGGCCTCCTGACCTGCTCCGCCGCCGCCGGTGCCTCCCGCCCGGCCGGCCTCCTGACCTGCTCCGCCGCCGCGCGGTGCCTCCCGCCCGGCCGGCCTCCTGACCTGCTCCGCCGCCGCCGGTGCCTCCCGCCCGGCCGGCCTCCTGACCTGCTCCGTCGCCGCCGGTGCCTCCCGCCCGGCCGGCCTCCTGACCTGCTCCGTCGCCGCCGCGGTGCCTCCCGCCCGGCCGGCCTCCTGAACTTTTCTGGACTCTTGGGCCATCGTCCTCCGGGCCGGCCCCTGAACCGCCCCGGATTTGCACTGTTATGCCGTCAACCTCCGGGCCGGCCCCTGAACCTTTTCGAGACTGTTGCCTGGGCCTCTGCGCCTTTCATGGGCCCTTTGTTTGTTTTCTTTTGGACTGTTCCTGGGCCTCAGTGCTGTTGTTTTGTTCTGTTTTGGACTTTGTTCCCTGTGTTTTGGTTTCTGGTTCCTTGTGTTTCGTTTGTTTCGTGCCCTCCGTCCTGTTTCCCCACCGCCCACCCTGGTTGGGTTGTTTTTTTTTTTTGGGGTTCTGGTTTGGGCTGTCTGGAAGCCAGCCCTTAAGGGGGTACTGTTAGGATGCCTGGGTCGTTGACCCAGGGTTTTGGGTTTATTATATTATTCATAATTTCTAGTTTTTGGTTTCTTTGAGTTCTGTTTTATGGTTTGTCTCTGTCTTCTTTAGTTGCTCTGTCTCCCCTGTCAGCTGTATCCCCTTGTCTAGTTCGGCGTCTCTGTGTATCCTTTGTTGCTATATCCCGTGTCCAGTCAGTGTCTGTGTCTGCCCTGGTCCCATGTCTCTGTTCCTCTGTAGTGCCTGCATGTGCGTCTGTGTCTTTAGTTCAGCCTGTGTATGTTTCCTGTTTTACTTTGAAAGCCCATGTCTCATGTTAGTGTATCTGGTTTTGCTCTCCTTGTCTCGTTAGTCCTGATTTGCCCCAGCTGTGTTTCCCTCCTGTTGCCCATTCCCTGATTGCTCCCTCTGTGTATTTAAGCCCTGTGTTTTCCTGTGCTCTCTGTCGCGTTCTACCGTTTACCTAGCTGTGTGTTCTGTCAGTTCTCTGGTTTAAGTTTATTTTGATTTTCCCAGGTATGTTTTGTTACCCTTTTTGAGTTCAGCATTAAAGCTGTTTTGAGTTCACCTTTTTGTCTCCGGAGTCTGCACTTTGGGTCCTCTTCCTGTCTGCACACAGCCGTAACATAACAGGGGCGGCCATCTGCTGCGACCGGTTGGGGTGAAGAAGGAAAACAGGATGAAAGACATGCTGTGGAAGAGAGACAGAAATTAATAACAGATATGATTCAATGCAGAGAGGTCTATTAACACATAGTGAGTGGCTGGAAAGGAAAAACTCAATGCATCATGGGAATCTCCGGCAGCCTACGTCTATTGCAGCATAACTAAGGGAGACAAAGGTGTCCCTGAAGAATTAACATGGCCTGAAAATGACCCGTGATTGAACCCATTACAGAAGAAGAGCAATAATGAGACAGGGTTCCCATACATATACTATAGTTGCATGGTACAAACCAAGAAATGTGTCTTTTAGGGAATTTACCTTTTTGACCCCAGCTAATTTAGCCTCAAGGCACAATTAGCTTCAATGCTAAATTAAGCTAATTTAATTTCAAAGCTGAATTAGGATAAAATAGCTTATTTCAGATGTGCCTAAAATTTGTAATGGACACATGTAAAGATTTCCAGTAGCATCAAAATGGGTCTAATGAGTGTATATATGCACAAGTCCCATTCAAGTAAAATTCACCAAACACAGCCATCCCATAGATGATGCCACTTTATAGAGTACTTAGGCTACATCATATCAAATTAATCAATCACCTTCCAGTGAAAGGATATTTAATGAGCACATTTTCTCTGAAAGTTAAAATAATTAGCATGACTAATCTGAAACTCAAAAGAAGCACCATAAGTAATACCAATTTTGAATTCAGCACCAAATCACAACAACGGTCGCCTCAAGGGGCTTTATATTATAAGGTAGACCCCAAAATAATACATACAGAGACACACACAACAATCATATGACCCCCTATGAGCAAGCACTTTGGCAACAGTGGGAAGGAAAAACTCCCTTTTAACAGGAAGAAACCTCTGGCAGAACCAGGCTCAGGGAGGGGCGGGGCCATCTGCTGCGACCGGTTGGGGTGAGAGAAGGAAGACAGGATAGAAGACATGCTGTGGAAGAGAGACAGAGATTAATAACAAATATGATTCAATGCAGAGAGGTCTACATGGTGAGTGAGAAAGGTGACTGAAGAAGAAATACTCATTGCATCATGGGAATCCCCCAGCAGCCTACACCTATTGCTGCATAACTAAGGGAGGGTTCATGGCCACCTGATCCAGCCCTAACTATATGCTTTAGCAAAAAGGAAAGTTTTAAGCCAAATCTTAAAAGTCTTCCGAATCCAAACTGGAAGCTGGTTCCACAGAAGAGGGGCCTGAAAACTGAAGGCTCTGCCTTCCATTCTACATTTAAATATTCTACGAACAACAAGTAAGCCTGCAGTGTTAGAGCAAAGTGCTGTAATAGGGTGATATGGTACTACAAGGTCATTAAGGTAAGATAGGGCGTGATTATTTAAGACCTTGTATGTGAGGAGCAGGATTTTGAATTCAATTCTGGATTTAACAGGGAGCCAATGAAGGGAAGCCAAAACAGGAGAAATATGCTCTCTCTTTCTAGTCCCTGTCAGTACTCTTGCTGCAGCATTTTGGATTACCTGAAGGTTTTTCAGGGAGTTTTTAGGACATCCTGATAATAATGAATTACAGTTAGGGATGGGTACCGGTGTCCGGTGCCATGATGGCACCGGTTCTGACATAAACGGTAGTAACCAGACCGAAAAGCAGCGCACATTTCGGTGCTTTATTTCGGTGCTCTTTTTTTTTTTCTTGAGCCAATTCTAGCCAATCATTTTACGTTTCCGAGGAAAGTAGGCGGGCTCAGGTACGTACGTTCTTTTAGAGCAGAGCTACAGATTAAAAAAGGCGAAGCGGTCAAAAGTCTGGCTGTACTTCGCAGCAAAGTATGCAAACTCAGCAGCCTGCAACAAGTGCTTTAAGCTGATACTGTGATACTGTCAAAGGAGGTAACACCTCGAATCCGATGAAACACCTGGCGACGCATAGCGGTTTTTTTTTAAAGCCGAGAAATGCGCCGTGTTTAGCTTGCTGCGAGACCTCACACCGAGCACATCTACTGCGGGTGTGGTGCCTGTTATCGGACTCGGAGTTAGCAACAACCCCCCAAAAACCCGAAGAGTAGAGTCCTGGCCCCTAGCCCTGCCAGTGTAGTAGAAATGATGATGGCAGCAGCAGCCGTTCTTCTCTGCGTGAGTAGCTTAATGTTGTTCGTGTATAATTCACATTGAGTAGGCTAACCACGTTATTACATTAATGCATGTAAGGTGAACTAGCAAACACCGTTGTAGTTACATGCGGCTGTCTTCTTGTTTGATGGCAGATACTCCCTTCACCCTGGCCAAAAAGGCTAAAATGACCAAAGAAAAAGTGGAAAACAGTTAAACATGAGAGGTTTTTGGACCAATTTTGTGTTTTTTCCATTGTTTAAGCACTGCTTCCAGCCAAGAGTGATACCATATATGCCCTACAGCTGCAGAAAAGGCTTACATTGTTATTTTTTTTTTTTACAAAAAAACAGCTAAACATGAGAGGTTTTGTGTTCTCCATTCTTTAAGCACCGGTTTGAGCACCGTTTAAGCACCGGCACCGTTTCAAAAGTACCGGTTTGGCACCGGTATCGGATAAAACCTAAACGATACCCATCCCTAATTACAGTAGTCCAGCCTGGAAGTAATAAATGCATGAACTAGTTTTTAAGCGTCACTCTAAGACAGGATATTTCTAATTTTAGAGATGTTGCGCAAATGGAAGGACATATCCTGGTCAAAAATGACTCCAAGGTTCCTCACAGTGTTACTGGAGGCCAAGGTAATGCCATCCAGAGTAACAATCTGGTTAGATACCATATTTCTAAGATTTTCAGGGCCGAGTACAATAACCTCAGTTTGATCTGAATTAAGAAGCAGAAAGTTAGCGGAGTGGCCATCCAGGTCTTTATGTCTTTAAGACATTACTGCAGTTTAACTAATTGGTGTGTGTTACCTGGCTTCATGGATAGATAGAGTTGGGTGTCATCTGCATAGCAGTGAAAATTTATGCTATGTTTTCTGATGATACTGCCTAATAGGGATGGGTATCGAAAACCGGTTCTTGTTGAGAACCGGTTCCCACTGTTTCAATTCCCTGGAATCGTTTGCCATTTTTGCAAACGATTCCCTTATCGATTCCAGAATGACGTCACCACGTTGCGGAGCGTCGGAGTGTACCTGGCAGGAAACACGGTGCCTAAGCGGCTCAAACGCTTAAAAGTTCGGTTATACTTTACGAGAACGGATGACAACAGGGCAACTTGCAATACTTGCAAAGTAGATATTTCATTAAGGGAGGAAATACTACGAAGATGCAAAAGCATTTGCTCACAAAACACGCGATGAACTTAAATGAATGTTGTGTTTTTAATTCTGCTCCGGACTCATGAATCTCAACCCAGCAGCAGCGGTAACGTTCGCACGTCCTCTCCCGTTAATGCGGCAGGTAAATAATCAACTAACAGTGCATGTTATGTTAGCGCGATCTGCCTTATTACAAAACCTGCCATTACTGTGCATTTAGGTGACCGTGATGAGAGAGACAGACAGAGTCTGGCTGGCGCTCGCTGGCAGTTGTCGCTGCAGTCCACCGGTAGCGTCTCTTTTCAGGCCTGAATGTCACCAAGCAGTGACTAAGTTTGTGGTCAAAACCTTGCACCCGTTTGCCACAGCAGATGGTAAGTGAATGTGTTTAATTGTAGGCAGGGACATTACTCGATATTCTTGTGTAATTGCTACAGAATAATTTATGTTATACTTTGTTATTGCTACAGAAGAATATTTATTTTATTATTTTACATTTAAATTTTTTTTTTCCTGGGGACCCTGTGACACCCCATTGAAGAGCCATAGGCTGGATCTCTTAAGATCTCACTGTTGGGTTTGTAAGGCCATGTTACTCCTAAATTTCTATCTTGTTCAAAGAGAAGATATAAAACAAAATTCTAAGCTAATCGACCTTAGTGTTCTCCTTTTTAAAAATAAGAATCGATAAGAGAATCGATAAAGAATCGAATCGTTAAACAGAATCGAAAATGGAATCGGAATCGTTAAAATCTTATCAATACCCATCCCTACTGCCTAAGGGAAGCATGTATAATGTAAATAGAATTGGTCCTAGCACTGAACCCTGTGGAACTCCATAATTAACCTTAGTGGGTGAAGAAGACTCTCCATTTACATGTACAAATTGGAGTCTATTAGATAGATATGATACAAACCACTGCAGTTCAGTACCTGTAATACCTACAGCATGTTCTAATCTCTCTAATAGGATATTATGGTCAACAGTATCGAACAGGGCAAGCACGGAGATGAGTCCACTGTCAGAGGCATTAAGAAGATCATTTGTAACCTTCATTAAATCTGTACTGTGATGAGCTCTGAAACATGACTGAAACTCTTCAGATAATCCATTCTTCTGCAGATGATCTGGTTGACAAATCCTTTTTAAGAATTTTTGATATGAAAGGAAGGTTGGAGATTGGCCTATAATTAGCTAACCAAGTTAATACTATATGGACAAAACCTTGTGGACTCCTACACATTGAAACGTGTCATAATGACTTATGAATGGAGACAAAGAAACCATGAAAACAAACCGTACTCAACACCATCGATCTTGTTATTTAAATACCAGAATGATTTGTTTTGCTAACGGTTAGTAAAGAGAAAATATTAGATTAAGATGTGCACAAACGAGTACCCTCTGAGTTGTGCACCTTCCTTTCATTATTTACAACTCTGCTTCTCCTGTTTGTTCACTGTGTTTCCATTTGAACTAACCAGTGCACTGTTTGCTTTCAGCAGCAAGGAATGTAGATGACAAATCGTGTTAGGCTGTCACATTGCCAAGCCTCAGGTGGCAGCAGAAAATGGAGACACGTCCTGATTTAAAGTATCTTTTCTCTAGGTATTTATTTATTTAGTATTTAGTATAATTGAGAAATTTCCTTCTTTGACCAAGTCTTAATTAAAAAGTTTAACTGGTGAGATCAAAAATACAAATAGCATAGAGTAAAAAGATAAACAAATAAACACAAAATGTATTTTCTAAATGAATGTGTTTATCATGAAAGTGAAAAAAAAAACTAACCTATATGGCCCTATGTGAAAAACTAAACTGTTTTTTCTCACAGGTAGCGCTGTGTTTTGAAGAGTTCAGGTCTGATGGTGAGGACTTGGTCTTCTCGACATTCAGGAACAAATTCATAACACTGCACCAGTCCACCAATTAATTCACCTCCTCTCTATAGGACAGGTCATTATTGTCCCACTGTTGTGTCATCTGTGATGTGATGCAGTCATGTGTCAGCAGCGTGAACAGCAGTGGGCCCAGGACACAGCCCTGAGGGGAGCTGATGAACAGGGAGATGGAGCTGGAGATGTTGTTTCCCACGTTCGCTGAACTATGTTGGTGGAAAAGTCCAAGCTGGTTTCCATACATTCACTCTCCTCAGGGTTTTCCAGACATCGGCCACATTAAGATTCAGTGCTTTATTTGATCACTTTGTTTCTCATTTGCTCCTGAATTTTCCTTGGATTGCGGCATGATGTCTGGCTTTTGAGGATCTTTTGGTGTATTCCACTTTGTCAGGCAGGTCCTGTTTAAGCGATTTCTTGACAGAGACCAGCTGTGTCAGTTATCAGGCCTTTCTCCTTTTAGTAATAAACACCTTCATTAACAAACTACATTTTGTGCTTACTTGTATTATTTTTGTCTACTATTTAATTCTGTTTGATGACCTGAAATATTTAAGTGTGACAAACATGTAAAGAATATAGACCTCAGGAAGGGGGCAAACACCTTTTCACACCACTGTATATGGTATTTGCACTAGAATGGATAGGCCAGCTCAAGTAAAGTTATAGAATTACAGGAACAAAAGGAAAGAATGAAGAGAACTCTATCCCCGGTCTTTGTGTGAAGAATTTTCAAAAAGAGTAAAACAGGAATGAGACCGTAGAATTTTGAACAACTTTGTAAGCCAAGTGGCCTGGGTACCTGCAAACAGCAGATGTGTTATTAATACAAATTATAGGCAATCAAGAATACATTTAAATCCAGATTACCAAGTTCCAGGATCATGTGCAGATGAGGCATTGTGACTTGTCATTACACGAAAGCACAGGTCTAATAAGTAGTGGCTGTGTTTGATTTAGGTTTGATTTTTAAAGGAACAAAGCTATTGTCAGTGTTCCTGGTTCTACCTGTGATGCTGTGCATATGCTAACTTGGCTAAAGCACTTATTGGAGAAGAGTGCACATTAAAAAAACAACTTCTGCAGTTCTAACAAGCTCACTAAGTAAAACAGGGAGTAACTAAAAGAAAAATATATTTACCACTCAATAGTTTTGCATCCCTGTAAAACACTGGCAACCTTTTAAGAGTGTACACTGCCTTTCACATTCTAACTGCTGGGATTAGAAAGTGACTAGACTTCTTTAAGTCCACATGACCCAAGGTATGAAAAAACGTGTGGGTCATTACCAGTGTTGGGTAAGTTACTTTAAATTAGTAACTTAATTACATTACTAGTTACTTCTCTAAAAAAGTAACTCAGTTACTTCAAGTTACTCATTACTTTCAAAGTAACTAGTTACTAGGGAAAGTAACTTTGGTTTTACTCAGAATTCTCTTGTTAATATGTTGCTTCCGTAACTGGATACCCAGCAAGATTGCCAGTCTTCTATCTTGCTTACATGCCACAAGTGCACTGTGCCACCTACCAATAGAAAGGAAAAAATAATGTGCACATTTCCATGAGAGAAATCCCACGCCTGGACCGTCGTTGACCGCCGCCATGATTCTAGCCTGCTTTTTACATCCAACACAAAAACTGCAGTCGTGGTGCTTTTGATTGTACTGTTAAAATCTCCCAATTCTTTTAATCTTTGGGCTGAAGGAAGGACAATACTCGGTGTATAAATGCTCAATCAACAATACTTTATTTCCATACAATTCAACACTTAAGAGCATAAGAACCATCATGATGGGGAGACCTGCCTGCAGAGGGTCACAGCAAGTCTCAAAATGGTGACGGGTTACTCAGCTTCTTATAGCCTCTAGTGGCCCCCACCTAGTCATAAAAGCCTAAACATTCACATTCTTTCTCTCACACGGCGCCTAAGTTATGACCTCGGCTCCCTGTCTTTCTGCTCTCTGTAAAGGTGGGGGTATGGAATGGGGTCTGTCTCTTCTGCTATCAGAACAACAAGGCCTTCTGCACCCAACATTCTCTTCATGATTCAGCAGTATGAAATGTCAAGAAACCATGTAACACATTCAACAGTGTCGAGTAGTACAGGTCAATCCAAAAGATCTAATGGTTTTCACACTCTTTTAAGTCAGAAGTATAATGCAAACTAAAACTACATACTGATCACACACTCTATATTAAGGGGTATAATATGATCTACAGCAGTATCATAATTCAACTACTTTGATTACATATATAAGGTAACATATGATAACCGAATAATCTCACAGTACTCAGAACTTGGAAATTCTGCCTTCTGAATAGGAAGATGTAGGTAACACCAGACTGCAGATGAACTGCATACAGAGCTGGACTGGGACAAAAAAATCGTCCCGGGCATTTTGACTAGAGACCGGCCCACCATTATAGGAAAAATCATAAAGCCTTTGAATGAAAATAAACACTGTTGTGACAGTGATGTACACTGTTGTGATGGTATATATGTATCAATCTATCAATTGTTTGTTGTAAGACTCAGATAATTATTTTTTTTTAAAGCGAGACATTTTAAATGAGAATAATAAAGAAAAGTATTTCCTTGTCCCCCCCTTTCCCTGTTAATGCCCTACCTGGCCCCCTGGCAACACTTTGCTAGATCCGCCCCTGCACAGTTACCAGCTGTCAGCTACTTAGAAAAGGATCCTGGTGTTATTTGTCTCTCAGAAACAGTTCATAACTTCCCTTCAACTCATCCATGTCACCTAAAAGGTAAACCTGTTTCTCCATCACCTGTTCAGCTCTGATGATTCAGTAAGGACATCTCCTGGTTTCATCTGCATGTTTCCTCTCACCAGATAACCAAACCGATATCATGACCAGCAGCTTTTACAGCTGTGGCTCCAGCAAACATCAGCTGATACTAGAAATTAATATTAAATAAATTCTAACAACAGCTGATCAAGCTTAAACGTGCTGCTGTTGTTTAGCACGACATCCGCTGGTTTCCTCTTTCTGGCGCAAAGTGGGCGATAAATAAACAAGAGAGAAAAGCCGATCAGCTGATCATTGATCAGTTTCGTGATTGAAGTAGAAACAGGAGAGAATGAGAGAAGAAGAGGCAGCTGTGCAGCTTCAGCTTTGTGTCTTTTTCATTGTAGCTGAAGTCCGGGACAAACTGTGTTCCTTTTCACCTCAGTATGAAACGCGTAATATTTTCTCTGAATACGAGACGATTCTGTTTTTTAGGGACGGTTGGCAACTCTAATAATTAACCGTATGAACAAAATAAAGTTCAACATCAGTAACATAGCACCCACACAGCTGTATAGAAACTCCGTCATGCTAGCTAGCACGCAGTACGAAAATGTCAGCATACCGAAAATAAACTCCACCTAAACTTGGTTTATATCTGACTCAGATAGACTGCAGGTCATAACTTCTTACCTGAAGTTCAGTTCACCTGACACGCGGACGGGCTGCCGCTTCGGGTCTCTCCTCTTGCCTCCCCTTTCCTTCATCCACCTGCTGGCCTCCACCACTTGCTAATGTTATTGAATCTGTGGAAGCTCCGCGATATCCACCACACGAAGTAACGAGTAACGAGCCTATCTAAATCCCAGTAACGAGTAACGCGTTCCTGGTTTTGGCATAATAACTAGTTACCGTGCTCGTTACCACAATAATAACGTAGTTACTGTAACGCGTTACTTAATAACGCGTTAGTCCCAACACTGGTCATTACCACTAGAGGTATCAGGTTAAAACCACTGTGGGACCTTGCCTCACCCTATTAAGTGACCTATTGAGGTCATCTGATGCAAGATCTGATTGGCGCCTCTGTGATTCTGTGGTGCTTTCCCTCAAATCTAGCAATGAAAAATAATTAACTACATCCTGGTTCATGCACTCTCATCAGTTACCAGCACTCACTTTTCATTCTATTCTGTTTGTCCTGTATTGACCTTCAACACTGGTGAAGTTCACCGGTGTTTGCAAAAAAGTAGGCATCCCTCTTTGTACATAATGCAATACTTAATATCTCACCTATTAAGGATGGAGTTGACATATTGCTATTATTTTAGCTGTTTAAAGGAAAGTACCTTATTTTTTCCTGAAGGAATGAATCATGACAAACTTACGAGTTTCCAGTTTAGGAAATGTAAAAAAAAAACCACGGATTTGTGCACTAACTTGTGGTTAACTGCTCAACAAGGAAACACAAGATTTAAAGGCTTAAGTTTCTTCTTTTTAGCTTGTTTGTGAACCCATTCCTTTTTGGGTTTCTTTGCTAAATTCTATGATACGCAACACTTGCACTTTCCCACAGGAATATATATCAGTGCAGGGAATTGTTGAATTCTTGATGTAACCTAATATCATAGGATAATGGCATGCTTTAAATGAGCTGTTTTTTCAGCATTGTGTAATAATTTCCTTGTTATCACTTATTCACCGTATTTTCTTTGAAATTTCTAGTTTCCTGGTAACTTTACTGAAAGAAGCCGGTGTGTGCATGTTAGTTCACACATCCCTGTGGTGGTGATTCATGCAGTGTGTGTATGTATGGACATTGCATATATAAGGGACGGAGTGGGGTGATTGGGCACATCCTCCTGGTTGCACTTGCACGGAAAGAAGAAAATGACCCCACAGCAATGGATGCTGTCTGTCTGTTTTTTACTGGTCTCAGGTACCATGCATCTATTTATCTATTTTGAATATAAATGAATTATTTTAAGCAGAATAAGTAACAAATCAAAGCAGTGTAAATATTTTGTTATATATTGATTTCATGCATTACTACAGTTTTCCTTATTCCTTATATCTTAGAAAAACATTACAGAAAAAATGTTGATGTATACTGTCCTGTCTGCAGTATGATGCACTGTATTTTCATATTTACAAGGAGTTTTCCTTGTAATTTAATGTTGTTGTTAAAGAGTTATTACATTGTCTTTTTTCCTTACCTCTCAGTTTTTGGGACCGGTGGATCAGTGACAACAACAGAAACTCAGAAATGTGAGTATAAGTTAGTGTCGTCGCTCGATAACTTAATTTTAGAGAGCCAGTCCTTTTTACAGTAATTACACAGTCTTCATTACTTTACTTGGTCACTTGTCCATCTCTGTACGATGAATTTGCAAGTAACTTAACTTTGCTGCGATCAGTTACTTGCAGGACGTTTGGCAGTGGAGTAATCCAGCCATTCAAAGGCTTGGGTTACTACGTGAGGTCCAATTGCCCGTTCACTCTCACCCGCTTCACCCACAATCGTGTGGAATACGACATCACCATACAGAGAGGAGACAACGGGCTGCTGGTTCAAGTCGAGATCACAATGAACAAAGTCCGGACTGTTCTGCAGAATGGAAGCATCCTGGTGGAGAAGAAAAGGTTTGTCCTCAAATATGAATCCACTAAGTTAGTGCTTCATTTGAAGAAAACTGCTTGTATTGGAAACCTAATATCATTTGCATGAGACACAATCTGATCTTTGTTTCTTAACATCTAATCTTAAATTACTCATTTTTTGGCTACAGAACACCAGTTAGGGTAATGTGAGGCACCAGCAAAGTGTTTTGCCCAAAGACACTTTAGTTCATTAACTCAAGTGCCACTCATACTCAGCCACCTAACCAAGCCGATCATGCTCGCAGATATTTCTGCACTTCTACCATCAGTGCTAGTTCATTATTAGCTCTGGCCCTGGGACACTGTGCATTATTAAGTGTTTGTCTTTGTGGTTGAGTTTAATAAAAAAAAAAACCCACACCATATTCTATTTGCTAGATCCTCTCACTCTCTGCAAAGGCTGTTTAGCATTATTTTTTTCCTGTCTTTCACTTATTTTCCAAAACTGAAGAAGTGAGGAGACCTCAGATCAGTCTCTGAGCAGATGTCTCCTGTGTATTTGCTTGCAGTGTCTCCCTTCCATATGATCACACCTACCAGCATATTTTTCAGTACGGGATCTACACTAGACTGAGGAGCTCTCTGCTTCCACTTTCTGTCACTTGGCGTAGTGTACCTGGAGGAATAGACAGTTTGTGGGTAAGGGATTTAAAGAGTGTGTACGTTTGACTGTGTTTAGGCTTTCATACATTATGTATCCCCTAAGAAGAATTCCTGAAGCTTCTATGTGATTTGCTGTCCAGGTGGAGCTGCAGCAAGAGCTGAGCACTGGCATGACTGGACTGTGTGGAAAAGACAACGCAACAAGTATGTCACCTATAGCACAAATAATAAAGTAACAACTAAGAGCTGTAGTATCATTCTAATAACATAAGCAACAGCACAATATTGTACACACTTGCAACAATGTTAGTGGTAGTAGAAATAATTGAACTAGCGGTTAATACAGGCCTTAATTCAATATTAATTATAATTAATGTATAGCATCTGTTATGCTAGATGTAAAAAAAGAGGAAAATTAGGACAGTTTTACATACATTATACAACCTTGTCTCTGGTTTCCTGGTATGGACCTGGCTTTAAAGCACAGTACAGACATATTCAGATGTATTGAGGCTGAGGCTTTAGAAAGGCCATTTTAAAAGCAGAAAATGAAGGAAACTTCTAAAAGCGAAATGTTTTCTCATTCTTGCTTTAAGTAGTTTTCATATTTGTTTGTTTGTTCAGTGTTCTGGGCTCTAGTCTGGCCAGCACTGTGGCTGTTTCAGTATGTAACAATGTTGTAATAGGTGCAGAGAGTAATTTGGTATTAATTTACTGACATGAGCAAGACCCTACCTAACTGCTGTCATCTGTTTCTTCCAGCACAGTATGTTGCTCTAAAAATTCTATGCATCATACTTTCATGAAAAAAAGATAAATACAATCTCTAGGAATATAAAACATTTGTTTTTGTGTATTTTGTTCAAAGTTGAATGTACATTTTATTTGTGAAAACAGGCAACAAGCAGCAGCTGATAACAGAGAGCACGCTTAACCAAGAGACGTGTCAAACGCGAGATCCTGTCTTTGTCACTAACCGAGTAAGCTGATCTTACAATAGTTTTTTTCCCATCATTTTCATAGTTTAAATCCACTTTTCTTGATTCATTTGTTTTTGTTTTCACAATTTTAGGACTCAATCAGTAACATAATTATATTATATAAACGTTGGTGTACAAACGATGTTAGTCTAAAATGTTAATGTTCCTCCAATGATATTTACAGGTATGCAGAGAGTTCTTTTCCTACACCTTGGAGTGTCTGCAAGTTAAAACACCACATTATATCCAACTCTGTGAAGCGAACTTTTACAGCTATGAAAAGAGCAAATACGTTGGCTGTGCTTTCTTCAAAGAGATTGCCCTGCACTGTGGAAACAACAGCTATGTGTGGCAGAAATGGAGAGCTATAACCAAATGTGGTAGGTGATCATTTATCATCAGTCTTAAAGTCTTAAAGAGGTTTAAAAGCTTCATAGTAGTAGTCGCAAAGTTGTTTGTTTATTGTTTATTGTTTTTTTTAATGCTTTTATGGATAAAGGATGAATTTTAATTGACATTTCATTTAGTTTAATGATGGATTTACCTTTCTGTTTTTATGAATGCAGCTGAGCCGACTTGTCCTGGAGACCTGGTATATAAAGAAGAGGGTGATGCATTTATTCCCAGCTGCTCCAACCCTAACCCCAGCTTTTCCGGCCAGGCTATCACCAGCACCTGTGTCTGTCCAAAGGGTGAATACTATGAACTGTATTTTGTTTTTTTGCCTTGGTAAGTCACATGAAACTAATCAGAACTCATCAAAACTCCTCAAAAAATGTACTGAATTATATTGTAGGTAAGGTGCTTGATGATCATGCAGAAGACCTTCACTGCGTGAGTGTGCCTAGCTGCCCCTGTGTCTTCTCTGGTAGGACTTACTTAACTGGAGACATACGTAAAACTAAGTGTCAGGCATGGTAAGTGGCCAAAAAATAAAATAAAATAATACTGGAATTTTAATACATAAAAAACCCTTAAGTTTAGAATCATAAAAATGTTTAGAAGTTTTTAAAACACATTTTAAACTCCTTTTTGTCCTCAGTATATGTGATGGTGGAAGATGGCATTGCTCTGAGAATTCCTGCCTAGGCGGATGTCACATTGAAGGGCAGTTTGTAACAACATTTGATGGCAAAAAATATGTTGTTCCTGGTAAATGCACATATGTGGCCTCACAGGTAAACAAACAGCCTACAGCACAAATATATGACATTAGGACATTTGTGCATGATTGTGATGTTAAGTTGTTTTCATGACCACATGCAGGGCTTAAACTGGACAATAAATGTTGAATTTTCTGGGAAGCATGCATCTATAAAAAGAGTCGTTCTCCAGATTTTCCAGGTATACATCCCACACACTATACAAACTATCAAATCAATTAGTAGTGAGGAAAAATGAGCCTGATTATGCACATCATTTGGAATTTGCAGGAAATGTACACATTCACACACAACATGGTTAAATTTGAAGACCAAGAAATTACTGAACTTCATCAGTCTGGTAGGTAAAAGAATGCTAGTTAGTCTGCTAGCCTCATAATATATACTGAATGGTTTCGATACATAAACACCAAATCTCTTACTAATTTCTCTCACTTTTTAGATCGTGCCCTGGTTTTCTGGCAGTCCTCTATGTATGTTGAAGTCCATACATCCTTTGGTATGAAGATCCAAGTCCAGGTGTCTCCTGAAATCCAACTTTACATTACACCATCAGGAAACCACACAGGCATGATTTCAGGTTAGTACATTAGTCTACAAATACACACTAGCCCTGGAATTACTTTTATCATTATTTATTTTATGAACCGTCAAATTATTGGTAAAACAGAAAAATGTTCTAGTTCAAACATGACTTCTGTAGCTTAACTAGCATTTTATTCTGTCTTGAAACAACCAAGCCTTCTGCTCAGCTCTTCCAATTTGCATAAAGATTTGACAGCAGAAATTTTGACATACAGAATACTTTTTAATCCTCAGTCACAAAAGTATAGAAAATGCTATTTTCACTTAAATATCACAAGCCGTACCACAAAAACCCAAATATAACAGAATTCTAGAAATGGCACTTAAATTACAAGTTGTTAAATACGTGCAGTTTTCACAGCAAACATTATAAATGTTCAAATTTTCTACCATAAAATTGTTTTTATGCAAATTGGAGGCTGCTGAGCAGGAAATGTTCTAAAAATCTGAGACAAAATAGTAAGTCTGTCTTTCAGGTCTCTGTGGCAACAACAACAACGACACCACAGATGACTTCACCAGCAGCAGCGGGATCATCGAGAACTCACCTGAACCTTTTGCGCTGTCCTGGAGCGTGGGCCCTTGTACACCGAACATACCGCCAACCTGCATTAATACCGACAACGGTATCAATCAGTCACATAAAGTAGACTGTCCTGTAAATTCACAGAGATGAGAAGATGCTTTTATCTTTAACACACAGAAAACTGCTTTATTCTAAATTGTTTTGTAAAATCATTACTTATTTTAACATCTGATGTATTTCTGCAGAAATATTTGCTGATGAAAAGTGTTCTGTCTTGAACAACCCAGCTGGGATATTTGCAAAGTGCCATGGCTACATCCCAACTGATCAGTTCCATACGGTAAGATTGTTTTACTACTCAACCAAATCTGAAGAAACTGCTGAAGCTAACTTGTGCTGACATATTGATTTAAAACTTTATAATAAGTTTAAAACTTAAACCTGCATTATGCATATAAAATTAAACCAGTTTAAGGCAAACATGTTGATCATACAGATGCATACATTTTCATTTGACTCATTACCCCGGTGCATATATTTCTACTCTACTCTTCTACTGTATTTTTACAGGCTTGCATCCTAAGAACTTGTAACTGTGGCACCAGTTTGGTCCAGTGCTTGTGTGTTGCTCTGGGCAACTATGCCAAAGCATGTGCCAGTCTTGGAGTTGAACTTGGTGACTGGAGGAAGGCTACCAACTGCTGTGAGCATTTAAAAATGCAAATACAGAAATAAATATGTCTTCCTTTTACTGCACATGACTTATAGTCTTATGTAGGCAGTTTCTGCCTTGTTTTTGCAGGATGCATTGTATAAGCAGATTATTAAATGTGAATCAAAATATTTTGTCACAGCACTGACATGTGAAAAGAACCAAGACTTCTCCTACAATGTGCGAGCTTGCAACCATACATGCCGCTCCCTGTCTGGTCCTGATCCTCGCTGTGGGCAGGAAGATGCTCCCGTGGAGGGCTGTGGCTGCCCAGAAGGAACCCACCTGAACCAAGGACAAATCTGTACTCCAAAGACTGAATGTGTATGCCATCATCACGGTGGTATAACGCCACCAGGGCCTGTTGTTATCGATGGACGACAGTGGTGAGCTGATCATTAAAGTTTTTTTTAATGAATTTAAAATTGGTCAAATACATTTTGTATTACCATGAAACTGATGGTGTATGATAAATACAGTAGTTCCAGTTTTATTAATCTTATGTTGTGTTTTCAAAAGCGACTGTAAGAATGGAAAACTGCACTGCTCCGAGGACTGTGGTAAATATATTATATTTTTGTACTAGACATACATTGCTATATGAGCAAGAGTCACAGCAGTAAACATATTATTATATCAAACTTTCAGAAATATATTTGATACATGAATTTGTTCGCATCAGGCTGCGGGAATGGGAAGGTGTGCGTGCACTGCTCAGAATACCCAGTTAAGACAGCTCAGAAAACTTGTGACAGTCTCAGCAAACCACTGGTATGTATATTTATAATTATTACCATTTTTATATAAATGTGGCTTCATCTTTAATTTCTTTTTAAAAGGGTGACTAGTTATTAGAATAAACACGTGAGCTCCTCACAAAAGTGTAATTTTCAGGTTGGTGTGATTTTCAGGTTGCCAATATGACTTGTGAGAGTGGCTGTTATTGCCCACATGATCAATATGAAGATCACCATGGAAACTGTGTGTCAAGGGACAACTGCACCTGTGTCTACAGTGGTAAAGTCTTCAGGGCAGGAGAGACTGTTAAAACCAACTGTAAAAAATGGTAACGCTACTTTACCAGTTCAGTTGCAAAGTTTTGTTTTTCTGTAAACTCAGTGTTATGACTTTATCTTACAGTGTCTGTGGTCAGGGTCAGTGGGACTGCACAGATGAGCCGTGTCCCGGGACATGTCAAGTCTATGGAAATGGACATTATCAGACCTTTGATTCTAAATGGTATCGCTTTGGTGGTCACTGCCAGTACACGCTAGTAGAGGTGAGAGCCAGAAAAATCAAAAAACATGAATGTGTTCACATGCATGATATAACATTTATATGTACTGTAGATATGTCAATTCTATTTTTAAAGTTGCAGTTTCATGATGTAGGAGATATAAGTCATACACTTTCACAAAGTCCAGGTCTCTCTCTATCTATCTATGTATTACAAAAACTGTAGCTGTTGACTTTCAGTCATTGTGGTAACCATTTGTTCATAACTACAACAAAATGCATGATTTTTGATATATAATAAGTAAGTTTTAACCATGCTTTTCCATTTCAGGATTACTGCGGAAGTCAAAACGGCACCTTTTCTCTCCGAGTGGAGAGTGTGCCCTGCTGTGATGAGGCACTCACCTGTTCACGCTCCATCATACTGGATTTGCAGGTAAGTGGCCCTATCCCTAAATATTCCTTGACCTTTATTTGGTGGTCATGTTATGCTAATTTTTATTAGTGTATTTTTTTTTGTCTTACTTAGAAATGATCAACCTCAGTCAAAGGATGGTTATTTACTCAAGTCATTCATGAATCATGGAACATAACATGCTGCAGAATTAATGATGTGCATTATGAGGTAGATGCCCATATACCAGTAAACTAATCCCTTATTTTTTTCTTCTATCTTGCTTTTCCAGAGCAAAGTCACCCTTATCCTGAATGACATGAGAGTGACCAAGCAAATCCAAAAAGGCTGGACTTTGCAGCAAGATCCACTTTACACAATACACACAGTGGGACTCTATATCATAATCTCAGTGCCCAGCAAAGGTCTAACTCTAATATGGGACAAACACACCCGGATCACCGTAGAACTTCATCCAGACTGGAGGGCGAGTAATAAAATGCTAAGAAGGATTTTAAACAGGGTCGTTCTTGTTTAGTAGAATACTGTTATCCTCACTATAAAGCTTGAAAAGGAGAGAAGTAGAATTAAAAAATGCAGAACTGAGTTAATAACATATCAAAGCCTTTCCACTGTGTACTTTTTATACTAATTTTCTTTTTCAAACTGTCTCACCTGCAGAACAGAGTGTGTGGCCTCTGTGGGAATTTTGACTCCAACGAGCTGAATGACTTGCAGATAAGTGGCTCAGCAGGTAAACCAGTCATTTTTTTCTCCTTTTTTTGCATGGGGGGGCGGGGGGTGTCTTTGCAGTGACACCAACACTTTACCTGTGACACTCAAACTAAAAACGAACTCTGTTCTTAGTGGTTTCTAGTCCAATGGCCTTTGGCAACAGCTGGAAGGCAGCCACTCCCCCTTGTACTGATGTGACCACTGAGATATTTCCATGTGAACGCAATTCCTACTGCTCGGCCTGGGCCCAGAGGCGCTGTATGATCCTTAAAGGAGGCACCTTCAAAGACTGTCACTTGAAAGTATGTTCTTCACATTGCACACAAGTTGCTTATCCATATTTAAAGCAACATAATTCAGTAGAATAACTACTATTTAAGCAGAGTCGCACAGAGAAGATTGGGACTTTTATTTTGTATATGGTGAAAATTTGATGCCAGTGTTGCTAAGGATGCTGTCAAAATGTATTAGATTACAGTTTCTCTTTTAAATTCAATAAGCATTGCAGCTATTTTGATTAACCTATCGAAGTAATAACATTTCTTGCTTTTAATTTCCTAACAAATACTTTTAAACTGGGCAAAAAAAGAGAAAAAAACCCTCCTTCACAGCTTTTTGATAACAATTGTAATGCAAACATTATAATAATTTTTGTGTTCCTAGACTTAAAAGGCATTTCTAGGTGCAGCAAGGAAAACCACTTTGGTGCACATGGATATCCAGAAGCACTGCTTAGGGCAGTGAACACTAGCAGATGAAAGGGAGTGCAAATTAAAAAACAATGCTCAACATCAACAAACTGAACAAAAAGGAGCTTGTCTCGACCTTTAAGGCATCAGCATCCAACCTTTGATGGTGTTGCATTGAAATTTGTTCCAAAACATGCCCCTTAAAAAGGCATGTTATTATGCACATAAACTTTTCACGAGAATTAATAATATACTTTGTGGATAAAGGGCCACCCACACATTACAACAACCATGGAAAGCCACGTGATGAAAGTTTTTGTGCTGATGTTAATGCCAGTAAAAGTAAAACATTACATCTGCATTTTTGTTGTGATTGAAGTACAACTTGCAATCAGGTAATTCCCAACTCTGATGTTTACTGATCCTCAGGTGGATCCAGAGCCCTACTACCATGCCTGTGTGCAGGAATCCTGCTCTTGTGAGTTTGAAGGGAAATTCCTGGGTTTCTGCACAGCTGTGGCAGCTTATGCAGAGGCCTGCAGTGACCAGGATGTCTGCATAGATTGGAGGACACCTGATATGTGCCGTAAGTTTTAAGCTTTTTCCCCACATAAGGTGTGCATTTCATCAGCCAATCATCAGTCCAGCTTATATTCTTTTTTGTGCTTCAATTCTTGCCAACACACAACTCGCATTTCTTAATGTTAAATTCAGTTTTATTTTATTGTATTTTAGTTATTGTCAATATACTAATGAGTGACAATATATAAGGCACTATCAGTAGATATATCCAACAATCTGCATGATGAGATTAGTGTTTTTTGAAGTTTACAAAACACTGAATACAACAAAAGATAAACTGTGATAATTAACGTGTGATAATTTACATCTTAGCCGTCTACTGTGACTACTACAATGAGAAGGGCCAGTGTAGCTGGCATTATGAAGCCTGTGGTAGGATTCTGACCTGTGGCAAAGACTTCACTCAGAAGCTGGAAGGTAACCAATGTTTCTCAGTTATAGTCTAACATGTTAAAGTTCAGCTTGCACAAACCACTGAGTATATTTACTTTTTGGAAAAGGCTGCTACCCCAGATGTCCAAAGGAAAAGCCGTACTATGATGAGAATACTGGTGATTGTACCACATTGAGGAACTGCTCTTGTTATTTTAATGACACAAATGTACGACCTGGACAAGTGGTGAAAATAAACTCTTTTGAATGGTAAATTGACATATTCACAATATATATGGCATGCAAATATCTACATTTTCCATGTAATCGTCATGTCATGAAGTTGTGTTTTTAGTTACACTGACAGCTGGTTATTTCCTACTCTCCTATTTTATTCAGCTCCTGTGAAAATGGAACAATTAAATGTCGTAAGTATAAGTATAAAAAATATATTCATGTGTGTACTATATGTGGCCGATAAAACAATTAATTTTCAATTCTAACTCACAACAGGTGCTTGTTCAGGACTCCTGACAAATCAGGGCTCAGAGATAGTAAAAGCATAGGAGCAACATAACTTGGCTAGTTGTAGAAAAACATGTTATCCACATTTTGAAAAGAGAATTTTGATTTGCATCTTCAACTAGATTTGTCACGGGATCTGATCAATTGTGTCTACATGTGAGGAGTTGGGAGTGATAATGGGTTTAAAAACGTTAGTAAGGGCAAACATATGTAATGCAGTGATAGAGGATACAAGGAAATATTATTGAAATTTATTTATTTTTTAAAATTATTTGTGCTTTTATGGATCCTTCTTTTAATAATTGCACTTATTATCAATTTTACTTCAACAGCACTTCCGCCCACAACTACCACCACACCAATAACATCTCTCAAAACAACTGCTTCAACTACAAGTGAAACAACTCTGCTTTCTACTACTACACCAGTGATTACCACTACCACAGTCTCAACTACCCCTGAAACATGGTCCACACCCACTGCTACCTCTCTACTAACCTCACCTACTAGTAAAACATGGTCAACAATGCCCCCCACCACTGCTATATCAACAACTCCTGTGCCAACAACTACAGCTACTTCAACTACTACTGTAACATGGTCCCCCACCACCTCTGAACCAAACACCACGACTACTTCAAGTACCAGCGAAACATGGTCAACAATGCCCACCACTACATCTGCAGCAACTACTAAAACTGGAACCAAAGGGTCCAGCACCACTGCTACAACAATGACGACTTTTACCAACGTTTCAGTGACTGCTGAAAATTGGTCAACTGCACTTTCCACCACTAATCCAACAACTCTTTCAGCTACCACCATTACCTCAATAGCCCCTACAGAAGCTAACACAACTACAGCCACTATCAGCACACTCTCCACATCACTGTCAACTTCTTCAACATCCACAACTCACTCGACACACCTTACAACAATAACAGAGTCTACAACAGAGACTCCCACTGAATCTGCTAGTACTGTACTTTCAACCTCTTACCTACCTACAAGTACCTCATTCCTTAATGCTTCAACAACACGGGCCACAGAATCAGAGACAACAAACACAGTTACATCAACATATGTCTCATCACCTCCACCATCTACAAAACATACGCAGCCAACAGTCAATACACTTCAGTCCACCAGCACCTTTGCAACCAATGCTACATCTGCTGTAACCTCAGGTCTGACAGCTATAAGCACAGAAGTTCCCACTGTATTTACTACAACCACCCAACCTACTACCTCCCACTCTGAATCAACAACATCTAAATCTACGTCGCCACTGATAACTAATGCTGTGACAACATCTGGACAAACAGAAATAACAGAAACAGGTGCTACAACAATGGGAACCCATAGCACTTCAGTAGGCACCACAACATTTTCATCTATTAATACAGAATCCACATCTAAAATTAATACAGGACCCCCAGTCACAGCAACGCCAACTCAGAACACCTCCCAAGGTAAATGTTATGCATCTGTTTTACACTGTTCATTCATCATCATAGCAGTCGTTTATGTGAGTAACCTAAACGACTAATGAGTAACCTAACCTTACTAATTGTGCTCTCTGTCAGTATTTCCCACAACATTTGGAACACTTCAGCCAACAAGCACATTTGCAACCAATGCAACAACTACTGTAACCTCAGGTATGACTGCTACCAGCACAGAAGCTCCCACAATATTTACTATGTCTACAACCACCTAACTAACTACCAACCAGACATTTTCATTTATTATGATCATAGTAGTCATTCACGAGAATAACCTAAACAATGTTTCTGTATTTTTGTGTTCACTGTTTTCTGCCACAGCACCAGTCTGTGAATGTGTAGATCTGAAGAATAAAAAACACTGGATTTGTGGTGAGACATGGACAGAGGACTGCTTTGATAAGCACTGTGTTGGTGGAAAGATAGAGTTGACCCCAGTGGTTTGTCCAGAGTCTACAACTCTGGCCTGTCCCAGAGAACGAGCCGTAAAGGTCTCGGATGGATGCTGTGAAACATGGAAATGTGACTGTAAGTGACCATACCACTGACTGACTAACCAAGAATGTCATTATTAGAGTTGTGCAGCTGGCTCAGTTTGGCATTTTAATACATTCTTATTTTCAGCTGAAATCCAAATTGTGCTTTCATTCTTTCTGATATCCCGTTCCCAGGTCACTGTGAGCTTTTTGGGGATCCCCACTATGTTTCTTTCCAAGGAATACCCTTTGATTTCTTGGATCAGTGCTCCTACATCTTGGTGGAGGAGCAGTCGCCACGTCATAATCTGACCATTGCTGTGGACAACTTTTATTGCGTGCCGGGCCTGAATGGCTCCTGTGCCAAAGGAATCATTCTGAAATATCAAAACAATGTAGCTGCACTCAACATCAACCCACAGTTGTTTGTAGTACAGGTAGGATTTCATCATGCATCCATATTCAGTAATTATACACCAGTTTGTGACTGAGAATGCTCACTGAAAAGACGGCTAATTTTGATGATAATGTTATTATACTTTAGGCTACACTGAACAATGTGACAGTCCAACCACCATATGAAGAGAATGGTTTTAGATTTGAGACCACGGGGTATATGGTGTCAATTCATCTCCCAGAGATTCGTTCTTATGTCTCCCTCACTCCATCCTATACCCTGGTTGTGAACCTGGCCATGGAGCATTTCCTCAATAACACCCAGGGACAATGCGGTGGGTACTGGTTGGAGTGCTAGAAGTGTGTTAGAAGTATATATATAAGCATATCAGAGCTCACTTCTCAATTCTCCCTCCAGGTGTGTGCGGTGGAGCATCATGTATTCGTAAAGGAGGGCAGATTGAGGATGACAGCTGTTGTGATAAGACGGCCTATGACTGGGTGTATCCAGATCCTCTGAAGCCTGCCTGTAATTCTGCACCAAGGGATGTACCCTGTCTTTCTGGGCCAACCTTAGTACCTCCTCCCCCACCTCCACCTCCCTGCCCTCCAAACCCATTATGTGAACTTCTACTCCACCCGTAAGGTCCACACATGAATATAGCCTACTGATCAGGGATTTGCTTCAAGTGTACTTCATGATAAATGTACATGTTATATACTTGTATGTTTTGACTTTAATTGTAATAGTGTGTGGCTCTCTGCCTCTTTGTGTATATTTTCAGCAAATACTATCTTAAATTCACTTTGTTTCCATTTCTCCAGTGTCTTTGAAAACTGCAGCAACCACGTGGATCTAAACCTTAAAAAGAAGAACTGTGAGTTTGATTCATGCAGGAACCTAAATGGTTCTTGCTCTTCTCTGGAGCAAGCTGCCGGTGAATGTAAAAGCTTTGGCTTCTGTATTGACTGGAGAGGACTGACTAATGGAATCTGTGGTATGCATCTTCTTTTTTTTTTGTCTTACAATCAACATGGCAAACCAGTAAAGCTAGAAATTAAGTGATTTATGAATAAATTTACTTTCTTTGCAAGTTCTCATTTAAATCGATGTATTATTAACTTCAGTGTCCTTGATCGTGTTTCAGATGTGCCATGTCCAGAAGGATTGGTTTACAGAGAATGCAGCACAAAGTTGGATGACTTCTGCTATGGAGGGTTAGGAAACTTTACTTTTGGTGTGATGCAGATAAAAAGTTAATCAGCTTGGCCATATAAGACTGATCTCTTTGTGGTCTTCTCCAAGGCACACCTGGAAAGCCTCCTGGGAGGCTAGGTTTAGACTAGTTTTACCACTTGCATTAACTTATGTGTCAAACTGGAATAACTTTCATGTAAAGGAGCCAAACAGCACTTTTTAGTCCACAGTGTAAATGCTTGAAGGCACTGGGTTCTGAATGTGACCTCACTGTCTTGTTTGACAATCAGTGGGGTTTTGCACCATGAATTTAATCAGCGTAAGATTTTCAAGGCTGGGTTTTACTATAATTTTCTGAGGAATCTCATTTAAGGGATACCCTCTGAAATTTGGTGTGCGATCGTCAGCCAGCTTCACATCTGGTGCATTGAAACCATGTGTTTGTTGGCCATCCCAACACAATCTTTACTCACCAACCACCCTCTTCTTTAAGATTAGACTCCTTATGTCTTCATCCTCTTCCAGCAAAATAAAGTTCAAGCTAAATCGTCACCAGTAGAGCAAATCCAGTGCAACTGGTCATATTGTTACTCCCACTCAGCTGTCTAAGAACCAAAGCTATCAGGATGTAGTACATTACTGCTCAAAGAAATTACTGGCCAAACTGAAATTAGATATGTTTAGATTTTTATTGGGGAAGCTGTTTCTGATTGCACCTTGTAATTTCCACATGCCTTTCCTTCATATACTATTCTGAAGATTTACACCATTTTCATGCTTTTCTCTGGCTTTTTAGCGTGCGCTATCCTGGAGCTTTGCTTGAAAAAAAAAGCACAGGTTGTTTCTGTCCCGGCAACCTGACCAGAGCAGGAAATCACTCAAACACCTGTTTGCCTGTTTGTTCCTGTAAGTTGTATAGCCTAAGATGATGGCAATGACACCTAGACAATTTTTGTTTAAAGTCTTTTACAGGAAGATAAATAAAGGATTTTCTTTCTTTTTTCCCTAAAGATTGCAAAGGACCAAGCGGAGAACCTAAACTTGTAAGTAAAAGCTACAAATTTCCACAGGGATGCTGCTGTTATGTGACACATTCTGTAATCAACAGTTTAGCTCAAATAATTTAAGCGTATTAGTATTACCTCTGAGTGTAGATTTAACAATATTTCTGTACGTGTGTTTCAGCCTGGTGAAGTCTGGCAGTCCAACTGCAAACTGTGTAGATGTAACAACCAGACTATGACTGAAGAGTGCTTTCCACCACCTCCTAAGCCAGCTCCCCTCTGTGGCCCCAATGCAGTTTTGATAAACACTTCCTGCTGTGGTGATGCGATTTGTGGTAAGTAAGGGTGTTTCATATTTTCTAGTTCTGTTAATGATTGATTTTTTAAGTTTTCAGTATCTTTTGGAATTATAGAATTTCTGTAAATTTCTGTAAAATTTACAATATATTTAAATAAAGTACAAATACTTAAAAGTAGGTAAAGTGGAACAAGAGGGTAACAAATCAAGTTTTTACAGAAAACAAATGATTGTATTATAAGTCAATTTAAGTACTTCACAAGCACTGCATAATTTCTTGGTAATTTTGTAGAAAAACAAACAATATTCTCCAATATTACCTGGTAAGTAAACTGTATTTTTCAGGGGTTGGGTATATTATGAACTGGCTTAACCTTGTCTAACTTCCAGGTATTTTACAGGAGACTTTCCTTTCCTGTACACTCAATTCGAAAGTTATGTTTGAAGAATGATTGCAACCCCCCCCAAAAAAACAAACAATTAATTATTATATTCCATAATTATAAGGTCAACCAGGAATGCAAATTTTGATTTTTTTTTTCGTAAATTGCCATTTAAAAAAAAATTATATCCAAATGAGGACAAAATATCTGCACAATATTCAGCTTTTAATTACCGGTACTTGGAATATGTTGCACAAAATGATGAAAACAGTGAAAGGGAAAAATTTGCATAGACAAACTAACCCTGACTCTAAATACAGTCTAATCTCAACAAGTGTGTTCTGTAGTTCTTAGCATGATGATTACTCCAAACAAGAAGCCAAAGCTTCATTTTTACCAGTTTACTAGCAAAAACTTTAAAAAATAGGCATGGTAGAATGATCGCTATCATCATTCATTATGAAGTAGTTCTAGAGCAGTTTTCACAAACTTTGTTGTTGGTAATACATCAAAAATATCATATATACGTCCTCCTTATAAGAGATTCCTGCTGATATCTTGGCATACATGTTCATACTTCCAAATCTTAACTGGCAATTATGTGATAATACATCGCAGAAGAGCAAGTAACAAATACACAAAAACATGTAGAACAACACCTTATATCTATTAGCAAATATATCTCAGTTGTATGAAGCTGCATCTTTGATGTTGTTAGTGACCCAAAATATATTTGAAGAGTCAGTTATTTGTTGTTATTTTTTATTTGCTTGCTTGGTTGATTTGTTAATTAGGTGGCTCCATATCGTAATGATTTATGCTTTTGAACGTGAAGGGTTTGTGGTTCACATCCAGCTGGAGACACAAATCCCATTTGGGCATCCAGCATAAAACTCAAACGCAGCTACCTGCTGTAGTGACCCCTTGTATCGGGGGAGAAGCCTAAAGTGGCCTCTTCTTAATTAATTAATTAATTTAGAAAACATTTTGACATGAAATATTAGGCACACACATTTATTGCTAATCACATTAACTAATGTTAGGTTAAACTTTAACAACACCTGTGTTTCATATCAAAATGTCTGCTGTTAAAAACATAACAAAGTCAAACACACACACACAAAAATGTGTCCTTTTTTTCAGTTGACAAGACCTGCAGTTATAATGAGAAGATATACAAGGTATGCTGCATTGAATTTTATTGTAATGTCTCTTTGTATTAAATTGATTGAAATTGTTAATCATTGTCAACCATTGTCTGGTTCTTCATTTTAAATTAAAAATGTTCTTTGTGCATGTAGGTGGGAGATCAGTGGACAGATCCTGCCCATCCCTGCAGGTCACTGAAGTGCAGTAAAGAAGGCATTCAGACTGAGACCAAAGTCTGCTCCAATGAAAGCTGCTCTGAGGTAAACATGGTTCAAGTAACAACTGTGAAATCTAAGATTGTTTTTCTACAATAATAAGCTCTTATCAGTGAAGCTTTGCACAGTACTTACATTTATTTTCAGAGCTTTTCAAAGCTTAAGTGTTAGAATTTATTTATATTCAATATTTAAATATTACATAATAACAATAGAATAACACTGTCAGACTGTGAGAAAGAAAGACTTACCTTTAAAAGAAGTTTAAAAACTACAATTAAATGCTGCGTGAACAAGCACAAGAATTAAAGTTTACAACTTGTGGGGCTTTTTCTCCAGGAGGACAGAATCTGGGATGACCAACACTGCTGCTATACATGTAAGTCAGACCCTAAATCTAACATTTCACATAAATGTGAAAGCTATAATTTATTCATTTTTATTTCACACTCTTTACATCGTTACACCTGTACTTTATTGCTTCAAACTTCAGGTAACCAGGGCTGTGCTGCTAGGATGTCCACCCTCAACATCACCGTAGATAACTGCACCACAGTCATGCAGATGCCTGTGTGTCAGGGGAAATGTGAATCTCAGCCAAGGTGAGATGAGAAATAGTGATGATGCAAATTAATGCATCTGAGGCCCTTGTCATTCAGTTCATAATCACTAACCAAAGAAAAGTGCATCTAGATTTATTGTATGAATTCTGTGCGAACTTTGAAATTTCGATTTTTTGTTTCTCTCTTCTATCCCACTTCCACCCACTCCCATTCTCCTCTGCAACAGGGTGGAGTTACATGGTGACATGTTGGAGCAGTACTACACATGCTGTCTGGACTGGATATCAGAGAGGAGGCCAGTGACTCTGCTTTGCTCTGACCTCAGTACGAGACAATACTACTACAAGCACATCACCAGCTGTGCTTGTAGATCTTGTGGCTCAAGCTGAAAAATAAAACTCAGATGAAAGAAAGAATTATTCATTAGACTTTCACATGAAAACTAAATGTATTAAAATCTTGTTCCTTATATAAAGTAAATGCTGAATCAGTTTTATATCAAATAAAGTGAATGATTAAAGCATGTATTCTTCTGTTTTCTTAAATGTAAAAACCCCATAATAAACATCATCAAGATTCCTACCCATTTGACGGTCTCAGTGGGTTTTTTTTTTTTAAATTATACAATACAATACAATTTTATTTATATAGCACATTTAAAAACCAGAGGTATGCCAAAGTGCTTCACAGAACCAATTAAGAGCAATAACAGATACAAATATACTGACAGGTGGGAGACATAACTAACCAATAATACACCAGGCACAGTAGGCACAAATCAAAAGGCTGAAGTCAATGAAATGAAATGAAATTATTATAAACATTAATCATAGCAAAAAAATAAATTACAGTACACTTACAAATGAGAGCTCTAGGAAGCTGGGAAGGAAGGCTAGGCTAAATACATAAGCTTTTAATTGAGAGTTAAAAGACTGAATTGAATAAGATGCGCAAATAGCTTGAGGGACATTATTCCAGAGGTAGGGTGCAACAGAGGCGAACACGCGGTCACCTCTGGTCTTAAGCCGAGATCTAGGTCGCCCCAGGAGCATTTGGCCTGCTGATCTAAGCGCTCTCCTAGGGGCATAAAAGCTGAGGAGATCAGTAAGATAGCTTGGTGCGGTATTATTTATGATTTTAAAAGTGAGCAATAAGATTTTAAAATCAATGCGATATTTAGTGGGGAGCCAGTGCAGGTTGGAAAGAACTGGAGTAATACTCAAACCTACTAGTCCCAGTTAAGAGACACGCAGCAGCATTTTGAGCGAGCTAATTGTGTACATGTTAGTTATAGTTCAAATGTTTCATAAAAAGTTGCTGCAGAAGGTATTTAGACATGTTCACATTTTGCACTTTTTAAATGAATAAGAAATGAAGTTTACCCACAGACCAGTTGAGAAAAAGTGCAAAAATATGTCTTCATATTGCTACCAGGTCTTGCTTTAAAGCCTTTATTAATATCCAGCATTTAGTGTTGGCAATACTCTGAATGTTTCAATGTATTCTCTTTTTCCAGTTGCCAGCCTTTAGTCATGGATGACCCATGTTTGAGTACATGCTTGTTTTTACCTACCTTACACAGACTGGAGTATGTTACTTCTTAATATTAATAAAAATTTTGGTCATTTTTGAACAAATACCTTAATCGTGCCTGAGTAATCCTTACTCAAACACACAAAGCAACCGTTGACCTCCCATCAAGTCTTCAGTGGAAAACCTTTACCTTAAGCTATCAAGGTCAGACTGAATGAACAAAATCATTTATCATTAAGTGGTCAAGTGGAATTCCAAAGATTGTTGTGCTGCAGAATAAGGAGTCGGTCTAGTTCATCATTTACTACATCATTTACTGACATAGTGCCTACAATCAATTGTAACATTTCATTGTGATATAGTGAATAATGATTTAAAATCATTGCATTTTGTTTTTATTTAAATTTTACACATCCGATCCAAGCATGGTACGATTAAATGCTACTCTGTTTCTGGATTTTACTCAATTTTCCCTTCCCTTCCGTTCTCACTGGTACAAAAAAGAACACGTGTGGTCTCTGTCACGAGTGTGTCCCTAACTAACTGGGAATACTAGGCAAGCTCTCACAGTTGCAAGAAAAGCGTTTTGTGCATTTGCCCTGGAAAGAAACACAGTGGATGTAAGAAAGTACAAGAGAGAACAATAGGGGTGTTGGGGCCTTCTTGACCTGGTCATGGGCGTAGTCCAGGTGATATCCAGGTACAGTTACAGGAAGTGAATAAAGGAGAGGTGGGACTGTTTATGCAATAGCATCTGTTTCCCAGTAAGTTTAGTTTGAACCACACACAAACGTGCATCTCTAAAACTTTGTCGATATTTCGTGAATAGTTTTGCCCGCGGTCGCCTACCAAGCCTAATATTGGACCTGTGCTTGAAAGTAAGATGGTTTTCTCTAATTTTATTTTCAGGTTGTAGATTCATTTGTTGAATCTTGTGTGTGTGTTTGTATTTGTTACTAATGTGATGACATAAATCTGTGTACACAGTCACAAGAATGTGGCCAAAGAGTCAATTTACTGTAAAATCTTGTATTTTAAGGTGAAGATATATTTTAAGATTAGACTGAGGTTCCATACAGGTGTAGGTGTATCAGTGAAGGCTGAAATTAATAGAAGCCATGTTGTTTGTAACTTTTGCTAAATGTCTTTGCGTCTGCACAGCAAACAAGTTTGCTCCGTATGTAACTGAACGCTGAATGTTAGCTGTGTACTGAGCTGCTCGTGTATTATCTTCTGGTTGTATGTTTAGCGAGGGGACATCAGGCAGCATGAGCTCACTGCAATGGACAGTGACTGTCTGCTTTATACTGTGCTCAGTGTTGGGAAATCAGTTTTACCCCGGTTCTTTTTATTCCTCGGGCCTTCAGAGATGGCACCGGACCCAGTAGTTATTTTTACAAAATCTTTATTCATCTTTATTCATCTTCATTTAAGCATGCACTTCCAGAAGGGAAGACGAGGCCGGTGTCCCTCTGAAACAATCTTCACCTCTTTGTTAGTTCCAGGCAGCTTTATAGGAGCGACCCCAGTGGCGGTCCTAGCCTGTTTGGCGGCCTGGGCGAACACTCCCTTGTTCGTTTCTTCTCCTCTTCTTTTCTCTTTTTTCTAAACTGAGCACCTGATGGCTTTAAACTTTTCTTGTCCATCTTCCATTGGTTTTAATTTTGCACTCCAGTATGAACACCCATCCCTCAACCAGAGGATCACCACAACATAACCTAATAGACCTACACCTTAGTTCACAGATTAACTTTGTCTAGGGTGTATTTCTGGGATTTCACACAACCCAGGATTCAAATCATGAATACATAATGGGCTTGGATTTACAACATTATGAATGAAATGTGCTCTATTTGGAAGCAGCAGGTCTCCCTCCCCTTTCGACGGGTTATGTGTGAGACTTTAAATCATCAAACTGTAAATTATAAACTTTAAATTGTTATTGATCCCTTTACCCCGAGTCCTGAAGTGTATATTTATTTTCTTACTCTACTATATTTATTGTTCGTTTATTTGCACTGCTGTAACTGGAGCCTCGTCGTCTCGTCTCTCTATATACTGGACTGTATGTAGCGGAGGCGACAAAGTTTACTTTGACTTCAGCAGCGCGCAGGCGCTTTCGAGGGCTCTCACGTAATGTCCGGTGTTTTCGTGTTTGTTGTTTTGTTTTTATTTTGTTTTATTTTGCGAGTTGGTTATTAGATGCTGCTCCAGCCAGCCAGAGAATCCCCGCCGCCCGCCCTCTCCTCCCTGTGCCGCAAGCAGCAGGCGCACCTCGCATAAACGGAGGGCGCCCTTACTCCCAGCAAATGGGCAATAGAAAACCGATCGGTCCCTATGACATTCCCAATATGCGCTGGCTGCCGTCGGGGCAGCATGAGTACGAGCATTTTTTTTAAATTGTTTTTTTTTTGCCGATGCCCGTGATGCCGCCCCCCATCACAATGCCGCCCCGGGCAACCGCCCGTGTCGCCCGTATCTAAAACTGACACCAACAAACAAAAGATTCAAAAACATTTAAACAAGAGAAATAAATGAAAACGGAAGATTTGTAAAAATAAATAAATAAATAAATAAATAAATAAATAAATAAAATAAAATAAAATAAAGTAGACTGATATTGGTTGTTATTAAACCAACATTTAAAAACAGGAAAGTATCTGATATATGAAGCTAAAATTTACAGCAATCATTATAAATGTTCAACTTTTCTACTGTGAACAGTTGAGCAGAAGGTTTGGTTTTAAGACAGAATGATCACTATATCAAATTATAAAATAGAAGTACTGATGAGCAGAGTACACATATACTACAATTTTTTAAATTTGTGGTTGACATCAAGAAAAGACAACAAAAGTCAACTTGTTTTAATTTTTATTTTTATTATTTCATTATAGTGCCAATTAACTAAGAAGTCTCCTGAAGGTGTTTTGAACTGTAAGGTGGAGGGCCTGTAGGACCTCTACCTTACAGTTCAAAACACCTTCTTTAGAAAAATTCCAGCAATCAAATGATCCCCTATGAGCAAGCACTTGGCGACAGTGGGGAGGAAAAACTGCCATAAAAAGCAGAAACCTCCAGCAGAACCAGACTCATGTAGGGGCAGCCATCTGCTGCGGCTGGCTGGGTACGATGGAAAACACAAAGGAAACACAATGAAGATATAATAGTTTTTTTAGGAAAACTATTAGGGCCAATTGTATTTGATTAAGTTCTGATTTGATGCTATGATGATTTGATTCAAGTCAGTTTTTGGATAATTTCTGCTTCAAGATTTTGAGAGAAGCACGGCAGTGGAAAAGTCAAGCTCTTTAGTCATCGCTGCCCTTAAAACAGCATCTGAAGGGTTTCATAATGGCTCTTCCCACTGCTGAAAAGAACCTGGCAATTCTGGACTTTTGTCGAGGACTTGTGAGGACACCCAAATTGATTTTCAAGTGCTTTAAAATAGCCTCGTCAAATGAACTATCACATGCTAAAGCAGCATTCATGACCTGTTCTGGGGAGTCAAACTCCTTGATGAGTCCTTTAAGCAATTTTTTGGTCAACTGACTCACTTTCTTGTCCAGATTTGTTACAGACCCCTCACTGCTGATTTCAGGTTGCACCAAGTTCTTGAGATGGTCAGTAATGTCTTTTAATTTTTCGTTAGGGATTGAAGCCAAAGGCTTTTTTAGGCTCTTTTTGTACTGAACCATGAGTATAGCTATAATTTGGAAGACAAGCTCGTCTGACACGTCTGAGCGCTTTTCCCCAGACTTTTCCGAGGGTTTCTCCTCAGACTTTTCCGAGGGTTTCTCCTCAGACTTTTCCGAGGGTATGTCCTCAAGCTTTTTGGAGAATCTGTCCTCTGACTTTCCAGACATTTCCTCCTCCATCCTCTTGAGAACTGGTGTTGAACTTGAACGAGAGGATGTTGAGCTTTTCTCTGGTGACTTGACCTGCTTTTCCAGAGACGCTGGTCTAGAAGGACAGGGTTTTGTAGATTCTCTGCCACTTTTTTGAAAATAGTCTGATTCTGTGTCTTTTGCCCGTGTCTGTCCTTTTGCATTGACCTTTTGGATATATTGGACAGCATCAGACACTTTTTCGCTCTGAACAATTTCATCTATTGTTTCATCATCAACCAAAAGCAGAATCTTCTGCAAAAACTTTCCAATTGCATCTTCTATGATTACATAGAGGACTTCAGGAGAAAAATAAACTCTCGATTCAGCTACTGGCTGTGGTGTCCTGGAGATGACAGAGTCGGATAGACTTCTACCCATAAAAGTTGTGGGAATTTGGTATATACGACTTTTCATTAAATGGTCGTACATTTTCTCTGTCAATTCTCTTGAGAAATTTTTCACTTTCTCACTTATTTTAATGTTTTCGAGCCTTTCTTGGATAATGTCATGTTCTTTCTCTTTTGTGAACTCGCTGTATATGTCACTAATGTTAGATTTGATGACATTAAAGCTAGTCGGAGTAGAAGATTTTATCATGCTTTCCAGAGTAGATGAGCTTCTAGAAGGGGCACGGACAGATATGCTAGAATTTGAACGAGGAGTTTCACATGCTGAACCTGGGAGGTTGACACTCATCCTGTCGTGGGAACCCGTTCTCTCAGTTTCAGGGGAGTGGGTTACCTTTGACAGACTAATAAAATAATTTTTGCTCTTCTTCACTGTTGTTTTCAGCTCCCCCTTCATCTTTTGAAAATGTTTTCCTGCAAACTTGGAAAAATGCAGTTTGCGGGATTTTTGCGGTGCGGAAGGAGCACGTGAGGTAAAAAACTCTCTCACTTTATCAAAGATGATTCCCACATTGGCTCTAGATTGGGGTGAGGTACATTTCTCACTGTGGCAAGAATAATCAGTGTCAGAACACTGGAGATTGTCAAGTATAATATTGACAATGTCATCTACAATTTCTTCTTTTCGGGTCTTAGGTGTAATACTTTCTGCCTGCCTTTCAACTTCTGCACATTCCCCACTTTCTGAACTTTCTCTCTTTTCTAAAAGTTTCTCTATTTTAGCGGGTGGCTCACTTTCCATATCTCTGTCATCATCCGATAATTCATCATCTGTAAAATCAGAATCTTGAATCCATTTGGTCAGAATCTCACTAACCTCCAGGGTGGCCAATTCAGCTGAGATGCCGGACTCAATGCTGTCTTTGCTGGATTCAGATTTACTTGAATCGCTTTCCTTTCCCATGCACGAGCATTTCAGTTTACTTGCGTATCTTTTCAAGCATGAGAGTGCATGAGAAACCATGACACGCAGTTTTCTAATATTCAGAATTGCTCCACTGACGTAAACAGCGGGGTCTGGCGGTAAATTGGAGTTCTCTCTGACCAGGGTGACTATCAATTTGACCTTATTTGAAATCTCCTCCTCAACCATCTTTGTCAGCTTCTTAGCACTCTCACATATCTGCTTAGGGATGTTGAGCACGTTCGCAATAGCGGTTGAGATGGAGTCACCAAATGATGGATTTGTTTCTATATCTGCAGATGCATCGCTCTGAATGATGGGAAGAGCACGTCTCAAGATGTTGGCTGAGGTGATCTGTATAATTTCAGCAATCATATCAGCCAAAACTGCTTGAATATCAGAATCCCAAGCTCCATTTTCTATTAAAGTCCACTGTACATCAGAGAGCTTGTTGAAGGCGTTCTTAATAATCGGTAACAGCTCATCTGTTGATACGACCAGTGGGGTTTGAGTATTATAATCCTGTGTTGCACACATTGTTATTTCACACGGATTCTCTCTGTTAAAATCTTCCTGAAATGCTAACTTTCTGAATTGAAAGAGCGTGGTAAGTTTGACATGTAACTACTGTCAAGGGGTCTCTGGTAGTGATAACCTTTTGACTTAGCTTGGCTCCTATTTAAGGACTTTCCCGGATCAAAGGAAGACCACATTAAAGGACTTCTTTGACATAACACATCAAAGACGTCTATGAGGTAAGCCGTTCGAATCCACGGAATTCGCGCATGCGCAAACGCCCGTGATAAGCTCGTAACTCGGTGCGCATGGCAGAAGATCGCGCACGAAATCCATTTTCTGTCAATGGCTGTGTCCCAATTCAGGGTCTGCACGCTTGAATACGCACACTATGCGTACTACGTGCGGTGCGTACTACAAGGCACGGGAAGTGCGGAAGTGAGAGGCTTGTGAAATGGGACGGTCTAGCCTTCATCGCGCTGTTCAGGTTGCCTAGCAACCATGATACTAACCGCGAAACGTTTCATACAGCATTGTTTGACAGAAATGAAGGAGAAAAAATGTTTTGTTGGTCATTCATTTTTGTCATGACATCACTTTGATTAGTTGAGACCACAGGACTGTAAAACATGATAGTTGGGCTTCATTCCTGTACTGAACAGTCATTTTAAGATTAGTTAAGTAAATAATAATTAGCTAATGTTGTTCATGAGACTAAAGTCATCTCACTGTGGTAATGTTAATATAATATGGACAATATTATATGTATTGTCAGATATATATATGTGTATATATATATGTACATATCAGCTTGAACTCTGGGTCAAAGATGCAAGTAGCAGTTATTTATATTTCCTATCACCTTAAATCTTCAGTCAAAGACAAGTATCTCTGACAGTGTATATACAGATGTATTATATATAAGAGACAAACATTGTTCTTTTAATATGTTGGCATTACTAAATTTGGCTCAATGCTTACATATATGTGTAAAAAGAAAATGTACGAGCTGTGATAACTGTTTCTGATAGAATGAAGAGTAGACTGATATATTAAATATTCCTTTATTGGGTGAGAAAATCAGACCATGTCATAACTGCTTTAAGTCATACAGAATAGATATCAGAGCCTTAAACAGGCTGACTTCTGCTAAATGGGTCAAACTGGGCAGAAAGTACACAAACACATAACATCCTTATAGAATATGATGTAACACTATAGATCAACTTACCTCAGAAAATATAAAGCATATAAAACCAAGTTACCGCTGAAAGTACAAACATCACTAATGTCACATAACTTTCCCAACATGTGGCCAACAGTAATGTTTTAATGTTCTTAAACATTCGCACATAAATAAGTGACATAATATTCAGTACTTACTTTTGACAGTTCACTCTTGCCGCTCCCTTCTGCCGACAAAAATTATCCACACCCACCGCCGCGCTATGAATTGTGGGATATATGGGACCACGAAGTGTCCACTGGACCACGCTTGATATTTGGGGGAATTGACGGCTATGGGCTCAAAATGTATGGGCTCAAAACGTGGTCATAAATATTCTGTACTTGTAAATCAGTTTTGTACTTGTAAATCAGGATTTGTATGTGTAAAAAGAATTTGTGTGTGCGTAAAAAAGATTTGTATGTGTAAAAAGAATTTGTGCGTGCGTAAAAAAGATTTGTATGTGTAAAAAAGATTTGTGTGTGGACTTAGCCAAAAAAAACCCTGCAAGTTACAAGTACGAATTTTGACCCTATTTTTTTCCTGTCATCTGATTGGTCAATGTCATGTCAATCACAAATGTAACAATCCAATCAGAGAACAGATGGGTTTGGCTGTCGGAGGGCACTTTTTGAACTGCAGGTCCTTGAAGGAATAAATGCCCTTTACATGCCAACCCAGCGTTTTCCTTCATCACCACGAAGGAAAACAGTCTGTGGTCGTCCGAGTTTGGTGATTTTTGTGTCACAGGCCCACGTGCTTTATACAGGGACTTCCACAGCCTTTTCAACAGCGCTGCGGACAGCTGGGGGCAGTGTTTTGGAAATGACAGTCTTCATTACAAAGCTTTCTTCATTATGAATTAGCATACATGTTTTTATTGAACATTTGAAGAACTAGCAAAAAAACCCAGAAACTGTTGTAGAGGACATAAAGTCAGAGATAGAAACGACAAGGAGCAGGTGCATCTAGTACAGGTAGAGCTGCTGCAAAAACCCACAGAGCTCAGCAGCCAGCGCAACAAATTCTGGATCCTTTGCTTTTAGTTAGCAGTTAGCATTAGCAGCACATCCTGCGTCTGATGTGAAAGGACTTTTATGCTGCGCACTGTGACTCACAGCAATGGTCCCGGGTCAGCCCTGACTTTGTGTTAAACTAATCCTAAAGTAATAATGGTATTTCTAACCACTGACATACCACAACTTTATCCTTTCAACAGCCGCTGAAAGTAAGGGGACCTAGCTGCTATCGGATATTTATATAGAGATCCTCCAGCTTCAAACTGTATTACCCTTCAAGGACCTGCAGTTCAAAAAGTGCCCTCCGACAGCCAAACCCATCTGTTCTCTGATTGGATTGTTACATTTGTGATTGACATGACATTGACCAATCAGATGACAGGAAGAAAAATAGGGTCAAAATTCGTACTTGTAACTTGCAGGGGGGTTTTTGGCTATGTCCACACACAAATCTTTTTTACACACACAAATCTTTTTTACGCACGCACAAATTCTTTTTACACATACAAATCCTGTTTTACAAGTACAAAATATTTATGACCATATTTTGAGCCCATAGGGACAGCGCATTTGGAGTATGCATTTGAAGTGCACTTTGAATTGGGACAGGCGTCGTCGCGTGGCGGTGACGTAATCGCACTTGAAATGCGTACTTCAAGCGTGCAGACGCGGTCGTGTCGGCCGCACTTTGAATTTCGTTGCTCTTTATCTCTCCATAATACGTTTACTTGGAAACATAGTAGAGGTCGTCTTTTTTTTTTTATCCTGCAAGTTTGTCCCCATTTACTCCGCAGTCCAGTAGATGTTTGCGACCCCATCATAAAACCCCCCACAATGTGCTGCAAACTCTGGCTGTTTATCAATGCCCAAGTACGCCGGTGTACGTACTCGCGTTCTCGGTGAGTACGTACTCGCCGAGAACGCACGGGAGTACGTACCCGCCGAGAACGCGCGAGCACGGACTCGTGGGCGTTCTCAATTCTCGAAAATGCACGCGAGCACGGACTCGTGATTTGTACAGTCGAACACCAGCGCACGTGATGATGTCACAGGTCCGGAGTTTTTACCGCCGTCCCTCCTAATTTAACTGTGAGTAACATGTTATGAAGCTTAACTTTAATCACAGCCAAACCGGTTTACTCAGGAACAAATAAAACACTGAAATAAACCAAACATTAACATTTAGAAGTGATCTAAGTGACTTATATATCATTTTTAACCTCAGTAGTGAAACCTCTATTAATAAAAATAGTGTACATGTACATACGTGTACATACCTTAATAAAAACAAGCAGGTGAGATGTTAGAACGCTTTTATTTCTATTGTAGTGGACACTCAATACTATAGACAGCTGCTGGAGTTTCTTTAACCTGAGTAGTGAGAGGACCGCGAGCGGGGGGGGACGATGTGCCGGGAGTCCGCCGTTGAGTTTTGGACGAAATGCATTCTGGGATATATAGCTGTCCCAAGTCTACGGCTGTGTCCCAATTCAGGGTCTGCACGCTTGAAGTACGCATTTCAAGTACGAATACGTCACCGCCACGCGACGACGGCTGTCCCAATTCAAAGTGTACTTCAAATGCATACTCCAAATGCGCCGTCGATTTCCCCAAATATCAAGCGTGGTCCGATGCACGCTTCGTGGTCTCATATATCCCACAATTCGTAGCGCGACGGTGGGTGTGGATAATTTTGCCGCAAAATACGGCAGAAGGGAGCGGCCGAAGAGTGAACTGTCAGAAGTGAGTACTGAATATTATGTCACTTATTTATGTGCGAATGTTTAATAATGAAGAACATTAAAACATTACTGTTGGCCACATGTCGGCAAAGTTATGTGACATTAGTGATGTTTGTACTTTCAGCGGTAACTTGGTTTTAAAGCCTTTAAAATATAATACATTAGCTGACCTTAATCCTACAGAGAATGTGATGATTTCATGGATAATTAAAGTCAGTCATATATCCACAAACACAACAAGCTGAAAGTCAGTGATGCTGCTCGGTTTGCAGTCCTGAATATGACGGCACAAGCAGGATTCACTGCACTGTTAATGTTAGCTATGTTATATTGCTGCCTCTGTTCGGTGGTGTCGAGCCAAACGGACTTTAACGTGTGTTTGAACGAGCTGACGGTTCACTCGTTAAGCTGAAAGAAAGATGCTTTAATCACAGGAGTCACACATGTGTCCACTGGACCATCTGGGAACTCTTCTTGTTTAGCACTCGTAATAACACAAACACTAAATCCTCCTTCTCTTGTGCTGTTTTGTAGCAGTGTATACACCTGAGACTGTCACCTGTCTGTCTGTCCTGCACTCTCTCTCTGTTTCTTTCTCTCTGATTGTGGAATAAAAGTATGAACATGTATTTATAAGTTACACTTGTGTTTGAATGTCGCAGCTTATCACACATTTGATTTCCATGTGTGACGACTGCAAGTGTCCAGAGTGAGGACAGACTGAGGGACCCACTGCTGCACATCATCTGTGAGGCTTTGCACCCCTGATGATCCACCAGGACAAACTCAGCAGTGTGTGAGGAAGAGGAGGAAGAGCCAGCAGCACCTGACAGATGGAGAGAATAGACAGACTGTTCCCTGTTTGTGAAGGACTGCTAGGAAAGTTTAACATAACTAATTGTCTGTCCTGAATCAGTCTTATTAGGTAATGTTCAAATAATGTGATCATCCCAGTGTTTTCAGTGTGGGAGAAAGTACTCAGGGCCTTCAAGTTAAACACTATGAAAGGCAGCAACAAGTTTAATATTCAGAAACCAAAAGTATGTATCAGCAGCAGAATGGAGCTAAAAATAAATGTTTGTTTCAGTTCTATGAAGCTTTGAGTATTTTGGATCAGTAGTACTGCTGTGTTTGTTGCATCATATTGCTGTAATTGTTTATATGTTTTATATATTCTGAGGTAAGTTGATCTATAGTGTTACATCATATTCTATAAGGATGTTATGTGTTTGTGTACTTTCTGCCCAGTTTGACCCATTTAGCAGAAGTCAGCCTGTTTAAGGCTCTGATATCTATTCTGTATGACTTAAAGCAGTTATGACATGGTCTGATTTTCTCACCCAATAAAGGAATATTTCATATATCAGTCTACTCTTCATTCTATCAGAAACAGTTATCACAGCTCGTACATTTCTTTTTACACATATATGTAAGCATTGAAACAAATTTAGTAATGCCAACATATTAAAAGAACAATATTTGTCTCTTATGTATAATACATCTACATATACGCTGTCAGAGATACTTGTCTTTGAGTGAAGATTTAAGGTGATAGGAAATATAAATAACTGCAACTTTAATCTTTGACCCAGAGTTCAAGCTCACTGCTGTAATATATCCTGTAATATATATATATATATATATATATGTATATTTATGTGTGTGTGTGTGTGTGTGTGTGTATACCATAACAATCTGACAATACATGTAATATTGGCCATGTTATATTAACATTACCACAGTGAGATGATTTTAGTCTCATGAACAACATTAGCTGATTATTATTTACTAACTAATCTTAAAATGACTGTTCAGTACAGAAATGAAGCCCAACAATCATGTTTTACAGTCCCGTGGTCTCAGCCTCAGATACTCAACTAATCAAAGTGATGTCATGACAAAAATGAAGGACCAACAGAACATTTTTTTCTCCTTCATTTCTGTCACACACTGCTGTATGACACGTTTCTCGCAGTTAGTATCATGGTTGCTAGGCAACCTGAACAGCGCGACAAGGGCTAGACCGTCCCATTTCACAACCCTCTCACTTCCGCACTTCCCGTACTTATAGTACGCACCGTCCGTAGTACGCGTAGTGTGCGTACTTCAAGCGTGCATACCCTGAATTGGGACACAGCCTACACCGATGCATGCATGGGCGGATCGAGAACACATCCGGGACTTTTTCGCGTTCTCGGCGTGATGCGTACTTCGAATTGGAACAGTACTTGGTCTCCGACTGATGACGTATCACGAGTACACGAGAACGCAAGTACGCACAAGTACGCATATTGATAAACGCCCTCTGTGTCTGTGTCTATGTGCACGAGCACGTGAGTGCCTGTGTGTGCGCATACCCGTATGTCTATGTGAGTGCACGTGAATGACTGTGTACGCGTACCTGTGTATATGTCTGTGCACGTGAGTGAATGTGCATGTCAGTGTGAGTGAATGTGCATGTAGGTGTGGCTGCGTCATAACAGTCAAAGCACTGTTTGTGTGTGTCTCTGTATACGTGACTTCCTGGGGGTCATAAAAGTAATCTCCTCACCCAGGTTAAACCAAATTCCTCTACACAACATAGAAAACAGAGTTAACATATTACAAACACTGAGACCCCCACTCTGCATCCACTGGGCCATTGCCCTCTTGTTGTCTTACATTTACAGATAAGGTGGAGAGTCTCCTGCAAGCCTACTTCTAAGTTATGGCAATTATGAGTTTTTATTAAAGGTACAAGCATCAGCATCAGCAACCCCCAACTGTAGCTTCCTGTCTCCTTTTATGACAGCAGACCCTCAGTGTCAATAAATTCCTTTCCCTCTAAACAATTACACACACTCTCAAGCCTACAGCTAAGCCAAACTAAAACACAGACCAATCCTTCCTTATTACTGTGATCTAAACAAATTTAACACATTACATTCTAATAATTATTTTCTTGTACTCACATCAGGTACCGCACATTCTTTTAATTTAACATTTTCATTTTAATTTGTCCGCTGACAAGAAAAGAAATTAGTAAAATGCCAATCCAACAAATTTAAATTTGGCCTTTTCTTTTTTTACAGTTAAACTTCTTGCCATATTTCTCAAAAGTAGCCTTTTTTCTGGCTGCTATAGTCTAAATATTGTGTTACTGGACATGTTTAAATAAATCATGAAAATTAATTTTTGTTTTAGTTTCTAGGACATTTGAATCTGTGACAAGTAAAATTCAGAAATGTAAGTATGCAGGTTTTCTGTATGATGTTGTTATTGATTAGTTTTCTATTTTTTCCATCTCATTCAATGTTTCATTTATTTATTTAAAATTATATATTGTTCTATAAATTGACATGATTCAAGGCTAGTAAAGGGCTAGTAATCCAACACTCATTTTTTAGATTTTGTAATTAATTATGATTTAATAAATAAACAAATAGCATTGGTAATTACAGCACTGGAAAGAATCACAAAATCAGATAACATTTGAAAACTGTTACTCTTACACAGTAAATGATTCACAGATGCATTACTTTATTGTTAAATCCATTTGAGATCCACTCTGGAAGCCTCATTAAACTGACTGTTTTTGTGATCAGACACTTGCAGAACGTTTGGAAGTGGTGTTGTCCAGCCATTTAAAGATTCAGCTTTTTATGTGCGGTCCAATTGCCCGTTTACTCTCACCCACTTCACCCACAACCGAGTTGAATGTGACATCACAACACGTCGAGGGAACAGCGGGCTGCTGGTCCAAGTGGAGATCATCATCAACAAAGTCAGGACTGTTCTGCAGAATGGAAGTATACTGGTGGAGGACAAAAGGTTTGGTCCAACTCCACTCAGATAGTTCATCATTAATACAAAAACAGCTGTACAGAAATCCAAATTCTGTTTTACATAAATATCTTATCTGTAATAAGTCTGTGTATTTAATTTTTCTCCCCAATATTTGCCACATGGCATAGTGTGCAGTGTTACAGCAACAAACTGGTATTTCATGCCTGGACCAATGTAGCATACAGAAATCTCATGAGTGATTCATGCACGGTATTTTGCTAACAGCAGGTCAAAAGCTCAATGCAACTATGTTCTGTAATTTTAAGGTACACTGTTTATTATGTTTGTATTTTTATTTATTTTTTTAAAAAAATGTAATAATAGGGCAGAAAAAAAGAGCGAAAGTGATGTTTAACAGAAAATATCCAATCTCTTTGTCCAAATCCAAACAGTGTGAGGTAATGTGAAACCACATTTTATTAGCCAAAAGTGATGGCAATCAAGGTTATAAAACGATGGTGGCATTCCTACAAAACTGATCTCTATTTTTTAATGTCTCAGATGATAATTACAGAATCATAAATAACAAACAGAAAGTATTTGAATTTTATGTAGACGTATGTAGGTGGTGAAGTCAGAAAAAACTCTACCACCAGGTTAGATTAGTTTGGTCTAAGTTGGGTAAAGTCAAATTAAGTCAGTTGAGATTGTTAAACATCAATCAGAGAAAAGAAAGAATTTTTAAATGAACGAATAATAAACAAAAAAGAGAAAATATTAGATGCAGTTAGTCATGCAAATTATTGATATTAAAAAATGTTCAGGCAACTAGTTTTGCCATGGTTCGCTGTGTGGCAGGCAGGATAAAGGACTTAATTTCAGGACTCACAGGACACAGAATGAAAACTTAAAGAGGCAGCTTTATTGTGCTGTAGCAAAAAACTACTAGAAACAAAAATCTTAAGGACGGAAGGAACTAAGACACTGGGAAGCTAGAAAACTAAACTGGGAAACTGAGCTAGAAAACTATAAGGCGCAAGGAGGAAAAAAGACACAGCACATACAGTGAGGGTATGACACAACACTGACAGAAAGAAACACAGGACTTAAATACACAGGCAGGACAATGAAAGGATGGGGAACAGGTGGTAACAAAGCTGGGCCAAATCACACCTAACGAGACAAGGGGAAGCAAAATCAGACACACTGGACACAGGGCATGGACTATCAGAATAAAACAGGAAACACACAACAGGCACATACTTATACACATACATACAAGGAACACAGGGACAGGAAGGACAAGAGACACAACTGACTGGGGGGAACAAGATAATAAACATGGAGACTGAACTAAAACTTGACTAAACACGAGGGCACAAGAACAAAACCTAAGAACTAGAATTCACAAACCACGAAGAACTGGAGGGCTAGAATACAAAACAGAAACCAAAACATTAGTAGACATAACCCATGATGAAATCAAAAATCAATAATAATGGTACAAAAATCAAAACACTGGGCCACCACCGAGTCAATTGACTTTTTTCACTTGTAAAAGCTGTATTTCACCCTGGATAGCTGTATTACAACTTAATCAGTAATGGTAGTTTACTAAGTTACACATAAGTTACATATTGGGAAAGATAATATCTGTGATAGTCCAGTGCAGTCATTAATAATTTGCATTAAGGCAACCTCACATGTTTCTCTGTATTAATCTATTTACAGTGTTTCCTTTCCATATGATCCCACCTACCAGCATATTTTTCAGTACAGCATCTACACTAAACTGAGGAGCACGTTGCTGCCTCTCTCAGTCACTTGGCACAGTGTAGCTGGAGGAATAGACACTCAAAGTGAGGGAAAACTTAACCACAGTCACACACGTACATGGATTTTAAATTAATAAGTACAACTCCTAAAGTTACTATTTGATCTGCTGTAAAGGTTGAGCTGGAGCAGGAGCTGAGCACTGACATGACTGGACTGTGTGGAAAATACAACGTAACAGGTGTGACACCTAAATGATAACCAGAAACTTTATAGGAATATTTTAGGTTTTCTTTGCAAATGATAACAGTTGTTTACAGACACTTTGCTCAAAGAATGCACCTTTTCATGAATCTAGGCAATGAGCAGCAGCTGATCAGATGACACGTGCCAAACAAGGGATCCTGTCTCTGTCCCTAATCCAGTAAGTTCAAGTGGTTTACATTAACTTGTTTTTTTTTGTTTGTAATTTTGTTTCTGAATACTCCAAATTTGAAAAATAAACAGGTGATTCACTAACACATTATAACGGGTCAGTTATGCAGTCTTTATGAATCTGAATTTCAGAGACAAATGTATTTACAGTTTTCAAATAAAATGTAAGTAAATGTTTTTTAAACTACCAGGTATGTGAGCAATTCTTCTCCTACACTTTGGGCTGTCTGCAATCTAGTTGGTTTCATTACTTCCACCTGTGTCACAAGAACATTTACGGATATGAAAACAGCAAACACATCGGCTGTGCTTTCTTTAAAGAGATTGCTCTGCACTGTGGAAAAAGCAGTAATGTGTGGGAAAAATGGAGATCTGTGACCCAGTGTGGTAACTAATTGTTTAATATACTAATACTAATAACAATAAGTGGCATATCCTGTACTCACCATCATTTGATATAGCTGTCCCTTTTTTGGTGGATGAATGTAGCTCAACCAACTTGTCCAGGAGCTCTGCTTTATGAAGAAGAGGGTGCTGCATTTGTTCCTACCTGCTCCAACCCAAACCCCCATTTTTCCAGCCAGGATATCACCAGTTCCTGCGTCTGCCCAGAGGGTGAGCACTGCCAGATTTTCCCCAGGGTATAAATCATTGATGTGTTTTGTTCTTGTTGTTGTTTGTTTGTTTGCCACATTTTAAGGCTGTACTGAACATGTGCATAGGCAAAGTGCTTAATGATCACTTGGATGGCTTCCACTGTGTGAATGTGTCGAACTGCACCTGTGTGTTCGCTGGCAGGACCTATTTACCTGGACAGAAACGTAGCACCAAGTGTCAGTCATGGTAAGGACCCAGATAAAGGGATTTATATTTATGATTATTTTTTGGGGAATAATGAATTGAAACTATTTAAACCTCTTCCTCAACCCTGTCTCCAGTTTGTGTGAAGGTGGGAAGTGGCGTTGCTCTGAAAACTGCCCAATTAAATGTCAGATTGAAGGTCAGTTTGTGTCAACATTTGATGGCAAATAAATTCAAACACTGCAGTGCACAACTGGAATTATAGTGAAATTCACCATGATATCTGGCTTGATGACAAAATTGACATTATGGTTTTCATATCAATGATTATTGTAGTGTGAATTACAAGGCAGCAGATTTTTTTGGGTGGTTTGCATGCTTGCCTGTGATACAGTAAAAAAAAAATCCCTACAAGATATGTTCACAAACTAAAATTTCATTTTCTAGAAATATTTGCTGATGAAAAGTGCTCTGTGCTGGTCAGCTTGACTGCCATATTTGCTAAGTGCCATGGCCATTTGCCACCGGATCAACACTACACAGTAAGCACACATTATGAGCAATCAGCAACTTTGTATAAGTTAATTTGACTTATCAATATTAAGGTGAAAATTGTATTTGCTGGCAGGCCTGTATTCAAAGAACCTGTAATTGTGGCAGCAATGTGCAGAGGTGCTTGTGCATTGCATTAGCCAGCTACGCCAAAGCTTGTGCAAGTCTCGGGATTTTAATCGGTGACTGGAGGAAAGCTGCCAACTGCAGTAAGTAAGCTTTAGTTCACATACCAAAGGGTTACATAATATATTGAATATATTAATAATGTTAATACCAGACAGATTAGGTTTAGACTTTTTGGAGAAGAGCCAGTACTGAGTTTTTTTTAATTTAAAATAACTAGTCAGAAAAGATGAAATCAATGTTTTTCATGTTTTTAAGAACTTGTGTACACTACAAATGTAAAAGTCTGTCTGAAGTGTTTGGATATTTGAAGGGAGCAAATATTGTGGAACTTTGCACAGCAGAAAAAGTGACAAATTACTTTTAAAAAAGTGCCATTCATGCTCATCACATTGTTGTCTCACAGCTCCGACATGTCCAAAGAACCAAGAGTTCTTCTACAACATCCGAGCTTGTAACACTACATGCCGCTCCATTACTGAGTCTGACCCTCGATGTGGAGTGGATGATGCTTCTGTGGAGGGCTGTAGCTGCCCAGAAGGAACATACCTGAACCAAGGAAACACCTGCACTCCAAAGGCAGACTGTGAATGCCACCATCTTGGTGGTGTAAGTCCACCAGGGCCGGTTGTTATCGATGGACATCATTGGTGGGATGACCCTCTAATTACACAGTATTTACAGCTATATAAAATGATACAGTATAATTTATCAACATTTTACTTGTCAAATTGCAGCCTGTGTGAAAATGGAGAACTGACATGTTCCACGGATTGTGGTAAATCTATTTTGGTCCAACCAAAAATAAAAAATAAGTACGAATTGATGTGAATACAGTAAAGGTTTCAAAACTGTTTTGATTTTAACATTTTCTGGACTGTACACTTGCCCAATGAACTGGCAAATGAGCGTATAATTTGCAGATTATTTTTTGTCTTAAATGATTTCATTAGGATGCAGGAATGGGAAGGTTTGCGTGCACTGCTCAGAGCACCTGATTCAGACAGCTCAGAAAACATGTGCGAGTCTCAGCAAACCACTGGTAAGTCTGAGGGTGATGATTTTATGAATAGCTACCTGTGTTATTCATTTACCATCAAAAAAGATTCATATTCTTTTATAGTGTGACACATATTTTTTGGTGACAGACTCCAGAGCAGTTACAACTGCTACTTATTTTAACTTCTGTGTAGTTATTCTGTGGCTAAATTGGAGCTCTAACACAACCAAAACTGGTTTCATTGGTTGTGAATTGTTAATTAGTCATTTTCTGCTTTCATGTCCAGTTTGCCATCATGACTTGTGAGAGTGGCTGTTATTGCCCACATGATCAATATGAAGATCACCATGGAAACTGTGTATCAAGGGACAACTGAACCTGTGTGTACAGTGGCAAAGTCTTCAGGGCAGGAGAGACTGTTAAAACCAACTGTAAAAACTGGTAACACACTCATAAGTGGCACTGCAGGGGTGGCTGTAGCTCAGGTGACAGAGCAGGTCAGCCACTAATCAGAAGCTCGGTGGTTTGATCCCAGGCTGCCTCCTGGCTGCATGCCAAATATCCTTGGGCCAGATACTAACCATGTTTGCCTACTGGTGGTGGTCAGAGGGCCCGGTGGCGCCAGTGTCCGACAGCCTCGCCCCTCGCGAGGCTGTCATTGCGCCCCAGGGCAGCTGTGGCTACAATGTAGCTTGCCATTGCCTGTGTGTGAATGGGTGAATGATTGAATGTAGTGTAAAGCGCTTTGGGGTCCTTAGGGACTGAATAAAGCGCTATACAAATGCAGACCATTTACTTTACTAGTTCACTGACAATATTTGGTTCATCCTCAAACTATCAGGGTTACCTGTCTCTGTCTTACAGTGTCTGTGGTCAGGGTCAGTGGGACTGCACAGATGAACCGTGTCCTGGGACATGTCAAGTCTATGGAAATGGACATTATCAGACCTTTGACTCTAAATGGTATCGATTTAGTGGACACTGCCAGTATACACTTGTAGAGGTGAGACCCTCCCCACCAAAAAAGTGACATAAAAATATAATAGAATATAATAGAAAGTATGACAGAGTGCAGAAAGCATGAATGTAATATGGATCTCTTTATCGCAGTGCTATTTACTGTAATTTGGCTCTTATGTCAGGATTACTGTGGAAATACAAAGGGCACATTTTCTGTCAGAGTGGAGAGCGTACCCTGCTGTGAAAAGGTGCTCCCCTGCTCTCGCTCCATTGTCCTGGTGCTGCAGGTGAATGAATTATTATCTAACCATGTTATAATGTCAGTTTATTTATTTGCCTCCTTTTATTTTACTAATTTGATCAAATCCATCTCCTATTAACTGTAATGACGACCTTCAGTAGAGGCAGTAATAGTGATAATGTTATACAGTCAAATAATAGTGATTGTAATTTGTCGGCTTTGACCCAATAAGGGCAAGGTCACCGTGACTCTGAGTGACATGAAGGTGACCAAAAACCTACAACAAGACTCTACAATTGCGGAAAACTCACTTTATAGTATCGACACTGTGGGACTCTATATCATAGTGTCAGTGCCGAGCAGCGGGATCACTCTCATCTGGGACAAACACACACGGCTCACCATAAAGCTGCATGAAAACTGGAGGGTGAGGAATTATAATAAGATTTATATTAGTACAATGGAAAAACACTGGAAAGTGTTTTTGGAGATGTAGAACTTGAATTTTTAAAAGCAGATTTTATACAATTTCAAATTCTATTATCATAAAACCCATACTTATAATTAAAACTGAAGAAAAAAAAATCTCACCTGCAGAGCAAAGTTTGCGGCCTGTGTGGGAATTTTGACTCCAATGAGATGAACGACCTGCAGATAAGTGGCTCAGCAGGTGAATCGGTTTTCTCTCTGTTTTTATCATAAATAAAATAAAATTAAAATAAATACATTTTTTAAAAATCTGTTTTCAGTGGCGTCCAGTCCGATGGCCTTTGGCAACAGCTGGAAGGCAACCACTCCTTCCTGTTCTGATGTAACTGCTGATATATAAAGATTTTTTCTTTTGTTTTTTTTTCTTTTTAAAATTTTCATCCAACTTTATTACAATATCATACTATACATAAAACATGTTAATAATTAATAAAACTTATTTCACGTACAGCACTTTGGTCCTGTGCTGGGTATTTTAAAGTGCTTTATAAATAAAGCACTTTATTTATAAAGCGGTCTGTGTTTTCTTGTCCCAGTGTCATTCCCTGTTTCTTGTTCGAGTCTGTCATGTTGTCCGTGTCGTGTCGTTGTGTCTCGTCTCTCTTTCCTGTTTACATGTTCCCCTCCTTGTGTTTCCCCTGCATGTGTTGTGCTTTCATGTGTGTCCTCCCCAGCCTGTCATGTCTCTTTCCCTCTCCCTTAATGTCCCCCTCTCGCTTTCTCTCTGTGTATCGTCTTCCTTAACTGTTTCCGCGTTCTCCTCTGTCTACTCCTGTTGTCTCCCAAGTCTGGCTCCCATGTCAAGTTGTGTGAATTAGTCCGTGTTTCAGTGTTTCCTGTTTTACTTTGACAGTATTGTGTCCTGTGTGCAGCATGTTTAGTTTTGCTTCCTCAGTGTCATTAGGTCTATTTGTTTCAGCCGTGTTCCCATGTGTTTCCACTCTCCCTAATTGCTCTTGTGTGCATTGTGTCATTGTCCATTGTCAGGTCGTCTGCTCGTCTCCCTGTGTTCCTGCTCTGAGGTTTTTCCCACATTCATTGTGCTTTGGTCTTAGTTGAGGTTTTTCCTGTCTTGGTTTTAGTTAGTTTAGTTCTTGGTCTTTTGCCCTTTGTTTTACATGTTTTGTGTTAAACCCATTACCTCCCTTAAGCATCTGCGTTTGGGTGTGCTTCATAAACACGAGGTCTGCTGCCGCAGCGCTTTGACACATATGTGACTGTCACGACAAGAAATATTGTTTTTGCACTCTTATAAAGAGATAATACAATAACTACAAACTCTACAAAAGCTTGAATTCTCATCTAAGTAATGCCATAAAAGTCAGATTTGACATCCTCAGTATGATGTCAAATTCAAAATTTTGGTGTTAGGGAATCTGGACCACTTATGCTGACAATCCAGCCATGGGTGCTGTGCTGGGCAGTAAGAACTTCTACTTTGTGCTCGTGTGGGTTCTTACATTTGGTTATGTAGGCTACTTAGGGTATCACAGTACTTTTAGTAACTGGGATTTAGTATTTGGGGCAGTCCATTTATGTATGGATCACTTTCTGTGGGTAACTTAACCCTGGCAGCTGATAGAATAGCCTCTCAAAACCTTTGAACAACTGGAAACTTACTTTTATGTTTAGTCATTGTCACTGTTTTCAGTCCTTGTTTTTTTGTGTTAGGTTTTAATAACATGAGGGGAGTACTTCCCAGTTCTTCTGTTAGTAAGGCTTGGGCTTTCCATTGACCTATTTACAGTTCCACATATTTATATTGGAGGAGAGTTGTGGACATTCTTTATTAGCTAACTTGAGGTTTGCCTGCTGTGATAGAAAAACTAGAATATAATGGCAATAAGCCAAAGGCTGTTTTCTTGTATTTTTGTCAGTGTTGATGGTATACTTGCACATAAACCACTACATTGGACAATGATCTGTCACTCCATACCATCAGTTGTCTACCTAAGTGGTTGTCTACCTAGGTGGACATGTAAAAGAAAAAAAGTTCAAAAATCTTTTTTTCATGCCTAAAGATGAATAAAAATACGTAAGAAAAAAAATCCCGATTGAGGTTGTCATAGTTCATGCATGCAAGGGTTAAATAAAGTTTAAATAAAAATATATAAATAAATATAAAAACATGTCTTTTAAATTACATTAGATATTTGCTTAAAGGTTGTTCATACAAACCATAAAATGTACATAGAAAGTGTAAGTACAAATGACTGAAGTAGAAAATGTAATTAACTCATGGCAACACTTGGCAGACCTGCCAGACTATTCAGTTTCATCAGTTAATGCAGGAACAGAGAGCATGGGAATGAATTGCTAATACCTGTAGCCTGCAAACAGATATGTATTTAGATTGCAATTTAATGATGTAAGCTTAATAAATTAATGATAAATGGCCTCCTCTACATTCATTAAAGATTGATGTTGAATTGCTCAAAAACATATATAGCTGTGCCCATCATTGCAGTTTTGATTATTTAAATAATCGTAGTAGTCCATGCTGTTTAGGAAAACAACAGGTGAAAAAACTGGAAAACAAAAGAAAAAGTTGGTTTTAATAAATTTAATAATGATCTAGTCTACATTTTACATGTGACCACGTAATCGAGCAAAAATGCTCTTCCTTTCTAAATGGGTTCCTATATTATTATAAAAGTCATTTATCATTATCATTATTATTGTTATTATTACCCTTCAGCTACGCTAAAATTTTCCAGTGATCTTCATCTAGTTGCCAATTGTTCTTTAATGCTCTATACTGTCAAGCCCTGTAAAGGGATTTTCCTATTTTAGAGGAGGTTTTGGATTGGATTGGATTGGAAAGTGAGATTTTTGAACAACAGATGTGGCTTTTTACTGCACAAATGAGGAACCTAAATATTTTTCTGATAATGAAATACGATTGATTTTTACTTTTATCTCTGGCAGCTGTTTCAGCGACTGTAATATACAACCTCTAAACAGATGCCTCTGTATGTCTGTTTGTTGACAATGTTTCACTTCCATACAACCACACCTATCAGCATATTTTCCAGTATGGCATCTACACTCAACTAAGGAGCTCCTTGCTCCCTCTGTCTATAACCTGGCACAGTGTACCTGGAGGAATAGACACACTTTGGGTGAAAGCTCTTATATACTGCGCATTCTTACATTTTCATAAAACAGTCAAGGAAAATTCCTGAAGCTTCTGCATGATTTGGTGTTAAGGTGGAGCTAGAGCAGGAGCTGAGCACGGACATGACTGGACTGTGTGGAAAATACAATGTAACGGGTACGACAGCTACCTCATAGTTCACATAGTACAGTTGAATAATTATTACTAGTAAAAGTCTTGATGGTTACAAACTATGCATAAATAGCTCGTATTACTGACGATGATTATATAACGTGTTTGACTGGTAAATGTTTCTTTATGTCAAGTTTTTTTTGTGGCGGGGGTTGTTGTTTGTGGGTTTTTTTTAATTAGGTAATGAGCAGCAGCTGATTACAGAGAGCTGATAGCTGACAGTACATGTCAAACTCAAGATCCTGCCTTTGTTCCTAATCCAGTAGGTTCTGGTGGTTTACATTTTTTTGTTTTCTCACTGTTTAGTTATAAAGTAGTGACTGAATAGTGATAAAGTGAAATTATTTAGTTACAAATGTGTTTTTCATTTTTGGAAGTTAATACATTCTTCTATATTATGTTTCTGTATTATTAATTTTAATATTGTAGATGCCATACCCAGTTTGAATCTGTCATCTAGTTTGAAAAGCTCAGCTGGTTCCTCTGATGATATTTTGGAATTTAACAAGGTTCCAAGTAGAGCTTCAACATGCAATAAGAAGAAACGTGAGTGTGACAAAACATTTTTTGAGCATGCAATTTGTTTAAAACAATGCATAAACTCAAACAGGCTGAAGTAAGACATTGAAACATTTCTAGTAATGAGGTTAGTTTATGTACGAATTTCTTTATAGATTTATGTACTACCAGTATCTACTGCAGTTACCTTTTCATGTGCCATTCCCAGGTCAATGTGACTTGTACGGACAGAGCCAATATATTTCTTTCCAAGGAGTCACTTTTAATTTCCTGAATCAATGCACCTACATCTTGGTGGAGGAACGCTCACCACGTCATAATCTGACCATTGCAGTAGACAACTTTAATTGTGTACCTGGCCTCCAAGAGTCTTGTGCTAAAGACATCATCCTGAGATATCAGAGCAATGTAGCTAAACTCAGTATTGTCCCGCATTTTTCTGAAGGACAGGTAGGTAATAATACAAATAGTACAGATCTTAGTTATTTACACAAGGTACCACAATGAATTCTTGTATATTAAAGATAATAATCTGTGATATAGAATAACTTTATTTCAAGTCTGTATTTATTTAGGCCAACATTGGCCAATAGTAAGAATAAGACACTGGTTTGACACTGATCTAATCGACCTTAGGCCACTCTGAACAATGTGATCATACAACCACCATATGAAGAGCATGGAGTGAGATTTCAGAGTCTCAAACACAAAGTTATCATCCAGCTCTCGGATATCCGCTCTTATGTTTCCCTCACCCCATATTACAACCTACTGATCAGTCTGGCTATGGAAAATTTCTACAACAACACTGAGGGACAGTGTGGTGGGTATTGGAGGGAAAAGTGCTAGAACACATCTGTGATTGAGTACTGTTCCAAATAACTTGGGGCACTGTGTAAAATGTAAATAATAACAGAATGCAATTATTAGCAAGCCTCATAGACCCACAATTCAGCTTTTATTCACAATAGAACATAAATAAAAACGTGTCAAATTTATGAACTGAGACATTTCACTATATCATGAACTTTAAAATTAATGGCCAAAACACATCTTAAAAAACTGAGGTGAGGGGAAAATAGTATTGAAAAAGTAAGTGGTGCAAAGAAACAGCTGATGGAATATTTTGCAGCTAGGTTAACTGGCAACAGATAGGAAGGATAATTGAGTGTATACAAGATTCTCAGAAGAAAAAATGGTCAGAGTTTTTTTTTTTCCTCATTAAAAATTGCAAATAATTTAAGTTTCTCATCAATGCATAAAGTGATACTGAGAATTTGGAGAAATCTCTGTCCGATGCCAGTGATCTTCAAGTGGCACTACATCAGGTATTATTCTGTCATGGAAATCACTGCATGGACTTAGGAATGCTTTCAGAAATAAATATCTGTGAACATAATTCACTGAGCCATTCACAAATGCAGGTTACAGCTCAAAAGGGGAAACAAAGCCATATGTGAATTAAATGAAATTTGTTTTGGACAAAATGGATGCCATATCCTCTAAATTAAAGAGGAGAGAGACCATCTGGTTTGTTATCAGCACTCTGTTTAAAACTCTGGTTTGTGCCATATTTACCACGGCTGAACAAAGTGGTAAACATTCCCCTGCAACAACTTTTCTAAGACATGCTCCTCGTAACAAATTCAAAATAACCTTATTTTTGTCTTACAGTGGTAGATTCTCTCATTTTAAACATTGGATACATTTTCTATGTTCTACTGTGTGTAAAATATGCATTAATCTGATTTGTAGATCATTTTACACAGTGTGCCAAGTTTTTTTAAATTTTAATTGGAGTCTTTTCTAGCATAGTGTATACATGTTTATATGTATCTTTAACAGTGTAGATGAAAATTCTATTGAACAGGACCTATCCATCACAATACTGAGCAATGCAGAATATTCTCATTGCACGTCACATAAATCTACATCCATATATACCACTTTTCTCTCCCTTCTCCAGGTGTGTGTGGTGGAGCATTGTGTGTTCGTAAAAGAGGGCAGATTGAGGATGACAGCTGTTGTGATAAGACAGCCTACGACTGGGTGTATCCAGATCCTCAGAAGCCAGCCTGTTTTTCTGCACCAAAGAATGTATCCTGTCATGCTGAGCAAGCTTCACTACTCACTAAAATAATCGCTACCTGTCTTCCAAGTCCGCTGTGTGAGCTTCTAGAAAACATGTAAGCTACATACACTAACATACTATCCTCATTGGTGTCAGATTTTGTAATAATAAGTGCATCTGTAGATAAATGGCTACTGCCATCACTCTGATATAGCATAAAAGTAAAGCTTTGTGCCCACAAAATCATTTAAAGATAAGATATGATGTTATGTATACTCTGACTCAACTCCCATGCTCTCCAGTGAAGTTCTGGCCTATTCTTTGTGAAAGCTGACTGACTACGAGAGGTCATCAGCTTATGCAGCTCACTTGTGCCTTTCAAACTGTATACACCAATGTGATGAAGAAAGTTTTCACATGCAATCCTGTAAACTACACGTGCATTTCACTTCACATATGTATTTTATTTCTTTTTCTTTTTCTTTTAGTTGTGTTATATGTTTCCCTATTCCTATGTCACCTGTCTTATTTGACTTTGAAAAGATTTTAATTTGAAAAAAATAATCTTTCCTGTCTCTTCAGAGTCTTTGCAAATTGCAGCAAGTATGTGAATCTAACTCTTCAAAAGAAGAATTGTAAGTTTGATTCGTGCTCTAACCCAAATGCTTCTTGCGCTGCTCTGGAGCAAGCTGCAGAGGAGTGTAGAAATGCTGGTTTCTGTGTTGACTGGAGAAAACTAACCAATGGAACCTGTGGTATGTGGTATTTTCTTTGAGCAAAGTTAATAAAGCAGTAATTAATTACTCACTTATCTACATTGTGCAGACATAAGTTGCCTAACGTGGTAATTTTGTCCTAAAACTAAATCTTGTGTTATTAACTTTAGTGTCCATGATCGTATTTCAGATGTGGCATGTCCAGGCGGACTGGTTTATAGAGAATGTTATGACAAGATGGATGACTTCTGCTATGCAGGGTTTGGTTTTTTTTAACCAAATAATATTTGTACTTATTGTGCTCCCATTCTGCTGAATTCAATTTAGACTTGTTGTCAAGTTGTTTTCACCATTTGTGTTTTTCCTTTGCTTCAGACTACGATATCCAGGAGACTCACTTAAAAAGAACACAGCAGGTTGTTTCTGTCCCAGCAACTTGCTCAGAGCAGGAACTCACTCAAACATCTGTGTGGCTGACTGTTCCTGTGAGTAATTTTGTCTACAACGCTTACAATGACACCTTTAACTGTATTTAAATTCTTATGCAGAGAAATGTGTTTGATTTTTCTTTTTTTCCCCCAGTTTGCAAAGGGCCAACCGGAGAGCCTAAACTAGTAAGTATTTTTCCCTTCTCGTTCCAAAAGTGATTTAATTTCTCTAATTTCATTTGGACTGTTAAAATAAAATAAAAAACTACCTGTGCACTTCTTTTAGCCCGGTGAAGTGTGGCAGTCCAATTGTTACCTTTGTACATGTAACAACCAGACGCATACTGAGGAGTGTTTTCCTAAACCTCCTGAACCCGCTCCTGTCTGTGGTCCCAGTGCTGTCTTGGTAAACAGAACTTGCTGTGGTGATCAGATTTGTGGTAAGAACTGGCCCTTCATAATGTTTTTTTATTCATTTTTATATTATTTTTTTTTTCAAACTGTTTGACACACAGTTATTTTCCCTTCTGCATAGCAAAACACATTGTTGTGACCCCAAAGTGCCATTGAATTTTGGGGTCACTTGAGAGACTTTTAAGTGATTCAAATGACACATATATTAGGAAAATTTCATTTTTTTTGTACCTCTGACTGTGGTTGTGCGTCATCTGAAAATTGCTGTTGTTTTACTCATTATCCAAGTTCATTTTTGTGAACATTTGTTTTGTTTTTCAGTCGAGAAGACATGCAGCTATAATGAGCAGACATACAAGGTGTGTTGTGTCTGTGCCCTGTGTTTGTTTTTCCTTGGAGATCAGTTTGAGTTTGACTGAAACAAAATGGTAACAAAATATGTTGTGTTGTCTTGTGTATATGTGTGTAGGTGTAGGCAGGGGACAAATGGACAGATCCTGCCCATCCCTGCAAGTCATTTAGCTGCAGCAAAGAGGGGATTCAGACTGAGACTAAAGTCTGTCCCAAAGAAAGCTGCCCCGAGGTACTGAAAACCTACACAGTGATCCTGAAACTGTAATCTGTGTCCAAGAATATGGATTTTAAAACAATATACGCATATTTTAGGTCTCACTCTTAGAACTGAAGAAGTCCAGACACTTTTCTTCCCAAGCTCCTTAGACTTATATTTTAGATGTTTACCTCTATTTTACTACAAAAGTACAGTATGCATGGAAGAACAACTTTCCGTTTTTTTCCAGGAGGACAGAATTTGGGATGACCAACACTGCTGTTATACATGTAAGTATAGACAAAAGAAAAACCATGAGTTATTTATAACTCTGAACTTTGTCTAATAAACCTTTTTCACTTTCTTTTATTTTACAGAAGTCAATCTTGTAACTAAAGATAGCTAATAATCTGCAGCTCAGCTGCATCCAAAATGTTTAATGTCATTCAGTATTGAAAGGATTTGCTCACTGTGCTTCATCTTCAGTTATACTTACTGTATACTGCCATTTTCAGGTAAAAAGGGCTGTGCTCCCAGGGTGTCCAGCTTCAACATCACCATAGAAAACTGCTCCACTGTCATACAGATACCTGCATGCCAGGGACAATGTTCGTCTCAACTGAGGTTAGAGGAAATCTTTACTGGTTAAGTAAAAATACAGGTTCACAGGCATGCCATCAGATAAAATGGAAAATGAAAACTAAGTGGAAGTGAAGCTTGGATTTTAGAGATTTAGATTTAGATTTTAATCTACTTTCCTTATTCTGTATGTTTTTAATCCTTCCCTCTCACCACTTTCTCTTCTTTCTCTCATCCTCCAACTGCCACAGGGTGCTGGTGTTAAATGGTGACTTGATGCCACAGCAGGAGCGCAAATGCTGCGTGGAGCAGAGCTCAGAGAGGAGGTCGATGACCCTGCACTGCTCAGACCTGACTACCAGACAATATGCTTACAAGCACATCACCAGCTGTGTGTGTGAATCTTGCAGCAGGATCTGAAATGTAGAGCTAGCACAGCCAAGACGAAGCCATTTGGAATCATTAGTTTAAATAGATTTCAAATCAAATTCAGCAGTACTGGATGTTTTTCTTCTTTACTTAAAGAAGGTACTGAATCTGTTTTCTGTCAAATAAACACATCTAACAATCACCAAAAGACTCTGTAAATATCTTCTCTGTCTTTGTTCACTGTCACATTGATTTGACCTTAATGGCTTCTGCATTTATTCAATACTTCCTGGAAATTACAAAAATAATTGCTCAACAGTGGTATCTAGCCTTTCAGGTAAATTTTAATTAGTGCTGTGCGATACTGCAGATTTTGGTATTGATCCAATACCAGGTAAAAACAGGGCAGTTTTGCTGATACCAATCTGATATATTCTCTGATATTTTGATACAAATTTTAATATAATAGTATATAATACAAGATCCTCTCCATGAATCGCTACCTTATCGTGGTGGAGGGGTTTGTGTGTCCCAGGGATCCCAGGGGCTATGTTGTCTGGGGGTTTTGCCCCCTGGTAGGGTCTCCCATGGCAAATTGGTCCTGGGTGAGGGACCAGACAAAGAGCGATTCAGAAGACCCTTATGAAGAGAACATCGAGGGAACAGTTGGAAGGTGCCCCACCTGGAGACTCTGTTGTCCTGCTGGGAGACTTCAATGCTCACGTGGGTAACAACAGCGAGACCTGGAGGGGCGTGATTGGGATGGAGAGGCCATGGAAAAAGACTTTTGGACTGCCTCGAAGAGATTCTGGCAAACCGTCAGGCGTCTCAGGAGGGGAAAGCGGTGCTCTACCTGCACTGTGTATAGTGCTGGCGCTGCTGACGTCGACTGAGAAAATTGTCAGGCGGTGGAAGGAATACTTCGAGGACCTCCTTAATCCCACTGACACGTCTTCTGAGGAGGAAGCAGAGTCTGGGGATGAGGGGAATGACCCGCCAATTTCCGGGGGCGAGGTCACTGAGGCAGTTAAACAACTCCTTGGTGGCAGAGCCCCTGGTGTTGATGAGGTCCGCCCCGAGTTCCTGAAGGCTCTGGACGTTGTAGGGCTGTCCTGGTTGACACGCCTCTACAATGTTGCGTGGAGATCAGGGGCAGTACCCCTGGACTGGCAGACCGGGGTGGTGGTCCCCATCTTTAAGAAGGGAGACCGGAGGGTGTGTTCCAACTACAGGGAGATCACACTCCTCAGCCTCCCTGGGAAAGTCTATGCCAGGGTGCTGGAAAGGAGAGTTCGTCCGCTAGTCGAACCTCGGATACAGGAGGAACAATGCGGTTTTTGTCCTGGTCGCGGAACACTGGACCAGCTCTTTAGCCTCTCAAGGATACTTGAGGGTGCATGGGAGTTTGCCCAACCAGTCTACATGTGTTTTGTGGACTTGGAGAAGGCATTCGACCGTGTCCCTCGGGGTGTCCTGTGGGAGGTGTTGCGGGAGTATGGGGTGTCTGGCCCATTGCTATGGGCCATTCGATCCCTATACAACCGTTGCAAGAGTTTGGTTCACATTGCCGGCAATAAGTCGGACTCGTTCCCGGTGGGTGATGGGCTCCGCCAGGGCTGCCCTTTGTCACCGGTTCTGTTCATAATTTTTATGGACAGGATTTCTAGGCGCAGCCAAGTGGCGGAGGGCCTTCACTTCGGTGGCCTCAGAATCTCATCTCTGCTTTTTGCGGATGATGTGGTTCTGTTGGCTTCATCAGGTGAAGGCCTCCAGCTCGCACTGGAACGGTTCACAGCCGAGTGTGAAGCAGCGGGAATGAGGATCAGCAACTCCAAATCTGAGGCCATGGTTCTCAGCCGGAAAAGGGTGGAGTGCCCACTCCGGGTCGGGGATGAGTTCCTGCCCCAAGTGGAGGAGTTCAAGTATCTTGGGGTCTTGTTCGTGAGTGATGGAAGAAGGGAGCTGGAGATCGACAGACGGATTGGTGCTGCGGCTGCAGTGATGCGGACGCTGCACCGGTCCGTCGTGGTGAAGAGGGAGCTGAGTGTAAAAGTGAAGCTCTCAATTTGCGGTCGATCACGTCCCTACCTCACCTATGGCCACGAGCTGTGGGTAGTGACCGAAAGAACGAGATTGCGGATACAAGCGGCAGAAATGAGCTTCCTCCGAAGGGTGGCTGGCCTCTCCCTTAGAGATAGGGTGAGAAGTTCGGCCATCCGGGAGGGGCTCAGAGTAGAGCCGCTGCTCCTCCACATCGAAAGGAGCCAGTTGAGGTGGTTCCGGCATCTGACAAGGATGCCTCCTGGGCACTTCCTGGGTGAGGTGTTCTGGGCATGTCCCACCGGGAGGAGGCCCCGGGGCAGACCCAGGACACGCTGGAGAGATTATATCTCTCGGCTGGCCTGGGAACGCATTTGGTGTTCCCCGGATAAGCTGGAGGAGGTGGCTGGGGAGAGGGAGGTCTGGGCTTCTCTGCTTAGGCTGCTGCCCCCGCGACCCAGCCTCGGATAAAGCGGATGAAGATGGATGGATGGATGGATGGATGGATGGATGGATGGATGGATGGATGGATGGATGGATAATACAAGATAATGCGATGTGCACATACTGGGAAGGGTAGACAGTCTTTCTTATTGCAAGATCCCTGGGCTTTAGTTTCAGCCTAGAGTCATGTTGGCTGTGGCCTGGTTGTCTTGCTCGTGTGTGGCAATGTCCTGCTGGCACTGTTTACAACTTATTGTTTCCTTTACTCCTGTTTGTTATGGTGTAAGGAGTAAAGGAGGTTCTGCTGTGCAAAAAAAATCATGGAAACGAGAGATTGTGAGGCAGGCAGGCAGGGTTTTCTAGAGTGGTGGTCCAACAGATAACAGGGAAAAGCAGGTTAAGGCCAGCAGATGGAGCCACTGGAAAATGTAACCACTCTTTAAACTCAGCCATGTCTCTAGTGATAATAGGCAGAATACTGACCTTTCTTATTTAAAGGAAAGGCAGAGGAAGCAGGGAGCACATGAATGGGTATATAAGTAAGTCTTTGTGTTCTCCAAAGGGAGCACACGGTGAAGTCATGTGATAAATTAAACATTTTGTTACAGAAACTTACATATATGTGACCTTTACACACACTAATGTTAAATTGTGATGATCATAGCATCACTCTTTGGCCTGGTTTTCTCCTTAAACATGAAAAACAAAGACACCTAAATAGAACTAGTACATCTAAAATTAAAGCAGGTTTTTATTAGTTGCTTTATAGTTTGATTATCGATGTTTCATTAATTATATGCCTATTAAACTTCCTCTGGATGTCATGATACTCAAAAGTCCTACCTTTGCATTTATAATCAGTCTACCTCTGGGTTTTATCCTAATATAAAAGAAAACTGAGACATGCATTCTTGCTGTGGAGCTGAATTTGTTGGTCTCTACAGAGACAGAGAAAAAAAGCATGTAGTAACATGCGATACTTGTGTTTTTAAGTGTTATTATAAATCACAGCTGTCACCTTTAACAGTTTAGAAAGTAGTAGAAACTGAACATTACATAGCAGCAGCGCTAAAATATGCCAAGGGTTCATTTGCTGAAAGCAGTCACAGGCAGTGCTGTGGGTACAGATAAGGTGCGGTCACCAGCACCTGCTGCACAAACTAGAGATCTAGTTAAAGTACTAGGAGATGATGGAGTGCATTGTTGCGGAGGCCAGGGTGGAAACAGCTGGATTCTCTGTATCATGTGGCATCTCATGTGCTGTGGTGATTTTCTCTGTCTCAAGTGTTGTGAAGGTAAACTTGCACTACTCCATCACAGCACTGCTTTGGCTGTAGAGTTATTCAATACCTATAAAGCCTACCAAAAACGAGACTGGCTTGTGCATTCAGCATACTGAAGAAGGCTACTCCAACCCAATTGTCCTCAACATTTCCTGATTCCCTGTTTTAACAATCAGAAATACCTGGATAAATGTCTCATTTTCCAGGGATCCTGAAAACGATTAAATATTTTGATTTAGATTTATTACATGCAAAAAAGTTAAAAGTTTAATCACTATTTTCCTCATTCCTACTTACCTAAATTCAAGTAATTTACAGTTCCTAGTTAAAAGGCACAGCACTTGCTAAATTTCTGACCAATTGCAAATGTGAAAATGTCTCTGGACTTTGAAATATCTCCATCTTGAGCAAAAAATAACCTAACATCCTTCAGGACTATGTGGAATGTAGCTATGTTGTTATGTGAATCAGTCTCCCGTCCCCTCCAATATCAGAGCAACATAATGCAGCACATTCTCATTCAACCACTGAGAGGTTTCGTTCCTGAAGCTCCTAAACTGCAACTGATGTAAGTCCAGTCTGCTTATTATCAGGGTCCCCACCATGACTCAGAAGAGTCAAGTCAAGTCAAGTCAAGTTTATTTATAAAGCACATTTAAAAACAACCAAGGCTGACCAAAGTGCTGTACAATAAAATACAAATATAAAATACTATAAAACACAGGTACATAAAATACCTCACTGATAAAACAATAAATTAAAACAATAGGTTAAACCTTTCTAAAAGCCAATGAAAAGAGGTGAGTTTTAAGAGCAGTTTTAAAAGTTCCTAGGCTTGGGGAGAATCTGATGTGGGGGGGTAAACTGTTCCACAGTCTGGGTGCAGCCACAGCAAAAGCCCTCTCTCCCCTAGTCTTTAATCTGTACCTGGGAACATCTAAAAGCATCAAGTCTGCTGACCTCAAAGATCTCCTGAGGCAGTAAATGCTAAGGAGCTCTGCCAGGTAAGGAGGTGCAGTACCGTTAAGAACCTTAAAAACCAGCAGTAAAATTTAAAATCAATCCTAAAAGCAACTGGGAGCCAGTGGAGAGAGCAGAGGACCGGAGTGATGTGGTCTCTCTTTTTGGAACCGGTCAGCATGCGAGCAGCAGCGTTCTGCACCAGTTGGAGGCGATGCAGACAGGAGCGATCTAAACCAGCATAAAGGGAGTTACAGTAGTCCAGCCGTGAAGTAATAAAAGCATGGACCACCCTTTCTAGATCGTTCCTGCACAGGTAGGACTTGACTTTAGCTAAAATCCGTAGGTGATAAAAAGATCCCTTGACTACGGAGCTGATTCAAGGGATCTTTTATCACCTACGTCATGTTTACTGTTTGTTTATTTTCTTTCTTCTTTCTTTCTACGTACACTTACACACAGTTTTTGAAGGAACTCGGCTGGTAGGTTGTTCCAAACATCTTGGAGAAGTAACCACAGATCTTCTGTGGATGCAGGCTTCCTCACATCCTTCTGTCTCTTCATGTAATCCCAGACACCCTCGATGATGTTGAAATCAGGGCTCTGTGGGAGCCATACCATCACTTCCAGTACTTCTTGTTCTTCTTAATGCTGAAGATAGTTCTTAACAACTTTGGCTGTATGTTTGGGGCCGTTGTCCTGCTGCAGGATATATTTGGGGCCAATAAACAATCATTTATATTTCTGAAAGCATTTTTTGCATTTTTTCACACCTGCCTAAAACTTTTGCACAGTATGGGCACTAAAGTACATAAAGACTAGATAAAAAAATGGAAATAGGGACAGGGCTGAAAATCAATATCGGTTGCCCATGATCTTTGAGCAGCACTGCAAAAACAGGCACGATTCTGCCATGGAAATGGCTCAAGAACTGTGCTCACTTTGCTATCCACAAATCCAGAAGAAGCCATATGTGAAAATGAGCCCTTCTCTGCGACATGGCTCATTTAAAATGGACTGAGACAACATGGAAACTGTTCTGTGAACTCCCAAAAAGTTAATGGACCTATTTTCAGTGGGAGAAACGTTTCGTCACCTGAACTCAAGAACTCAAGAAGTGATGAGTCTTGGATGAGTGACAAAAAGTTTCTCACTGAAAACGCTGAATCCAGAAAAGCAAAATAAACTTTTGGGGGTTTCCTTACTTGGATGACTGAGCATGCATCAAGACTGTTCTGTGAACTATTTTGCTTTTGTCAGAAGAACTGAAATTTGAAAGAGGAGAAGGACCAATTGGGAGATGTGGAAAGGCACCATCAGTTCGGCAGATTTTAAAAAGACATATCCCATTCGGATGATGGCTTTTTTGGGGGGGGTTGCATACTTCAGCAAGACAAAGCTAAACCACATACTGTACCTATTACAACAGCATGGCTCTATGGTACAGGACTCCAGGTGCTTAAATGGACTGTCTGCAGTCCAGACCTTTCACCAACTGGAAATGTGCCAAAGCACGTTACAAAAATAAACATATGACAAAGAAGGCCAAGGGCTGTTGAGCAGTAGGATTCCAATATCAGATCAACATTCGTCAGTTGCCAAAAGAAGAGGGGATGCTGTACAGTGGTAAACATGCCCGTATCCCAACTTTTCTCAGATGTGTTTTCAAATTCAAAATTAGCTAATAATGATAATAGAAAAACACTCCCACAAAGCGATATGGGGTAATAATATGTGAGAACTGATCTTAGGCCTAATCCTTTTTAATGTGCAGTGCTAATGCTGTGAAAACATCACCCCTCAAGTATTACAAACATCACTTTATATCCATCCAGTCTGCAGATGCACTACACATTATTTTGCTGCAAATTTACAATAACCATCCAAATGATGTTTGCAGACAGTTTAACAAACAACTGTTAACCCTAAAAAAAAAAAAAAATCATTTCACAGCTTTATTGACAAGTTCCCATTCTGTCTCACAAAGGTGACAAGTCATTGTGATTTGATGTGATTTGTTCTCACTGAGAAGGACATGCAGAGAGAAAACCATTGTTAAATCCCATCAATAGGACAGGAAGACTTTGATCACATCTTGGAGACACCCAACCCTACAAAAAGGCTGAGTTTCACCGGAGAAGGAAAGTATTTCACTTTGAAAGCAGCAGACCAACAGAAACAGCAGGTTTGTATTACAATAAGTTTTGGCCCGTTTCATGCTGCTGTTTGTTGTCTGTTCAAAAGGATGGCTACTCAGGAGGCTTATGAAGTTCTCAGAGGAGGATGTGCGTTGCTGTGAATGTCTGTGTGTGTGTGTGTGTGTGTGTGTGTGTGTGTGTGTGTGTGTGTGTGTGTGTGTGTTACGTGAACCTCTGAACCTTTCAATGCTGTTCATTCAAGCGCTCAACTGAAGCCACCACCACTGTCACATTTGTATTTGTGTGAACGCGTGGCTGTGTGTGAGAGTTGAAGGGGTTGGATGACTTTTATTGACATGAAAACAAGCTCACATGCGTGGCTGAGTTACTGATTACAGGTGATGTTCACTTGTAATTTGTTAAAGATAAGACTCCCGTTTTCAGCACAAAGTCCTGCGCAAAGGCACAACCAGCCTTCCACTGCCATCCCTCAGAGGACCACTGCTGGTTGTCAGGTAAGTGCACTTTTTCTTTGAGATAAAATAGTTGTGTTGATCTTTTTGGGACAAACTCTGGAAACAAATCAATGCACTGACTATGTAGTCAATAGTTTTCAGCTGGACACCTGATAGGATGTTACCACCTGACACAGTATCTAGACAACTGAGATTTTTTTTTCCAGCTTGTAATCCCGTTGCGGCTTTGCAGGTCTTGTGTTATTCCATTTTCTTCTGTCCTGGATTTCTCTGACGCACGGCAGCATCATGAGCGTAGAATCCAAGAAAACACGTGAGGCATGCTGTTCCAAGCTTAAGGTCAGAAACCCTCACTGCTTTAATGACTTTAACTGGAAATTTAAATGCAAATGTGAATGAACTAAAAGTCAAACCTGTGAAAGTGCATGTTACTGTAAAGCTGCTCTTATCATCTTTGTGGAATTCTTTGCAAAGCAGGGTTAGAAAGCAGTCATAAAATCAAGCTTTGAGGTGTCTTCTTTTGGGAGCGGGGGCGGTATAAGTGGCTGTGAGATGTTTTAATTAAATGCCATTTACTGCTGTTTACTGACCCATTTTATCAACGTGACAGTTTAATAGTCCATTAGAGGCTTATATGATTTATCTTAGATTGCATAATAACAGATTGCAATTTATAAAACACAGGGCACTATCAGCTTTATATGAATATTGATTTTGGTTTGTTTCTTTGCTTGTTTGCATTGTGTTGTTTTCAACAAAAAGTCACCAGCACCCTTTGGGAAAGGCTGAAATCTCCCTGAACTGTTTGTGGTCACTCACAGATTACTCTGAGACCTTCAACTCGAGTCCCTTTTCAATCATTAACGATCTTAGTGTCAAACATAAAGCTGGATGCAAGGCTTGCATTCCTAAAATACAAATAATAAATCCCAGGGTATCCACCAAATGTTACCTCATATACAGTTTATGTACAAAGTACCATTTAACCTTGTAAATTGATGACCCCCATTAAAGCCAAGTATGTCATATTTGATTCACGGCTTTTTATGAGTTTTTGAGACTTCTAGATCGTCAGTGTGATGATGTTGAAGTCTCAAAAAACCTCAGAAAAACCTAAAGAAATGCACAATGCATTTTTAAGGAACAAATTGCAAAAATTATTTTTTTAATTGCCTGATGTAGTAAATATGATACAAATATTAATGTTTTTTACATTTTGTCAGAAGGCTCAATAAACACTCCATTTTCAATTTTCTATCAATTATTTTGTGGTTCAAAGCTTTAAAAGGTTCAATTCAGTGAGATAGTTAAGAGAAGAACATGTTCAGCGATTAGCATTTTGTCAAGCTGGATACATTATATTAGAATGCCTTTATTGTCACTATACAGTTGTATAATTATGCTAAACAGTTGTGTTCTGTAGAACATAGTGCACATCTATAGCAAAATGTTTGTCTGTTTAACAATTTACAATTGCTTGGTTTTCTTTTTTTTGTATTGCAGCCAAAAAAGAGTTTTAGAATTGTTTCTAACATTACCTAAACTGGTTGCAAAGCTTGCATACATATATTTGTAAAGAATATATTTGTTAATTACAAGAAAACTTGTCTCTCAGAAAGAAGACTAACCAATCTAACTGAAAGGGATTGTTAATTTTATCACCAATGGTCTTGGCATTACCACTCAATTCGTACTTTGGTAGCTAGGGATTGTTAGAAACAATAAACAGAGTTTGTCTAGTACTTAATGTTTTGCCCTGATGGGATTAACAGTGGGATCATCTATTACTCCCAGTGGTGTGTGCTACACGTGGACAAGAACAGTTCAGGGAAGATGATTGATAAGTGATGAATTAGTGTGGTGGGTTTTTAAAATCTGTTGTAACCACTCATTTATTCTGGTATCAGTACTCTAATCCCATCAAATATCACTTAATGTAAATCATTGGTAAAAGCATTTGTGAAGTGCTGTCGGTATGTTTAGTGTGTGAGTTGATTCTATTATGGGAGACACTGGCATTCACCTCCCTACAGGTCACATCAAAAGAAGGGATTACAATTCAATCATCCAGGTCACAACAATCATATTGACTGTTTAAAGAAGTTCTGAGAAACCATTTGGCAGCTCTTTCCAGTAATCCAGTCCAATGAAATCTAGAAAAGCTCAATCTAACTGGTTATGTGTGTTTTCCAGCTCTTCCTGGCCTCCCTGGCATTTGTATATTTTGCCAAAGCCTTTGCTGGAGCTTACATGAAGAGCTCCATCACACAGATTGAAAGACGGTTTGATATCCCAAGCTCCCTGATTGGTGTTATAGATGGAAGCTTCGAAATGGGTATGCGCTTTTTTATTGAATGCAGCATGTTAGCATTATGGTTTATATCAACTACAGGAATTTATCTAAATGTATTTACTACAAAGCACAAATTTTAGTTTATGTTATATTTAAACCAAGGTAACCAGACTGCTGAACTCTCATGTCTGTCAAAGACCGTAACTATTCATTGATTCATTCCATACTTATTCTTTTATTTTTAAATCTTCTCTACAGGCAACCTGCTCATAATCGCCTTTGTGAGCTACTTTGGTGCCAAGCTCCATCGTCCCAGACTGATTGGAATTGGTTGTCTGATCATGGCTGCAGGATCCTTCCTTGTAGCCCTGCCTCACTTCTTCCAGGGACTGTCAGTACAAAGTTTCCTTCTTCTTCATGAATATAACAATGAACCAATGAAATAATCCGATTACTAAGAGTGATGTTGAGCTCCCAGAGAATAAAGACTGGAAATGTTTGATAAGATTCATAAATGCCCAAAAACTGTAATAGCAGTGCATGTGTGTTCTACACACCTCTGTCAGTGCACCCCAGGGTGGCTGTGACTACAATGTAGCTTGCCATCACCAGTGTGTGAATGCGTGTGTGAATGGGTGGATGGCTGGATGTGTAAAGCGCTTTGGGGTCCTTAGGGACTAGTAAGGCGCTATAGAAATGCAGGCCATTTACCATTTACCATTTACACCATCCAAGAAATGAAGGAGTATGTGTACTTACATGTTTGACAATTTTCAGATAATACTTTGAATATTTTCCAGGTATAAATATGAGACCAGTATGTCTCACAAAGCTGTTGTCAACAGCACTGAGACCATCCTGCCCTGTCTGTCCAACCACAGCATGACTGATGCAGATGACACACTTGACGCAGAGACCAAATTAGGTATTTAGCAGCCACATTCCCTGCAATGGATCAGAAGTAAGATCACTCAAGTCTGAAATAGACTGTTTTGGGGTGATTTTAGTCATTTTTCTGTTTTAGATTTTATACAATATTCTGTTCATGATGTGCACAATGTAAAGTCCAGTTTCTCCCCCCGCCCCCCAGAGTGTGAAAAGGCTGCTGGTTCACCCATGTGGATCTATGTATTCTTGGGAAACATACTGCGAGGAATTGGAGAGACTCCCGTCATGCCCCTGGGAATTTCCTATCTGGATGACTTCTCCAGAGAAGAGAACACCCCTTTTTATTTGGGTAAGTCATCATCTGCGTTTTACTGCCTTTCACTGTTTTCACAGCATTTTAATACTTTCCACTTGTGTTTATTATTTTGTCCATTTTTCATAACTGCTGTATCATGAACTTTGACATATTACCCTCTGTTTTTTGACATTTCTTTGACCTTGTACTCAATTATCCCTTGGTGTTTCCTCACTGCCTAAAATCCTAAACAGTTTAGAAGGCCGCTGTACTCCTTCATCATGGCCAAATCTCAAACTGCTCAATACTTATCTTCTCTTTTCCGCTCTGTTTGCCAGCTTGCATCCATACAGTAGGAATCTTGGGACCTATGTTTGGCTTCATGCTTGGGTCCTTCCTTTCCAAGATTTATGTGGACACTGGATTTGTGGATTTAGGTATGGTATTACAAAAAGTAATTTTTAGTATTTTGTAACAATAATGTTTACCTGCGATGTTAGCAATATCCTGATTGAAGTGTTTAATTAGGCAGAGAAGACTTCTGGTTGACTTGAGCAACTCTGAAACTCGTGTCTCATTTTAGCAAAATGTTTTCTTCCATTTGGACTTTCTAACGCAACATGACATTACAAAAGTCAAACAATGTCTTTACTGAGAAATTGTGGGTCTACCAGAGGCAAGAGGATTTCCCAACATTTGATTCTGTTGACATAGTTGACATAAGCTCTTTCTTCACTACTTGGATTAGAGCTATTGACATTCCCTGAGCCAGAGAACTGCCTCCATACTTCTACTAATGACTAAGCTGTTATGATGAAGGGGCTTAGAAGTCACTCAGAAAAGTCCTACAGACAAAATGTCTGTAATAACTTGTCTTTGCCTTTCCTCTTCTTCCAGACACCATCACCATCACCTATAAGGACTCCCGCTGGGTGGGAGCCTGGTGGCTGGGCTTCATAGTGACTGGCACAGTGGTTCTACTGTCTAGTATCCCATTTTTTTTCCTTCCAAAGTCTTTACCCAAGCAAGGGCAAGAGCAAGAACAAATTCAAAGCAAAAGCACAGAGCTTGTAACAAAGACAGAGCAGGAACAATTCCTGCCAGAGGAAACCCAGGAGAAACCTGTCAAATTTCAGGAAATGGCTAAAGGTAATTTACTGCTCAGTAGAGCATTTAGCCTAACAGATCTCAAAGAAAGTCATGTGAAAATGCATAATTTTCTAGATATAAACTGCTAGATTCAAATTCCCATTTAGTATAATTTGAGATTATTATTAAATTGTGATTTAAAAAAAATCCATCATGAAAAGTACTAAACATGATAAATAGTACATTCTCAATTGGAAAAAGAGATTTAGTAACGAGGTAATTTATGTCTTTACAATCAGGCATGCTTTACAAACCCTATCCTGCTAATAGATAGTTTTTACAATATTTTAACACAGCAATAATAGTTTTATTTTATTTTATATTGACTTAGTTTTATGTATCTAAGTATTTTTCCTCTTCTCTTTCATGTGGTTTGCACTTCACCAGATTTCATGCCATCTCTGAAGCGACTCTTCAGAAACAGAATCTACTCGCTGATTATCCTTACCTCCCTCGTGGCTGTCAACGGCTTCATTGGCCTGATCACCTTCAAGCCAAAGTACATAGAGCAAGTCTACGGCCAGTCAGCCACCAAAGCCATTTTCCTCATAGGTATGGAGCAAAAACTGGCTTTCATTCACTTTCTGTTTTCTGCACTATGTAGCCCAAGGCAACTGAAACAATGATGTTATTGAAGGGAAGTGTGATTGCGAGTGATAAGGCAGACTGAAAATGCAAGAACTACATCGCCCACTGTGGGTGCTCCTTTTGTGTGTGTGTGTGAGAGCTAGTGAGAATGTTTGTCAAGTAACATTTAATTACTGAGTGGCTAACCAGCAGGGTTATTGTTAGAATATGAATTGTTCTTTCACCAAACATTATAAAAACAGTTGGCTGCTGAACAAAACCATTTAATGCAAACAACTTTTGTGTGTACTTAATACTCTGCGCACGAATGGACATAAATAGGCCTAAAAAGTCTTGCTGCAATTGGAAGGGCTAATTCTGGATTGTGAAAACATTATGGAATTTTTTGGTTAAAATAAAATTGGTTCAGAAAATATATGGAAAACTGGAATTTATTCATTTCCTAAGTCCACTGTTTTTTTACTGTTCAAGTTCTCCTGTTTATGTGTTACAAGCTGATTTGCAAAACGAATGTTACGATGACACAGCTAAATTTTGGCAGACTGAACATTTTCATGTTTATAACATTTCCATCCTTCCTTGTAGGTATATTGAACCTGCCAGCGGTAGCTCTGGGTTTCATCACTGGAGGTTTTGTGCTGAAGCGTTTCAAGTTGGGTATCGTTGGAGCAGCCAGGGTGTCAATTAGTGCTTCTATGGGGTCGTTTTGCCTGCTTGCCATTCAGATTTTCAGCCAGTGTGACAATGCAGAGGTGGCCGGTCTCACCATGTCATATCAGAGGTGAGTGGAATGGACACAGAAGCCTATAGATTTATTTGTTAGGCTAGGTTACACTAAATGTTTGGAACTTAAACAGTTTATTTTAGTCTTATAAATTAAAAACATGCTCATAAATGTCTCCACTGACAGTGTTAATGTGTCTTTACTTGTCTGTCTGTACCAGAGTCCCTCAAGTGTCCTACAACCCACAGACTTTGCTGTCACAGTGCAATGGGCATTGCTTCTGCTCAGTGAAGCACTGGGACCCGGTCTGTGCATACAACGGCATGACTTATGCCTCACCCTGCCTGGCCGGCTGCCAGACCTCCACCGGAATGGGCAAAGAAATGGTGATGATGGTCTAGACAAACAGAGAGCTTAGAACAGACAAAGATGTACTGTGAATAAAAGAAACAGGTCACACTCACCGACAGACAACAATTAAGGCTGATTTTTAACCTTTTCTTCTTGGTTTTTAGGTGTTTCATAACTGCACCTGCATTAATGACGCAGGACCAGCCGCAAACGCATCTGCAGTGCTGGGCCAGTGTCCCAGGAAGGATGATTGTGACTTAAAATTTAAAATCTACATGGCATTGTCTGTAATTGGGTCCTTCATTTCTGCCTGTGGAGGAACGCCAGGATACATTGTTCTGTTAAGGTGAGAGACACGATTTGACTAAAGAACATCTGCTTCTAAGTTTGTGGTTAAGCAGATGTTCAAGCCTTTAGGGGTAACAAAAATCAACAGTTTTTTGTGGAGTTATAGTTTGGCAAACATGTATATACAATATGTACCCAGTGTTAGGAAGGTTACTTTTAAAATGTATTCCACTACAGATTACAGAATACATGCCCCAAAATGTATTTTGTAACGTATTCCATTACGTTACTCAATGAGAGTAATGTAACGGAATACTTTGGATTACTTAATATATTATCATGCTTTTTACAACTACATGAATGTACTATTGCTGTGTAATTTATTACTAGTACTGAAGGTTACTCGCCATACCAATAACAACTAGATTTTTAAATCTTAATATAAAATGAGTAACAGTAGGTGGACATTAGATAAGGCTGCACTTTTTGCAACGATCTCGTATAGAAAACTATTTGGCGCGTATATAAAACAGGTCTGCGGCTCCAAACCGTAGTAAAGAGACCTCTGACTAATACGTCAGGTTCCGTGTCGGGCTCGTAGCTGAAAACTAGCTTTACTTTGTTGTCTGGGTCAACTTTGCTAGGGAGAGACAGAGAGAGGCGTTGAAAGGCTGCTCCAACGGAACTTATTGTTTCGGAGGAAAACACGAACACAGTGTACAGTCGAGTCTTAACAGCTTACTTACAACTGGGCACTCGGGCACTCTTTGTGGCTGCAGTGGTTATTATTATATTTACATGCTTCCAGCTCCCGTTTCTGCTCGGTGAAAACTCGTACTTTTCACTTTTTCTCCCTCCCTCATGCTCACAGACACATAACTGGTATGGCAGTCCATTCTCCCTGCAGCACGGACTACACTGCCCATGAGGCTATATTCTTTAGGGCCATGCCTGTAACACTCTGCCTATTGCATTGATATTAAATAATTTTTTGAATAATAATTTTTAAAAATATTTCTATTCAATTCAATTTATTTATATAGCGCCAAATCACAACAAAAGTCGCCTCAAGGCACTTCATAGGTACAGAGAAAAACCCAACAATCATATGACCCCCTATGAGCAAGCACTTTGGCGACACATTATTATGTGGTCTGCAAGTAGGGCGCGAGATTAATGTGTGTTTTGTTTGGGTTTCCACCGGCGTGGAATTACCAAAAATAGAGAGGGCATAGCCTAACATATGAAACAGAAAAAGACCACCGTGTAATCCATTTATTTCAACAAAGTAACTGTATTCTGGATACCACCTTTTTAAACTGTAACTGTAACGGAATACAGTTACTCATATTTTGTATTTTAATTGTATGTAACGCCAGTACACGTATTCCGTTACTCCCCAACACTATATGTACCATATACTGTTTGTGGTAGCATAACCTGGTAACATTTTTTATTAACTAATTTCATAAATATATAATATAAACCTTATGTGCAGTTTTGCTAAAATTCAGTACTACTCCATGTACTCTGCATATACTCTGAACATATGCAGAGTAGATCATGTGTGCACTATAATCACTGACACTGGAACCGAAGGAGATCTACTCCTCAAAAGATCTGTTGTTTTAAATGTATTAGGAAAAAAGTTAGCAACTCTTTTAAAAGAGAACTACTATGTACACTAAATATGCCTACAATTGGCGTTAATTTTGCCAGTTGATGATTGCTTACTTTTTTTTCTCTTTAAATTATCTGATACTATATTAATTCAATTTAAAGTTCCAATCTGATAGGTCAAAAAATCCAAAAACCCAAAGCAAAACGTCTTCATTTGATTGTGACTCACACGGTCCTTAGGACGCTCACTGACAGCAGGTCAAAACAAGGACACACTTTCCAGCTCATCTTCTCTAAGAACCCAATCACACCATTACCACCTTATTGTGTGTTTTAATGCTAACATGTGTATCTGATATGGTATATTTTGGTCAATAATTCAGGTCTATACAACCAGACTTGAAGTCACTGGCTTTGGGTATGCAGACACTGATCGTAAGAACTCTGGGTGAGTACTAAAACTAAAACCCAACACACACATCAAGACTTTAGGGGTAAAATTGGTTTTTAATCACATGTGATTTGCTTTACAGGTGGCATCCCTCCACCTATATATTTTGGAGCACTGATTGACCGAACCTGTTTGAAGTGGGGTACAAAGCATTGCGGTGGCCGTGGAGCATGCAGACTCTATAATGCAAATGCGTTTAGGTACAGTTAAAGCTATCTTCATCATTGTGCTTGAATATGTCACTTGTAATGTACCACAGTTTATGTACCTGAATGCAGTGGTTTCTAACCAGTGAAGTGACAATCTTTATATATTTTATAGAATTGTGTGTATTTAAATTTGTACACAGACAGTTTGACTTGTACATATACAGTGGAACCCCAACTTAGGAAATAAATTCGTTCCAGATGGTCTTTCGTAAGTAAAAAATTTCGTAAGTCGAAGCACCTTTTTCCATCGCCTTTTGAGTGAGGCGATGCTGGCTGAAGACGAAGCTCTTGGTGGAAGAGGACCTCGCTCATATTTATCAATAATTTCTCTCTTTGTTTCCATCGAGAGCACTTTACTCTTCTTCTTTTCACTCGAATCACTTGCAGAAAGTTTTTTCGGCCCCATTATGAATGAACGATAGGCTAATTGCAAACAAAAAGCACACGAAATAGCGCACTGCAACAACAATACGTCTTTCACGTGGAACAGCGAAATGCAAGTACGAAAGCCAAGGGGTTATCACATGATTCGGAAGGCATTGTGGCCATTCTGGGCTCAGCCAGCAGATTTCGTTACGCGGGCATTTTGCCGTACCACGGGCAGAAATATTGCCGTTAAGTGCCTTCGTAACTTGAATTTTTCGTTAAATGGGGTCTTCGTAAGGCGGGGTTCCACTGTATATGTTTTGTGTAAACAAAAATGTTTAACATACAAATTAGAGCAAGCAATCAGACAGATGAATTTTCAGTAATTTGTTACGATGTACTTCACTTTCAGAGTTACATACCTAGGAATGATTACTGGACTCTACTTCTTGGCCAACACACTGTGGTGCTACCTCTACTACAGCATCGTCAAGCGACAGAAGAAAATAGCACTGAAGAATCAGTCTAAAGAAAATGGACAGGAGAGTAATGCAGTGGCCAATGGACATGCCAATATCAACATTGCAGACGTAGAAGACATGGGCATGGAGTGCACTATTTAATGTGTTTTAGGAAGGCCACACTATTGTTAAAGACAAGTGAATGCCTGCATATTGTGCTGCATCCATACTGGACCAAATAATGGTAATTCTACACATCATTACTTTTTGGAATTAAGCAATAAAACTCGTTCTTTCAGAGTTAAAACTAGAACAGATTGTATGTTCAAGGTCAAAGATCTACGCTAAAATGTAACAAAGCTTAATAAAACTAAAATGACATATTTTATACAGTACATGAACATGCAGTCAAGAAAACAGAGCAGGGACACATGCTTTTCTTAATATGTGTCAGCAACACACCTGAGCAGAAACACACAGTTCATGTATGCTGAGACAAAGTAAGAAGAAAATGTGTTAGATTTTCTAAACAAGCTTTGTCTCCCTTCCTCTGTTTAAACTCAAACAGCATTAGGTCAGGTAAAGCTAACAATGTCTTAGCCTACAAGCTTATTTTAACAGTGATTTTGTGGAGTAATAGTTTGACAGACTTGTATATACCATATGTACCGCATACTGTTTGTGGTAGCATAACCTGGTAACATTTTTTTATTAGCTAATTTCATAAATATACAATATAAAGTTTTGGGGAATAAGCTTATGTGCAGTTTTCTAAAAATCAATACCACTCCTTTGTCTATGTGATGTCTCTTACCTTAGTATAACACAAAGAGTAGAAACATGGAAAAATAGGTAGGCGTCTAAAGGTAACAAACACCTCTAGCATCTCTAAATCTCACATCTACTAAAGCCATGTAGAATAGAAACTCCAGAAGTCACAGGGAGTAAGCTGTGCTACAGTATTTCCTAGCTAGCACCAGTGACTTTGATTTACAACTACGAAAAGACAAACAGCATATCGCTAACGTTGTCTTATAGATACTTGATGTTACAGCTAGCCTTGCTAACATTAAGTTTTAGGAAATATTCTAAGTCCGGTTCTTACTAAGTTAGAGAATGGACTTAGCATATTTCCTGAATTGTGAAATTAGTGCAGTAAAATATTATTTTATTAAGTTTATAAGTTTATTTGTACCAAGTTACAGTAGATGTGACAGACATTTACATGTTGTCAAATAAACATACAGAATAGGATCTAAGTATCCTCTGAAAATGTGAATTCATTGTTTCAACATCCTTCCTGAAGTATGCATAATTGAGCTGCTTTATATACGTGCTAATCAAACTGATTGTGAAGGCTCATTAGCCATTCAGAGATTGTTCTGCACCAGCTCCAGACAAGCTTATCAGCCATGTTTCCAGTTTAATACCTCACAAACTTTGACAGACATTTTTTAATGCACATGCATTTTGAGCAGTGAAGGAGAGGAAGATGAGGGGGCCATTGAAAGTAAGTTTCATTTAACAGCTTGAGGTAACCTTTATTCTGAAGAGGTAGCCTTCAGAATACAGGTTCAGACAATGTGATGTAACCTATGGTTACATCACATTGTAACACACAAATCCAAAGGTCATGAGAGTTCACAGAATCCTCGACTCACCAGTGTTTGCTTGGGAAAAGTTCACAATGGTTGAGGCAGTGGACTAAGAGTGAGTGAGATAAATGAGAACTTGGATTTGTTTTGTTTTACTTTCCTACACCCTGGTTCTTGTCTGAATGTATTATAAATCACTAGACAAAATTACTAGCAATAATGATGAATTCTATATAGTCTTAGATATATTTGTGTTTGTCCGTACATGTTGTTTGGAAATCTTTTCAACCTTTAACCTTTTTTTTTTGTCCTTGAAAAATATCTCTTGCATTAAAGACCAGTTTTGTCCACATAAATTTTGTTCTGCCTTTTTTTCAATAACAACTCATTTTATTTTTCATTTCACACTAAAAGTGACAAAATTCTCTATACACTCACTAAGTTATGAATCAAAAAGCTCTAGAATGTGGTAGAATATGTTACATTATTCAAAACAGAGTAGCAATTAATAGTGACAAACCACATCATCATCATATGTTATGCTGCTTATACGCTGTGCTGACAGCCACCCCTAATTTCTTTATATTTTACTAAAGAAATGGGAAATAGGTACAACAATTTATTTAAACATGTGTAAACATACAGGTAAATACAATATACAAGACAAAGTAAGAATTTGTACAATTCTTTATGACCACCTTTATTCTTCAACACAGCCTGAACTCTCTTAGCCAAGCTTTCCTGTAATTTCTTCAGGAAGGGTTCTCCAGGTTTGGGAAAGGACAATCAAAGCTCTTCTTTTGATGTTGGCCGCCTTTTGTTCTGTTCTCTGTCAAGATGATCACACACCACTTAAGTAATGATGAGGTCCATGACTGATAGTGTTTCATTGTGTGTTTTGCTGTCCAGGTTTTCATGCTGAGCAATGAATTAGACTATTTCTAGATGGCATCTCATGGTAGAGCGAACTCTGATGGGACTTTCCTGCATTATTAATTCCATCCATTTTGACAAGATCTCCAAAACCAATGTCTGAAATGCAATCCCAAATCATGACAGAACCTCCACCCTATTTTACAGATGGCTGTAGACACGCACTGTTTTACCTCTCTCCTGACCTCTTTTGTACATATTGACAGTGATTTGAACCCAACATTTAAAATTTGGATTCATCACCTATAAGAACTGTTGCCACCAATTTTCTAGTCCAGCTCTCCGGCGTATCTCAGTCTTTTCTTCCTGTTTCCCTTCCTTAAGAACGGCTTCTCGACGTCCACCCTTCCACTGAGACCATTTCCGATGAGGCTTCATTGAACAGTAGATGGTCGAACTGAGGGGGGTTCAAAAACGTAACACTTCCACTATTACGTTTTTGTTATATATATATTTTTCCTATTTCTTTAAAGCATGACTTTCAGATACTGTTTATCTGTTGGATATGGACTTTAAGGCCTGACACATCTTTTGTCTTCCATTTTTTTATCAAGTTTTCTCAAATTTTTTTAAGAACAGTCTACACACCATGGTGAACTTTGCTGTTGCTGGCATTTTTCGTAAAATAAACTAAAGAAATCACCGGATTAAAAACATTCTGTCCAAAGCTAAATGATTTGACTGAAAATTGGACCGAAAAAGGACCGGACTTGCTGGAAATCCCAGAGAACTATTTCTCAAAACCACTTCAGAAAACTACAAGAAAGTCTGGCAAGGTCACCACTGTGGTTATGAACCCCTAATCTTTTTTTCAGTGATTCAGTCTCTTTGTTTCCAGTTGTGATTCTACAGAGTTGTTTGAGAAAACTGATTCAAAATGATTCTCCTGAAATAAAAAGAAATGTGCTTTTGTAGTGTTAGGGTACATTTTTTTTTCAGTCATTTCAGTGTTTTTCTGCAAATTACTGTCACTGTTTGCTTGTTTCCTTTATTGCATTTTCAACACGTTGCCTAGTTTAAAGTTGAAGGTTTGTATTACATAACCTGGCTTTTTAAAATTACATAAGCTTTTTTGATCAAACATTGACTCTTCTGTGTTTACTTTGCACTTGCTAAATACTGCTCCCCTTTCTCTTATTGGGCTAGAGACTATGTTTGAACTTAAGCCACACTGTGTAAAGTGTTGTAAATGTTGTAACCTTCCTTATGTTATTACTTCTAATCCCCTTTATTGCTAAAATGACGATTTGACCTGCTTTAGTTTGGTCTAGATAAGATTTAAGATGTTGGCTTTTTTTTATGTTACACTTTTAATCATTATGGTAAACAGTTAACTGAATCCCATGACATGATTAGCAGCATTAAGTGTTATCTCATTTCACCTGCAGGCTGTGCTCTACACAACAAAATATCCACAGAAAAAATCTGCTTCTTCAGTGCTCTCACAACTTCCATTTACATAAGCCAAAGACAATCAGAGTTTTTAAGCAAAGTTTAAAGAATAACATTAACAAATTTAATCTAAAAAAAAAAGTTGATATTTTTTCCAGGCAGTACAGCTGCTGTTGGTCTAAAACGGAGTGCTGCAGTTATGGCCAGCATCCCTGTCTGAATGCACTTAATTAATTAAATATAGTAGCAGAAGACGTGTAATAGTATTCAAGTCAACTGTACTTTTCTGGAGACAAGTATAATTTCTGGTAATGAGTAAATGTGTCCCTCGCTGTTGCTGTGCAGGAATGTGAAGTCCCTAATCATAATCCCTGGAATGTTTGCAGGGACAAAGCTGATTGTGTGACCTGCTGTTTGGGTGCCTGGGCCCCTCCTGCGGTCACTGGACTAACAGCACATTCTCGGGCAGAGGTTAATACAGAGACATATTGTTCTACATTTGAGGTCATCATCAACTCCATCCAACTCATCTGGTATCATTTGGTGCGTGAAAAGCTGCTTGGACATTCACCACTCTGACAGTTCCCTTTTAAACAGACTTACTTTTTAAACAGACTTTTAATCCCATATTATTTGTCACCATACACCTGATGTTTTACCTTGTGAGGAAAACTAAAAATCCTTAGGGACTGGTTTGAAGTTATTAATCTTCATCCCCACACCTCCCCCTTACCCCCTTAACCCCCACTAAATCCAACCACCCACTGGAAGGACTAGCTGGCATGTGTGTGGAATAAAAATGTGTGAGGCCTTTTGTCCGCTTGTACCAAGCAAAAGCTTTGCCCTCCGACGGGAAAATAGAAGCTCAGGGAGAACAGATCTGTCTGCTCTCAGTAGGAAGAGCAATATATGGCTGCTTAAAGAGGAGCAAAAGAGGAAGAAGAAGGGGGAGACCATAGTCCCTTTCACCTGAAGATGCACTAGGTATTTCATTAAACTTCCCAAGTGCTTCTTTTGCAGTTGTGATTTTACTAACGATTCCTCTAGCTATTACTAAAAGTAATACATCTAAATTTCTTCAAATTCCTTTGGCCAAGGATAAGGTGAGCTTGTAGGTCAGACAATAAGGTTAAGTCGCACTTTGAGTGGGAGTATTAACAAGCCTGAACTTGAAAAGGATTTATGGAGTTACGAGACAAAAAGATACGGACTTTTCTGTCAGATTTTCACCCCCACAGTTTTTCTAACAGATCAGTGCTGCCACAGTTGTCACTGGAGAGTTTTTCTTCCTGATATGGGCTTTGGCTGGAGCACCTGACATTTATAGACCTGAGAGGATTGTGGATTTTATACAGGTACCATCTGCTTTTAGATTTCACCTCCTTTCCATCACTGAAAACAGACTTGTGCACTGGAACCAAAAGGATTGACTTTACACTGTAAAAACTGTTTAGAATTATTTATAGAGTCATGTGAATAAGAAAAAAAACAAGATTCAGTAGCTTATAGAGCCACTTTTAGCAGAAATAACTTGGATTAATGGTTTTCTGGATGTCTTAATTAGTCTCTCACATCGTCATGAAAAAATTTGGGCTCTTCTTACAACTTTGCTTCAGTTCATTGAGTTTTGTGGCCATTTGTTTATGCACAGCTCAGGTCCCACCATTCCAAAGTTCTGGATTTTGACTGGATCATTGCAACACTTTCTTTTTCGAGTACCCTGTTGGAAATTTGTTGCTGTGCGTGAGATTGTATTGCATTGTATTATCAAGTTTCAGCTAAGCTTTAACAATCGGACAGACAGCCTCACATTTGACTCTGGAATACTTTGGTGTGCAGAGGAGTTCATGGTTGACTCAAGTTGACTGCAAGGTGGTCAGGTCCTGTGGCTATAAAACAAGCTCAAATTATCAGCGCTCCACCACTGTGCTTGGTAGGTTTGAGGTGTGTGTGTGTGCTGCTGTACTGTATTTGGCTTTTCACCAAATGTGCCTCTGTTCATTTATGACCAAAAGCACTTTGTTCTTGTCTGCCCAAAGGATATTTTTTAGGTGCAACACTGCAAACCTAAGATGAGCAGTCATGGTATTTTAGAGAGGAGGCTTGCTCTTGGCAGCAATGAATACTTGTTCAGTTTTTTCCAAATGCACTGTCATGAACTTTAACATTTAACTTGATCACTGAGGTCTGTAGAGTTTGAGATGTAGCTTTCAGGTTGTTTACAATTGCTCTAAGCATTACATGGTCTGACCTTGGGATGAATTTTTCTAGATTGTACACTCCTGAGAAGATTGTGACATGGTGTTAACACACACTTGAATGTGTGTAAACACAAATGCCAACATGCCAAAGCTTTTGTCTTTTATAGAGGTGCTCGGACTCAGTGATGATCAGTTAATCAAGTGTATTTGATTAACAGCACCTCACTGCTACTTATCCTGTTACTTCCAATGGAAGCAGTAAGGGTGTACTTAGTTTCTCACAGACTCCTTTCTTTTTTTACCTGACTGTTATACAGAAACATCACAGTGTTCTGAACAATGGTCTTACTCAGGTTTTGCAGATAGGTATGATTTTGGGCTGACTAAAGATGAATAGCTTCTCTTTACAACTGCATCATTTGCAATTGGTATCATTTTCTCATGGCTTATTTCCTTCTTTTTTTTTTCTTTTTGTATATGCATCCTTCATTTTACTGATTTATCTATACTATTTGGTCCAAGTTTTTGGACAATGGTATGTTTTAATGTTTTAATGCATGCTTGGTCATCCAGGTAAGGAAATCACAGGAAGCTGTCAATGGGAGAATTGTTTTGTCACAGATCCCAGTGACTTCCTCAGTCTCAGCTGACTGCAGATTTCCCTAATCTTATAAATATAGTATAGTATATTTGCTGTGAGATATACTATACTGGGAAATATACACTTGCTAGAGGACAACATCACTGAAGAGTAACTTTGTGAGGCCAGGGCACTGAAACCTGGTCACACCTACAGCCCAGTGGCTACTGTTTGAGTGATGAGGATGACATCCTGGGCAGGAAGGAACGCTGGTTTGAGTGGGGGGGCTCGTAGCCATTCTTAAACTCTCTCTGAATAGTACTCATGGCCATTGATCGATCGTCAAGGTAATTTGCATATTAATGAACATGAAAGTCCATTGGTAGTCAGTGGTGCCAGTTTCTTATGCAAATTACGCTCTTATGTTTACAAGGATAAACATAAATGATGAAACATTTCTCCCACTGAAGACAATTACAGAGCAACAGAATTCACTTTCTGGGACAATGGCGCATTCTTTGTAACTTTGCCTTTTTGCAACACCGCGAACAATCTGCATGTGACTAAAAAGTAGATGTTCAGCTTTAATTCAAGGAGTTTACCAAAAGTGTATAATAGCTGTTTAGGAATTATTATATATTATTATTTATTTTATTTATACATAGTCCTCCATTTCATTGTTTGGTTTCAATATCTGCCATGATGATGTGCCGAGGCAAACACTTCTTTTTTAAAGTGTCATTGATCACAAACTTAAACCTAAATATATGTACATTGGCTTTTCTAAATAAGCAAATCAGAAAATACCCACAGTAAAGTTTTATTAGATGAATTCAGCTGAAATATATTTTCTCTTAAACTAGTGCTCTAAGGAAAGGAAGACCAAGAAGAAAATGGAAAACGCAGCACAGGACACAGCCAAGATGACCAGCGAAGAGGCTCTGTGTAGCCCCGTCGACCACAAGACCAGAAAGCGCCCTGGCTTCTCCAATCTCAAAGTACTGAAGCTATCTGTGATCAACACTCACAGATAGCTTCAACACCTTTTTTATCCTGCTTTTGATCTCGGGCTGCGGTTCATTCTGTTGATGCACTCAGTGTAAATTGGCCCAGATAAAAATGCCAGTTAAAAGCGTAAAAGGCAGTAGGTGGTGCAGTTGTTAGCGCTGTCTCCTCACAGCGAGAAGGCTCTGGGTTTAAACTCTTACCCCGCTGGCACTGCTGCCTGTTTAGACTTGTTGTAGTTTCCTCTAAAGACATTCAAGTTTTGGTGAATCAGTGACACAAAATTGCCCATAACTGTAAATGTTTTTCTCTTCATGTGTCAGCCCTGCGCTAGGCAGGAAACCTGTCGTGCCTGTGCGCATCTCTCGCTAGAGTGAGCTCTAACAGCCTCCCCTTCGACCCGGCACAGGCTAAAGATAGATGATAGATGGATAAATGCTCAGAAAGCCAGATGCACATCTGTTTTCAGTTGATTGAACAACATTTTCAGAGATATGTTTTTCCCAAAGTAGGTAAAATCAAGCCAAGAGCTGATCTTGTGTTGTTATTGAAAATCTCAGCATGCCAAATTTCTGCTCTAAATGAGCTTTCGTCAGACACTTCTGTAGCTGCCCTGAGCTACGCTCTGCCTGATTACAGCAGTACACTGGAGTCATCATATTTCTTGTTTTCATCCCTTTCTTTATCCACATCGGCCACAGTTCAACAAACGACCCAATTTTGAGACAAAATGTCTTAAAATTACAAAAGCTTATTGTTGTTAACAACACGGTGGCACGGTGGTTAGCACTGTTGCCGCACAGCAAGAAGGTCCTGAGTTCAATTCCACCATCAGGCCAGGGGTCTTTCTGTGTGGAGTTTGCATGTTCTCCCCGTGTTTGCGTGGGTTCCCTCCGTGTACTCCGGCTTCCTCCCACCGTCCAAAGACATGCAGCTTGTGGGGATAGGTTAATTGGATAATCCAAATTGTCACTAGGTGTGAATGGTTGTCTGTCCCTGTGTGTTGGCCCTGCGACAGACTGAAGACCTGTCCAGGGTGTACCCCGCCTCTCGCCCTATGACAGCTGGGATAGGCTCCAGCGCCCCCCCGTGACCCTGAAAAGGATAAGTGGAAGCGAATGGATGGATGTTGTTAACTGTGATGGCGAGACATTAGACCAGATTTTGTGCACTGATTCAACACAACGTAAGTTGTAGTTCAAGTTAAGAATAAAGGGGTAACGCAACATTAAACAAGGACCACAGTTACACAGCAGAAGGTAGTGGAGACTCAGAAAAGGGGGCAGAATGGTTTCCATTATTACATTATGACATTGTTTGGACATGTAGACACATAGTCCTAGTTTTATCCAGAACATCTTTGCATTATTAGAATGTGAGTTTTTATATTGTCTTCTGTTTTCTGTCTTCCAGCTGTTTATTGTAGCACTTTCCTTCGCCTATTTCTCCAAAGCCCTGACTGGAACCTACATGAAGAGCTCCATCACTCAGATAGAGAGGCGCTTTGACCTCTCCAGCACACACATTGGTCTCATAGATGGAAGTTTTGAGATGGGTAACATCAATCAGTTCATTTAAAAATAAATGCTCTAATTTTTTTTTTTAGTGACACAGTGGAGAAAAAGTCATTCTTTTTGCTTGCTTGATTTCAATCTTTTTGGGGGTGTGTGTAGGCAACTTGTTGTTTCTAGCTGTGGTCAGCCATTTTGGGGCTAAGCTGCACCGACCCAGGCTCATCGCTGCAGGCTGTTTCCTCATGGCTGTGGGGGCCTTTCTCACTGGCCTCACACATTTTTTCATGGGACGGTAAAAGTCAAATATAAATGAGAAACTTCTATAAGCAAAAACGATGACAGAAGAAATTCACATGGACTGCTTGTTTGTTTTTTACAGCTATAAGTATGACACGGTGATTCAGGTCTTTCAAAATGACAATCTGAGCATTGCTGCCTGTGTGGATCCTCTGAAAACACTAGATCTCGTGCCAGAAATTCAAATAGAGCCTTCGTTGGAGGACAATAAAGGTAAGAGTGTGGAATACATGCCAGGATTAAATATAATTAAAGATAGTAAAACATTCACTTTTACTACTTAGTGCAGTCAAATACATTTCTGCTTTCTGCTGCAGTGTGTACAGTAAATACCTGTAAATAGCAAAGAATAACATGGCAATGTCAGCTATTTATTGTTATTATTACTTGTTTATTTACTGCTTAAAACTCATGGTTTTTGTAAATTTTCTTTTACAAAAACCATGAAACTTTAACATGAAACCTTGTTAAACCTACTAACAACTCAACAGCCAATCAGCTCTCTCCTGGTGCATCTTTGTCACCAGGAATAAACAGAGTCACAACAGCGTGTACATCCACAACAATAAGCCCGGACGCAGACTTTAGAGCTAGCCAATGAGAGACGACTTTTAAAAAGAAAAGACTGAAAGGAGGCAGAATAATAAGAAAGCAGACATTTGTAATATTTATGGTAATGAATTCAGTTTGGCTCTGTGTGCCCATGTGTTTTTCAGTGTTTTTAGGAGCTCCTCTTGTTCCCATTAATTTTGGTCCCTGAGATGGGCTTTAGTTGCAATGTTGCTTCAGTCTCACTATTGTTAAACTATAATTAATTCTGCTGCTCACAAAACCATGTGATGCTCTCACAAAATGCAATCTATTGATCCTGTTCAGCTATTCAGATGAGACGTATTTGGAAAGAAATATAATGGAAGTCACATACAATGTGGTGGTATACAACAAGCCACTATTAAGATGATACTGAATATCGGCAGATTTTATTCATGTCTTGTTTGACGTATTCTCCGTAATGAAATAGCAGATATAGCAGATATAGATGTAAAACTGTGTCTTTCTCCTTTTCATGTAACCGGACTTTTTCCTGCATAGAGGAATTTTTGCCCCCTCCACACCCACTCCTTGCATTGCTTTAATCAGCACCTTGGACATATTGTCTTATATTTTCATAGTTCATTATTAAATATCATAGATATTTAATATTTTACTGAGTAAAGAATGTATGTTTTTGTGTACTAAATACTGAGAATCAACAAGAAAAGACACTGGTGCGTCGTGATCAGGCTGAGGCTGTTAAGTCTGAAAAGCTCTTTCAGAGCCAAGAAAACACTGGTGAAAATGATCAAGAGGATCCATGCAATATTTGGTGTGTTTTTTAATTGAAGTAAACATGCTCCATGTATAACTTTGATGCTGTGTGATCCAATGTGTGTGAACTCTTTGTAACAAAATCAATATCACAGATTCCTTGTTTGTGTCATTATGCAGCCTGTGTGAGAGATTCTGGTTCCAGCATGTGGATCTACGTATTCCTGGGGAACGCTCTGCGGGGGATTGGAGAAACTCCAGTCACACCTCTGGGCATCTCCTACATCGATGACTTTGCAAGGGCGGAAAACTCCCCTTTTTATATTGGTAAGATGGGGTTCAAAGGGATTTTAAAGTCTTCCACCTGACTTAAAAGGTGTTACTTAATAAATAAATTATGGCTTATAAACCATCTGAGAATACACACATTCATCATTCCTGTATGTACAGCATTTTTATGCTGGTTAATGTGTGATTTTGATCAGGGTAAACCTACGATTAATCTCGTTTTCAAATTTAACTGAGAGGTCAGTGGAAATATCTCATTTTACATCCTATCCTTTAGATCAGGGGTCTCAAACCTGCCGCCCAGGGACCACTTGCGGCCCACCTCACCCCTACTTATGGCCCTTATATCAACGTGAAGACATATAATGCAATTTGGCCCTTGATGTTTTTTTTGTTAGGGAGGATGGGTTTGTTGTTGAGTGCAATGTTAAAATAAGTTCTTTAAAAAGCAAAAAATGATCTAATATGAAGGCAATATGAGCAGAGAGTACAAACATGTGGAGGGATTGGCTGTGTTAGTTTAGTGAGAGAGTCAAAAACTGATGTGTACACTTATGTCTGCATTTTTATTTTTTTTAAATACGAACAAAATTATTCTGGCCACGTGTCTGGCCAGAAAGAGAGTACCATTGTGTTTATTTGGTAGTTCAATGAGACGCTTCAGTTAGTTAAGAGTGAGGAAAAACAATTGCGTTGATGTTTGCATATTTGTTTTGTGATACAATATTTGAAATTTAAAAAAAACAAACAAAAGAAAACTTTTTTGGAAATATTTGTGGGTGCTTTCTTGTTTTCACTTGGTTTTTTTTTTGTACTACTTGACCACTAAAGTGGACCTCCAATGAGATGACAGTGCCAGTAGTGATCCACATCTCATTTAAGTTTGAGACCCTTCTTTAGATTTAGTATCACATCGTAGACTTCTGATCTTTTTTGTCATTGGCAGCTTGTCTCCAGACCATTACTCTCCTGGGTCCCATGTTTGGCTTCCTTTTGGGTTCCTATTGTGCCAGACTATATGTTGACATTGGATATGTTGATATGGGTAAGGTTTTTCTTTGTGTGTCTGGGTTTTGTTTTTTGTTTTTTGCATGATACATGACTCATTATGGTTAGAGCTCATCTTAAAGTATCCGATAGATGGCAAAAGCTCACAAAATTCAAAGCAGTGATTTTAGTTGAAAGAATATAAAAACTTGTCTGTGTTAGAAACAAAAAGAAAATGTACACATGTTTAGATCTTTTTAGGCAACAACACATTTTTCTGTAATTTTGCCTATATACTACCACATTGGATTTTAAATCAAATATTTCAAATTGACTGTAAAGTTAATGCAAACATTTTTTAATTAAAGTTAAAAGTTTAAAGTCTGCACTTCAATCACATCATGATTATTTGGTTTGAGATTGAATGCGATGGTGTCTGGAGGCTAAAATTACAAAAACTTTGTCTAACAAATCAACTTTATGTACTGTGTAAGGCCAAGAAGCTGGAGAGGGGTAACAAGAGTTAAAGACTGTGCCTTTCACAAAGTTAAAAGCATTTTAGCCAGTCAACACTTTTGTCAACAGAGATATTTTGATTGAGACTTGTTTATATGAAGCCTTTATTTGAAGACTTCCTGAAGAAAACTTGAAAATTCTTCTCTTTTACATAGAAAGTGTGACCATCACTCCTAAAGATTCCCGCTGGGTGGGTGCTTGGTGGATGGGTTTTCTTGTGTCCTCTGGCCTTCTGCTTATCTCCAGCATTCCCTTCTGGTTTCTGCCCCGTTCGCTGCCCAAGCAGGACGGTGAAGAAAACCGTGAAACTCCAGTCTGTGAGATCCTAAACGAGACAGAGGATGCGCAAAACAACAACCACAACCTCAAGCTGACTGAAATTGCCAAAGGTAGAGTCGTCATCTGTGTTTGCATGTGCAGGTTGATGGATCTTACGTGATTTGTGCGGATGTTCCTGCCCAGGGTTCTTTCCATCATTGAGGCGTCTTCTGGGAACTCCTGCTTACTTCCTGCTTCTTTGCGGGAGCATCCTGAAGTTCAATGCATTCATCGGTCTACTCACCTTTAAAGCCAAATACATGGAGCAACAGTTTGGACAGTCTGCATCCAGGGCGAACTTCCTCATAGGTAAAAATAAAGAAATCAATAAATTAAGTGTTCATATTGAACTTTTGATAGAAAAATGGGACATAGGTGCAGTAATTTATTGACACATGTTCAAACATACATAAAAATAGCTTTTTTACAATTCTATCAACCTTGAAGGTCAGTATTTGCAATGACCACCAACACAACACAGCCTCAACACTCCAAGAGAAACTTTCTTTTAATTTGCTACCCTTCAGGAATAGTTCTCCGGGCTTCTTAAAAAACATTCAAAGCTCTCCTTTGGCTGCCTTTTTGTTCTGTTCTCTGTCAAAATGATCCCACACTGCTTCAGAGCTTGATAAATCAACCCAGAACAGGTATGGAGAGGACAGCCCGTGAAGGAAAACTATACTCGTAGGTGTATAGATACCCAGAGCCAACCCTGCATAGTTCTGTCTTTTCTCATTTCCCTTCTTTCAGAATTGCTTCTTCACAGCCAACATTCCACTGGTGTGGATAAAAGCATACCTAAGCAGGCTTTCAGAGAGAGGCTCACTAGTTTTTGCCTTGGTGGTACCAGCCATTTTAGCCACCCTGCTATGCATTTTAAGATAAAACCTCTTCTCACATAAATTCTGGTATTCTTCTCCTTATTTATGTTGCGGCTTTTGAGCCGGGTCGTAACACAAGTGGGGGTTCGTCCGGGATCTATTTTCCGGAGCTGTAGACAACTCTGACGTTTGGTACGATGTTACTGCCTTGTATTTAAGTATGGATTTCGACTTACAAGATTTCATTCATGCTCCAAGTTCTGAGAAGTTTGAGTTATGTCGTAAAGATGACTTGTTGAGTATTGCGGCACACTTTGATATTGATATTGATATTTTGATATAAAGAAATATAGTGCGAAAAAAGAAATTAAGAGTACTATCTTAACACGATTAGTTGAGTTGAAAATCCTGACGGGTTCTGATGTTTGTGATGATGACATTCCTTCTATTGAGCTAGGTGTCCCACCTTTGAAGGAGGTTGGTGCTATTGCAACTTTGTTAGGTTTGCCACTTCTTCTTCCGTCCTCCACTTGTCCACTTTCCACAAATGGTTTGAGGACACATTACACACCATGCCAGGCTTTTGGCAAACAGCTCTTTAGGAATCACTTTGTTTGTCTCTCAAACTATGTCATCTTTTGAATCTTTCACAGATTCAGCAAAAGAAATGGGAGCAAATTATTTGATTTTGCAACAAGCTGCTTGTACCCAACGCCGATTCACCCCTTAAATCACACTCATTAGTGTGATTCTGCAGTGACTTCCAGGAAGGTCCTTGGTTTTAGAATACACCACCAAATGTCAGTGTTTCATTGTGTGTAAACAGAAGGCACGCATTGGCACGCGTTCACCTTCTGTAGATAGGCAGTGTGTACTTTTAGATAAAGTTTAAATGATAAAATGCACTCAAATATTTAACAACCAACAAATAAATTATTAATAATCATTAAGGAAAATGTGCTTGATATAAAGTATGTATATGTGATATGATGTATGAAGTATATAAGCAATATTCCCGTGTGTTTCCTTCAGGTGTCCTGAACCTGCCAGCAGTGGCAATAGGGATCTTCCTCGGAGGACTGCTGATGAAAAGGTATAAGCTGAGTGTGGTCTCAGGAGCTCAGCTTTCCTTTGCAACATCCTTTATGTCCTATCTCCTCATGCTGCTGCAGTTTGGCACCAAGTGTGATAACATACCCATAGCGGGGCTCACTGTATCGTACAATGGGTCAGTGTTGAGACAAATATCACTTATTTAGCAACTAGCTTCCTTTGTCCACTGTAGATCATAATATCCATTGTTTCACTCCCCTGCAGGACACAAGGTGTATTGTCCAGCAGAGAAATGCTCTTCTCTGAGTGTAACAGGGACTGCTTGTGTTCAGCAGAGGAGTGGGACCCCGTTTGCTCAGATAGCGGCATCACTTACATCTCTCCATGCATGGCTGGCTGCCTCAGCTCTAGCGGACACGGCAAAAACACCGTAAGGACAATTACAAGAGAGCGCAGAGGTATAATGTAAAGTGTAAACATGTGTATCAGCCACTTGTTGGAAGATATTTGGGTCAAGAATGTCTTGACTCCTGTATATTGAGGTTACATTACATTTTAAATACTGCTACTTTGTAACATGAACTCTTGATAATTTATATATTTCTCACCCTTAAATGCATTTGAATAGCACTCCCATGGTAAATGGATTGCATTTTCATATTCTCCCTGGCGAATTTGATGTGTTAGTCCACCTTGTTAATGTGATCCGTAAATTGTGGTATGTCCTGAGATTTGATCTTCACCCAGGTGTCATCCACATACCTGAACCAATGACTTGGTGGTGTGCCAGGGTAGGATAGCAAAGCCCTCTTTTCCACTTCTTCCATATACAAATTGGCCACGATGGGTGAAACTGGGGAACCCATGGCACACCCATGTTTCTGCCTGTAGTACTTTGATCAGTGGTTGTTAATGAATTGTCATGAGAATTTGCATATTAACAATCAAGGAACAGGCCTCCCAGCCCATTGTTCCCTCAGTGGGCTACACTGTTAAAAAAAAAAATCCTAGAAAAACAGTAATATTCCGGCAGCTGGGGCGCCAAAATAATACCATCAAATAACAGAAAATAACTTTCTCATAAAAATACGGTTATTTTCAGTAATGACAATACAGTTTGTTGCCCTAATTTTACATGGGATTTTGCCTTTTTCAAGTGCTTTTAAACATTAATTAGGAACATTTTAATGTGATTAAACAATGAAATTACCTATAAACAAGGTCAATGAATGTGGCAATATGAATAATAATACTTAAATACAGAAAGTACAGAAATATACAGTTAACAGTTGGTTTAAATAATAATGGATTGCATGCCCTGGGACAGAGGCGAGGCTGTCATATCACACCATCGACCCCTCTGGCCATCACCAGTAGGCGGTAGGTGAAGTGTCTTGACCAAGGACACAACGACCGAAAGAGTCCAAGCCGGGGCTCGAACCAGCAACCTTCTGATTACAAGGCGAACTGCCAACTCTTGAGCCACGATCGCCCTAAATAGCAATAATAGTAATAATTATTTGATGTTAAAAAAGTTTATAAGAATCATTTCATATATTTTATAATGAAATGATTTTATATCTAAATATGCATATGTACAGACAAATACATTTAAAAAACAAGAAAATTATGTTTTATTACATTACAGTGATTTCACGTTAATTTACATTTGAAATGTGAAATCAGTCTATTTATGTAAATTTAATGATATTCTAGAAGAACAGAACAAAACTGTAAAATACACAGTAAAATACTTTTATATTAGGACTTTTTCTTACAGTGTAGTTTCAGTCATTATGCAAATGTACTGTTTATAAGAAACCTGCAGTCAGCTGAGACTGAAGAAGTTACCTGTATGAGTGACGAAATGTTTCTCCCGATGAAAACGCTACATCAAGATGAACAGAATCAACTTTTGGGGGGTTAATGCTAGAAGATAATTATTGTTGTCCATGGATTTTCTGTCATGGACCGGCTGTGTGGCAGGCAGGAAGTGGACCCAAACGCAAGCTCACGGAAGCAGGAATAAACTCAAAACACAGCTTTATTGCTGGACAGAAAAACGGCGAAGCAAACTGATAAGGAACTACACTGGGAAATAATACACTAATGCACAGAGAAACACACGGCCATGAATGAGGGAGAACGCGACACAGAACTGAGGGAGACGCAGACATAAATACACAGAGGGTTAACGAGGGAAGTGGGAATACACGGGGAACACAGGTGACACTGATAATCATAACGAGACAGGGCAGGAGTGAACACAACGTGACGCATACTGACGAGGGACTGCCAAAGTAAAACAGGAAGTGCACAGAGGTTCAGACAGGCGGAGAGAGAGAGGACAGACATAACGGGCTGGGGAAAAACATTGAATGAAACACAAGGAGGGGAAACGAGGGCTCAGAGATACACAGAAGGGCACACAGGGGGTAATCAAATAAGGAACATTTTGGCAGAACCTAGGAACCATGGCATAATGAAAGAACAAAAGTACAAAAACACATGAAAACTCAGAATACTGGGCCAACGTGGCCCAGGACCATGACATTTTCAAAATGTATTCTTTTACAAAAAGCTGAAAAAACAGTGAAGCACAGTATTATTTTGGGGTTATTTTCTGAATTCAGTTTGTTAATTGTCTAATAAATAATATATAATATTTACAGATTTCTAAAATACTTGTGTTTTCTTGTTTTTCGTGACAGGTGGTCTAATAAATACCGTCCACGTGACTATGATAAGCAATCGGAATAATAAAAATCCTCCACTTTTCTCCCTTTTTTTTATTTTAAAAAGTATTTTAAAACTATTTTAAAAACTAAAAACTTGCTCTCTTTTAAAAGCTTACTCATTACCATCTAATTATTTTACATTTGTCAAATAACATAAAAAAAATGGTCAACTTTCAATTAACCCCAAAATGTATTAATCTTATCAGAAACATGCAGTATGTATAATAAATGAATAGAAAGCACGTATATATCGGCATTTGTGATATAGCTTGAACGTAGCAGTACAGAGTCATTTCAATATTACATTTTGTTTTCACAAAATTTCAAGTATTACTCCCAGAAGTTAGCAGAGGTTTCGCAGCATTCTCTGAAACATGATCACATATATGTGAACATAAGCTTAAATTGTTTGTGTTGCAAAGATATAATCCAGTACAAAATCATCAGTGTTGTTGTTCTTCAATGTTTCTACTAGTTGCTATTGAGGAAGATGACGCGTTAGCCAGGAGGCATGATTTTACACTGTTGCTACTAAAGCATTTTTCAGAGTGTACTCTAGTATTTTCCTATTTTTGTCAATTTTATTGATTAGCTGTTATGTGCTTTTCTTTTCATGCTCTTGTAAATATCCCCTACCTTTTCTTCGACTATAAAATCCTCTGGGTGAAGTGTCAGATGTTACGTGGAGAGCAATTTTGTCCTTTGTCTCTTCAGCAAACTCAAATATCAGTTGCTTTAAAGTTTAAAAAGTGTAATTTTACAGACTTTTAACATGTTTGATTAACAATGCTTATTTTCCTGGGTGGAAAATGTAAAATGAAATAATTTTACAATCCAGTTCCAAAGATGCCTGGATGAGGAAGACATAAAAATATATATATAAATGTAAATATTCTCTCTTTCCCAGGTCTTTCACAACTGCACCTGTGTGTCCACCTCCTTTCCAGCAGGCAGCAGTACATCAGTGAGACTGGGCCAGTGCCCTCATGCCAAGGACTGCAGCAGAAGCTTCACCTCCTATATGGCCATATCTGTTCTCAGTTCCTTTATCAATGCTCTGGGAGCCACACCTGGCTACATGGTCATTATACGGTCTGTAAAAACTTAGTGTTGCTATCATGTCTATTAGCAGCCTAAAGTAGTGGTAGACAGTGAAATGGAAGGACTCAAAATAGTTATAACGCAACACGGCTAAGTGAGGTGGAGAGAGTATAGACAGATTGGCCCGGAACTTGGAAGTGTAAAGTAATGGGGGCAAATAGAGACTGAGCAGGCATGCGGAGGGCTGGTGAGGTTAAAAACTCAGGAGGCACAAAGACAGGAAGGTTTAAACCTTTGACACATTGTATTCTGCCACAAAAGATGACAGAATGATCATGCAAAGACTGGATAAAATACCTGGTTAGATATACTACTCAGGATGATTGATGGTTTGACATGGAGGCCCCATCAATCCACTGGCTGCTAAGGAGCAGGAGGGAGGCACTAAGAGAAAAACACAGAGCAAGAAGAAACAAAATGGAAAGGCGGACAGAGAGAAAGGCAGAGACAAGATAATTCCAGTGAGAGGAGAAAACTTTGCTGTTTTGATGCAATCAAGTATTGGCTGCTGTGACCCTGACTCAAGGGAAGCATACACAAAGTTACTTTTTGACAAGTTTTTTTTTCTACATATTTCTAAAAGTGTGGTGGTGACACATACAATGAAAGAACATAAGTAAGTATCACCTGAAAAGGATTTAAAGGAATAGTTTCACCTTTTGAAGAACTAATGTCCAGCATTAAATAACAAGATTGACGCCACTGTTGTCTCTGCCTTACTTACAGAACTGGAGTCAAGACAAAATTTACTTAGCATAGAGTATTAAGCAAAAACTGCAAGATAGTTCCCCAATAATTCCACTCAAATTTAGCCTGGCCAAAGTCTGTTCCTGTATCCTGTGTATCACTGCCTGATCTCTCGATACCGAGCGTGGGCCCAGTTCCAATAACTGCGTCACGTCTATCCATTGCTGCTATTAAGACCTGTCAGCCTGCTGTCACTAGTTTATTTTTTATTTATTTATATTTTCTTGATTTTTTGTGTGTTTTGTACTTGCAGATGCATCACACCCGAGCTCAAATCCCTTGCACTGGGTATTCAGACCTTGGTAACTAGGACTCTTGGTAAGCTTCAGTACTTTCACTTTGACGTAAAGCATAAATATAGGTCACTGCTGCTTGAATCCCAAGAGGTTTATTTTCTCTGGATAAAAGTTTTGTCCCCAATGCTGTCTGTAGGTGGAATTCCTGCACCAATGTATTTCGGTGCTTTGATTGATTCAACTTGCCTTAAATGGTCTATGAAGAGTTGTGGCGGTAGGGGGGCATGTCGTATTTACAACTCTGATATGTACAGGTACTCCACGGAGAAATTCCAGTTTACACTATTTGAACAAATTTGCCAAAAATTATTGACTAGTATTATAATTGTGGTAAAGACCTTTGCTGATTTGCCTCAATCCATTTCCATTCTCTATTTCTAGGATCATTTTCCTGGGTTTGATCACTTGTATCAGTGGCTCCTCTTATTTTTTCATCATTGCTGTCATCATCCTTCTCAGGCGCCAGTTCCGAAAGCCAGAGAAGGACACAGACAAGCAGGAGCAAGAAGCATCAAAGGTTTTTGAACTAAAGATGCCATTAAACCTCACTGAGGAGATTAGAGCCAGTCCTGAAACTCCCAACTTACCCAGTGCTACAAAAATTTGGGTAAAGATTGCTACAGATTTGGAGGAAGGAGGAGAGGTCCACACAGTAGAACAGCCCCCTCATAATGATGGAGTAATCTCTACAAGTAATGCACAGGAGGCTAAATACATGACAGATACCTGTGCTGAAGTCATTCCTCTGTCTTCTGATGGCACAAACACAGAGATAGTCAGTAAAGAATCCATCGGACACAAAGTGATAGAGAAGCAGGACGATCATACTGATGACAAGAGCAAATTGGAGAAAGAGAGTCAGCAGCTAAACTGATGGACCACATAAAGACTATGTTTAGCAGAGTTGTCTCCAACACAAAATCAAACTGGAATAGATGGAACAAGTCCCAAAGTTTGGTCAAAAGATAATTTTCCTGTTAAGAGGGACTACTATTCTTTCAGGACAATGTCACAGTCTATACTAGTAGTATTTTCCATCCTTTTTTTTTTACAGGATGCAGCTATTATATTCAGTGTTGGGTGTGACATGTAACAAAGTAACAAGTCCTTAGATTCAATTTTTGGGGGTTGTTTTTCAATTCACAAACTTAATTAAGTACTTTTTAAATATTTAAAAAGTATCTAATTAAATGTTTCCTGTTTTGTTTCATGCTCCTTTCAACACCTTAGCATCCAGCTACATACTGGATTGTATTCAGTTGTAGAGCTCAGCTAGCATGAGTGTGCATACAACAACATTTACATTGCAGAAGAATTTGCATTACTGTGTACCACAGTTATATGTATTGTCTGTCAGCTGCTAAGGAGCTGTGCTTCATGTTTTGAAGTAATCTGCAATCAAAGTAAGTGGTAAGGCCAGTTGAGGAAGAGACTGATGACTGAATGTGGCATGAATGATGGACCACATTATCACACTCATTAACACACACTTTATTTCCCGGTTGTTGTTCGAACACTCTCGCGGTTGCATCTTTTCAGCTCCCAGCTGCCCATACACCAACAACAACACCATTCAGGAGCCAGTTCACTCTTATACGCAGGGGAGGCTTGATGAGCCGATGCAACTCAGGTGTGTCCGTCTCCTCGCAGCCACGCCCCGCCACATACCCACATACACCCATCGCCCGACTGGGGCCAGGGAGCCAACTGGCTGAACATACTCTCACCCTGAGTATCATGGTCAGGTATTGAACCTGGCTCATGATAGGTCAGGGCACTTAGGTGTGCGGAAAACATATGATAGAGTTTTGCGTCATTTTGTTTGGCCACATTTAAAGAAGGATGTATTGTTACACATCAGAAACTGTAAAACCTGTCACTTGACTGGTAAGCCGAGTCAGGTTGTTAGCCTTGCTCCATTGCAGTCGATTCCAGCTATTAGTCAGCCTTTCGAGTACTTGCTTATTGATTGTGTTGGGCTTTTGCACGATCTGATATCGTCGTGTTGGTGTTGTTTCCAGATCATCATACTAAATGTTGTTCCAGGATCAACATTGCAAGTGACCAATCAGAATGTTGTGACGTCATACGTTTGCGACTTCGGGAAAAACCGCCGTAAAACAAAAAACTGTACTTAAGCTGCGAGAAACCGCCTCTGTCCACCAATCAACGGACCCTGACCCTAACCCTAACCCTTTAATAAACGGTAAGCAGAATTGGTATTGTCCTTGCAACATTGGAATTTCATAAATGCACGAATGACTTGGCGCGCAAAAGAATAACGTCACAACAATGTGATTGGTCACTTGCAATGTTGAACCTGGAACAACATTTTCATGATGATCTGGGAACAACACCACCACGACGATATCAGATCATCCTGGGCTTTTGCCGCATGCCAAGTCTGGTAGTCAGTATGTTTTGTCGCTTATGTGCCAAAGCACCCGATATCCAGCAGCATATCCCTTACGTACAATTACAGCTAAGTCGGTGGTGAAGGCCTTGACACAGTTTATTTCTGTGTTTGACATCCCTAGGGTCATCCAGAGTGACCAGGGATCCAATTTCTCTTCCCGTTTGATGGCCCAAGTGTTGAAAATGTTGGGGGTCAGACATAATCAGACATAATCAGTCATAATCAGTCCCAGCCGTCCACACACCAACAACAACACAATTCAGGAGTCAGTGATGAACCAATGCAACTCAGGTGTGTCCGCCTCCCCCGCAGTCGTGCCCCACCACACTCTGCTTTTCCAAAACTGACACAGCTAGCTTTTAGTTCAGCTAAAGCTTGCTCTACAAGGGAAATTAACAAGCTTGATGCTGGTTCTGTGGAACTGAAGATGATGCTGTCAACATGCTAATCAATGAAGTAAAGTCAGTACAGTCAAAAGTATAAGTACAGTAGACTACAAGCCCTCTGGACGTATAACCAGCATGCTGAATGCAAAAGGGGTTTTATTTTTTGTTTTTATTTTTTTAGGTAATGCTTTAATGTAACTGATTACTTTTTATACCCAGTAATCTTTTAATTTTACATGTTATTTTTAAAAGTAATTTTACCCAACACTGGTTATATTACACTTAATCCTGTGAAGAAAGAGCGCTACCAGTGGTCCCATTTCCACATTTGTAGAAACAGTCTCTGGAACAAAAATGGAGTTGTGCTGAGTGGAAAGACTGACCAACGATTTAAAATATTGGCTGATGTATGTATTTGATCACATGACCGCTTTGCGAGGTCCCAGAATGAAAAATATTATAGATTAGTTCAACTTCTTGAAAAAAAATTGCTCTTTTGTGTAAATAAATGGATGTTTGAATGACTAGAATTATTTTTGCATTCATTGAGCAGATCTCATGTATACACAGTACAGACTTTGAATGGAATGCATTTGTCTATAAATGCAGTCTATGAGATGCAATGAAATTGTGAAACATTTGGCCATGGCGGCATCACATTCAGATAGTTTGCCTTCAAAGTAAAAGCCCTGAGGCACAACGTTTACTTTGAAGGCAGTCCATCTCCATTTCTGGTTTGTGTCACGTTCTTTCAAGTTTTTTTACAGCTGGGCTGGTAAGTAGTAAGTATTTGCCTGAAAAATGTGAAAAACCTCAGGGAACCACAGTTCCCTTTCCCTTTTTTATAGATAATATAAAGTTATCTTCTATATACAATCCCAGTTCCAAAAGGTTAGGACATTTAAAATGTAAATCAAAACAGAATGCAATGATTTGCAAATTCCATAAACCACAAAAATGTTAGGTCATTTTGAATTTGGTGGCAACAACACATCTCCAAAAGGGTTAGGTGAGCTGACAAAAGCTCAGTAACATGATTTCGTATTGTAATAAAAGCAGTTAAGAGAGGCAGAGTTTCTCAAGAGTAAAAAAGGCCGGAGGTTCGTCACTATGCAGTAACCAGAAAACAAAGAAAGAGTATCTTCAGATTCTGCAGCAATTTCAGAATATTTTTTCTCAACATGAAACTGTGAGGACTTTAGGACAAGCCTGAAAAAAAAATCAGGTGCCTGTGATCTTTAAGTGGCACTGCATTAAAAAGAGGCATGATCACTGCATAGGCTTAGAAACGATTCCACCGTGCCATCCAGAAATACAGCCCTGTCGTGCAAAAAAGAATACATAAGTGAACATGATCCAGAAACATGGCTGTTGTCTGTGGACCAAAGCTCATATAAAATGGACTGAGGCAAAGTGGAAAACTGTTCTGTGCTGAGACAGACCGACCTTTGAAATAGTTTTTGGAAAACATGGAGGCCAAATACTCCAGACTGAAAAGGAGACTCATCATTCAGGAGGAATCAGAACATGACACAACATGTGGAGATGTGCCATGAATGTTGAAAAAGTTTTAGAGGAATATATTTTTAACCCTAAGACCAATTCTAAACTGCATACTGCATTTGTTTCAGTAGCATGGCTTCATAGTAGAAGAGTCTGGATGCTAAACTGGAATGCCTGCAGTGGAGATCATTTATCATATGAAAACATGATGAGATGAAAAACATGCCAAACAAGATCAGGAATATTGATACGTTTTATGGTGGGGGGTATTTTTAGACTGTACGGTGAGGCTCAAACATCAAGGTGAAGTACAAAAGACTAGATCACAAATGTGCTAAATGTGTCTTTGTTTTCACCAGCTGTTTTGACCAGTGTAAAAATCTGTGTGCTTGATTTTGCGACAGGTGGAAAAAGGTTGAAAAGAAAAAATACTCCAGAGAGGTGTGAGAGAGAGTTGCCGTGTTAAGAGTTGTGTGAAATGTACAACCAGCGTTTGCTGTTAAGCTCTGGGCAGCAGGAGAAAATAAAAGTATTTTTAGGTGCAGATCCTCAGTAGGTTTTGTCCCTAAGCCTGAATCTTTCATGTTACATTTGGTCTTTTGAACAACAATTCCTAATCAGATTTAAGTTTAGGCAAAATTGAGGACTTGTTTTGCACACAGAAGTATGTCTTAAAGTATGTTTCTTCTCATTAGCAGAGGAGAACAATGTCTTTTTTACAAATACCATGAAATACGAGGGTTTCTCTGCACCTATGCACGCTGTACAAGAGGAAAGAAAACACCAGAATCGTAACTTTATGTATAAGACTGCTTGATGTACAAGAGATATTTAGTAGGAAGGTAAAAATGCATTCATAAAACAACAAAACAAAACACCTTCCTGACTAAGATGTCATTAATGCAATTAATTCAAAAAACATGCTATTTTGTTTCCATGTAGAGGTAGATGTTGGTGACGTCAAGTGTTTATTTTTATCTGTGGATGCATCACGGGCCAAAGAGTTGACACACACAGGTTTCATGTGTGAGTGCTCCTCCCTCGAATAAACAAAAGTGATGAAATCATGTGACCAAAGAGTTTTCCTACACCAATTAGGTAATGCAATGGCAAAAGTGCCCATGTGACAGTAGTTAACTACAAACACAGAAACATTTCCAGGCGTCGATGCTCTCAATGCAAACAAGCCATAGCACTGCGCTGCTGACACTCCTTGCTTACGTTCGAATGATTCTCCGGTGAGGTTTCATCCCACGTAGAATCAGTGCTACAAGAATACTAATGAACCATGCTGACCATATTTATTGATGCTTACAAGCTCAAATCTCTGCACTAAAAGTGAAAGGGAGAAAAACCAGATTAAACAGGATTTGATGAAGCTGGTGAAGGTTCACTTGGTTTTGTGTGAGCTTTGTTTTTGTGCTAAATCGAACTGTAACGTTGGACTTCTCGCATGTACAATATTAATCCAAGCCACCACATGATGACATGACTTGATTCAATGTTTACCAAAAGTCCTGAGGCACAAAATCTCTGGTATATAGTTAAATCAAGTAATTGTTTTCGGACTCACACGTGATTACGCGTTAATGTAAATAAATCAGTCACAACTTTGAAACTTTGAGCTGATATCGTGCTAGCAAATAATAAAAACCCATGTAGCTGCAGTGGAATCAGAAAAATATCCTGTCACTGTCTCTGCAGTTACCTTCTGTTTTTTTTTTTTTTTTTTTGAAGCTTACAGGAAACACGGGGAGGTGTTCATCGGACCGCAGTGGGTTTGGGGGTGTTATATGTCCATTAAGAGTGCACTATATGTCTGTTAGCTCAATCTGCAGTGAAAACCACTAGCACTTACCAGCAGCCTGCTGCCTGTGCTGGCATCTCCCCAGTGAGATGGTAGGATGCTCTCTTTGGCTCACCAGTAACAATAACTATGACATTAAGAGTCATGCACTGTGTTGTTGTGAAACTGATGGGGGTTTTTTCTTGCAATGTTTTATGATTACATTTTTATGAGATATCTTGCTGTGAAAACCACAGCTCATCAGGATTGTCTATTTGTATTTGCTGCTTCTTTTCTGTAGATTTATATAAATGTGTGTGTGTTATATTAAAACATACTCTATGTACAGATTTATCATACATATTACATTACACATTACTTAATAACATGATTATCAGTTCAAAGGGAGGCTGATATTCCCTGATTGTAGATAGGTAATTTATCACACTATGCTATTTGTCTAAGTGCACCTTATCATTCAGTAGCTTTTAGAACCACCTTTAGCAGCAATAACTTGAAGTAATCATTATCTGTGTGACTTTATCAGTTTCTCACATTCTTGTGGAGGAATTTTGGCTCACTCTTCTGTGCAATGTTGTTTCCGTTCATTGAGTTTTGCAGGCATTCATTTTTGCACAGCTCTCTTAAGGTCCCGCCACAGCATTTCAGTCAGGTTGAGGTCTGGACTTTGACTCAACCATTGCAACACGTTCATTGACTCTGTTGTAGATTTATTGTCCTGTTGCAAAACTCATATTTGACTCTAGAATATTTCTATATACATGAGTTCCTGGTCAAGTGAGTGACAGCAAGGTGCCCAGGTTATGTGGCTGTAAAACAAGCCCATATCATCACTCCTCCACCGCCATGTTTGACAGCCGGTATGAGGTGTTTGTGCTGATATGCTATGTTTGGTTTTCACCCAACACGGTGCTGTGCAGTACGGCCAAACAGCTCCGCTTTGGTCTCATTTGCCCAAAGGACATTGTTCAAAAAGTCTTGTGGTTGTTAAACACACCTTTTCTCTTTAGATGTGGTGATTAAGCGCACAAGTCAGAGAGCAATCTCTCTTGTTGGGTTTTTATCTCAGTAAATAAAACCTAGATCAATTACCTCTTGGATTCCAAGCGACGCATATTGTTTACTTCATAGAAAACAACTTAATATTTGCTTATGAAGTCTTTAGGAAACTAAATAAGAAGATGAGACTACTAGTCTAGTTTTCAACTTGTCACACTGCTGGGTCGCGTGCTTCTAAAGTGTCTCAAATTTTACCATCAATTCATTAATTAATACTGTGTTGCTTGTGACACGTCCCATCAAAATAATGAGGCACCATTTATTATTGATGATAATTCATCTTCACATGTTTTATTCATCATCGTTGAAGCCCAGAGGAAGGCGCTAAGGCCAGAGTTTGGTGACCTACAGTAAAAGTTCACTAAGTGTCTCAAGGTAAATAGGAAGACAGCCTGACAGTGTTCTTCTCCCTGGTGTGGGTTTATGGCAGGTCAGTCCCATCACGGCAGCTGATGACAATAGTGACGACTGTGATGATGAGGATGGTGACGTACGCAGACGTGCGTGTGTTTGTGTCTGCGTGTACTGCGATTATCTTTCGTTCTTTTTTTTAATTCTGCTCATGTGAATATTAAAGAGTGTACATTACGGTAGAACTGAGTGTTATATGACATGTATAAGACCCGCTTAATTCCCCACCCCACCCTTTTGTAGATGAAAATGCAAGGCTATATTTGGAGAGAGCTGATGTCACAAGTGGTTTGAGCAGAGAGCCTATAACTGTTGGAGTCGGCTTGTGTGACAGTCTGACAAACCTTGGAGAGCTCCAGTAGCAGACTGGGATCTAGCCAAGACAACAGAAAGTGAGTATTTTGTCTTTCCTATTGCTTGGATGTCTTTTTCCCCCCACAGGTTTCATTTATAGTTGTTAATGAGGTGCTAGAAGAAACAGACATTTATCTGAGTTTGTATAGTAACATTTTTCTTTAAAGGGAATATTTTAGTAAGTCTATTTCTTGCATATTTTTTTAAGTAAGTAAAAGAGAGGTTAGAGGGTTAAGTAAAAGATTTAAATTCACATAGAGCACATGGAAATGTGTAGATGAAATCTACATTAAGTTAGATGATTCTGTGTAGTGAAGTGGAAATATAACTAAGACTGAAATGTACAAAAAGAGAAAAAAACAAACTATTTATTTAAAAAATATTATGTGTGGTTCTGTGAGCAGATGTAACAATGAGACTGCTGCTACTATTTTCATACAACTAACACAATAAAAGACTTTGTCATCATTTGAAAGCATATGCAGCTGATTAATTAGTAATGAAATGATATAATTATAATCTAATATTTAAGCTACTCAGCAAATTGGGATATATATTACAAAATAATATATTCTTAATTACTTTTACTTCCAAATCAAATTTTAAAAATATTCCACCCTATACTAAAAATCCACATGGCCAGGACATGCTTATATATTTAAAATATATTCCCTGTGAATAAAATGATGTGTGCATGTTCAACATTTATAGCCGGTCCCATTAAATTACCTTTAAGAAACCAGTACTGGCAAATGTACTGTCCTAGTTGAAGTAAAATTCTGTGCCTAAATGAATCCATCCCATACTGTTTTTGCAAAGTCAGCTCAAGTGTCCCTTCAGATTTGCATTTAAAAGCAACTATATTCTAATTATTGCGCTGCACATTGCTGAAGTTGAAATAATGTCAGCATTTTCAGGAACAACAAGCTTTTTTTTCCAGACTGCTCCTCCTTGAAAATGTCAGCTTGCTCCATTTTGTGGTGGAAAAATCCCAGTATCAGACGAGTCAATACCATGGATTTAATTGCTTTTAAAACTATTTCAAAGATTTAAAAAAAAATACATTTTTGACAATCTAACTATAACTTTATTGCATTTTTTTCAAATATAATTTACATAGTTTAACATTTATGTTAAACCCTGACATCTATATTGATGATGTACCTAATTTGTTGGGAGTCAAACAAAACTATCACATGTCTCACTGGTTTTCCCTGAATCCCAATAAACAGATGTAACCCCTGTTTTGTTTGTGCAGGTAATCACGCTTACAGCATGTATCACCTCAGGGTGCCTGTGCTTCTTCTCATGCTGCTTGTGCTGCTGCACTGCATCACCGCTGCCCCAAGCTATAGGTAAGCCAACACATTCAAAGCAGAGAGCCGAGGTGCAGGAGAACTTTGGCTTTCATTTGGCTCAAATGTTGATAATCAAAGATGGAAACCAACTGAGCTCATTTGTGGGGAAAGTGTTTCACTGTGCAGGGAGAAGTGGGGCTGGAGCTAAGTGGCCACTTTCTCTCCTTGTTCTCGGGAGTTGTGGATATCTTCAAGAGTGTATCATCAGTGTTAAATGGTTTGGCCCTTTGTCCTCTGTGATTCAGGTACTTCAGTCCCAGCTCATCCAGCGAGCAGGAAAGCGATCTCCCAGATAGCGAAGCCTGGTTGCTTCCCGGGCTAATCTCCAACCCGCTTCTCAGCCTCGTGGGTACACGGCCACGAAGGGGGCTCACAGCTATGAACAGGTAGCAGCATTATTGCTTGATTTCATTAAAAAAGGTTGAAAAAGCTACGAGGTTTTTTTTGTGGTGTTTCTTAATATCTGTGCTTTTCTTAGTCACCATATAGAGAAGAGAAAGTGCAACACAGCTACCTGTGTCACCCAGAGGCTAGCAGACTTCCTGGTCCGCTCCAGTAACACTATTGGTACTGTGTACGCACCAACCAATGTGGGATCTGCCACCTATGGCAAGAGAGACCTACTGGAGCCTTCAGGCTACGTGAATCTCTAGTGCCAACTGAGGAGACTCCACAGCAGTTGCAGCAATCCTCACAGCTCTGATGATATAACCAATCATGTAACGATGATTGTGAGAATGACATAAATAACGATGGCAATGATGGCAATGATCACAGACTTTTCTTGATTACTTTCTTAACTTAAGAAACAGTGCCTTTGATTTAAAACATCACTGTATATTTTTTTCTGCCTTTTTGTGTGTTGTGGCTTCATATGTTAACACTGTTGCACAATGGCATGATGGGAATAATAATAATAAAAAACAACCAAACGTTAAAGTAATTCATGGGAAATAAAATAAAGGAAAAAACATGTAAAGCAATATAAAATAAATGTTATTTGTTGTTTTGATAATAAAATTGTAAAAAATATATTTATATTTTTTAAAACCTTTATGAGTTTTAAGCCACATTATTGTATTAGAGCTGCACGCAGGAGCTGTGAGCTGTTAGCATCCATCTGATGAGTACAGAACACGTTTTCTTTCAGGAGATGTCCATTAAATCAAATAAAATTATTTCACTTTGATTATAAGCAAACTCTGAAAGTTGCATTGCCACTGGAATAAACTTGAAAATGAAGTAGCTATCCTATATCACGCAGCTCATTAATTCACCCAGCTCCATAACACCAAGAAATAAGCAACTCACGTCTGCCATAACGTCAAGCTTTTATGAGGAACACAACAGCCAAAGAAACTCGGAGGAAATGCTGATTATTCAGCTCCAAATTCAATCTCATATTTCACTCTCGTCACAAACAAACGATGGTTCCGTGTTTTGAGAATAAGACTCGTTCACTTTCTTGCTAGATGAGATAAACACCACTTTCATTTCTGTAAAACAAAGAAGTACTATATGTAGCTGATGCAAGCAAATAATAAGCTCAAGACACAAAACAGGGGGGAAGCAGTTGGATGTTCTAAGGGACTTTTAATACTTAGTCTGACTTCCTGGTATTATGAAATGCAGAAGCTTATGAGGTGCCATTTTCTTTAAGTCATTTTCAGTGCCTGAAAATGACTTATATCAAACCAACTTTGCACATCAATGCCATGAAGACGATGCACCCTACAACATCCAAAAACTACCTGAAGTGGCGTGCTATAAACTCACCAGCCACCGTATAATCTACACCTTCCTAGTCCCTCATAAGAGCCACTTTTGTTTTCAGGACACTCTTAATTCTTCATGGAAGAGATTCAACAAGTTTCTGGAAACATTCCTCAGAGTTTCTGGTCCATATCGCCATGACGGTGTCACACAGTTGCTGCAGATTTGTTAGTTGCACATCCATGATGTGACTACACCTTTTAACCATACTGTTTAGGTACAGGGAACTCACTGTCATGTTTATGAAACAAGTTTGAGATGATTTGTGACATGGTGCTGAAAACAGCAATCAGAAGATGGGTACACTGTGGTCATACGGGGATGGACATGATCAGCAACAATAGTCAGACTGTGGTGTATAAATGCTCAGTTGGTACTAAGTGTCCCAAAGTGTGCCACACCATTACAACACCAACTTAGCCACACTGATACGGGGAAGGATGGAGCCATAGTTTGATGTTGCTTACAACTAATGTCACAGCAAATAATCCATTCTGATGCTCGGTTTGAACTTCAGGAGTGGAGTCAGTTGTTGCCATGTGATTTACTGATTAGATATTTGTGTTAAGGAACAGCTGAACAGGTGTAGCAGAGAAAGTTACCACTTAGTGCAGATTTATAGTTTTTATATTGCACCTTACTTCAGTATGTAACCTCAAGTATTCCACAATATACACCTCAGATGACTAATTTGCATTATGCTACAGTGTAATCAGATTCACAGCTCTTCATCATCATCATCATCATCATGGCCCTCTTCATTATGCCAGTTCTGCTTTCTTCACTTTCTCCACTGCTGAGGGAATTAACTAAAGAATTATATGACATTAAAGATAGATAGATAGATAGATAGATAGATAGATAGATAGATAGATAGATAGATAGATAGATAGATAGATAGATAGATAGATAGATACTTTATTGATCCCAAACGGAAACTGTTGTGTTACAGCACTATGATAAGACTAAAAATTGTAGTTATATGTGTACAACAGTGATAAAATAAAGTTAGTTAAAATCATTAAAAGCAAATTAAAATGCGGAACATGGGTCATTTTAAAAAGATTTTTGAATATTATTTTAGAACAAAATAACAACAACATTGGGAAAAATGAGAGAGTTGTTTTCAACAATTCATCTTCTTTTCTCACAACATCTTTTGTATCTGCAGAAGTGAAACGGTGCTGACCAATAATCATCAGTGTTTGGCTGAATTACACGTAGAGGAGGTAATTTTGATAAAACATCATCACTTTTATTACATGGTAAGTCTGAAGTTACAGAGAAGTATCTGTCATTTTCAAACTGTGTCTTTCTGCTTTGATGGAGTCATTTTTCTTTTTTGTCTTTTTTAACTTTAGCTGTTTATTGATCAAACCTGAGAATATTGGTACTTTTAATTTCTTCTTAAAGTCTGCTTAGCTTTCATGTAATCTGTAAATAAATCTCCTCACTTCTTCTTTAAAAGTCCTGCTCTGGAGCCTTTCTCTCATGCAGATGTGAAGATACATGAATAGGTAAAGTTCCCCATTCTAAGCTAAGTAAAGTGTAGTAATTGCCTCAAATACTGTATTCCTATATAGTCATGTGTTGCCTTTCTGCAGAGGTTATTCAGGGTAATGAATATCAAGAGGCGACGTATGACGCACAGCATTAACCTCTGTTTGATTAGCAGCGACCCGATCATCTCAGACACTGACATCAATACTCCCATGCACGGTTAGCACCTGCATAAAAGGTTTTTCAAAAATAGAACAAGTGCCGGCTTTTGCTGATGAATCCAAAAACAATGCAGCCATTATCCCCCAAACACTCTGACTGTGAATGGGGATCGTGTCAAGATCTGTCGATTGCCTCATGTAAAACCACAAATGGCACTGCAACTGCTATCTGCTGCGGGGTTGTTTATCACTGTGGTAATGACGGTTGATGAATGTTTTGATGGAATTTTAGATCTGATTCATGGCCTGGTGACCACGTTAATCTGTGGCATTAAAGGTACAGTTGTGTTTCAATATAAACAAGAAGGTTGCTGTGCCACCAAAATTCAAAACAAAGGACTTTAACCTCCTCTCACTACTAAATTGATTTACATGTCTTTTACAGTAATAAAGGGTCTCTGTTGTGAATAAAATTATTATTTTTTCTGATGCTGAAAGTGTTATTGTTTTTTTAATGCCCAAAAGCTATACATCCTTTAATTTATTCTAAAATAAAAGGATGTATAAAAAATCTCTTCGAGAGAGAGACCTGGCCAAGAGAGCTTCAGAAATTACAGCAAATATAACACATATGAATATCACAAGTAAAGAAAAGAACAGCAAGTTCCACCTCAGTAGGATTCTTTGGTAGTCATCAAAACACTTCTGGCATAATTCTGGCTGGATGTTTGACTACTTTTCAGTTGGCAGGAAGTAACAGTTGGCAGCAGTACAATGAGACAAAGAATTAGACTAGACTGATGCTTTAAGTAGGCATATGAGGTAATATATGAAAAACACCAGAGTACACAGTTAAAACTAAACAGCCACTGGTGGTGGTCAGAGGGCCCGGTGGCGCCAGTGTCCGGCAGCCTCGCCTCTGTCAGTGCGCCCCAGGGTGGCTGTGGCTACAATGTAGCTTGCCATCACCAGTGTGTGAATGTGTGTGTGAATGGGTGGATGACTGGATGTGTAAAGCGCTTTGGGGTCCTTAGGGACTAGTAAAGCGCTATATAAATACAGGCCATTTACCATTTTTACCAATAAGACAAGGAGCTAAAATCCAATGCACACAAGAGAAGTGCTACCAAAAAATCCCCCCAAAACAGGACGTAAGACAAACAGAAAAACACCTACCACAGAGACTAAAATATGACAACATGATTGAGGGAATAAAGGTAAAATGAATGGAAAACTTGAGGCCTAAAATCTAACCTATGAAGAAACTCAAAAGATATTCTTCATAAGGCTGTCGTACAGGAAACCATTAATCTGACGTATTATTGCTAAAGGTGATTCTACAAGTTACTGAATCACAGGGTGGACTTGGTTTTTCACACACTGCTTTTGCATTTTGGCTTAATTGGTGTTAAATAAATAATAGCATGGTCTAACAGGTCATGTTTTGTAGTTTATCTGAGGTTGTAGTCTTCACATTTTTAAGAGCTAATAAGGAATAGATTATTTCTCTTATGCCCTGAAACATAAACTATTAAAACTAAAGGGCTGACTGTACATAATATAACCAGAAAGAATGTAAGCTTCATTATTTTTGTAATATAATGAAATAATGATGCAAATATTAATAATAATAATAACAATAAGAAGAAGAATTATTGATAAACAACAATAAGACAGAGGGTCATTTTATCCAGAGACCAGGCGAGCTACATTTAAAGCCAGTGTAGCATCACTTCTCCTAATAAGATCTGAATGTAATCCAAAATATTAATACAAGCTGGTTGTTTCGACCTGTTTAAGACTTTTCTCTGAGTTTCTTAAAGAATGTTTCTAAGGCAGCATGGAATTTGTATCTTCAAATGGGGACTTACGTGGACAAATACATGGTGCATAAGAGATCTTCATTATATTATATATTATCTATTTGCAATCACAAAAAACAGGATACAAAACTCTGTCTGTCTCCAAACAATGACCTCCACCCTGTTTCAGTACTATGGACAGATCTCTTCTGGACACAACAAACAGTGCTGTCCTTGGTTCTGAAATCTGAAACAATTCCCTATATTGTTGTTGATTTTAATTTCGTTATTACTGCTTTGACTGTCTTTCTATTTACACAAAAAGATTAAATGGAGAGGTAATAAATATGGAAGCAAACACTAACGATTAAATGGGGAAGTAAAATGTATCCAACAGTACTGAGCAAAAATTTTGAGGTACCCCTCAGTTCTTTACATTTTGCACGGAAAATTAGAAACATTTATTGAAACATGTCCAAACATAATTAAAAATACAGTACATCTGCTCTAGTTTTTTAGGCCTGTCACTACTTCTTTTCTTTTCCTCCGTTTGCCCAGCTTTCCCCTCCTTTTAAGAGCATATCTCAGGACACCATGCTGAGATATGCACGTTTCTGGCTAAAAGCTTTAAAAAAAAAAAAAAAAAGGGAATAAATGATGCGTTTTTGAGACTAGCTGATAGCAACAGTGCTACTGATACGAACTAGTTCTTTGTTGTTATGTGTAGACACAACACTGGTTCATTCCTCGAGTTAGGTGCCTTTTCATTTTACATCTGAATGATTCATTGTGGTGTGGTGCTTAACAAACAAACAAATCTTCTGAAGATGGTCAGCTATGAGGACTGGAATGAAAATAAGTGGGGGGAAAAAAAACAATTTCCAAAGAAAAACTTCTGATGAACTACTCAAGACCACTACAAAAAATTACAAGGAAGTAGGGTAACATAGTAAAAAAAAATTAAGACTGGCTCAAGAAATTTCCACATTACTGTATGTACAAGACATTTTGTGATCCATAGCTAATTCGTATATAGCACACAAAACTTCAGCTAGTAAGCAGAAACTATGACTACAAGGCTACGATATTTCTAAACAGCCTCGTATTAGAAGACTACAATTTAAATGTTTAATCTTTCCTCTATATCTGCTTCTTAGTCGACATATATTTTCGTTCCTGGAAAATATTCATGGCTCTTTAGGAATTAGATATCACAAGCACAGGTCGATGAATTAAAACAAATAAAAAAAATAAATATCTGTTCTAGATGTACGCGTTTCGAAGTTATGCACGACAAACTTTTCCTGTCGCTTGCCGTCGCTACGCATAAACACGGAAGTTACAATACTTTGGCCGTGTTGCATTCGTAAACAACCGAAAAATCGGAATTCCTCCTCTCAAACCCGGAGAAATGTCTAAAATATGGTAAGATTACTTAACTGGGACTTCCACCTTACGTAAAATCCATACAAAATAGCACCCTAAAAATTAACCATACTTTCTCTATTTATATCGATGTTAGCTGTCTAACAGTCCTTTAAATCTGTTAATTTTAATCAAAGTTCATTCATTTCATAATCTTTCACTTTACTTTTTCACTAATGGCTTTTAAGACCGTTGCTCACTTAACTCCAAGTGGATTCAGTTGCATATTTGTACAATGTTAAGCGTGCGGAGGTCGTAAATTATGTCTTTTTAAGTTTAAAATATTCCATTTCCGAGGCACTTTAAACGCAACACCAGTCTCATGTGTGCTAAATCAAGCTAGCTGCCTCGAGAATAACTTTAAAGTATTTTTGATATTTCAGCCCGACAGCCAGTTGGGCTTCCACGTTTCTCATGTGTGCAGACGTCTCCTCGTCATGGCGGAAAGTGTCCGAGAAATCTTTTGACTGTTAAAACACATTTAGGCGTCTTGAAAATACCAAGGGTCAAGTTTTAGCTAGGTTCTGTTAGCTGATCATTTCAGAAGAATGGAAAATAACAAAGAGAAAACGTTTCAGTTCGTGGTCGTGGGGGGTGGCATCGCTGGCGTGACATGTGTGGAGCAGGTGAAATGAGATGAATGGCATGTAAAAGCTTTGCTAGTACAATGCGTGTGCCATGTAGCTACTTAACGTACATGTTAATCTACATTGACAGCTGTCGTCCCAGATTCCGTCCGCTGACGTGGCTCTGATAACTGCAGGTCCCCACATCAAGGCAGTGACCAACTACAAGCAGGTCAGAGGGACATTGATGACGATGATGGTGGCGGTAGCTCAGTGGGAGCTTCATCTCTGACAGTTATGGATTTGTTCTCACAAACTCCCACGTTACAAATGCATGCGCTCGTGTATTTTAAGTCATCAACTGTACTAAAAAAAGAAATAATCAGTATTTGATTATGATGATTCATTATTCACTGTTAATTGCCCCTTGGGGATAAATAAAGTCATTCTGATTCTGATGATTCACATACAAGCTGCCTTTAAAAACATAATATGATCATCGTGTACACACTGTATTTTACTGTTCCCGTTTGACAATCAACAGGCTATCTTATCACTTCTCTGAATGGCTTTTAATGCTGTAATTTTCCACTGTCCTCCTTTCAAAGGTGTCCAGGACACTGGAAGAGTTTGACGTGGAGGAGCAACCATCTAGTGTTCTGGAAGAAAAATTCCCCAACCTTACTATCATCCATTCTGCTGTCAAATCACTCCACACAAAGTCACATGTAAGGTCACTGTTTGGCCGCATGTAGGATGCGTATGTGACAGTAAAGGCCACATATATTGTTTACTTACTGTAATTATAGCAGAGTGCAAACAGTGATTTCATGCAACAAATCTTGATGCAACAAGCACTTTTCAATTACTGTTAACTGTGTACTATTGCCACCTTGTGGACATATGGTGGGCAGGTTCCGTGGAACAAGAATGAGATTATTGTTGCAGTACAATAATGAACTGAACAGTACCTCCTTTAGCTTATCCATTACGCTGCATCATTCTTCAGGACAACAGAGGAGATGGTGCGTCCTCTGTCTCATGAAAATAAACGATCAACATAACTGTCAAGAGACTGCATTTTATATCATAACTTGCAAATATGCAAGCAATTTTTGAAATATGGTAATTGAAATATAAATGTTACCCAATGTTGTTATACTCTGCCTGATATGAAAATTTGCTGCTTTCTTTGAAGCACTTTGTTACGAGTTTAGTGACATGTCTCGTAATCAAAGGTAATGAGCCAAATCAAAGCTCAAAGTGAGGTGAAGGTTGTCGTGCAGGTCAGTCTGTACTGGTTGTGCCTTCATTTTAGATGTCAGCTTTTAGGATTATCAATAATTAATTTGACTTGAGAGGTGCTGAGAGCTTTAATAAAGGTGAGTGTAGCAGATCTTCAGCTGGAAAAGAAAATATGAGTGGGCAGCACTCTTCACTGTTGCTCTTTTTTGTCGGTTATGAAGTGATCCACTGTGTTATGGCCTGCATAACACGACAAAAAAAGAACATAGGGTGAAGGATTAAGGATGAGATTTGGTTTGGTGAGATTTTTTTTAATTTTTTTTTACATTGCAACCCCTTCTCAGGGATTTGCGTCTCCTCCTGGATCCTAAATTAGGATCTTTTGTGTGTTAGGCAAATGTGTTAAATGCTTACAAGTTTAGGAGAATTAAAAGACGACTTTTATGTTTAAATCACAACTTTTTTTCAAGAAACTGAGGGTGTGAGAGACAAGAGTTAAAGCTCAAAATTGACTGCCATTTCCCTTTTAATCCTCCTCCTCCTCTTCGTCAGTGTGTGGAAACTGCAGATGGCCGAGTTTTTGGTTATAAGAAGCTGTGTATCTGCAGCGGTGCCAGACCCAAGCTGCTAACCCAGGACAACCCTTACGTGCTGGGGATACGGGACACAGATAGTGCTCAGGTACAAGCCAAATCTTCTGAATGTTTGTGTAGCTAGTAGCATGTGGGTCTGAAATTCCTTAGGAAACTAAGCTCATAAGACTTTAATAGTAACACCAAACAGTTTGTCCAAAGAAAACAGCTTGACTGCTTGTCCTTGTATTTTAGTCCCTCTTCTCTAGTCATTTCCTCTCCATTAATGTGATATTACTTAACTGGATGTGGCATTATCCACTAATTACCAGTCTACTAACCCTTTGAGCTTCTGTACAACTAAACAGTGTTTGAATTTCAGCTATTACAGCTTCTGTAAGATCTTATTGGTTTCATTGAACAAAAAACTAGGTGTTTGTGTATTATCTACATCTGCATTAATTACACATAGTGATTAAGTGTTTATAAAATGAGGGGTGTCTGTAAATGATTGTGTTTTATGAATAACTTTTAAACATAGATGATTCAATAGTTCTCTTTGTTCTTTTAAAGGAGTTTCAGAAGCGGTTATCCAAAGCTAAGAGGATTGTTATTGTTGGGAATGGAGGAATTGCTTTGGAATTAGTGTAAGTCTGCTGTAGCCAGAATGCCATTTGAGCCCACAGTTATTCATGCTTTACTGAGTACTTGTGAACTTTGTGATCTTTAGGTATGAGGTGGAAGGCTGTGAGGTGATCTGGGCGGTAAAGGACAAGGCCATAGGAAACACCTTCTTTGACGCAGGAGCGGCACAATTCCTCATCCCATCGCTCGAGGCCGACAAACCCCAGGCAGCTGCCCCCTGTAAGAGGCCTCGCTACACTACAGAGGAAGCAGCTCCCGGAGGCTCACACACCTTCACAGCAGGTTCTGTCTTTTCCTTCCTGTTCTACACTTCTGCTGTTCTCTCCTTTAATACAGAAAAAAGTATAGAAAGCAAATGTTTGTCTTCTCTCAGATAGAAGCTCCCAAGCGTACGGTCATGGTCCTACGGATTCTGGAAGTGCCCTGGGTCCGGATTGGCATGAAGGAATAGCTCTTCGAGGAGCAGAGCAGGTGAGATGCTGTATGCGTGTTTGAAGTCTGTGGGGAGTAACAAAGGCTAATGTTCTGTTTGAACAAGGTCCTAAAATGTCTTACATGTTCTGTTTCTGTGGTAGTTGAATTTTCAGAATGTGTTTTTAACTATAAAACAGTACAGTTAATTTGGGAAATTAGTTTTGTGATCTTTATCCAAATGCATGTCACTTCCTCTGTGTTGTTCCGCCTTTCTAAGATGCCTATTGTTATATTTTACAGTGCAGTTAAATGGGTTCACACCCTAATGGCCATTAACTTAATAGCATAGCTGTGGGTGCCTTCTGTTGGTTCATTATCAAATTCATAGTATCAAAATCCCTCTTGAACCTTATCTTGCTACTCAACAGCTATATTAGAAAGTGTAGAATGTCAAATGTGATTAAACAAGGATTGAAACATTTTGCTAACATTGCAAATAAGGTTTAAAAAGCTTTTTCACCCAGGTTGTACTTCTTTTTCAGTCATACTGACCACTCAGTTTTAACTGTGCATTCATAAAGTGCTTTATTCTAAAAGCTTTCCTGGCCTGTTTAAAATCATCAGTTAACCAATCATGTAAATCTTTTGACTGTTGGAGGATCAGTCGAAGGCACATAGACAACATGAAAATTCTACACACACGCAGACCCAATGCAAACAACCACAACCTTTATGTGGTTGACTTATGCGTTGCCTAGTTCAGCTGTTAACCTATGAGATGTTACAGAACTCTTCCCATAGATTTCTATTCAAGTTTGTTTCAGTCCCATGTCTCCTCATTATACAGTCACAGTCAAAAGAAAGTACACCATCTGTCAGTTCTAGGATTTTACATATCAGGGCACAAAATTGCATAAATACAGATCTGAAAGCTCCAGACCTACAAACTGCCAAAACCTCTGCTTTTAGAAAGGTGCTCACACTTGCTGATGATGAGTTAATCATCTGCATTTGATCAGCAGCACCTGACTGCTGCTTACCCACTTAAGTCATACGGAAGCAGTAAGCAGTGGTGTTCCACACACTAGTTTTGTGTTTCATCTGATCGCGTATTTAACTAATTCTAAGATCTGCTCAGATGATTTTTAATCTGTCTTGATATGTATAACTTTAGACCTGAAAGAGGGCTTCTTTTTACTGTGACTGTACAATGTCTCTAACAGATGATCGAAAGGTTGTTTTTGTCAAGGTTCAGACATGGCAAAAATGCAAAAATGCAGTGAGAGAAATGGGGAAGTGGTTATTTCCACTTCAGCATGCAATAATAGCGTAGGCTGTAGTGGTGAGACAGCACAGAATTACTGCTAACCTTGTTCACAACTACACGAAATGCTGAAGCATGCCGTAGTGGACACACAGGACAGATAGCAGACAATCTAAAGGTTTAACAGTATTAGGTTCCAAAATTTCTTTTTGCTTCTTTTTAACATTGTTTTACTAACCATTTCAACCTGGTTGCAATAACACTAGCCTAATAAGATCTAAATTAATGGTTGTAGCTTATGTAAAAAGTTTTAAAAAAAAGTCTGAGAAATACAGACTTTTTGGATTACTAGGCTCAGTGAGTCCCTGGTTAGCAACACAACCACGATTTGTCTGACCAACAGTCAAAAATCCACACTTACTGTATTTGCAGGAATTAAATATCAAATAATGTGTTGCACTGTTTAATGGTAGGAGACACGTTTAGTTTATAAAAGCCTGAGTGTAGCACATCATTTATCCTGTCATACTGTCCTCCTGTTCTGACGAGTCCCCTCACACTGCTGGCATGTGCTCAGGTGTCCCGCAGAGTTTCAGTGGAGTACCAGTGTGAGGTGGAAAAGATCTTCACCTCTGAGGTGCTTCATAAATCCCCACAGCAAACACTAAGAACCGAGTGTGGTGAGGATTAAATTTACTGCTCTGTGTTTTTCTCTAACCCTCCTCCTTCCTTGCTCACTTTTTTTGTTTGTTTTTTTACACTCTGCACTTTGTCTCAGTAGGAGACTGGCCAGTTTACGTCCGGCTGACTAATGCTAAGACATTTGGCTGCGATTTTGTTGTCAGCGCCACAGGTGTCGTTCCAAACACTGAGCCCTTTCTCCAAGGCAACACGGTAAGAAAACTCATCCATATGCAAAGTGGAAATTCCTAGTGACTCTGCCAGAGCTTTCAGGCTTTGGGAACGTTGTTGTTTTGCATTATTATTAAATGCGTTCGTGCCATTTGTCATTCATCATACAGTCATGTTTCTGGCCAGTACTGTGTTAGATTTTACCAAAAGTTGTTGAGCGGAACACAGTTTCATGACTGTATCTGCTACGCTACATTAAATACTCCTGTTCCCACATAAAGTGCCTTTTCCCTCTTGATTCCCAAGTGTTTCAACCTCACTAATAGTACACAGTCTACCTCTTCTCGTGTCTGCTCACATCGATGTAATGTACAGTGTTTTGCAAGGCAAATTGCATGAGACCTACTTGTACAGCTTATCTGTTTTTGTAATTGAAAATGTGGTTTTAATGCCTCTAGATGTCAGTAAAGGACAGGTGAGCTTTTTCATACTCTGGTTTTTCAGGCTGTGTAAAGCGACACTGCATCAAAGTCAGTGTAAAGTCTACAGCAACCACTCTGATTTACTTATATGTACTCCATCTTTCCTTGTTTTGTTTGTTTTTTATTACTGGTGCTGATCACTTCTTTGTGTGAAAGTTTGTGGTTGCAGACGATGGCGGCCTACAAGTAGATGATCACATGATGACATCCGAGCCAGATGTGTACGCTGCAGGTGACGTGTGCACTGCGTGCTGGGAGCAGAGCCCTCTGTGGCAGCAGGTAAAAAAAACATTCAGTTAATCTACAGTGCAGCATTTTTGTCCTTTAAACATTACGTACTGCTCATGTGAATTAAGTAATCCAGTGTAAAAATTAGAAAAAGTAAATGGTAAATGGCCTGTATTTATATAGTGCTTTCTAGTCCCTAAGGACCCCAAAGCGCTTTACACATCCAGTCATCCACCCGTTCACACACACATTCACACACTGGTGATGGCAAGCTACATTGTAGCCACAGCTGCCCTGGGGCGCACTGACAGAGGCGAGGCTGCCGGACACTGGCGCCACCGGGCCCTCTGACCACCACCAGTAGGCAACAGGTGAAGTGTCTTGCCCAAGGACACAACGACCGAGGCTGTCCAAGCCGGGGCTCAAACTGGCAACCTTCCGATTACAGGGCGAACTCCCAACTCTTGAGCCACAATAGTGTACCATGTGCTCCCTGATTTTTGACTTAAAACAAAATTATAATGCCAAGCAACTGTTTCTGTTTTAAGCGGCTTCTATATGTGGAAAACAATTAAAAGTTAGATAATTAGATGTATTAGCTTATGTCATGGCAAAGCATCCATCTGTCCATCTGCAGTTCATAGGAATTGCTACTTCTGGACACAATGAGCAGCTAATCATCTTAATTGTGCTCAAGGTCAAGATTGAGATCTTATGGGTCATTTTACAGGCACAGTTTTCACAACACTCACTACTCCTAGAGCATTGGACAGATTTTAGTGAAACAAGATTCATTTGTCCCAGATATGACTGTTTGCAAGGCTTCGTTATATCCCTGTGCATTTGAATTCTCAGTAGTTTGTACAATACAACAAAACTTTTCCATTTCTTTCTGTGAAACAAGCTGTGAAACTGTGATAGATGTGGGTTGAAATCGACACTGAAAGGTGTCAGTTTAGACCCAGCGTGCCAGCAGTAATTCAGTTCGCTGACTTAACGACAAGTTTAACAACTAATGGTTTGAGAAAGCCAGCACTTGAACAGGCTTACAAAGCTAACTGCACTGCATGGTGAAGGTGTTTCAAACTTTAAACAAATGAGATTAAGAGAGATTATTTAAGGAAATAATTATATCTGGATTTTATTTTTTAAATTAAGAAGCATTTGTCAATATTTTTAAACTCATTACTTTATGAGTGACTGGAGTTTGTTTTAGAACTTAGGTTTTATGCTATTTATGCCTTTTTTGCTGCTCTTTTTTTAAAACTCATTCTTTTAAACTGTATTTATTCTTTTTAAACTGTGTTGCTTATTGCACTGTAGAGGCTGGTGAGAAACAGTATTTCGTTTCAGGCTGGGTAACACCATACGAAATGATAATAAACTCCTTGAGTCTTCTTTACTTTGAAAAATTTTTTCCCCTCACGGTGTATTTTATTTTGTTAGTTTAATCTTATAAAATGTTTAATTCTGCTTTTTTTGTTGCTGTAGTCATCCTCTAAAACATGATCGCATACATACACATAAAGATTTTTTGCTAAAAAGAAAAGTAGGCCGTAACGTTTCATACACAATGTTACGTAAAGACATTGACACTTCGTGCAGTGTTAGAAAAGTGTGGAGAGCAGCTGTTATATTTGCACTCTAATGCATATTTGAATGTAACGCTGTGTATGTGTGTTGTGTACAGATGCGTTTATGGACGCAAGCTCGTCAGATGGGTTGGTATGCAGGCCGTTGCATGGCAGCACACAGCCTGTCAGAACCAGTGGAGCTGGACTTCTGCTTTGAACTCTTCTCACATATTACTAAATTCTTCAACTACAAGGTAAGAGATGTTTTACTAAAGTGCAGCAAAGTTATTTAAATGATAACTAATCGGTTAAACATCAACTATGCGAAGTGGAAAGGTTTTCATTCTTTTCAAGGTGATTTCGCAGGGCCGCATGGTTTTAGCCTCAAGGTTGATTCACGGTGCTTTTTAAAAAACATGTCTCCTTCTGATTATTCCACAGGTGGTCCTACTGGGAAAGTTTAATGGTCAAGGGCTTGGGCCAGACCATGAGCTGCTGGTACGCTGCACTAAAGGCCAGGAGTATGTCAAGGTGAAACTGCAGGGATAAACAATGTGATGACAGTAAATGGTAAAAGGACGGGTACTTACAGTGCTGTGAAAATGTGTTTGCCCCCTTTCTGAACTTTTACTTATTTATTTTGACATATTTATCAAACTTAGATGTTTCAGATCATCACACAAATTATATCAGACAAAGATAACCTGAGCATAAATACAAATGCAGTTTTTAAATCATGACTTTATTCATTAAATGGAAAAAGCTATCCAAAACCACCTGGCATTGTGTGAACAAGCATCTGTCCCACCCTTGTTAAACCATGACTAAGCAGTTTTCAAAAGCTGAGTTAACTTTCACAAGCTACACCCAGGTTTGTTTACTGCCAGACCTGTTGAAACAAGACGTTGTTTGCAATAGTGATGTAGGCTGAAGTTCTCAAAAACAGCACATCATGTCACAATCTAAAGAAACTTAAGAACAGATGAGAGAAAGTCATTGACATCTGTCAGTTTGGGAAGGGCTATAATGCAAGCTTTTATTTTCTAAGGTTTTAGAACTCCAGTGAGATAATGGCAGGGATAGCCATTAATACACTATCTACAAATGGAGTTTCAAGGCAAGAACAACTGCTGACGAAAAAGACTTGTCTCACATTTTCCAAAAAAAACATCTTGATGATCCCCAAGACTTTTGGGAAAATATTCTGTGGAATGGTGAGACAAAAATGTAAGTTTTTGGAAGGCTTGAGTCCCATTCCGTCTGGCATACAACTAATACAACATTTGATAAAGAGACAATCATACCTGCAGTCAAACATGGTGGTGGTAGTGTGATGGCTGGGGACTGCTTTGCTGCTTTAGGACAACTTGCTGTAATTGACGGAAACGTGAATTCTAACACAATTGCCTGAAGCTCAAGCACGCTTTGGTTACGCAGCAGATCAATTATCCAAAACACCAGCATGTCCACCTCTGAATAGCTTAGAGCAGGGGTGTCCAATTCCAGGCCTCGAGGGCCGGTGTCCTGCAGGTTTTAGATGTGTCCTTGATCCAACACAGCTGAATTAAATGGCTAAATTACCTCCTCAACATGTGTTGAAGTGTTCCAGAGGCCTGGTAATGAACTCATCATTTGATTCAGGTGTGTTGACACAGGGTGAGATCTAAAACCTGCAGAACACTGGCCCTTGAGGCCTGAATTTGGACACCCCAGGCTTAGAGAGAAAAACAAAATAGAGGTTTTTGAGTGGCCTTGTTAAAATCCAGTCTTGTATCAGACTGACGACCTTAGCACAGTGCTGACGGGAGGGCTTTAAAGTTGTCTGTACTGAAGTGTGCATGCACACGCAGAAATACTTTTTCACAGCAGTGTAACTTCTTCAGTCTCCAAAATTAAAATCACCAAAGGCTAATCTGGAACCCAGAAACCAATTGGAGCTGTCAGGGTGTCTTTGTCTTTTGTATACAGTCTCTGGCCACTATTAATATTTTGTCCATCTCATGCCAATTAAATGTTTGTTCCAGGTGGTTCTCAGTGGAGGGAGGATGGTGGGAGCAGTGCTTATTGGAGAAACAGACCTGGAAGAGACATTTGAAAACCTGATACTCAACCAGATGGATCTGACGCCATACGGAGAAGAATTGCTTAACCCTGACATTGACATAGAAGACTACTTCGACTGAGCTCTGCTGGAGAGTTTGAACAATAGCAATTAGCTGTGTGAAAGAAAGATTATGTTTGCAATAGTAAATGAAATTATTTATTTTTGCTTTAAATAAAACAAATTTCTAAACCACATGCACTAAATTGTTGGTTGAAATATGTATTAGGAAAAAGTATTTTTGTAGCAGTATATACAATACCTTGCAAAAGTCTTGAGCCATCCCCAATTTCTTCGGAGGTTCCTTGGAAAGGGGAAATGGTTGCAACAATTTATTGAAAAGTGCAAACAGACATTGACATTTGTACAAGCTTGAAAGTCAATATTTGGTATGACCACCTTTACTCTTCAACACAGCCTGAACTCTCTTAGGCAACATTTCTTGTCATTTCTTTAAGCAGTCTTCAGGAATAGTTCTCTACGCTTCTTGAAAGATATTCAAAGCTCTTCTTTGGATATTGGCTGTCTCTTGTTCTGTTCTCTGTTAAGATGAACCCACACACTCATTAATATTGAAGCCCAGGCTTTCGGGAGGCCAGTCCATGACTGATAGTGTTCCATTGTGCATTTTTCTATCCAGGTATGCTTTTACTGTGTTATCTGTTTTTGGGATCATTGTCATATTGAAATTGAAGCCATTGCCATTTCAAATATTTCCAGATGGTATGTATGGTGATTCAAAACCAAGATTTCTGATGAGGCTTCAGTGAACAGTAGATCAACTGGAGGGCGAGACACATCTCTCATCGCTGGATTTTTTCATATGCTTAAAGATAAATACTGTTCATCTGCTATAGGTTTTAGGCCTGACAGTTTTTCTGACAGTTTTCTCAGGAAACCCTGCAGACCAAGTTGACATACACAAAGTTTTTTTTAATTACCAATAGCTCTCTGGAAATATTTTTGTTGATGCCAAAATACTATTTTCTACCTGTGAAACAACATTATCTTCCATTGATTAAAGAAGCAGGAAGGAGTGTTGTGTAACAGGCTGTTAGCAACAAAGTGCCTGAAGATAGAATTTTTTGGTTCTTTGCCAAGTTATGTTTAGATATGCTGACTAATCCCTGTGCTGGTTAATCCCTTGAGTTAGGTTGTGCCTTTTCTATGCTTAAATTATTTATAGATCAGTGTGTACTGGCTTAACAATCTTTAAAAAAAATATCTGAAAATTAGTGTCAGTTTCCAAAGGAAAATGTTGAAAAACCAGAAAGTATTGGAAGCTATTGCTCAATAGCACTTTTTAAAATTCCAAGAAAGTCAGCTGCTTGGATTCAAATAAATGGAAATGGGTGTGGCTGGAGATTTTCCACAGCACTGTAAATCCATCACTTTATTGTCATGGTTTAAACTCATCATGTTGATTTAAATCAGATATATACTGAGGTATAAGATACACAGGGTGGTATGAAAATGGCATGCACTAACACTCACTTGGCCCATTGATTTTAATAGGCAAACGTGTTCTTCGTGAGAGCGAAAAGGAAAATCTCTTTGTTTCTATGCTGTCCTAGTAACTCCTGATCAGATTTCAGCCTGAAGAGTAACTAGAGCTCCTCCCAGGCCTCAGCAACAATCTAGATTGTGCTGCCCATTGTTACTGTGAGACGTTGCTTTTGTGGTATTACTATTTGAAAACCCACCAAATGACAAAGGACAAGAAACATTAAAGGTAGTTTATTGATTTAATGATGACCAGAATGCCCACCCACCCACTTCTCTTGTATGTTTACCTGTAGGCTTGTGTTTGTAGGCCAGTGGTTTTATTTAGGCATATCTATTGACTGATTGGTTGAGTGAGCACCCAAGGTTGAGCTGACTCACTGGATTTGAAAAGTGACTAAAAATAGGGATGTAAATGAGCAACAACAACTGTGCAACACAGAATGATATCCTTGTCTTTTTAGTAAAGAAATATGAACAACAAACTCCTCTGCTGCTGCTGCTGCTAAAGTTTCTCTGGGCTAGATGACATTTTCCAGTTTTGGTCAGTTTGAGTTGCCCAGCGATCAGCAGCAATTGATTGATTATACTGAGTGGTTTTCCCTGGTGTACCTGCACAGGTGGAAAATGGGGAATTGTTTACAGGGTGAGTCACTGCTTAGGTGGCCAAATGAATCAAGATAAAATTCAAGTCCTTGTTTATATGCAAACTGCTGCAGTGGAAGGCAGGGCTGAGATGCCAGGTGCCACTGTAGACAGATTGTGTGTTACTAAGCAACTGAGATCAGGCATAAATATTAGTATGGCATAAAAGAGAGAAAAGAATTAAATGCCTAGTCAATTTCCTGCTATCAAAATTGATATCACTGAAAATAGGCACATATGAAAACCAAATAAGATTTTGAAATCTGTAATAATCTGTTTTAACTGACTGATTGATTCATTAACTGGAAGTCCCAACTACACCCAAATTTTGAGGGGGTGGCCAGTCCCCCGCCCACTGGCATGGGTGATTATAACAAATTCATAAACATGGATTTTGGTTCCTTCCATTAAAAACATGGCATAGCCAGTGGCTGAGTCTTGAAGCTTTAAAATATTTAAACCTCATACAGATTAAGGACATTACAAATGCTCTGTTTTCATCTTAGCATTTAGAAAAGGTAATTGAATATATGTGTTCTTTTCCAAGTAACCTATATTTGACAACAGCATAATATAAAAGTGAAAATTATGTTTTTGGCACATTTATATTTTTTTCATATGGCCACCCCTATGAAAAAATTCTGGAGGCACCCCTGCTGCTCGGTCGCACCCATCACCGGGAGGACAGTTGAAACCGTTGTAAGACATTGCTCAACCTCCCCATTATATATTTGCTATTGACGTCACCTGAGGCAGGGTGTGATTTGGGGTTTAAACACCCCAGGGATGGGAATAGGTCGCAGGTGCATTGAGGAGGATGGAAATCTCCATGTTGATGTTCATCAGAAAACCACAAACACACACACAAAGTACCTATTCTTTGACTCCCCCACCCACTGGTGCTCCAGTGGGTGGTGGGACCTTGTGGTGTTGAGGACCCTACACCACTGGCAAGAAAATGATTCCTCTAAAGAAGAACGGAAAGAAAAGCACATAAATGCAAAGAAAGCATCTAAAACATGCAGTTAACCTTAAGTGGGCCTTTATTATATCAACAGATGTACAGGAAAGAATTTCAGACACCAACCAAGGAGGAAGAGAACGACAGTTGAAGCTACATTGCATTTCCTTATGTAACAGGTTTGTCAGAGAACTTTTTTTTTTATTCAAGCATGCAGCTCTTGCAACATAGAAACTGGTTCATCCCTAAGCCCAAACAGACAAACACAAGACAAACACCATAGTCCATGCGATGCAGTGCAGTGAGGAGTGCTTCGACCGCTACTTCAGCCACTCCACAAAAGCATGGCATAACATAGGAGAGCCACCTCAACACGACAAGACTCGGGTGTACATCTGTGCCTTAAGGACAAAGGGCGTTCTTTTGTGGACGCCAGTGTTCACATTTTCGACCAGGAAGACAGGATGGTTTCTGCGAACAAATATTGTTGAAGTGAAGTAGTGGATTATGAAACCAGTTATCACCCAGTTTCTATGAACAAATATAGTTTCTGTGAATTAATATTCTCGAAATGAGGTGGCGGCTTAGAAAACCAGGTATCAGCCACTTACAATGACTGATCCTTTCCCTAGGCGTTTCAATACCCATTCTTACCTTACCTCAGGTGACGTCAATAACTCATTTAATGTGAGATTGGGCAATGTCTCACAGAGGTTTCACCTGTCAACTGGCATGTCCTATGCCTGTTATCACACCTCAGCTCATGTAACCACATGATAAATAAATAAATAGTGATAAATAGTGGGTTAATGACCCTCAGTAACAACTCCAAAGCAACTGACCCCACTAGGTGTTGTTGTAGAACTAAAGAACCAAAATATCTGCAAAAACCTCATGAAGTCCAGTTATGTTCGCCTCCCTGAGCCTGGTTCTGCAAAAGAGCTCTTCCTGTTAAAGGGCGTTCTTCTTACTACTGCCAACTCCTTGCTCAAAGTAGATTATTAAAGTTATCTCTTTCACTTTTTGAAGATTTCATCATTCAAAATGAAATGACTTGAGAAGAGTATTCATGCTGTCCTTATAATGTGACTTTCCCCCCCACTTAAAGGCTTTTTTATGTAAACTGGTGAACGCCCGGGCTATCTATAAACATAATCTCATCTGTTTTATTAGAATACTCAATTCCTAGTAGTGGTTGTAAATCAATATTCGGCATTCCAGTAAATACTGGAAGAGTACAATTGATGTGTGTGCAATGTCTTTAGCTGTGACTTAGATAAAGATCAGACCGTAAAAGGCAAGGCGTATCCATCATGCTACAAATAAGACACTATCTTAGTGACGGATACATTTTTGTTTTTATTGAAAATTATAACCTCAGTACTGGTTGAGTGGCTTCGTTAATACAGAACAGATATTTAAGCAGATGTACCCTCTTGTTGTCGGCCTAACTTAGTCATCTCACGTTTAGCTTTAACGTTTAACAAGCTCAGACGTGCCAGACGTGTCACGCAGCGGATTTCATTCAAGTAGATTGCGGATGTGACGGCAGTAGCATAGCGGTTTGTGCATGCAAAAGTGTACGCTTGTGTGTAACACCGGCGACCGCCGCCGCAAAATAAAAATAATCAAAATGTCGAGGATTTTGAGTGATGTATTTGATTGCTATTCGTTTCTTATCTAATAAGTTGGGTTTATTTTGCTTGCATTGCTTTTTTTTCCATGAGCAGGAAGTCATTTTAAAAAATTAAGCTCCGCCACCGGTGTGCGCTAAGACACTGAGCATGCGCTTCTTTTGGTCATTCGATTACCAGCATGCATCAGGAGAACATCTTTTTTTTCCTGGTGGGTGGGGCTTTTTGAGAGGCGTTGCCGCACAGCAAGGACTCGGGGATTATATACCCGGTGCTAGTCTTCGAGCAGTTTCATACATTGCGCATTTGGAAGCACATAGGTGCACTGCAGTTTAAGAACAACAACAACAACAAAAAAAACAATAAAGTATTTCAAGAAATATCGACTCCGCTATGGCTAGCTACATCCATGTTCCCGACGAGGCTCCCGCTGTGCCCAAAATAGACGTGACAGTTGACGAGAACGACTACAGACCTGGTGCACTGAAACTGATGAAGGAGCTGAGACCAAACTGGAGGCCGTCCGAGATCAAAATGAAGGTGCGGTTTATTTCATTACACGCACTTTCATTTCATGTCAAATGTTTACTGATTCTACCATAGCTTTTACTTCCCCCACATATCAAGTATTTATAACTTTACTGTTTTAAAAAAGGGACGTTAGCTATTAAGGAGTAAACCACCTAAAAATGTTGCCGATGTTTAATATTAACTGGTGTCTAACATTAACTGTTAACGGTTAAACAGATGGGACGGCTTCAGACTTCATTTTTATGAGACGCTACCGACAAACCAGGAAATGAACGCAGTCAATAGTTGGTCTTTAAATGTGTTTGTCTTTACTTATTTTATTTATTTATTTTCTTCGTTACACGACACACGCAAAAAAGAAAGGGGGGAAAAAGAATTTGTAAGTGTAAGTTTATGTAGGGACTGCGCTAAAGAACGATTGATGTGACTGCGCAGATGCGGGCTCATAATATTGCCGACGTTAAACTGTTCGCTAGATGTTCTTGTTGCAAGTAAATGTTCATGCTGCTTATTCTTCCCACACACCCTTATGTGATTTAAGAATGGTTAGCCCGTCAGCTGCAGCACACACTTTATATTATCCGCACTCAGTGGATGCTGATGCTGTGTCAGGGTGTGACCGTCAAACCATATTAACCCGTGACACGCATACCTGGCTTCATTTGGACCACATTTTAACCGAACAATTCCAGTTTACAGTTCAAGACATCAGACAACTGCAACTGTGTGTTTCAATGGCTTGCACTATTACAAAGATGCTATGCATAATTAAGTGTCATGACGTGGATATTTTCAGTTTACTAGATTTATGATTTCACAAATATAAGGCAGTCGATTGTTTGTTTGTTTTTTAACAGAATGTGTTAACAGTAGTATTAAAGTATGTATTAAACGTAAAGTTCTGGAAGAAATACTGACTCGAAAGGCAACATGACTGTGGGCTATTTACATTTACATAAGAAGCTTAATCTAATCTTATGAGAGTGCAAATTGATGTTCCAAAGTTTAACACTTCACGTTACCCTGCAGGATAACAGTGTGACATGTACACATTACAACTACAAACAGACACCCAGAAAGTGGTATTTTCCTTTCTGTGAACAAAGTGCAGGTGTGGCTCTGCTTGGTAAACAGTGAGGATGAAAGCTGGTCAGGGGGTCTGCCGTTCTTGCCTGTATTATTCATCAATGAGCTCAAAGTGGGGAGTCAGCAAATGCCAGCCATTGCTATCTAATGCAAAATAAAATTCCTGACAGTCCTGTCATTCTCCGTCAATCCTAGATGGAGTAAACAATTAGGGTTGGTATGCTGCCCCCCAACTCTTACCAAAGTGTTCAGAGATTGTAAAGCGGAAATCAGCCAGAATGACAAAACCCAAATTTTTGTAGGATTCTTCTTTGTTTTGCAGTATTTTGCCACTTCTGAAGCCTCTCAGATCTTACGTAACGCCAAAACAGTGTGGGCTCTCAGGCTCAGAATTTAAATAGAATCATGTGGACAGTCCCACTTCCTCTAATTGTAGGTGTCAAGTTGGAACTTTGAAGAATGGGAAAGATGACATTCCGCTCATTAATCTGTCCTCTGCTCTTGTCTTCCTCTCTGCAGTTTTTCACAGACGGAATAACCAATAAACTGCTTGGCTGCTATGTGGGTGCGGCCATGCAGGATGTGGTTCTGGTCCGTATTTATGGCAACAAAACAGAACTGCTGATCGATAGGGAAAATGAGGTGAAGGGTTTCAGAGTACTGCATGCACACTGCTGTGCCCCACACCTTTACTGTACCTTCAACAATGGTCTATGCTATGAATTTCTGCAAGGAACTGCACTGGAGCCTGAGCACATTCGCAGCCAGCCTGTTTTCAGGTAAAAAAAAAAAAAAAAAAAAAACTTGCTATGCAAAATGGAGCTTCCACAGTGTCATTTGACTTTGAGTGTTATGTGCCCCACCTTTCACCGCCTACCTGTCTGAGGCTAAAAATAGATTCTGAACAGAGCTCTGTAATACCTGCGTCAGTGTTTTGGCTGATTGTATCTGCACAATTTGGGTGCCAAATATCAGCCTTTTTTTCCTTCCCTTTACAAAAATGACATGAACCATGTGATTTCATGGTTCTCAGTTTACAATCCAACTTTGTTATCGAAACAATATGAAGTAGTTAATTCCATTCAATTAACTGAGAAAAGTCAGACAGACAGCAAATGACTTCATGCCAGAAATCAGTTTTTGAGAACAGAATAAGTTCATTTTCATTTGTAAGGTGTTTTTACTGCTTTTTGAAATGTACCACGAGTTTAAATAAAGCTAACGGCATTTAATGAGTCTTAACTTTAATAACATAATGAAAGCAGTTTTTTTTTTTTTAAATAATTAGTTACTGAGAAGACTACATAATCTGATTTATAATACAGTTTAAACAATTCCCCTCCCTTTATAGCCCATTTGTGTGTCGCTGTTTGCTGTTGTAGTTAAAATCTTCTTGTTTTCTACCTTGCAGGCTTATTGCTAGGCAGCTGGCCAAGTACCATGCCATACACGCCCATAATGGCTGGTTACCTCAGTCTGACTTGTGGCTGAAGATGGGCAAGTACTTTACGCTCATCCCCAAATCCTTCAAGGACCCTGAGCAGAATACCAGGTGAGACCACATAGACACATAGATCAAAGTTAGTTTGCCAGATCTGTTAGAGAGCTGGTTAGTACTCAGGTTCTCATTATGCTCATAATTTATAAATACGTCTCAAAGCCCAGTTAAGTTTCACTTCTACTATCTAAAGTAGTGAAATGCATTTCATATATTGTTCAATCTGTTACACTATGTATATGTCCCTTTTTTCACGCATGACTTCCCTAAAGATACCCTGCTGATTTTTTTTCTTTTTCTTTCTACCAGTTAAATTAACTTAATATTCCCCATCAATTGACTGTTTAATACAGAATCAAAATTCCTGACAAAACCGAAAGGTAAAATGTGAGTTGGCATTGTAACAAAAGTGGTTATGTAATGTGTATTAGTACTATTATGATTAGGGGTTTTGTTGTTGTTTTTTTAAAGACTTTATTAAGGTCTAAAAATGAATTTGCCACATCTTTTTATCAGCATGGTGTGATATGACCTTATAGCTTTATCAGTGAGTCACATGATCCCTCAGGTTTTAAAGACAAAACACAGGGATATTTGTCAGGTGATTGTATCTGAGGAAGTACGTCAAGTTCTTTGCATAGCTTCAGGACATTTGTTTTGCATTCCCAAGAGATTATGCACATCTTTCTCTAAGTTTTGCTACATTAATGACCAGCAACCTAGAATAATAAGGTAGCTCATTTATGGCTTAAAAGAAAGAGGGTCTGCGTTAGCATAAAAATGAGTTATGATTACAGTATCTCCCTCATATGCTTTTGCCGCTTTGTTTAACAGTAACAGCTGCCTTCAAATCTACTGGCACTTAAAATGAATCCAAAACAAACAGTTGCTTTATATGCTATTCATTTCCATGCAGGTCAAGCAAATATTAATATTGTAAGAAATACTATCAAGACTTGAGTCAGATTGTAAGAGGCGTGGCAACTTGAGTCATGTTTACTGAAGTGTCAGAATGTTTAATAAACATGGCCACTGAATATTCTTCTTTCCAATTTCCTCCTTTTACATTCTTGCCATATCCTACAAATAACAAAGAAAAGCAATTCATTTAACACGAGTCTTTTAAGAATCCAATCCAAACAGGAAGTGCACAGTGAAAATCTCTGTCAGTGACTGTTGTGGGAACTGTGTCTATTTTCTGTTCCTGGTATTCAAGATTTCTGCTTACTGCAGTTTTAACAGTGAGGCCACTGTGATAAAAGGTTATAATGTAACACCATTAGTTGTAAAGATGCTCTTAATACAACAACTGATAGTGCTAATCTCTGATTTTTATTTATTTTTAATTCCTGTAGTAATGCTTAGCCACCTTCTTCATTTGTTTTCTGGCTCAGTTAACTTTTAAGATACTCAGTCGTTTTGTCATTCTGGGCTTTACTGACAAGTATGATTATACATATTTCCATTTAAATTAATAATACACTCCAAAAATAGACTACTTAAAATATGTACCCCCATAAAGCATGGCACATTTGATTTTCTTGCCTTCTAGTGCCTGTTATTCTGTTCCTGTTTTCTCCCATACCTCTGTTTCTACCTCTACTTTCAGGTTCCCCATACTGACTTAACTATCTCAATCTCCCATTGAATACTGCTCAAAAAATAAAAGGAACACTTTTAAATAAGAGTATAGCATCAAGTCAATTAAACCTCTAAGATGTTGATCTGGTCAGTTAAGTAGCAGAAGTGGCTGTTAAGCAGTTTCAGCTGCTTTGCTGTTAATGAAATGGACAACAGAGAGACTGGGTGGTTTGGGGTTGTTTTTTTGTTTTTTGTTTTTTTTCCCCACTAGTTTTATATTTGGCTAGGGTCAGTGTCACTACTGCTAGCATGACGTGATGCCTGGACCCTACAGAGGTTGCACATGTAGTCCAACTCCTCCAGGATGGCAAATCAATATGTGCACTTACCTGAAGGTTTGTTGTGTCTCTCAGCACAGTCTCAAGAGCATGGAGGAGATTCTGTGAGAGCTGGAGAAGGTCATAGAAAGTCCTTAACCCATCAGCAGGACCTGGTATCTGCTCCTTTGTGGAAGAAGGAACAGGATGAGCACTATCAGAACCCTACAAAATAACCTCCACCAGTTCGGTGGTGCAAATGTCTCAGACCAAACAATCAGAAACAGACTTTATGAGGTTGGCCTGAGGACCCAACGTCCTCCAGTGGGCACTATGCTCACTGCCCAGCGCTGTGGGGCCCGATTGGCAATTGTTTTAGAATACCAGAATTGGCTAGGCAGCAGCACCCTGAAAGCCATTGGGTAGCTGGACGAAGTCCTTGGACTTCAATCCAATAGAATAACTCTTTTGTTTTTAACATGCTACCCAGTTCATGTCAGTATGAACTGGGATCTGATCACTGAGATCTGATCTGTGTCCTTTAAGTTTTCTTGAGCAGTGTATGAAGAAAAACTTTTAAACTCTCTGCCTCTTTCAGGTTGAGCAGGGAGGTTCCCAGCGCACGGAGCCTCAGAGAAGAGCTGTTGTGGCTCCAGCAGAGCTTGTCTGTGCTCGGCTCCCCTGTCGTTCTCTGCCACAACGACCTTCTCTGCAAAAACATCATCTATAACCAGAAGGAAGGTGAGTATGACGGGGTGTAGTCGCATACTTTTTTTGTGTGACTGAGTGCGAACTACACCGCTCCCTGCACCCAGATATGATTGCATTAACTAGATGATTTCAACCCTAGTCACATGCTACACTCATTGTCAGTGTTTGCATTGGACAGTAGCCGTAGAATTAGAACGGGCAGACAAGACAATCTGAGTTTGGTTAAAGCTCTTGATTGAATCTTTCATTAAATAATTTCTCCAAAGTCATGGCTGTTAGGTGAAAAAGTTGTGCAAAGAGAGAAGCCTTGACTCATGGATTTATTCTGTTTTCTAAATTGTCTGATCTGTCGTTCTAATTCTGTGTTGAAAATACAATTAGAAATGTTATCAGCTTGAAAAAGCAACATCATTGCATCATGCTACATACATAGTCTGTGTTACTGGCAGCATATGTTTTTGGTGCTATGTTGCCATTTTTGTTGGTGTGAATGTGAAGCAAACAGTCTTCAGGTAAACTTACTTTTGCACTGAGCTACTGCAATTATACCAGCCTATGAATCCAGTGGATTTATGTATGTGGGAGGGGGTGTTTAAGAGCTGTCAGCCCCCTCGTCAGTGTGTGACGAGGGGCGGGACCCTTCTTACAGCTCCTTGTGTCTAGCCTTTCTCCCTTAGGAAAAACAGCAGAGGCTGTGGCTGCCCCGCCCTGCCCCGGGGAGGCAATGGAGAGAGACAGACCTCACACACGGTCGGCTCTGAGGGCCCTCGCATACTCTGCCCACTCCTCAGACTAATCTGGATGAGTTCATGGCAGCAGTAGGAGCCAACTATCTAAACTATCTACCTGTCACCTTCCTTTTGCTACTTGGCCAACAGTTGTCCATCTGACAAACTATTGTTCCTACAGTACTGGTTATTATACACCTGTTTTTATAGGTGTCCTTGCTGTAAGTAACTCTCAGCACCACTCAAATGGCTAAATTTCAAAGCTGCTTTCTGCTTCTCTTTACAGTTTTTTTTCGTCAATATTAATCTCTAGAAAGAAAAGGATGTGGTGATACGCTATTCTGTATTTTTCCTGTAAACTAACCCCATGATAAGATCAACACTGAATCCAGGTACAGCTAAAGGTCCATGTTTTTTGGATTATTTCATGTGTACTACAGCACGGTGGATTTAAAATGAAGCCATCAAATGTGGTTAAAGTCTAGACCTTAGACTTATTCAAGAGGATTACAGTATGAGTTAAGGTATTGCTGGCATTTACTACTTAGTTCCTTCATTTTTAATAATAAATGTCTCATACATTACTTTGAGATGCTCTTAATTGCACTAAATGTGTATTCATTGGCTAGTCATGTCAACAAATTCACTGTTTTACTCTTGTGACTGAAAACAATTTAAAGAAAACCACTGAGACTTGTTTGAAATGACTAAAGTGTTGTGACAATGTTTTGGAGTTCTGGCTTTAAAAGTTAAAAATACCAATCTGTAAGTGATTCTTAGTAATTGTCTTTTCATGGGAATAGTTGACAGTAACAATAAAGAATATAATATAACTTTGTTTAAAGATATAACGAGCTTGTGCAAAAAATATTTTGCCAGGGCAGTCCTAAAAACAAAACCCTGCATACAGATACATTTCCAAGAAAGTGTAGCCACATACAGAACTTGAATAAAATCTGTTTTTCACATCAGGCGAAGGCTGAGCAAGGAAAAAGTTCTAGTGTCACCGGGCTTTGATTGACAATGCAACACTCTTAAATTCCTCGACACAGAAATGTAACATTTCCTGGAGTGTGTACTCTAGTTAATGCATAGATTTCTTGTATAGGCATGTCAAAGTTTGGGCACTAAATCTATATGCATGTTTGCGGAATTGCAGAAGCATATTACAGTCTTCAGTAAGTAAGGGAAAAAAGATCTAGTGTAATTGTATCTGCCTCAAACATCCAAACAGAACTAAACCACACGTACAAATGACAACCGTAATGGAATGGCACCACAATAAACTCTGGGCCCTTCAGCTCCAAGCCATCTTTATTGTATTTCTGGCTGCGCCCACTCACAGTTGTCTAAGGTGTCGTTTTTGTAAATGCCGTTGCTGTCTTACCGTGCACTTACACCCTTTCGTTGAGTTGGCATAAAAAGAAATTGAATGGCTTCCATGCCACTTCCTGTCACTTCTGTTCAGCTGTAGCTGCTGACTTGAAACCACTTGTCTGCTAACGTGACAGCAGAGAAGCCACCACTTCCTGCATTGATAAACAAAAGAGCTGGAAGCGGTCATTTTTTCTTTTTTTTTCCTTTTTCTTTTTTTTTTAACTGTCGCACACTTATAACAAAGCCTGCATTACTTTTTCCTGCTCGTTTCTTTCTCTCAGTCCAAGTCACAGGATCTTTTACTTTCCCCACTCCTCTAACTGTTGCTCAGATTTTTCTTTTTCAAAAAAAATCTCTGGACTCTGCCCCAAAGCCCTGTAAGTCTGCAGCTCAGCAGCTAACGGCAAACCTCTAAGAGCTTCATTGCAGAAGCAGTAGTGGTGTTAGGTTATTGGATATACAGCGGACCAATAGGAAGGGAGCAATGAAAGGGGAGTGTTAAGTCAAGGGGTGGTGGTTGGGCTTGATGGAATGGGCGTGAAAGAATGGCTAAAAGACAACTGTGTCAGTGAGAGTGAGCATGTGTGAAAGATGTTTGCCCCAACCTTTTCATCTGCTGCACAGGGGGGCTATAGCCACTGCCCGGAGGTGTTCAGTTGTGTCCCGCTAGGACCCACACGCCGGCTGGTAACCCACCTCAAAGTGTCTTTCTTTGTAGTCCAGCACCAACTCAAAATCTAATGTTCCATACACTAGGTTAAAGAAGCTAGCTAAAGCCAAAAATAATTATTAGAGTAGAGACATTTAATTTCAGATTTTTTTTTTAATTTTTTTTTTTTTATTTTTAAACAGTACTTTATTCGTTAATGTCTCTGTAACAAGTGGGCTTGTGAAAGTAAGTGTTTGCATTTTGACTTTCTTGACTGGATGCTTCTCTTTGTTCATTGTCTGTGCAGTGAACTCATAATTTCAGCAGCCTGCAGATGCACTCACGCAGCACCGCATTCTTTGAATTTTACCCTCCCATGCTCTTAGATTAGATTCTAAATTACAGTTAAATATAAATGTGTATATTTTGCAAACCCAGCCTGAAACTGATTGTCTACATTAGCGGCTGTGTGGGATTTTGTGTGCGCGTACGTACATGCGTGCGTGAGTGTGACTCATAAACGTCACAAGACTTTGTGTGAAGCTCTCTGTTAAGCTGAGAGTTGTTAGTCCTGTTTATCTTTAGTCATCACTACTGGTGCATAGTTTCTTAGAACTTGTAAGTCAACTTGTGCTTCTAAGCACTTGTAACTTGAACGTGCTGAAAGAATGGATCAAATAGTGTGGTTGCTGTACATTTACTTTGGCTGCTCACCGGCTGCTTATTTCACATGTGTGAAATGTACTATCTCTTTGTATTTTATCATCTTCCTCCTTTTGTTCCCCGTGCCCATTTCCTTTTTTGTCTTCAAAGCATAACATTCACTTGGCCATTTTCCTTTTACTCTGTGTTTGTGTCCAAAACAAATATTCTCTGAGAAGCAGGCTCTGCCCCTTTTTCCTTTACCATTTGCACGTTTCACATATTGCAGCATGCTTTGTACTCTTTTGATTTCTGCTCATATGTCCCAGCTGCCTTAAGACTTATAACTCAGCTTTCAATGGAACGTGCACATCTTGATGTTGTATGTTTCATCAAAATTATTTGTTTCTCAACACCTCTGCTACATTCAAAATGCAAACTCTTACTCATCAGCCCTTAAAACTAGCTCACTAACTGTGCCAGTCCAGTTAGGAAGTCAGAAAGATAGGAAATTACATGAAAAACCTTGACATTTTGAGTTATCAAAGGGAAATGCAACATAATCATTGTAATGTCTGCCTCCTCGTGTCTTTGTCTAAATGATGACGCTTCTGTTTCCAGGGAATGTAAAGTTCATTGACTACGAGTACACTGGGTACAATTACCAAGCCTATGACATTGGGAACCATTTCAATGAGTTTGCTGGTAAGTGTAACTCAAACCACTGACATATGTGAAAGTAATTTGTTTGCTGCTTTGCTATGGCATAGATGCACAATATTTACTCTTATTTCTGTTATATAGGCCTTAATGAAGTGGACTATAGTCACTACCCTGAGCGGAACTTTCAGCTTCAGTGGCTGCGTTCCTATCTCGAAGCCTATAAGGAACACAAAGGCCAAGGTAGTGCAGTCACTGACAGAGAAGTGGAGATCCTCTATGTCCAGGTCAACCAGTTTGCCCTGGTAAGTATTTGTAGTTGGTCTGGCGTCATCTACTTAATGATGGATGGATGGATGTGAAGTGAACACAATAGGCTACAGCCTGGCTTCGGAAGGCAGGGATGCACTGCATTTTTGTTGAAATGCATGTGGCATAACAAAGGTTTTTCTTTCTTTTTTTCAATTATCTTGTACAAATAACCATTTTAAGCCACTGCTACAGTAAAGCTGCACCTGGCTGATCTGCAGTTCATCAGACCAAGTTGCATTTCTGATGTGTGGATCCATAAATATATTTCACAATAAGCTATGTATTTTTTATTTATTTATTTTTTTAAATTAGCAGTAGTTTTATTCATGTGTTTTGTTTTGGTTTTTTTAATCCTTTCTGTATTGAGTATTTGAGCTACTATATCACCAGCTTACTAGAAATCTGTTATGTTAATGTTTAATTTCAGCAACAAAAGGGCACTTTATATTGTTTCTGTCATCAAATGTTGCTTGTCACAAAACAAACTCGATAAAGAACTCCCACACGGTATTCTAGTAATGAGTCTCAATCACCCACATTTACTTTGTGTGACTAAACGCACATGTGCTTTGGAGAAAATGAAGGATGATGGGGAATCGCCTACAAAGCAAACTTGCCAGTAGAAGTCTTGAACTAAATATTTACTCTGTAGTTTAAAAAAAAAAAAAGTAGTTACCCAAACAGACAAATACTTTTGTACATTTGTGTAGTTTATATACTAGTTGTATAATTCAGCCTTTCCCCCAAAACGGTCAAAAATAAAGCGTTAACATTAGACACTGGCAAAGTCAGTGAGGTCCTTAGGGCTTGTTCTGAGATGATTCTCCATACTGTAAGCTGTTGGGTCAGTAAACACAAATTAGAGTGGTGTATGTTATACAGATACATATACTGATACACAGACATGTAGGCTACAGACTGCCTGCTCTGAATATGAGAGAAGGATGACTGACACGCTCACTAATGTAGCCACCACATGGGTAACAATAACTAAAGATAACCTGCAGCCTTGGTGAGACTCGCCGTTGTCCCGTGAGACAGATTCTGCCTTGTTTACTCTAAAGAGGAATAGAGGGCAGTGTGGAGGATGGGCAACTGAAACAATTGTATTTCTGTGTGAGCCGTTTGTAATTGTTGCCATAGGGCCTACTCCAGTTTTATACATACATGTGTGTGTCATGTTGGATAATTGGAAATGACATTTACTTTTAGACTGTGAGCACATGGTGAAGCTTTCTCTCTCTCTCCTTTTTGCCTAGGCTTCTCATTTTTTCTGGGGTCTCTGGGCTCTGATTCAGGCCAGATTCTCCACCATCGACTTTGACTTTTTGGGGTAAGTTGCCCTCTTTAAATAATCTAGCGAGCACACTTTTCTTTGAGCCGTTTTATCTTGGTGTGGCAAGCACATTTTAGTAACTTAATCACATGTTTAAGAACAAAATGTTAAGCATCCACATGGATATTACAGGATGTTCTGTTATTTTTGCACTGGCATTTCATTGTAGCATGTCACGTACATATTTATCTCACTGCTGCTGTGTGTCTCTACTTTACAATCAGATATGCAGTCCTGCGGTTTAACCAGTATTTCAAGATGAAACCAGAAGCGGCTGCACTAAAATTACCAGAATAAAAGCCCGCACCTCCCTCATCGTCGTCTCCTCCTCGTCCTCAAACCTGCTCGGCACCTCACACGATGACCTCGGAGTGCCCTCTAGAGGTCCCTGTTGAGAAGAGCCAGAGTCTGAGTCCAGTTTAGTTCCTGAAAATCCCCTCTAAAGTCCACATCCATAAAGACTGAATGGGCAATGATAAACACGGTTAATCAGGATAAAGCCCATACTGTCAATATGGGTGTGTAAAGGACTGATTTTAAGACCCGCTATAATGTGAAGCCCACTTGGTTAAATTTATTTTCATTATGAATTTGGTTGATATTTGCATATCAGCTTATTGTATTTATAAGCAACTCTTCAGATGGCTCAGATCTGTCTAAGGCAGAGAAGAAGCATCATGTGAGCCACAGCAAATACATGGCAACTACCAGCATTAGTTTTTGTCTTTCTTTAAAGGTTGCCCAGACATTAATCTGACTGCCTAGACACCTTCCTAATATCACATTCATGGGGAAAGCCCCTCAGAACCAGCCAAGGCATAGACCAAATTTATGACAACAGGCAAATAAAGCCTGCTTTATTTGCCAAGGATCCAAGATAAATGGTAGAAAATGCTAACATGGAAAGGCCGGTCCTGTCTCTCAATCCCATGTGATAGGAGCCACGCCACACCAAAAACACTTGTGGTCTGTCTTGTGACTCTTGTTTTCACCCTTATCACCCCCCCCTACATTTCCTGTCCATGCATGGGTGGTGCCTGAGAATAGCCATGTAGTAAATATTTTGCTTTGTAAAGGTAGAAAACCGAGTTTCAGGGGAGCAGCTTGTGTTTACCTCTAAAATCTTTCTTAAATGAAATAGCTGTAGATCATTGAAAAGCCATTTGGTTTGACGGCAGTTCTCACTGTACTTGTAGTTTTGTTACTTTTGACACTTTTGTTAACTTGGGTCAAAGATACATTTCACTGTAATTTTTACATTCCACACTTGTAGTACTAGACAGTAAAATTGATGGATTTCACGTGGTAAGTTAGCAGTGTCCATCCTGTTAGGGAAGGATTTGGAGTCTTCATCAGGACTGAGCATTTTGTGAACACGTAGACCGATTCTCATTCAGGTGTGTGACGTGGCCTTGCTGGCTGTCAGATTTTTGAAGCACAGTTGGCATTCATCATGTTAAACAATGAATGTTAAATTAATGGTATGGAAAAGTGGAATTTTGGTAAAAGAAAGTCAAACTGATTATCTCAGGCTGCCAGTGGAACTTGAAGATAATTTTTAACAGCAATAACTCTTGGAGTTGGTAAAGAACTCTTTAAACAAACTGTTTTTAAAAGAATCTTTCAAGAACTTTTATTAAAACTAAGAAAGTGTAGCTCTCGGTGATTTAACAAGCAGACACCAAAGTGCTGATCGCCGTAAACACTATCATTTGTAGCACAAAGAATTGGAATAAAAACTACTTTGGATCATTAAAAGTGAAGACTATTTATGCATTTATTTTATTTTTTTAATTGGAAAAACACTTGCAAGAAAAATGTTTAGAAGAACCTAAGAGTTTCAGATCCCTAAACTGTTTAAATGTGACCTTGACACAGCAAATATTGCAACTGGTTTTTGTTTACTCCAAAACAAAATCACACGTTTGCAGAGCTCAGTGAAAGCACAGTTATTGACACAAAGTTGTCCACTCATGCAGTTATGAATAGATATAGAAGTGTCAGTCTGCCTCTGTGCCTTTTTTAAGTCTTATTTTTCACTCAAAGTAATGAACTTTTGAAAGTAAGGATTATTACTCTTCTGTTTTTAATTAAGTGTTGCTTTTTTTATGCTGGAGGATTAAGATGGATGGATGATAAAATTCTCTTGTTGGACCTAGGGTAAATTAGAAATTCTTGCCTTTTAACCTGTGACTTACAAAAGCAACCATCTACATAGTGGTAAAGGGTTTTTAATTTACTGGTTTGGATTGTGCTGAGGGAAAATTTCTAAAGGGTCTCTTGGAAAGTTGTTTGGAGTATTAAGATAGTAGACAGACAAAGTGTACAAAAAAATCCATCTGAATAATTAAACTGGATGAGTGCATTTTCTCTGTAAATCGAGTAATCTCTAGTCTTTTAACTTGAACCACTACATCTTAGAAATGCATTTATATTTAACATTATTGGAGGGTAGAAGGTTAATCTCTGGCCACTGTAGCATATGTTTATATGTATAACAAACGTAATGATAGCTTTTTTTTTTTCCTTTTTTTTTTCTTATGTGAATATGTGTACATAGAGGGAGGTTTTTTTTCTAAGAAATGAATTAAGGTGAAAAACTGCTCTATATAAAGAGTGAAACTGGAAAAACTAAATATGCTTAAAAATAAAGTATATTTACATTTACGCCTGCTTTTGTCTTTTTTTTTCTTTTTTCTTTTTTTTTTTTTTCCTGTTTTAATATTGGAGTCGGGGGGGTATATAGTAGGTGTCGCTGAATTGTCATTTGAAAGTTCATTTTAATTGAAATCTTAAAATTTTGATGTCCCCCTTTCTTATGGGCCATATGGAGTGAAACAGCTCCCCTCTACAAACGGTAAGGGAACGTCAGTTAGCCGGTGTGGTTAAAGACGGTATTACACACTTGGAGAAAATGCTGGAAAGGTTTTTCCCGAAAAGTCGCTTGTGTTTATTTGGTCGTAGCGTTTTCAGAGGGAGAAACGTTTCGTCACTCATTCAAGTGACTGCTTCAGTCAAGTAAAGTTTTTTTTGTTGTTGTTTTGGGGTTGTTGTTTTGTTTTGTTTTGTTTTTTTTAAGCTTCTAAAATTGTTTTTTATTCTACTGGTGCTAAGGATATAATGAACTCTCTCTTTATGGTACTTTAGCTTCCAGCTGAATACAGGGAGAAATTCGGTCTGACATACAAACAAGATGACCATGGCAAGAAATAAGGACAAGTGGAACACGACCAAATCTGTTACTTCACGGAAGTTAAAATACAGGTCTTTAAAATCGACAAGATTTAAGTCAAGCATGTACATCCTCTATTAGCGTGGCTGACGCTAATAGACTGAAAAAAGGTCAACACATCTGGGACAAATGGATAGCATTACAACTGCTCATCCACTTTGTCACACAGACCAAAAAAGCTGCACCAAAACCACCACCTCCAAAAGGTCTTGGTGCACTGGAGTTCCAAATGGGGTTTGTTTAAGATCCGAACTTCAATCTGAACCAACTACCAGGTGTATGTTTTAAGTTTGAGCTTTAAAAAAAAAAAAAAAAAAAACTTCCCATAGCCGCATATGCTTTGTGTTCTCTGTTGCCAGGTCTCTCTTGGAAATGACATTTTTTTTTTTACCTGGATACATAAAGGACTAATAATAACTCTGGGATGTGGCAAGGTACTATAAATGTACAAATATCTGTGAAATTAGGGTAATTTCTGTGTTCTCCAATAGTCCAAAACACATCGCCTTCATCAGTGATGCATTTTGTTTCACTTGGAGTTCACTTGGTTCTCTGTGGGTAAAACAAACCAAACCACATGGAAAAGCTATAGCTGATTTGGGCCACAGTAAAATAACTATAGGTGTGAAAACACAGTCTGAGAGTCCAGTCAACATAATGTCATGTTCATATATTTAAAGATAATAGAATATTACTTTAAAATTTCTTTTGTCTTGTGCAGAGATGGAAAAAATATTTGAAAGCTAGTTAAGAGTTGGTATAGAGATGTCCACAAGATGGCGACACAACCCACTAAAAGAAAGTAGTACCCACATAGGTCCTCAAGGCTGGCAGGAAGCTCACCACAGGGTACAGAAATAATCCCATTCAGTATTTATTATTTGTGATATTAATGCCTATTAGCATAGATTTCTATATTTAAAACAAAGGCATCTCAATAATATGCCTTGTGTTGAACCTCTACATTCAAATGTACAGGAAAATAGTGAATTTCTTTTTTCTTTTTCTGTTTTTGTCTTGTCCTGTCTGGCAGCATTTGCAATCAAATTTATGATCTGCATGCACTGTTGTGGCAAACACATTTCGCTTATCTATAAGTTCTCTATAGGCTCCTCTTGTTCAGGGTTTATCTGCTCATTTCTTCATTTCGATTTGTGTTATTTCAGTTATTACTTTATATGTAGTATACTCTGTGACAACGTATAAGGTAGGAAAGACAGGAGAAAAGAGGGGGCGGGGGACACAATAAATAGAAATACACAGTGTATCACCAACTGCCACATCTGTAAGAACAACACAAATATTCAGCACCTGGAGCGCAAAACTTAAAAAGTGCACAGGTACATAAATCAACAATCTTGTGGTGTGTGTGTGTGTGTGCGTGCGTGAGTGAGTGTGAGAGAGAGAAAGATAGTGTGTTTGTGTCTTTGACACAAAATGTACTTAAAAATGTGGGTGGGAAGCTGCAATAACGCCACCTAGGAGCCAGAAGCAGACAGAGATGGATCCGGGAGAACCAGGCCATCCGAAGCCCCCAAGAGTACTGAAGACCTCAGGCCACACATCTCGGCGATATCTGCTTACCCATCCCAGCAGGAGAAGGAGGAAGGCGCTAGATGGGGCGCCCAAGGCCAAGGGGGGGAGTCCCACAGGCCACCCATGCCGGGGCACAGAAAGATCAAGGTCCCAGGGCTCTAGGAATCCAAGAACGACACTGTTTGCATTTGGTCACTCACTCACCCATCAACCCACTACTGACACAGAGACACATATATCACACATGCACACATATTGACCCTCCCCTTTAGGGATGGGTACCGGTGTCTGGTGCCATGATTGCACCGGTTCTGACATAAACGGTAGTAACCAGACCGAAAAGCAGCGCACATTTCGGTGCTTTATTTCGGTGCTTTTTTTTTCCTGAGCCAATTCTAGCCAATCATTTTACGTTTCCGAGGATAGTAGGCGGGTCCAGGTACGTACGTTCTTTTAGAGTAGAGCTACAGATTAAAAATGCCCAAGGCGAAGCGATCAAAAGTCTGGCTGTACTTCACAGCAAAAGATGCAAACTCAGCAGCCTGCAACAAGTGCTTTAAGGTGATACTGTGATACTGTCAAAGGAGGTAACACCTCAAATCTGATGAAACACCTGGCGACGCATAGCTTTTTTTTTTAAAGCCGAGAAATGCGCCATGTTTGATAGCTTGCTGCGAGACCTCACGCCGTGCACATCTACTGCGGGTGTGGTGCCTGTTATCGGACCCGGAGTTAGCAACATCCCCCAAAAACCCGAAGAGGAGAGTCCTGGCCCCTAGCCCTGTCAGTGTAGCAGAAATGATGACAGATGATGATGGCAGCAGCAGCCGTTCTTCTCTGCCTGAGTAGCTTCATGTTGTTCGTGTGTAATTTACGTTGAGTAGGCTAACCACATTATTACATTAATGCATGTAAGGTGAACTAGCAAACACCGTTGTAGTTACATGCGGCTGTCTTCTTGTTTGATGGCAGATACTCCCTTCACCCTGGCCAAAAAGGCTAAAATGACCAAAGAAAAAGTGGAAAACAGTTAAACATGAGAGGTTTTTGGACAAAGTTTGTGTTTTTTCCATTGTTTAAGCACTGCTTCCAGCCAAGAGTGACACCATATATGCCCTATAGCTGCAGAAAAGGCTAACATTGTTATATTTTTACAAAAAAAACAGCTGAACATGAGAGGTTTTTGGACCAATTTTGTGTTCTCCATTCTTTAAGCACCGGTTTGAGCACCGTTTCAAAAGTACCGGTTTGGCACCAGTATCCAAAAACATTAGTTTAAACATGATCACACTGAGGTTTGTCACACGTGGAGCGATGCATAAGGAAGTAAGTAGTATACGTGATGTATTTACTTGTATCTATTTCACATGTATCACCTATAATGCACAGCTACAGCTTGGATGAGGTTGGGATACAGTGACTAAACTATGTGGATAGGTCAGGCGTGCAGGACCATATAACATGCATATAGTTGTCAGCAGAGTTGTCTTTGCAATGGGTGCAGATATTTGAGTGTGTGAGACCCATTTGCAAGAACCTTTGTCCTGTATAGTTTGTTCTGTAGACAATTTTATATTGTATAAGTTCTAAGTTGGGGCTTTTAATTATTTTGAAGGTGTTTAAACATATTTGTGTCCAGAAGTTTTGATCTGGACTGATGGAAAGATCTCGCTCCCACTTTATGGTTGGGAGGGAAATTGATTCATTAGTTTTAAATAAAAGTTTACTTATTTTTGATCACCATCTGAGGGTGCAAATATTTATTTTTATTACCCAAGTAGATTTTTCTAGATTCAGTTGATTGGGATTGAATTTGTCCTGTATGATGGATTTCAGCTACTGATATCCAAGAAATTTATTATTGCTTATCCCATATTTTGATAAAAGTTCTTCAAATCAAATAATTTTTTTTGTATAACATGTTCTAGATTTCTTATCCCTTTCTCGTGGCATGGTGAAAAATTCAGTATTTTCTTTTTCTGACAAATTTCTGAATCGTTCCAAATGGGTGTTAGTTTACATGGGATACGTGAAGATTTAGTTATTTTTAAGAAGTTATTTTTAAGAATTCCCACCAGGCTGTCAGAGAAGTGTTTATGTTGAGGGGTCTAAAGCAGTTATGATGCTCAATACTGTAGCCAGCCATGGGACGCCTAATAAGCTTGGTTTAATCCAGACCTTCCCAAAGTGTGGGGCCCGCCCCCTAGGGGGGGCGCAGAGCCATTGCAGGGGGGGCGCGGTATGAAAAGCGAAAAAAAACCAAACAACGCTAGCACGGGGCGCCCACACAAACGCAAAGCAGGAGATGAAGCATAGCTGAATATGTTTCCAAACCAACTTCATTCTAAGCCAAAGACTAGAAAATATGGTGAAGCATATTTTCCCTTTGGTTTCACCTGCACAAGTGCCAAGGTAGGTATAATTGGTGCATAATTGGTTTTCCCTGCATCGGGAGCAGCGCTGCAGCGCTCTCCAAATCACGGACAAACAGTATCCCACATTCTTGATTTTTAGTTCACAAACACTTGTTGTAATAAATAACTACTCCTGACATTTTGGAGATATTAGCTCTTTAAACAGTAAAGTTACAGTGGGATACGAATAATATCAGGGTGATCCTGCCAGGATTTGTTCCCTGGGTTCAAATCACGGACAAACGGTATCCTACAGTTGTTTATGTTTTTAAACCCATTTTGCACAGAGAGGCATTTTCTGAAAAATGTATTGATAGCAATGTTGAATATTATTACACAGGAAAAGAACAACTAAACATAAGATAATTCCGCCGTGACGCCTCTGCCTTTCTAAATGGAGGGACAGTAACTGCCTGTGTATATGTAAGCGTGTAAAACCTGCAGATAGAGACAAAATACTGTTAATCTGACTATCTGCCATTCTGCAATTCATCTCATGTAAACAATAACGCGCACAGCGTGACGTGGAAAAGGGCACATACCTTTGAGGTTGCGTGATGAACTCTGTAGTCCTCGTCCACACATAAACGCAAAGAAAGAGTTTTAAAAAATCTCCGTTTTTGGTGAATCGAAACGCCGTTTACCTGTGGACGAAACAGCTGCGTTTTCAAAATCACCCGTGTACGTGCGGATGCAGCGTAAAAGAGTTACTAGTTTATTTTCTTACTACCTGCAGATTATTTGTATTTGCTTAATTGTTTACTAAATGTTTGAGGTGTGAAATAAACCGCAATGGAGCAAAATATGGGTGTGTGTGGTTGGAGGATGTGTTTGTGCGTGTGCGTGCGCGCGCGCGGGGGGGGGATATTTTTCTTGTAAAACAAAGGGGGGCCCAGCAAAAAAAGTTTGGAAACTGCTGGTTTAATCCATTTTGAAACATATAGCAATCTATTGGATAAGAAGTAGTGATAAAAATTTGGTAGATCGACATCACTGTTGTGTTTTGATTTTTGTAGAGTTTTGGAGTGTTGGAGCCTAGTCATTTAAACCAAGCAAGAGAGCATTTATTAGCGATCAGTGATCATTTTAATGGTGACAACTCTTAGGTAAAGTTCTCTAAAGTTTGAGATCATCCTCTAATGTTTTTAGTGAAGGAATATGATTCAACCGTACCAGTTCTTAAAGCCTGGTGGAAACATTTATACTGTGGTGGACCACTGGAGGGCTCCACTCACACCCAGTTCTCAGGAAGTGTTGTTGCTATGTTTTGGAGGGAAAAGTGTTCAGTTGTGTTGTGATGAGGAATAAACGAGGAGTGTTAATCGAGAGCTCTCGTGTCGTCTGTGTTTACCTCCACATTGGTGACCCCTGACTCGAATATGCTGCAGTCCGATGGTGGCACCGACTCCGCTATGGATGCATCAGCAGCCGCCAGCCCTCTGCCTCCGGCTGCAGCTGCGTTTGCTGTGCCGCTCGAGCTGCCGGACTTTTGGCTTCACGATCCCCCGTCGTGGTTCGTGCACGTGGAGGCTCAGTTCGCCCTTCGTGGCATCTCGGCTGACGACACGAAATATCACCAGGTGGTGGCGTGCGTTGACTCTCCTCCAGGACCCACCCGCCCGAGGGAAGTACGCCGCCCTTAAGGAGCTGCTTCTTCGGCGCTATGCCCTCTCCGACGCAGAGCGAGCCGAGAAGCTCCTCTCCCTCTCAGGCCTGGGTGGCGGTACGGCTCTCGAACTGATGGAGCGCATGCTGTCCTTTCTCGGTCCGGACGACGGGGGATTCCTGTTCGCCCACATCTTCCTCCGACAGCTGCCGGCGGCCATGAGAGCCGGCCTCGCCAACTCTCCGCTTCTGGGCACGAAGGATTATCGCTCCCTGGCTGAGGACGCGGATCGTATTCTCTTGGCTACCCGCGCTTTCCACGATCACGACCTAGTTCCAGCCTCGCCGGCGGCGCCTTCTACTTCCCCGCTGACCTGCCCCGACGTGTCCGCTCCTTCGCTGGCGGCAAAGGTCGCGGCACAGCGACACAGTGGACGGGACCTCTGTTTCTACCATCAGCGTTTTGGCCCCAGAGCGCGCCGCTGCTTGCTGCCTTGTGCTTTTCCGACCCTGGGACACGGGCCCCGACAGCGGCGCTGTAGCGGCCGCGACCGCTGGCGATAAAGAAAACTGCTCTTCATAGAAGACTCGCGCCCGGAGAGCGATTCCTGGTCGACTCCGCTCCCAGAAGAGCCTCCTTCCCCCGTCCGGCGCTGACAGTTTAGCAGCGGGCTGCGGACCGCAGCTTATTGCGGCTAATGGCTCTCCCATCGCAACGTTTGGGGAAAGGTTCGTGACTGTTTGTTTTCATGGTCGGGATTTCCAATGGACCTTTGTTGTTGCCGCTAGCGGTGGGCGCAGTGGGTCTCCGGTGTCTGGCAACCTTTTTCAGTCGCACGCTTAGGGACAGTGAGCGCAAATATAGCGTTTTTGACAGGGAGTTGCTGGCCCTGCACCTCGCGACCCGGCATTTTCGTTTTTTTCTAGAGGGTCGGAGTTTCACCGCGTACGTGGATCATAAACCCTTGACATTCGCGATGTCCAAGGTCTCTGACCCGTGGAGCGGGCGCCAGCAGGCAGCCTTTTCCGAGTTCACAACTGACATTCAGCACGTGGCTGGTAAGTCCAACTGCGTGGCTGACTGTCTATCCCGCGCGCTGGTTTCTCCCGTTTATGTTGGCATAGACTTTGACGCTATGGCCGCTGACCAACGGGCGGACCCGGACGTCCTTGCCCTTCGGTCTGAGCAAACGGACCTTGTACTGGAGGACAGACCCGTGTGGAACGGCGGGCCTAGCATGCTTTGTGACGTTTCCACCGGCCGACCACGCCCTGTAGTTCCACTTTCGTGGCGTCGTCGCGTTTTTGACTCCGTACACGCCCTCTCTCATCCGGGCGTCCGGGCCTCGGTCAAGCTGGTCAGCTCTAGGTTCGTTTGGCCGGGCCTTCAGAATCGGTGAAAGACTGGGCAGCAGCCTGCATCCCATGCCAACGCCGCTAAGATCCATAGGCACACACAGGCGCCCTCGAATCCTTCCGCGTTCCAGGGAGGCGTTTTGATCATGTACATGTGGATCTGGTTGGTCCCCTGCCGCAGTCACAAGGTTTCACGCACCTTTTGACTGTGGTGGACCGCACAACCCCTGGCCTGAGGCGGTGCCTCTGGCGCCCACTACAGCAGCAGCAGTGGCCAGGGCATTTTTGTCAACGTGGGTTTCAAGCGTTTCGGTCCCCTGCCGACATCACCTCAGACAGGGGCCCCAGTTCGCTTTCCGAGCTTTGGTCTGCCATGGCTGACGGCCTGGGCGTCAAGGTCCACTGAACCACTGCGTACCACCCGCAGGCCAATGGGATGTGCGAGCGTTTCCACGGTCGCTTAAGGCGCGTTCGTGCTTCTCTCACAGATGGCAACTGGGTTGACCGCCTTCCATGGGTTTTACTGGGGTTGCGCTGCGCGGTTAAAGAAGACCTCGGGTTTCCCGGCTGAACTTGTCCTCGGTCAGCCCCTCCGGGTCCCCGGGAATTCTTGCCTGAGAGCCCACCCCGTGCTTCGCTTCCTCTGTGCTGTCTCTCCGTCCCCGAGAGACTCGTTTTCTCTTCCTGGCCCAGTGCACCATTGTCTGCCCAACACCTTTGTTCCGAGGTCGCTGGACTCTTCGCAGTTTGTTTTCGTCAGGCATGACGCTCATAGGCCTCCGCTGCGTCCACTGTATGACGGCCCCTTTAGGGGTATTCAACCGGGCCGGAAGCATTTCCTTTTGGACTTTGGGGGTCGTCAGGAGACTGTTTCTATTGACAGACTTAAGCCGGCACATGTGCTGCAGGATGATCAGTTGGTGCCGGCTCAGGCCCCCCGCCGTGGCCGCCCGCCTTCCACTGGACTGGACAACCCTGCTTCTTCCTCTGGGAGCACCCCCCACCTGGCGGGGCCGAGCTATCTTCAGCTTCTCCTGGCCGCCCATGCCAGCCTGGTCCTCAGGCTCGTTTCCCCTCAGCCAGCTCTCCACCTCCCCGGTTCAGCCGTTCTGGACGTTTGATTAAAGCGAGGGTTCTGGACTAGGGGATGACCCTACTGGGTGTTCGGGGGGGGCATGTGTGGTGGACCACTGGAGGGCTCCACTCACACCCAGTTCTCAGGAAGTATTGTTGCTATGTTTTGGAGGGAAAAGTGTTCAGTTGTGTTGTGATGAGGAATAAACGAGGAGTGTTAATCGAGAGCTCTCGTGTCGTCTGTGTTTACCTCCGCAATACTTAGATATCTAATGTTACCTGACTGTAGTTGAGTGGCGGTGGTGGTGTTTTAAAAATTACAATTTAGAGGCAAAACTATTGATTTACTCGACTGATGGAATAGTCTTTATGAGCGAGGTTTGTTCCTGAGGAAAAGTAATGCATCATCAGCATATAGGCTGATCTTATGGTCTGTATTTCAGTTTGAACTCCTTTGAGATCTATATTTTGTCAGATTCCTGCCGCTAGTGATAAAAATAAAAAAACAGTGAGGGGGAAAGCGGGCAGCCCTGTCTGGTGCCCCTTTATAGACTGAAGCTTTTTGAAGTAAGTTAATTTGTCCTAAGCATTTGGGAAGCTGTACAGTGTTTTGAGCCAGTCTATGAAAAATGAACCAAATACAAACATTTTTCCTTCTTTTTCTTGTGTGAACAGTAAGAGCATTACTAGCATTACTACCTTTCCTGTTTCCCATAGAATACATGGTAATATTCCTGGCAGATTATTGTTATCTAAATACGCTACCCACTCCTTTTTGAAATAATTAATGACATTTGTTTCCTTTAAGTAATGATGTATTAAATCTCCAGCTCCTAATTGGTAGTGTGACTCTTTTCTGTGTCAGAGAGTTAGAAACCGGTGCATAGTCACTGATAATGATAGGATGACTCTCAGTGTCTGTGATATTCCTCATAAAGGAGCTGCTAAGTAAAAAGTAGTTTAAGTGAGACTGTAAGTAGGTATGGGTAAAAGAAGGTGTGATCCCTGACAGTTGGGTGATGTGAACAACAAGCACCGCAAAGACCAAAATCATGCATGTATTGTTTAAGAATATCTGTAGACTGCCAGTTACTTTGACTCACTGCTGTATCGATCCCGTCAACTTCTGGATTAAATACCAGGTTGAAGTCTCCTCCTATTATAAGCGTGGTGTTAGAGTGATCTGAAAGTGAAGAACAGAAGGTATGAAAAAGCAGGGGTCGTCAATATTTGGTCTATATATACTAGCAACACGCAGATCCATATTTTGAATACATAAATTAAGTATTACAAATCTACCTTCTGGATCTGTAATAGTGTTGCTAACAGTGAAGTTTATTTTTCTGTTAATTAATATGGCTGCACCTCTTTGTTTTAAATTGTAACAGGCTGAAAATGTGTGAAGAAACTGTGGAGAAGTGAGTGTGTGTCTTGGACATATGAGCGTTTGTCTGTAAGACATTTAACCGATTAGCACTTTTAAACCTTGTGGTAGAAGTTGACCTAAGCGGCTAAAGAATGGCAGGAGACAGATGCTGTCCAGTGTAGTGAGTGATTTATTCACCATTTTGTGACCAAACAATATTTACAAAAAATAAATAAGAAACTCAACTCCATAGTTAACTCAGTTCAAATAAACATAACTGAACTTAAATCAACTGAAATTAAGGTCAAAATTCACACAGCTACACTGATCTGGTCCTTTTCCCTGAACACCTGTTTTCGTCTGCTTAAATAGTCCATTCACCCCCGGACTATTCCATTAGGTAGGTGAAACTCAAACTTATACTGCTCCTCCTTCCTAGCAATAAAACTCTGCAGTGTAGAGTCAATAAACATATTATAACAAATCCATTTCTCTATAAACACACTCTAAAATCAGCTTTATTAAATTACCAAGATTCTCCCCCTTCTTCACCTGGTCTCTTCCTGTGACCTCAGATTAACCAGGAAGCTATAAATACAGGAAGTGAAACTATATTTTGTCCTTTTGTTCCTGGAACACAGGTAAGTAAGGTTAGTTCAAACTAAACCAATTAACAGGTGAAATAAATAACATGTTAACTTAACAACCTTTGTCAGAATTGATTTAAACCAATATGTTATATAATCTGTAAAAGTGCAAAACATAAACAAACCCAGTATAGTAGATGTTTGCCTACTACAGAATACATATGAGATATGGCTAAATCAAAACAAGAATGTTAACTAAGACTATGGACAAATGGTGTTCTCACCCACTTTGTCACAAACCTCTTTTCCCTGGAACCAACTCCACGTGTGACAAACCTCAGTGTGATCATGTTTAAACTAACTATTGGAGTGTTGACTGTTTCCTAAAGTTCAGTGATAGTTAGAATACCTAAAATCAACTATGATAACAACAAAAAACCAAAAAGAAAACAGGCTATGGCTGATTAAACCGGTATTATTTGATCTGTGTAGACATTTCTAATAGTGGGAAAGGAGAGCAAAGTAGAACGAGGAGTTTGTGGATATACAGATTACCCCAGTTAATACAGCCATGGTGTGGTGTTTTGGTTGCAATAAAGCTGGTCGTTGACGTACAGTTTATCAACTGCGATGACAGCTCGGGAGCCTCCTTGGATGAAATTCTTTCGGATTGGGAACTGGGCTTTGCGTCTCTCCAGGATCTCTTTTGGAAACTGGTCGTTCACGCTGAAGTCCATTCCTCTCAGCTCCCAGCAGGGGCTTTTCACCAGCTCTTTCTGTTTGAAGTGTTCACATTTGGCCATGATCAGTCTGGGTCAACTTCCCAAATGATGGACAGGATGAAAAGTGATGTTTTCAACAACAGCCTCCGGGAGTTTCAGGTAAGTCTGGATGACTTACCATTGTTTCCAGGTCGTCTTCTGTCTTCTCTGGTAGTTTCTGCGATGACAGTTTCATTGATTTTTAAAATTTTCTTCTGAGAGTCAGATCATTCCCTCGGTGAGGGATTTCACCGACTCATTGAGGGTGGCGTTTTCAGCACCAAGTTTTTCCACCTGCTGCTGGCTGAACTCCACGGACTCACACATGCCTGAAAATCTTTATGGAGGATTTCCAGGAGGGCCCGGCGTGCATCAAAGCTGGACATTTTTGTTTGTTTGTTTGTTTGTTTGTTTGTTTGTTTTTTAAATCTATGGGTGCCAAAATATTCAACATGTCACTGTTTTGTGGTGAAGCTCACTCAGGTTAGTCTTCGGGCGGCTTGTTTCAAAGATGGCGTTCCTTTGCTGCTGGAGGGAGTCGGCGTCTTGTTACCTGGTTTCCCCTTCAGAACTTGCTCGCAACATTCGCTAATATACGGCTGCAAACTGTCCAGGTCTTCTTTGCAGTTGTCCAGAGTGGTGAAGTTGGTTGGAATGTAAGTATAATTCATATTGTTGTAACCTTAAAAGCTGTCAATGAATAGACTTGGCAGAAAAAAAAAATTGTGGCTGAAATGTTCTCAGTGGTGCACCATGCTCAGTGCTGCCAAGATTTTGCTGTCTCTCAAATTAATATAGAATAGCTTCTCCTCACTTACCTGTCTCACTTACCTGTCACTTCCTCCAAATGGTGGATTTCTGAGGAAAACACCACATTGAAATAGGCTTTGACTGCTTTGCACCACTGAGTTTTGGGACTGGGGTCTTTTGTCATAGATGGCAGTTGGTTATGCAGCCAATTTTAGTTCTATAATTAATAAATAAATAGACAAAGGATATAACTTATTTAATAAGTGGCTAATTGAACAGTATAAGCAGGGATTCTGTGATGTGTTTAGTACTGTGCAGAACTGTAAAGATGAGCAGTGAATACACGAACTTTTAATAGTGCACATGTTTACAGTAACCCAAGAGTTAAATTAGAAACTCAGTCATGCCTCACACCCCAAAACCAAACAAGTAATTTCTTACCATTCTCTTGAAGCAAATCAGGCCTGCCTTTCGTCTCCCTAATGTGAGCACTGTCTTATACAGTCGAACAATTACAACAGCGCATTATCCAACTCGCTGACTGTAATTCAATTAACTTCCTCCCCCTGGCTTCATCCACCCAGATAATACACACATTAATTAACAACAGAATCCAATATTGCCTGTTCTGCGCCTCCACTTATTTTCATTTCCCATAAAAAGGTCATAGCAGCCACTTCCAGCTGAAGACAATTAGTGTAAGTGTGTAGTAATGGATTACACTTGTATATCACCAAGACCCACGCGTCTGTGACAGGGAGTGGTGAAGTAAGCCTGTTGGTAGTCAGAGGCTATGGCCTGGGAGGAGAGAAATGCTGACACAGCTGTGATGTGCATCCATCAGAGGTGTCATTTCACCAAACTCATAAAGCCAAATCTCCATGGAGTGGATTTTTAACAACTATTTCATGCGTCAGTTGAATGGAAAAAGTCTGGTTGCTTTCTTCAGCATTTCTCAAGATTAGGGATGAGAATGGAGAACTGATCCCTGTAGAGAACCAGTTATCACTAGTTAAAATCTTGGGATTGTTAGTCACCTTGCCTATCGATCCAGCTTATAGGTTTCACTTCCACTTGAGCTACAGTCAGCTGATATCAGTTTGTGTGTTGTAGGAGGAAAACAGTGTGGATATGGAAATTTGATATTTAATGTTTGTATTATTTAAATTTGGTTATAGTTCATTTAGATGTATATTTAACTTAACAGAGAAATGGCTCCAAAAACAAGAAGAATAGCTATGAAAAGATGCAAGTATTTGTTCTACACTATACATGAAAGTGCAGAATCATATTCAGAAACAACAACGTTAAACAGTAACTTAACAGAGTTCCTTGGATACTCAGTGCTATAACATCTACAGTTAAAATTCCAGATGTTGCATCGTCACTATCAACTGATGTTCAAACTGAAATGACTTAAATATTCTGACTTGTCAGTGGCATTCCATCAGGGCAAGCGCGGCTGTCAATACTTGCCCAATGAAACAGACATCTCTTAAACCCTACTAAGTAAAAGCAATCTCTCTCTCTCTCCAACTCAAACACAATTCTGTAATAAAGCTTTTCCCATTACCTGTTTGCATCCATTCACTGTTCAAGTGTGAGCCATTGGAATATGGTACATAGCATCTGTTGTTTTCATGAGTGTCCGTATCCTGCTCACAAACTAGTGGCCAGCAGCCTATTTTGGATGGTTTTGGTGCATGTACGTTGTAGACTAGTCTCTGGTCTTTGACAGGAAACTTGTGGGAGACTAGTGCACTAGACAAGCTGCTCCTGGCTGTGCTTTTACTGCTCTGAGAACTACACGTTGTGTGGAAACATAGGTATCATAGCATTCACAAGTAAACGACCCCTCCGTGATTCATCATAACAGATAAGTTTTACTGTATGTTAAATAAAATTTTTAATAACTGCTTTAGCACATTATCATGGAAAGATAATGGAGAGGGAAGCATGTCTAGTTTAATAAACAGGCAATTTGAACAGGTGCTGGCTCCACCAGTATTTTCAGGTTAATCACTTGGTTGACCGAAGGTTTAAAGTTTACCCAGCTGTTTTGCTAACACACCAACTCAAGTTTTGTATTAATATTTTAAAAGAAAGCATTCTCAGTACCCTCTGTGAGACCCTGTGAGAAACTAATTGCATCCTTAGTGCTTCTATAAGATTTAGGAGAGCAAGTAGCTAATCAAATGCACATGATTAACTGATCATTGGCAAATCTACTACCTCTAAAAGCACATGTTTTGGCAGTTTGTTTGTCTGGAACATACAGATGGTTGTTAACTCAGCGACACAATCTTCCCAAGAACGTCATTTAGCAAATTAAATCTTACAATTCATAACAGTATAGTTAGAAAACCTCTGAACAAGTATATCTGCCCAGCATTTAAAGCTTGGCTGAAATTGGGCCATACAACAGGACAATGATCCCAAGCGTATCTGTACATTTACAGCAGAATTGTTGAAAAAGAAAAGAATCAAGACGTTGCAATGGCCCAGTCAAAGTTCATCGCTTAAGGCAGTGGTTCCCAAACCCACCCCCCACACAAACACATCCCCCAACCACACACACCCATATTTTGTACCCATAGTTTATTTCACACCTCAAACCTTTTGTTAACAATTCAACAAATAAAAGTAAACTGCTATCAATACATTTTTCAAAAAATGCCTCTGTGCAAAACAACTGTGGGATACTGTTTGTCCATGATTTGGACAGTGCATGCTCCCAACGCAGGGGAAATAAATTCTGTCAGAGATAACTACCTTGGCACCACCAAGATATGCTTCATCATATTTCTTAGTCTTTGGCTTGGAAGGAAGTTAGTTTGGAAGCATATTTGGTGATGCTTCATCCTCTGCTTTACGTTTGTGTGGGAGCCCCGTCAAAAACCTGTCTATTATGCTAGCAGTGTCTAAGCATTCTTTTTTTCTTTTTTTTAAATTCATATGTACCCCAACCCTGCAACGGCTCTGCGCCCCCCACTTTGGGAACCACTCCCTTAAAGTAAAGTGCTGTGGTGGGACCTTTAGAGAGCCTTATTGGACTGAAGCAATGCTGTTCATTGGACTGCACAGAGTTCTGTGTACATATATTCGCTCATGTTATTTCTGGAATTCTACGCTAGTTTAAGTCCTATCGGCAGGCTGAGCTCTATTGGGTGGCCAAAGTTGACACCTGTAAATTCCAATTAGCCATTGCAGGTGCCAGAGTAAAATATAGAAATATGACCGGCTGCCTTTTATATGCGCAGATCAAAAGAAGATGGTATACATTTCACCTCAACCATCTTCTTGAAGATGCCTAAAACAAAGAGACAAGAAAGCAGACACAAAAGCATTCGCACATCAGTGGATTGGTATTGAGGGGCGAGGGGTAGGGTCAGGGCAGCCTCAGTCATCCCCATTCAAAGCAGCAACCTAATTACCAGAGGAGAGGGAAACAGTAATTAGCAGCGAGTCTCACCTCGTTAATCACAAAGGGCTCCTTCGCTCTATTTATATCTGATTAATGGCTTGCTTAAGCATGGCGAGATATTTATGTTTCTGTTAATTGTGTGCAGCTTGTATCCTCCTCTCAGTGCCTCAGTGAGCTCCTGCGTGTTCACACCCCCAACAGATACACACACTGACACACCTCCACTACACCTACCACATCTCATTTCATTCTCATTACTACTCACTGTCTGCAACAACAGTCAAAGCTGTCTAAAGACTGTAATTTGTTTCATACCTGATTTGTTTCATAGTTATAATTAGCCTATTAGCCTGGATACCTTTCGTGCAGTTCCTGCAGCTATAATAAGGCAAGCCCCTTTTTTCACCTTTGTGTTCTTGTTTTTGGTATACTGGTGCCGCTCGGTGAACGTAGCTACACTTAAGACGGGGTAGAAGCACAATATCATGTGAAACTTTAAGCAGGCAGTGATTTTGTGATGTGTGATTTCAGGTTATTACCTTTCTTGTTTATTTTTCTACATCCAAACACTGTTTGTGCAAGCCAAAACATAACCCTCATTTTACAGAAAGCTGGCACAAAACAAAACACTGGCATCTAAAATTATGGTTTAACAATAGGAACTTTTGCATAGTTTAAGTGAATGCTGGAGGTAGTACCAGACATTCCCAGAAGTCTGTTGTAGGGTCTTTTTCTGGATAAGAGGAACTTTGAGTGAATTGCGAGTATACTTGATTGTTCCTGTGCATACAAATTTTAGTGAATACAGCAACACCATATGTCATATAAACATTGGTAACACATCACTTTGGAATATGTATACGCAATGTGTATGCAAACAGGAAAAACCTTGGAACGAATGCTATTCCCTGAAGACCTACCTCAGTGACTACTTACCTCTAAATGGTCCCCACATTTGTTGTGAAAGTATCTTTTGCCATTGGTTGTAAAATTAGTTTGAGGGTCTGTTCTCATTATTTTCAATATACTCCAAAACAAAAATAAAGTTTGTGTTCCTCAAAAAAGTTTTCAGTCCCCCAACAAAGTTGATAATGGGCTGAAATATGCAAATCCACCAGTGCAATAACATATTCACCAAATGTGTATTTTTAAGGTTCAGCTGTGGTATATTCAACCATGACCATCCTGCACTTCACTTCCTTTAGAAGTTTCTTACAACAGCGTAAGTGCTGATGTATCATATCAGAGCACAGAACACTTTGAACGAAAAGTAAGGCGGGTGATATAATATGTGCATGTCACTACTACTGTGCTTCTACTTGCCTTTGGCCGTGTAGCAAGACCAGTGCTCCCCAAGTATTCTGCACACTTGTGGCATCCCATGACTGTGCACTGAGCACCACTGATTCAACCACACAGCTTCTTTCGATGTCGTGAGTGCACCTCACACAAAGACTGGAACTTAAACCTTGAGCTGAAGTGATGTTAACCACTAAGCTTGCGTCTCAGGGGAATGGAAACCTTGCTCTTAACCACAGCCTCTGGGTGAGACTGAATAGAAAAAAATGAGAGGTCTGTCAGCTTTAAAGGGAGAAGCATTCTTCCTGTGTTATTTCAGAGGACCTGCGCGTGTCTGTCTTCACTCCTCTGCTCCTGTCTGTCTGATGTATGTGACAGGTGTAAAAGCACAGTGAGAGACACGTGGAAAAACTGTAAGAAACATCTGTTAGCAGGAGGGTTTCTGATGGGAGCACTGTGTATTTTTCCCTCTTCGTCTTCTCTCTCTTTCTCATTCTGTTTTCCTGCTATCTATCCCACATTCCAGCACAGCTTTGCCAAAGCTCAGTCGCTCGTTGCGATGGAAAGGGAGGCATAATGGGAGAGGATCAAAGAGCTAAACGAGGGGCTAAAGATACTGAAGCAGATTAGCAGAGCTTCCCACAATGCCGACAGCTGCTCATAACCACGCCGGGCCTAAAGATATTGTTTCAGATTAGCGGCAGCGCTACAATGCCCAGGCAGCTGCCGTCTGCTGCCCATATTACAATAGGAGAGGCAGGATCAACGCACACACTGAAAAACATGTGTTATCATCACAAAGGGATTGTCAGCTTCAAACGCCTTACATCCCTCTGCCATCCCTCAGGATCAAACAGGCTGTTTGCTGGCAGTTATCACAGAGCTCTCTCTTCTAGTCTAGTCACATCTATTCTCCACTCTTCACTCTTCTTCCCTCGCTCTCTTTTTCTTTCCACTCCTATTATATTTCGCCCCCTCTTTCTCTTTCTCAGCAGGGCCCTAATCTCAATCACCGTTATCCTCGAAGCCATCGCTTTTCATAATATGCTCCTGCCATCGCTGACAGACAAATAATCAAGACAATCCCTTTTGTCTGGAGTTTGCTTCAGTCTCCCCCGCCCCTCCCTCCCTTTCGAAATTATCAACAACACAGGATCTTATTGTGGGGCTCTTGATATATCTCAAAGCCATATATTGTTTGTCTGAATTCTCTGACAACCTCAGAGCCATACTCAGCATCATAAAGAGCGAAATGTCTGAAACAGATAGGGGATCGCTTTGTTCTTTATTGTAATGGATGATGAACTCTCTAACTCAATCCACAGCATCCTAAACAGACTGCCGCTGAATGCATTCGCTGATATGAATGTGTCACATTATGAGGCAACAATTACAAGAATTGGATGAGAATTGTTCTTGAGGGGGAAAAAATGACAGCAATTCGTTCACGCAGGAAATGTTTTCCGTCACTGCTCATCTGATTGTTTTTTTTTTTTTGTTTGGTTGTTTTTTTGCCTCTCCTCCGCAGGGAACCATTTCCTAACTCACACACAGACATATAGATATTTACACAGACACATAAAAATGAAGAGGTGAAGGATGAGACAGACTGAATCTGACAATTTTCACATAATAAAAAAAAGAAAAAGATTCTTTGGCTCACTCACTGCACTTCAAGCTGCACGGACAGAAAACATTTGTGTTACGTGACTGTAATTATGGTATTTCAATATTTTTAACAATGTTTTACGGCACGTTTAATCCCATCGTGCCTCTGTGCACCTTGCGACCTTTAAACTTTGGTAAAAGCGGCAGGATGTGTTAAACGCACAAATGCTTTCACTCACAGAAAGTCACATGCGGCGCACGTGGATATATTTCAAATGATTTTTGTTGGTTTCTTTATTTTCCCAGTGAAAACATTTTTCGCACATCAATTTGGGATCTTTATGATGAAAAGCATGAATGAGCTGGAGTTAGTGATTTTAATGTTTATATTTCTCTGCATCACGGTATTCGATCATGTCTGCCAAGAACATCACGATGAAGTGAAACACCTAAAACCATCAGCAGTTTAAAAGTGATCTTTTTTCACTTTTAATAACCACGTAAAGCGTTAGAAAACCAGCTGTGGGAAGCTTAAAGTGCAATAAATGACATTCAAGCTCTCATTCTGTATCCAAACAAGAACTTGTTATGATCAGGATTTGTAGTTGTTTTGTTTTGCTTTTTAAATGAAATCCATATTAATAGGTTATTGATACAAACTGACGGGGTGTTAATAACAATAAGAAGAGATGCATTTTTTTTTTGTTTTTTGGTTGTTCTTCTGCATCAGACAAATCTCCTTTATGTTTGGATGAGAAGTTGAGATACAGTATGATTCACGTACCAGTGTTTTTTGTTTTTGTTTTTGTTTTTTATTTGTAGCTTCACCAGAAAGCCAGTATTTTAATCATATACCTGTCATTTAGTGTAATTCATGTCTTTGCCAAACCACATAATGGGTGTTATTCGTGGTATGCGTGATGCTGGAATTGGAGGTTATGCCTCATCTGCGGAGTTACTCATCCCTTTGGAAGGCGAGATCAATGCCTCTGCGAGTAAAAAGAGCGATAGTCCGCTGGGTGCCGTCAGCGCCGGGACTTCCCAGTTTCTCCAGTAGATGCCAGCAGTGAACCATTTAAAAACACGGCCACGTCTCGCTCTCTCTCCCTCTCTCGCTCTCCCTCTAAATTGTGAGGGCGCTCTGCATCTAGCTGCTTTGGAGTTGGAGATGGTACAGATGGCTGGCCTAAACGCAACACTTATCCAGACATTTCACTGTTCGCAGAATGATATCAAAGTCAACTCAAAATGGAGGCTGTGCCATCAACTTGAAACAAATTCTAACACTTCCAACAGAATTGTATTGTGAGTAAAGTCGCGGTGGATTTGGTCAGCGTTCAGCACAGATGTCCCCCCTGTGTGTGTTTGCGTTAAATAAAAACTAGTGCTCACATCCTCTTAAAAATTCAGCTGTGGGATTTTCGGGGATAAATGCTCACAATTATAATGTTTTAATCCAGATTGAATTCAGACACATTTATTTATTTCAGAGCGTGAGAGTTTAAATCGTGCTTTAAAACATAAAAAAACCACAGAGTGGTGGAGGGAACACAAATGCCCTAAATTATGGGAAATATGAGGAGCTGAAATAGCAACGTGTGCGCTTTTGTGTTTGAAGTGCTGAAGAAAACGTTAATTAAGGTTTATTTACATTTTACACGTACATTTAGGACAATTCCAGTACAAAAAAAAATTGAAATATTTTCCCTTATTTCTGCCCTTTGTCCTCATCCTGACATGGATTGCAGTCAAACAAGCTCAGATCAAAGTCATCAAATTCCCCCACGTGGGCACGCAGACCTGCTGTCATGTTGATGTTACAGTGCAAACGTCACATCACATTAACGCGCGCGAATTAAAGAACACAAATTTATCTCTCAATAGGCTCCCTTGTACCCTCAAAGTGTGTGCTTGTGTGCGCGAGGAGAGAAGACGCATGCTTGTAATGTGACATTACATTTACCAAGAATACCTTTTATTTTTATTTATTTATTTATTTTCCTCTCCTACAGCCCGAGTGCCCTCTCCTCACTGTCTTTCTCTCCTCTGCTTTTTACTCCCATCCATTAGTTTCCATTAGTTTCTCGGTGCGCGCAACAGTTTTTGGGATTAAATAGCTGTGAAAACACTCGCAGTACCTGCCACTCTCTCAGATCCAATTTTTCACAAAACATGTTTACAACTGGTTTCGCAAGTAATGCTCACTCTGAATGTGTGTTTTTGTGCGTGAGGTCATCCGCGAGTGTGTGCGAGTCCACTGTTTGCGCTCCAACAATAGGTTATCTGTGCCTATTTCGGGAGGGCGGGGCCCCAGAGACCTGGCTCCACTGTGTGATTGGCTGTGAGAAGTTTACTTTGGAGGGTGCTGTATGGTGGATTTTTTTTCTCCTGCTTGGTGTTTTTTTTTTTTTTATACTTCCAATTAAATGTGGAATGCAGGACTCTTGAAGGCCATTTGAAGTGTGCTGTGTTTGCATGTGTATGAGCGTGCGTGTGCATGCATGTGTGTGTGTGTTTGTTTGTCTCCCTTGCCTCCTCTTTCATTTCCACACACAGAGGTCCGTCTGTGGAGACGAGACAACCTCCCAAGCAGGTAAGATGGGACCCGAAACGCGCTCAGTGATTTTTCCATGTCAGTTTGATTCCATCTGCGTTTGCCGTAGTGACCTTAGGTGGAAACAAGGAGGCTGTGAACACAACCGCAAATTATTTCTTTCTGTGGCAAAATCTTCTCATCCAGAGAGGAATAACACTTTCAGCAAATGTGTGTGAGTCCCCTGTGAGTCATGCAAGACTTCTGGCTCCCTGTTTACTGTTTGTCAGAGGTGTCTTTTGTCTGGATGTGATTAGTAGCAGCCTTTTTTCCTCTTTCATGCACAGGAGTATATGCGGCCTGCTTTCAAAGGGCCCGCTCGGACCGAAGAAGACTATTGTAACTGTAATGTCAGCGAATGCTTCAGTTTTTTTCAAGAGAACTTGAACACAGCGTAAACACAGAAAAACACAAATATTAGCACCCGGACTCAAATGTGAAGAGGAGGTGGAAATAAAAGAGAATTTAAACTTAATGAACATGCATTACTGGCATAGAAGTGCTTTCATCAGACTCCTTTTCAAACGTGTTTTCACATCCCCTCAGATGCAACATCACAGCACCAGTGAATCTGACAGAGAGGAGAGAAAGTCTTTATTTAGACTCAAATGGGTCTCATCTGAAATAATGAATATGTCCTTGAGAAAAACAAAGAGCCCCACAAAACAGGCTACTCTTCTACAGAGGCAACGGAGATGGCAGATAATTGTTTTCAAGTCTGGCACTGCTCTGTAAATGAGTTTGTTCTGTTCTGCAGGCGGCTAACTGTGTCTTTCCTTCCTTTCATTTCTCCCTTTTGCGCAGACACACACACAGCAAGCACGCTTTTTGATTTTTCTTCTCTTTGTCTTTGTTTTCTTGTTATCTGGCCTCCATGTTTACCCTCTCCTTGGCTCTCTTGATGCCCTCTTTCTTTCTTTTCGGTCTTTCTTTTCTCCCCTCTTTTCTCTCAGTTCGGCATTCTTTGGAGCGGCAGACTTTTTACATCTTTGCCTTACTCGTTGTTCCCTTTCTTTGTCTTGTTTGCTCACTAAGCGCTAACAACAGAGGAATTCTCTATTTTGCTGTGCGTTCTTCACAGCAAATAGTTTACCTTGACTTCAGCTGCCTCGTCCTGCTGCTTTCACGTCAAACTGTTGTTATTCCTCCACAACAATTGATCATTCCCTCAAAACACAAGATCAGTTGAGCTCTGAGCCACTGTGGACATTTGAGTTTTGCACAGAAGTGTCTGTGGACTCTTGTGAGTTTGTGGAATAAACGGTAGACAAGTGATAAACATGGAAATAATGACCACTATACCTATCACAAAGTACACTGTGCAGTAAATTAACTTTTCACTTTTTTTCACTCATGCATTTTTCTATGTGAAAATATTGCGCACTGTATTTCTCAACAACATGGGTTCATTCCAAGGTGGTTTCTATCCTCCTAACGTTTAAACCATCTAAATCAACTTAGTTCTACAAAGGTGTAGGCCTTTTTCAACTTCACTATTCAACTACAACCATAAATTGTTGCATCACCAAAACACACTGACTACAGGTGCAACAAAAAAGTGTTACTTTGGTTCCAAGCTTCAGTATTTGGATTTGAAAACAAAGCAACCAATCAGAACAGGTTTAGAAACTGGTAATTCATCATCCTGCATAATACATGCAGAACAGGAAAAAAAATCAAGAAAACCTTAAGTAAATTACTCATCTCATCTAATATAAGAAACATACCTGGACTAAGTAACCAAATCAGCTGACATGTTTTTATTTAACAGCACAAAAATATAATATTTATTTAAACACTTACACAGAAAAGAAGGTAGACTCTATAAATGAAATTGCAGTACACTCTATCAAAAATAAAAGCTCATCCCAATAATCAGATTACCACCATAATATTTAATGTTTTATTAAAGTTTTTTATTTGATATATTATTATGTGTCACTTTATATATCAACAGTGCTATGATTGTTACGCCAAAAAAGGGACTTACTTTTTAAATAAGTAGTGCATTTGTTCACTTCTTACTTCCCATAGAGAGTACTCATTATATTACTGTTGTGTTAGTTGTGTAATTGTCAGCATAACATCAAACTTTTCACATGCGCACATATCCTCTCAAATCTCTGATCAGTGTTTCTATACCAAGCACACATTTTGCTCTTTACCATTACATTCTTGGCCCTTTGTGCAATAAATTAGAAGTAATGTGCAAATCACTCCTCCTCCTCACAAGCTGTAGATCACTCTGCCATTTTTGTCTCCCATATGAACCAAGGTCTACAAAGAGCAAATGAATGTTGCTAGTCCAAGTAATTGCATATTTCTTTGAGTTACTGTTATTTGAGAACTAAATTTGGTACAGAAATAAGTTACATTTCAATAACACACCCAACACTGGTCAACATTGTCTGGGTCTGAATGTAAAGAAGTTATAGACAACCGAGCTGTGAAGCGCAGAAGAAACCTATTCTACATCCAAAAAATTGTCAAAACCTGGCCGGGTCAAACAATCCTGCTGCTGCAGAGACAGCAGAGCATGTGCAGAGTACGTGTTGTCACTCTAGCATATTTTCAATTATAAGGCAAAATTAATTAAAACTGTGGTGTTTGAGGAAAAAAACAGCCCCTTGCCCATTAATAAATCACAGGAAAGTAAAATATAAAACATAAACATTTGCAACTGAAGGGAATAAAACTTTTTTTCTATACCAAAGTTAGCAAGTTGCCTAGCTAGCTAACCAGCTATCATAGCTACCATTGTTGCTAAATTCTGAGAAAACAATGAAAGAAAAAACAAACTGAAGAAAGCATGTATGTAGATGAAATGGAGACAGCCATAAAGTCTGTTCTATGTCTACACCAAAAATACAACACAGTAAATCTTTTAAATGCTTATGTTCCCCCAGTAAGGGTTAAACTGGATATTGTTAACTCAATGCTAAGTGAAAGGAATACTGGACATGCATATTACTCTACTACACTTTGCTCCGGTGCTGGCTGTTTTAAAGTGCTTTATAAATAAAGTTGGATTGGATTCAATCCATAACTTGTGAACTTTGGCTAAAGGTATGGCTGTATTAACCCGTGTCTCAATCATTTAGATAGTAGTTTAACCTGAATGGGATATTTAGACACGCTCCCTGTGATTATCTTATATCAAGAAATGTAAACTGACACTTAAAGGTAAGGACAGGAGTATAATAAAAGAAGTACTGTCCTTCCTTCCTTTTCTTTTTCCTTTACTTCCTCTCCTCATTCTCATGGGGTTTTTATTCCCAGGGTTCCACTCTGGAGAGCCTGCTGTCCCTTGAGAACCCTATGAAGCCCACTCTAGCAGGGTAATAATGGCTTTCCAACATCACCTATTTAGACTGCAAGTTTCCATTAAATCTCACCATGTCATTACAGTTCATATTCTTAATTATGCAGCGAATGTCCCCAAGGGAATATCATGGAGGCCACTACTCCACTATCTGTCCATATGGCACTTAATTAAAAGTTTTCTTAAGAATAAATTGTATTCAATTCAATTAAAACTGTAATGTCATACCAAAATAATGGGCATAGCCTCCTACAACGTGCAGCTCAGAACACACACAAAAAAATCTTTTCTGTCTCTCTCTCTTTTTTTTTTTTTGCAATGTTTGCAATGGGAAAAGTGCATATCTCCCTTCCAAAAAGGAAAAAAAAACCCTAGTCGAAAATATGCAAAAAGCAAATATCACCAAAGCCTCCTACATGCCACCGAGCCCCAGGCAACAACCGCGCTTGAACACTCGAGCTATTTCTAGATTCCACTCTTGGAATTCACACCATGACAAATGAACCATTGGAGTTTGGAATTCCTATTTATCTGCCGCGCACAGAGGCACTTGATTTGGGTGTGAAGAATAAAGGAATTATATGGACAAAAAAACAGACGACTTAAAGGATAAATGATAAAAAATAAATAAATAGATTGTGTGTGTGCTTTTCCTCTGAAGCCAGAGTTGTTTGTTCATCTGATTGAGGGCGTTTAGGTGGGCGTGTCCTTATCATCTGGATGCTCTGATCTCAGTGAAGCAAAGACAATTTCAAATATGCAGCATCTGATATTAAACATCCAGCGTACCTCCACCAAGCTCTGCAGGATTATTTCCAAGAAAAGACAGTTTTGCTTTGAACAATAAATGATATATATATCTTTTTTTCCCACATTTCCTTTTTTGACAACCAGCCTGATGTCACAACAAGTTCAGAGTGGCAATGAGCGCCGACGCACGCCTCAAGTAATCACAGTTTTGATTCAACAGGCACCTTCCGTAACCTTCCACTCACATCTCAGAGGGTTATCACACCGACGATGAGCATTGATTAGTAGACCGGGAAAAGGGAAAAGAAGTCCATTTGGTAAAGTAGGCTGCTGTTCCCCGCACCCCATCTGTTGGGTGTGAGATGCTGACTTCATCTGTTGACGACGCAGCAGTGGCTAGGGAACCAGGGATGAGTTGATTTCCCTCTTTCACTGGTTGAGCAGTGAAGGGCCCTAAAGCGTAAACAAAGTGTTTTTCTTGTTCTAAACACAGTCTTGGCTCGGGTCTGGCTTGGACTTGGCTGCTATGTAGGTGTGTACGTGTGTGTGTGTGTGTGTGTGTGTGTCTGTCCCTCTGCTGCTCACTCAGCCTCTATCTACAGACCTGATCGGTGCCCTCGACCCAAACACAACACCCCACTCCGAACAGGTAACAAATACACATAAAACGTCTGTACGTGCATACCAAATGACAACCACACCCACATTCCTGCAGCACACACACCACACACACGCGCACACGGAGACCAGGCTACTTTGTGAGTAATCATATTGCTGAATGTCAACACATTGAAAGCTTTCCTCTGAATGAAAACACGCATATAAAGATTTTAAGGTTGAGGGTCACATCATTTTTGCTCCAATCATTGCATCTATTTTTCATCTGCTGCCTACACACAAATACTCTGACTCACAGGGAAGAACAGTGGGTTTCAAATCAATCATACAATCACATCAATCCACGCCTTAGCTACATAAAAAAACAAAAAAAACCCGTGTCTTTCTATCATCGCTGCTATTCACTCAGATATGAGAGGAAAGAGAGACTATTAGAGCCCGTGCTGAGGTGGCAGATGATAGCCCATCAGAGTTATGTGGCCTCGACCTGCCCTCGCTCCACTGGAAATGGGGGTGAAACCTGGACAAAGCATTTATTTTTAAATGGCTTCAAATATTTCTTCTGCTAGAGGTATGATTGATTTAACTTAGTAGCCGGTGCACCAGGAGGACAGAGAGTTTGTATAAGAGAAACAGTGGCAGCGATGGAGAGCGAGAGAGAGAAAGAAAGAAAGCAAAAATGAATGCGTCCTCTTCCCTGCACAGGAGTATATGATAACTCACAATGTGGGCCTGAGTGAAAACATTTGCTGTCAACAGCCAGTTTCACTGTACTAAGCCAGTCTAACAGATGTGCGCTCACCCAAAGACTTGTGCAGCTGCTGCTGCTGCTGTATGTGTGTGTGTGTGTGAGCCCACTTGTCGATGTGTGTATACGCTTGTGTTTATGCACCGTTCTGGAGGGTTTATGGGCATGAGAGCTTATGCGCCTTCATACCTTAAAAAAAAAAGCACCATAAATAAACTTAAAAAAACAAATCTGTTCTTCTTAGATTTGATGTTGATTGAATTACCAGATGAACACATTCTTGGCTATTGTCCTGGTCCCTGGGGCTGACTCAGGCTCAGTTTTGGACCACACTGAGATGGCCTCCGGAATCTCTCTGCCCTGGGAGAGGCATTCAAGAGACCAGGGGGCATCCTGCAGCCCGGTTTAGCCTCTCATTCTGGTTCAGGGCACCTGGGTCGCTGCCCTAACTTCCCCCTTGAGGTCTGGACAGAACCAGGCTTCAGTGCCTGCTTTGTTTCCCCAGAATCTTAAAAGGTAAACATGCTTTTAACAGTGCTTGTAGCTCAGTTCCATGGATTATCTTTTTGGGGTTTTTTGATGATGATTGATTTGATAGATGTCAGTGTAAGTTCATTATTCAAATGTGACATGCAAATTTGTGCATGCTAAGGAACATGCAATAATAGGTACATATGCAAAATGTAGCTGCTGTTTTAAAATGTCCATCTAATTACCCAAGTAGGGAGCTATTTGAATTACTTTAAATTGTTTTCTATAGCAGAAACTGACATCAACAGACTTTTCAAACGTTTTCTACATATGCTAGTCAACTAAAAACAGTTTTGTTTGATGAAACAAGATATCCAAACATGTCACTTTGGAATCTGACAGAAATAGTGAAAAATACTCACAACCAATCATTTAATTAACAGGTGCATTTCTTTTGCATTTTATTTTCAAACAAAGAACCTGCAACATAACAAGAAACAGAGACATCCATCTGTTGCTCTAAGATCATTCACTCGGCTGCAATTGATCGTCATATTATTTCAATAACGTGGAAGGTAAACAAAGAAACTGCAGCAGTCCTTAAGCTAAATGCATTTTACAGCTCTGGTAGCTCCAAGAACGAGCTTGTTTTGTCCCTTTCCCAGTTTGTGGGCAGAATTCAGCTAAATAACCTGCTAGTGAGTGGATCCTTATTACCTTAATAAGATCAGAGAATCTTCATTTTAAATAATAAATTGTGCAATTGAATTGATAAAAGGAGACCTACTCTTTTGATATGACTTCTTGCAGGATGGGGCTATAGTTCACTGGCTCCAAAACAGTGAATCCTCATACAGCCCCATGATAAAATGCACAACTTTGTAGCAGAATAATAAAAAAAAGACATTTCTATAGTCTGATGCAAAAACATTCTTCATCTCTTTAGCTAATTGCTCTTTAGTTAATTTCAGCTAATTTTATTATTATTTTTTTAATAATAAGGGTTAGTTTCCACGTTTAGGCTGCTGTAAATGAAATGTTAGTATTTGTACTGTTTGGTATGTGTTAAATAAGCTAATTTGAAGTCTGAGAAAGTCTGCTTTGTGTTACAGTCTGCCTTATAAGAGTTTGCTCCTTTTGTGGTAAGTAGAATTCTAGTATTTCAGTTCGATTTTACGTAGCAATAAGTAGCATGTATCTGCATCTGTTTATAATGTAGATGTAGCAAGATGTAGCTTGCTAACATAGCTTGCTAGTGTTAGCTAATAACTAAATTTCATCTATCAACGGTCTTTTTTGGGGGGGGAAACAAGGTGATGTCAATAAATCCAATGTTCTTATAAAGCACAGCACTTCTAAATCAATAGGTGACATCCCAGTGGCTACATCTGTGTTTTATATACAGTCCAAGGTTTTTACCAATTTTACTGTTGTCTTTGTGCTAATATGTAATTCCTTCAATTGTAATAGAGATTTTTGTTAATGTTAATGTGTTCATGTATAAGGTTTAGCATTATATTGTTAACTTGTAATTCCACAACAACTTATCACATGATATTTCAGAGTGAGCCAAATGTAATTTAACGAGTAGTGTGAGATGTTACTTTATCCATACATCCATTTTCTTGTGCTTACCTCGTGTAAATTAGTAAATTATTCTATTACTTTTTTAGAAAAGATAACCATTAATGTATAATACATTTTCTTAAAAACAGCACACAAATCATACACACACACAGGAGTGCCATCATGCATGTGTGCGTGCATATGCATGACTGACACACACACACACACACACACACACACACACACACACACCAGTCTTTCTTCTTGTCTCATTGGCAGACTCATATCCCATCTGCTCTCCAGGGGGGCGGACAGAGAGATAGTTGTCATTGTGGAACATCTCTGCACATGCACACACACACACACACCCCTCGGTACCAAACTCATCGACACATACACACCGACAAGCGCACCCCATCAACCCCCTTACATTCACTTTCCTGCATCTTGAGTCCGGCTGTATTCTTCTCTGCTAATTGACTGTCATAACGGCGTGTGAGATTAACTTCAGCTCAATCCGCTGCAAAAGATAAAGGATAAAGATGTGGGGGCCAAACTTGGCTGGGATGAGGGTGTGGCGGCGATGGTGGTGAAACTGGGTGAAGGGGGCTAATACCAGCACATCTCCTATTTGTTATTGATATTTACAGCCTGCTGCTAGCCACTGCCCCTCCTTTGCTCGTCACCCATAAGGATTAGTGTTAATGGCAGGCTTATGGAGTAAGCGAGCCCCTGTCAAACCAATGTCCCCTCTTAGCCATCTCTCAGATTAGCTGAAGCTTTGTGATGGGCTGCCTCTGCAAGACACAAGCCCCGAAGTATAAGGAGAAGGAGGGAACTTTGTTTAAACTTCTCTTAAAGTGGGAGAAAAGGAGCTTGTGGCTGTGTTTTGTGTGTGTATGTGTGTTTGTATTTGTGTGTGTGTGTGTGTGATGAAATCATGCTTTTTGGGTGGTATTAACTTGCGCTTATAGTACATTTGAAAAGTGCTCTTTTATTTTGTGGCAGAATGAGTGGTGGCAAAGGCTTAAAGCAAATCAGGGTACTGCTTTTTAGACGGCATTTACTGGATCCTCTGGATTTCAAAATGCAGAATTATTAACTAATATGGATATAAAGAATAGTAAATAAAATGCATACACTGTATACTTGATGTGGTTCAACAGATAAAAGTTAGTATCAGCACAAGCTGAACAAAAAAACACTTTTATCTATCTTACAGTTCAGATGATCACTATAGGCAGACCATATTAGGTGTTGATGTCGCTCTCTTGATCTGACCCCCCTACAGAAATCCTTCTACAAAACACTTGATCACACGTTAGTTCTTCTTTATTATTTAAGGATACACAGAGGGCAAAGTATTGAATCCTTGAGCGAGAAGTGAAAAAAGTGTACAGGCATGCTTCTCAGGCCATTTAATACAGGCTGTATCAGGGTCCCTTGTTGTCACATTTAAATGCATGGCATTTTAAACAACCAGGGTTAATGTTAATAACAGGCATATTTATTCCCATATTTTTAACCTGACCTAATAGGTTTTTTTGCCTAAATCTAGTAATCAAGTGAAAGTGAGCATATAAAATCAGAGCAGGACGAATCAGCAAGTAAAAAAGAAATGTCAGGCGCTGACACCAAAGAACGCCTTGCTGTCTGTTTGTTACGCCAGTGGCATCTGACACAAAAGCAGTATTTGACGCCCTGGGATCAGAACTTGTTGGCAGCGATTTGATGATAAGTGGCTTCTTCACCACAGATGCACAGTCACTGTACCGGTTCTAATTAAGATTTACTGTGTCAGTAACGCTTTCCTTTGGAACACATTGGTAAAGAGCAAGATGATGCAAATGTGACGCGTTGTCGTAAAAGACAGAGTTAAAGCTAATTATTTGGTTTCCTTAATTGGTTTGTGTTGATTTGTTTGCTGCTCTTTTATTTCACGTAACTGATAAAAAGTGACACTCAGCAGACCAACATGTGTAGAAAATTGTCATGTGTCCTTCTTAGCTGTTCTGAAAAGTCAGGAAACTGAGTTTTGTGATTATTCAAGATAAGATGAGGTTGTTTTCATTTTTGCAAACGCTCAATTACATTTTTAGTTCAATTTTATTTATACATCTGCAATTCACAAATGCAGTCAGCTACAATATTGGAAAGAAATTTCAACAATCACAACTATGAGCGAGCACACAATGATTAATTATAGCAGTGATGTATAAACATGTAGTTTGAAAAGAGGTAAGTGAAGAAGAAGCACTCAGTGCATTATGGGAAGCCCCCGCCAGCCTAGGCCTATCGCAGCGTAACTAAAGGATTGTGGAGGGCCACCTGATCGAGCCCTAACAGCATTATCAAAAAGGAAAGATGCTGGCTGTCTCCTAAAGCCAAACTGGGAGCTGGTTCCACAGAGAAGAGGCCTGAAAGCTGAAGACTCTGCCTTGCATTTTACTTTTGAAAACTCATCCTATTCTGGATGTGATGGGGAGCCAATGAAGAGAATCTAATAAGGGGGAAATCTGCTCTCTCATATGTGAGATGACATTTGCAGTCAGGTGCAGTTATATGTATTGCATGTCTTTTGTTGTTGTTGTGTCTTTTCTGATAGAGAGAGATTATATTTCTCTTTGCATTTATTAAGCTTGTCACTGTGAGTGTGTAATATGCAGAGTTTAGGATACTGTAAGTACAGACAGAATCAGTATGTGGTGCAGCCACCCTTTAAGGCACTACTCTGTCCAGTTGCACAGAGGTTTTTAATGTGGTTCCATCACGCTGAACTTCAGTGTGTCTCATTTGCTTGTGTTGTCATTTAGTTTCAGACTGATTCGGTGCTGTCAAGATCAGAGCTCAGCATCTGTTGCAGGACTGAAGATCGTCTTCTAGTTGGATGTTTAAGTTTGTCACCTCGTGCTGCAGACTGAATTTGTGGCTGATGAGACAACACAGTTTGTGTAATAGTCACAGCCTCTTCTGTTCAGTCAAGCTGATGGACACAAATTGTACTTCCATTACCACAGGGGCCGTCAGTGTTTTTACACTTTATTGCTTTTTCATTTGCTGTATTTCCTTTCACTGTTTTTTTTTTACATTAAAAATTCTTAATTTCGGTACATTTGGGAACAAAATATCCAAGCTAAGGCGCCAGCCTACAACGGTCGTAGTTTAATTACAACATTTGCCTTCCGTTTCTGGTTGTCGTAGCGTTTGCGTGTGCACATGTCACTCTGTGTGTAAACACGATAGCTCAAAAAGTTTCAAATGGGTGCCGATAAAATGTGGTTGGGTGTGTAGTGGGCTCATGTTAACAATCCATTATAATGTGGCTTACATCCACCGAGGTCTTCAAGGTCAACTTAGTGATTCACTGTTTGAAAACTGAAAAAAAAAAAAAAAAAGCCTTATAACATAGAAACTATGACTCTTACAGGTGTGGTGTGAACAGTTAAGATTTAGAAAAGTTAAACTATCACGTCACATTTAACCTCTGATGTCTCCTGAAAGTAATAATTGTGCCACATACAGCAATTTTTTTAGACAAAATTTTAAGAAACATATTTTTCAACTGACATTTATTATCAAACATTTAAACAAATTTTACTAACCAATGAGATGAATGCTATGCATGCACTACAGCAACATAAAATTACTGACATAATCAAAATAATGTCAAGTATATTACAATGGGTTTCAACCATTAGGTTTCAAATAACAAAATACTGCACATTACACCTGTTTTTACTGCAGTGTTAACTTCTTAAAGTACGTTTAAAAAGAACAAAGAAAACAAACTAATACATACAAAATATAAAAGAATTCCATTTAAGTAAATCCTGCCCGGAGATTGAGCTGCCTTGGCGGAGGTTTGCTCTCAGAGTGCTTCGTGTTAATGGTTGGGCTGACTGCCACAAAAAAAGAAGATGGACGATGGATAAGAATCCAAACATGCTGAGTGTTTAAACCTTTACACAGCACTGCACGTCAATGCCACATACAGACAGAGAACGTGAGGAACAGTGAAAACGATCCCAAAAAATCTGATTATATAGATTGCAAGAAATTTAATTGCTACTGTTTAAACCAGGATCAGGGTTGTTGTAGGTAATTATGGCCAAGTGATTTCATGAACACATTCACAAAATGACTTTGCTTAAAAGAAAAACAGGATACTTCCAGAGTACAACATTTAGAGGAGGTGGGGGAATTTTTTCTTTCCACGTGTCTTTATTATTTATAATTATTGCACCGTGAAGTGTCATGATGCATTATGTGTGTGCTTTGTCAATCACTGCAAGAGTTTTTAGAAAAAGAAAGTGAAAATGTTCTGCATTTACTTCACATTTAAACTCCTTGTTGCCGAATCCTAAAAGTTTCCTCTTCGTTTTTCTTTCTCTTTTTCTCTTTACCTAAATGTTCCCTGGTCTCCTCCATCCCACGTCCATTTCATTCTTCATTACAATTTTCTCCATTTCAGTAGCCTTCTTTGCCCCCTTGTCGTCTTTCCTTCACTTTTCTCCTTCCACTCCTCTTCCCTCTCCTCCCTCCATCCTGGCTGTGCGGATGACAGCCGTGCTCTCATGGCATCTGTCTGCTGCTCCCCAGCTTGTCTGTGTGTGATCAGCTCCTCTCCAGCTCTCCTCCACACTTTATCTCCTCGTCTTAGTGCTCCCTTTTTTTCACAGACCGCCGCTCAGCTGCCTCGCTGCCAACTCACTGTCGCTGTTAACTCACATACCATCTTATGTATTGCCAAAGCAGATTGTGTTTGGAGGGCAAGCAATTAAGGGGGAGGCAAGCGCAAAACTGTAATGTAATTTTGGCTGCGATATTTACGGGGGAGAGGGGGAGTGGGGTGGCGGGCTGTGGTGGTGGTGGGGGGGACGACAAAAAAGCACAGAGGAGGGCTTAAGCGGGTCGGACATTGCGGAGTCAACACCGTCGAGAATAATGATTTTGAGCTGAGATTTAGTGGGACGGAATCTGGCACTTCCCTAATTACGAGAGGCCAAATGTCAAGCCTGCTCGCTGTCAGCTTGGTGGCGGGCGGTGCTGCTTTCTCTCCTTCTCTCGCTTTCACTCCCTCCCTCTGTTTCTTTCTCTCTCTCCCTCGCACGCTCTCCCTTTTTCTGCAAGTTTCTGCATGTTTTATGAATCTCATTAAAAGTCATTAAAAGTGTGGTGAGATTTTCACAGCCTCCACTCCGTGGCCCTGTAGTCCTCTTTCTATCTGTCACAGATCTGAGAGAAAGAAACACACAGAGGGAGAGAGGATTGGGAGGGAAGGGGCGGGGGGCATAAAAACTGAGACAGATTTGAGTCGGAGAGAGGGAGGCATTCGAGGTAAACAATACATAGGGAAAGGAAAAAGAAAGGAGAAGGACTCGAGGGCAGGGTTTCTAAGTGGATTAGGTGCTAAGCTTCGCTGGGCTAACTCTCTGAAAGGTCTAATTTTTTTTACAGTGCCGCAGCATTATCGCCACTTTTCAAGAAGCGAGCACTCTAATAAAATAAGAGAAAGTGAGAATGTGAACAAACACCTTGTAGGAGGGGTGTTTACAGACAATTTGGCCTATCTGGTGATCAACATCTTTCGGGCGAAGCATTCTTTTCAATGAAAACTGTTCTGCATTTACAGCTCCCATTTTGGTTGATGCCCGATACAACGCGGGGTCAAAGTCAAGGTCCCTCTGCATCGCTGAGTGGGTGAAACTTCAGATCTTGCTTACAAGCCGATACAAAGACCTGTTTTTCCTCGTTTTGGGGTGGGTCGGGTCGGGGTGAGCGGGCCCTGCTCCCTGCACGCAGCGCGCAGTCTTGGCGAGGATGTGTGGCTGACAAAAGAATGAGCTTCCATCGCCATTCAGGAAAGACACGTGGATGGAGGGGTGGGAGGTGAAAACCGGCAATGTAAAGCGATTGGATGCGAGGTGCAAACGAGAGAGAAAGGGAAAGAGAGAAGGCACTAAAAGCAGTTAGTCTGACATATAGCATTCCAGTCCCTACACTGTCGGTCATGCTCCCAATTACACCACTTCAATAGAGAGGCTGAAATCACATTGGCCCCCTGTATTTGTGCACTCCTGCTACAGTGTCTCCTTCAGAGCACACTTCCACACCTACACGCACACACACCGAAAAAGCCTCCTGCCGCCATACAAATACACACACAAAGCCGCACATTGTTGCTGACTGTGTAGCTAATTGAAGTGTGCGGCGCCTGTGAGAGGTAAAAGTAGTTGTGCAACTGCAAGGTGACTTGGCTCACAGCGACAGCATACAAAAGCGCCACAGATGGTCTGGTGCTGGCGAGGTGGTGACGTCCGGTTTTTGTGCGTGTGTGTGTGTGCGTGCGTGTGTGTGTGTGTTTGTGTGTGACTTGGCACTGCCAGGGGCCCCCTGTGTATTGGGAAGATGTAGTCTTTGTGGGCGGTTACTGGCAGAGGTATGAAATTAGTTGTAGAAGGTGGGGGTCATGGTTGTCAAAAGCAAAGGTTATCAGTCAAAGGAGCAGGGAGAGGGTTGGGTAGGGATCTGGGAGTAATGAGGAAGGCAAGGAAGCAATGGGGTGGGGTAGGAAAGCAAAGGTTTGATGTACATACGTGTATGAGATTTAATATATATTTATTCTTTAAGTTAGAAACAGCGGTTCTAGGTTCGATAGCAGTGATTCAAACCTCCTTAGTGTGTGACAGGTGGACATAGGGTTCTGCTGTTTATAGTTCAGTTCCATTCAGTTTTATTAATGTAGCATCAAATGACAGCAACTGTTGCTGCAAGGGGCTTTATATTGTAAAGGCCCTACAACATTAGAGAGAAAACCCCTACAAACAGATGACCCCCCCCTGTGAGCAAGGACTTGGCAACAGTGGGAAGGAAAAACTCCCTTTTTACAGAACCAGGCTCAGGGAGGAGTGGCTATCTGCCGTGGCTGGTTGGAGGTGAGGGGAGGAAGACAGGACAACCACTTATTATACCAAGAAGCTAAGAGCTCTCTAATACCTTCAGTTGTGGATCTCTGAGTCTGGAAAGGTCTATCCAGTAGGGTAAAATATCGCCAAAAGATTTTTAAAAAATCATCATCATCATTTTAGGTTCTAAAAGGCAGCCAGTTTTCCTGGACCTAACCCCAACACCCTCTGTAGACAATTTTACTCCAAAAGTAGTTTCTAAATACCGAAAATGTCATTACAAAATCTGCAGTTAACTCTTGCTACATATTGAATGTGTGTACAATTATAAAAAATTTTCATACATTTAACAAAAATATTAGAACTGCAATTTTACAGTGAACGTGGAGTATATACACAGGGCAATGTGACTGTTTGGAAATTTCTTTGCTGTGTGGGAAATTTGCTTTCACCCATTCAGTTATGAATTTTGCATCATACTGTAGCCCAGTCAGTTTTAGGACTCAGTAATGCACTGCAACATTGTTATTGTTAATTGTCATTCTTCATCAAGCTGTTAATCACTTGAGTTGAGCTCATCTAAATATATAAATAATATGAGAATAAATTCGAAACCCCCATTGGTTAAGAAAGAACAAGCCCCGCCTTCCCCTGCTGTGTATATGCTCAGCCACAAACAGAAGGTATGTCCTAATTCCTAGGCTGCATCCTTCAGAGGCCACATTTGAAGGCCGATTATGTCACAGCCAGGCGACGAAGGCTGTCCCAATTCGAAGGCTGCTCCAAATGCGTCCTTCATTTCCCCAGATTTGAAGGATGGATCGGGTGTATCCTTTGTGGCTCAACCTATCCCAGAATTCATAGCACGGCCCAGCCAATTCCAGTTTCCAATAATGGCGGCAGCTACTTAGTTTTAATATTACTCTTTCTGGGTCACAAAATAAACTTTTAAGATATTTTCAGGCGAGAATGGAGCTGTGTCAACTTCAAATATCTGCTCAATTTATCAAGACATCACACATTTGTAAAAGCTCAGCTCGATAGCTCACTGGGAGGTCGAGGCTCACTAGAGCCGGCGAGAACACTGGACTCCCGGCACATCGTTTTCAGATCCCCGCAGTCTTTCGCTACTCAAGTTAAACATGTTATATAAGTCACCTAGATAACTTAAAAATGTTGTTTGGCTTTTTTTGTGTGTTTTATGTGTTCATGAGTAAATCAGTGTAACTGAGATTAAAGTTATAGTTTTCACACAGCTGAATAAACGTCAAACAGAAAACTGATTAAACAGAAGTGTGAGATAGTAGAGAATTTATTCTAATGTCCTGTTATATTTTAGAGAGCAAAGAGAAGACTGCTAAGTTTATTAAACTCTACCGAGACAGGCGGTGATGCAAATCTGAAGGCTAGACCGTCCAATTTCACAACCTTGCACTTTCGGCCTTCTCAGCCTTCAAAGGACCCGGCCCACGTAGACCGCGAAGGCCGGGTCCTCTGAAGGATGCGGCCTAGGAATTGGGACATACCTAGAGAGAGACAAATGTGCAGGAGACCAATGCTGATTTTCACCACTGAGGTAACTGCTAAAAAATAACTATAAACGTGATAAATTGAGCAAATATCCATACTGGCGATCTGCATGGACCTTAGAGGAACTGACCCAATTTCTTATGAACATTTTGAACTTTGGAACCATCGCAGTGAGTCAGAAGGAAGGGGTAACTGTTGAGCTAACATTGAAGCTAATAAGTTAAAAAGACATTAATGGAGGACTTAATGGCTCAATTCCAGTGTTGTAGATCTGCACGGGTGCGGGTGAAGTGGACAAAATCCTCTCTGAGAGTTGAACATTAGAAGTGTGCTGGTGAGTTAAACTGAGACTGGGCAAATCAGGCTAATTTAAAAGCTAACTAGGCTAATGCTCATATATATAGCTGCAGTTGACACACAGGGTTTCTCACGTAGCGATTGATGTCTCTGCATAGTTTTATTGTGCCAATATGTTAACACACACTGTAAAACTATAACCTGTGGGCTTTTGTATATTTTTTGGCAATTTTGCAAAGATTTATTTGGTTTGAAAAGGGGGGTTATACTACAAAAAGAGAGAATTATATTTGAGAAATATTTTGGTAATTTCACTTTATACACTTGATTGTAATTAACATATTGCGTCATTGCTGTGCAGTGCAAAGCAATGCTCCTGTAATTCCGTTTGAAGGTGCAGTACTGTAAAAACATAATCTACCATAGTTTATGGTTTATTTATGATTTCTGTTAAAAATGTGGATCATTGATGAACAAACAAGCTGATTGTAATTGAAAAATTACATTCCGTGATTAAGATGCACTGTAAAGAATATTAGAATTAATGGTTTGTGCTTGTTTTGGTTAAAGCACTTGCATTATTTACCTATGGCCATATACATCACTATAGAATGTGGACTTAATTAGTATTAGCCCTGTTGTTTACAGGCTAGGTTTTTTGTGGGATCGTGAGACTTGGATTTCTTCCTGACGAGGAAGATGGCGAGCCTTTCCCTTTGAACCGAATCATAGCCATTGCAAGTTGGCCCAGAAGGGCAGGTTGCTCTTCCCTCACTAACAATTGCAATAGTGCGGCACGATGAAATCGCAGCAATCACAGACTTTTGACCTTCCGGATTTGACTTGATTAATCACTGACTATTAAGCCGGCAGGACTGGCATATCTGAGTTCAGATAGGATACTGGGGTATTATTTTTGTTTTAAATTGTCATTTCTATTTATGAAAATGCCGTGTTATTGTTGCTATACTGTTCAATACAATTCAAAGCAACTAAACCTGTGGCTCCAGTCATTCTACTGCACGCTACTCACATTAGCCCTCCTACAAATCTAGCTCTTGGCCCATTCTGTCCTTTTACTTTAACTTCCCTTACCCTATCCTGTACTAGGCTACAATTCCAAGAAATACTTGATGATAACCTGAGCCCATCTTTACAAAACTTTCAGCATGAAAAAGATCCTAAACACATGGATTCACCAATCGATTTAAAAAATCTTATTTTTTTTGTTATTTTTAAAACCTTAAAACCTTTCTATGTAACTGCAGCCCATGGGCTCACAGTGTTCCAAACATCAAATATTTAAACCCTTCAGATAAAAATCACTGTGAAATCAACTAAGATTTGGTAAACAAATTTTTTCATAGTGATTCATCCAAACCATGCAGCAGTACATCAACCTCGTGCTGTAGATGGAACATCACAGAAGATGATCAGATGATGTCTTTTCTCTGCAATATGACTGTATTTGTCTCTGCCCATCGGGAACCCTCACATTAACTTTTATTGAGGAGAAAAAGGTTACTGCTCATCCTTCATCTTCGCTCTCTTAATGTGATTATATTGTCCTAATCGCAGCTGGGCAGCACAGTGGCATGGTGAACACTGTTGCCTTACAGGAAGAAGGTCCTGAGACTGACTCCACCATCTTGCGGGGGCCTTTCTGTGTGGAATTTGCATATTCTGTGTGGGTTCTCTTTGGGTATACTGGCTTCCTCCTACGGTCCAAAGACATGCAGTAAGTGGGGCTTTAGGTTAACTGGTGAATCTAAATTGTCCATAAGTGTGAATGTGAGTGCAATCGTGGTCGAGGATGAATACAAGAAGTAGAAGAAGATGAATAGATGGATGGAACCACAGCTCTGTTGCTAGCCACCAGGTAGCACTTCATTATATGCAAGCTAGCTCAACTTCAGTTACCTTTCAAGAATTGCTGCTGTTTAGTTTCTTTCTTCATTTATGTTCAAGATGAAGCACAACCATAAGTTTTAGTTTTTTAGAAATCCCTCAGTTAGATGTTGGTATCTCATTTTTAGGTGGAAATTAGCAAGCTAACATCCTGCTAACTTTTAACTCCATTAAACTTTGTAAATTGTCTTTTACCAGTGGATGGTTCAAAAGAATAAATGAAGGGTTATGGGATGGCAACTGTAATATATTTCAAAAATGAAAAAAAAAATGCTTTAATTTTAATTAATAAGTAAGTTCTTCACCCTAAAGGAAGCACTAAATGCTTCTTGTGAACTTTTACTGCTGAAAAAAAATTCTCCTGTGATGTTGTTCAAGTGTGCCACTTATTATTTGTCGGTACTATTTTAAAGAAGATTAAGTGTTACTATGGAAAATATTTTTTTTTGCACATATGCATTTTAAATGCATATGCGAGAAGGCAATGTGGTGTACTGAAAAAATCCTCATGAAATATTCTTCATTTAACTTTTTTTTAAAATCACAAGTACTTTAAATTATAATGGCAACTGTATATGGTTAAACAATAGCAAGTGCCTGTTTATTTCTTTTTTTTTATTGTGAGGAAATTTTTAGTTACAGAAGCTAAACAGTAGCTTGGCCCAAGAGTGATGTCAGCATCAACTCTTTATATCACCTCTGGTACGATCAACCAGAAGACCATAAAATTGATAGACTACAGCATGTGGTGACAAAATAGAGGGACAAATGGCAGTCCATAAAAAAGAAAATGAAAAAAAAAAAAAGATGGCTGAAAAGAGGGTAATATTAAAAGAGACCAACAGACCTAACCACCTGGAAATTCCCTGAACAAGTGTGTTGTGTTTCCTCTAACAGTGACTTGTTCAGTTTATTTGAGCTCACTAAATGCATTTAAAGAGAGGTCAGAGTAGTTGATAATAGCCAAAATAAGAATGCAACAATGACTGGGCTCCAATAGACCTTTTTGTACAAAGCTACATTTATTTCCTCATGGAATATCTTAAATAGTCCAAATCTAAACAGGAGTTTCTGATTGGCTCATCTGACCCCATGTCTTAGTTCAGACTAAAGGTCTCTTCCAGCATTCATATGTGAAAAGACGCAAATGAAAGGTAATTTTTGTTTTTCACCTGTTTCCTGTTTAACCCTGACTCATATGTTATATGTGAGTCAGGTGGGTTGGGAGGAAGCTGAGAACAATCAAATGGAGTAAGAAAGACACTGAAGATACAGATGTCATGGTAACGGCGAATGATGTGTTTTAACACTGTGCCTTCTTGGTCATACGTTTGACCAGAAAAATACATGAGCAACCCCAGAGTAGATAACCACAGTATTTTATGTGACTAGATAAAGGATATGCAATCAGTTTTGTTTTTGTGTTTTCAGTATACCTAATAGATTTATGTGAAAGTAGTCGCTTATACTGATAACAGAGGAACAGTTCCACTTTGGCGCTTAAACTTGTTATATAAAATTTGAGGTCCTTGTTTTGGTTTTTCACAGTGCAATTTCACTGCTTGGATTACTTCCTACTGCTCACATTAGCGGATAGCTAGTAAACATAGCAGAACATTTACCTGCTAAAGAGTTTGTTTCAATCTGGAAATAGAGGGGCTTAAAAAGGGGGGAAAAAGAACTTCATATTCATCAGGTGTCCAACTAGTGGTTTTAAACAGAGATCTGCATGCTGATAAAATCACCATATCAATATAAAAAGTATGCCAGATTTATGTTTATACTTTGTATAGAAATGCCCTAATTTTTAATCAGGGGCTTATCTCGGATTTTTTCTTTTAATGGCGAGGCACAAAAACAGCCAAGGGTCCCCATGGAAAATTAGAAAATTCTAAAAATTACAAAAACAATCACTTGAACATTGGTTTCATTCAAATATGACACGTTTTAACACCTTCTTACATTCAACTGTGAGGTTTTTCTAACAAAATACATTCTGTTCACAAGAACAATGTCTTACTCGTACTTTGTTTATACTAAATAAACCAAGATGCAAAGCATTACAACACATTAAAAAGACAACAGCCTTATGCAGTAGGATGCAAGGTTGATACGTCATCACTTCACTAACTCGTTTACTTTGCAAATAAAACAAACACCTAAAAATAATTGGTCGTCATTGTCAGCCTGTCTGTTTTTTTTAGTAGCACTATTCACGTGCAGCATGTTATTATGCTTAAAACTTACAATGTAAATACAGATTTCCAGACACCAAATATTAAAACCTTTCAGAGAACAATAAATCTGAAACTAAGATTTCAATCAGTACATGAAGCTCAGAATCAGGAATTTTTCATAGTGAGTCATCTGAACCACACGGCAACATATTAATGACTAACCTCGTGCTGTGGATGGATCATCTCAGATGATGACCAGAAGATGTCTTTTCCCTGCCATATGATTGCATTTGTCTATGCCCATTGGGGACCCTCACATTAACTTTAATTAAGGGAAAAAAGCTCATCTGCATCAAGCTGCTAATGTGTTTATAATATCCTAACCATTGCTCTGTAGTGAGCCACTAGGTAGCACATCATTATATACCAGCTAGCCCAACTTCAATAACCCTTCAAGCTTTGCTGCTGTTTAGTTTTCCATCATCATTTATGTTAGAAGTGATAACAGAATCACATGTTTTGGTTTTTTAGAAATCCAGTCAGAACATGGTGAAATTAGCAAGCTAACTTCCTCGCAACTCCTGACTCTGTTAAACTTCATAAATCCTGTTTGGATTCATGGTTGATCACCTGGGTTATCGGCCACATTGAACATTTGACTAATGACTAATGATGGATGGCAACCGGTGGATCAAACCACTATGAGGTTACAAGGGGGAGACCTTTTTTTCCCAAATTCAAGGGCCAAATTTACTAATGTGTTGCACCAGCACAAACTGGATTTTGGTGTAAAAAGTGTACTGTCTGTATTTGCAAAAAGAGCACAGTAACAAGATGGCATGTCAGAGGTGGGAACTCAGAGACTTTTGTGACTGACCCTGTCGCATATGGCGTTTACTAACGTTGTGACACGCAATCTGCTTCTAATTGCGCCAATATTTAGTCACTGATAAAATACTGGAATAAAGTGACTGCTCCTGTGTTTAGAAAACAGCCCAACTTCTTAAAATCATCCCTAAAACTAAACACACCTATCAGCACTATTTGGATAATTGCCTTAAACATGCTTTTTTGCCCTGGTAAATCTTGCCCAAAATGTATCATTTTGTTTATATAATAAAAAAAACTTAACATCATATAGTGACCAAGACACCTCAACTCTCACCCCCAAATTATTTCCTCCTTCAACAACACAATCTTGGGGCAGTACCCCAGGGCCCCCTTTAAACCACGCCCCTATCCCGCGTTGATAAAAAGTCATCTGTTTCAGAGTTTTGTTTATCGATCCTTCACCCATGACACACATTCCAGAGTTTCCAGCTATTTGGGAGACATTTTACAGTTTTTGGTGATAAGGTTGCTGCTCTCAGGTCTCAGATCACTTCTCCTGCTAGAGTCTTTGACTCTATTGGGCCTAGTGTGCTATCCATTATTAACGCCTGTGTTCTGACCCTCTCAAAAATGTAATCATGATCTGACAGTCTAAACTCCCTTTTCTGTTCAAGGTGCTAGAGAAAATTGTCTAGCTCTAGCTCCAGGGATTTCTAGAATCAAATGGTGTTACTGAAATCTTTCAGTCTAGTTTCAAAGCACAGCACAGCACAGCAAAAGGTAGTTTTAGTTTTTAAGGATCTTTTATGAATTGCAGACTCAGGTAACTCTCCCAGTATTGTGCTATTAGACCTGAGTGCTGTGTTTGATACAGGTTGGGTGCCTTTTCATCAATATCAGCTCCTCTTACATGTGGAGTCCCTCAAGGACCTATCCTCAGCCCACTGCTCGTTTCTCTCTACATGCTCCTATGAGCTTCAGTTTTCAAAAAATAAATTATCTCATTTCACTTTATGCCAATGATTCTCAAATGTACTTTCCTCTTAAAAAGAATACTACAACCTCTTTAAAAGTGTTGCTGGACTGTCTTGCCACCATAAAATCTTGGTTTGCGCTGAACTTTTAAACCCTTTTAAATCTTGAGAACTGTTTCACATTTGAGATAAAAATAACCTCTGTTGTTAAAGCCAGGTTCTTTCAGCTGAGGGCCCTTGTGAAGCTTGAGAATGTTCTCTCATCTGCTGGCTTTGAGAAAGTATTTCATACCTTCATTTCATCTAGGCTTGACTATTGCAATAGCCTTTATTTTGGACTGAGTGAGATTCTGCTTTCTCGTCTGCAAACTTTACAGAATGCAGCAGTTTGGCTCTTGACAGGGGCATGTAAACGAGCTCTTATTTCCCCTGTTTTGGCTTCTTTACACTGGCTTCCAGTATGTTTGATTTTAAATTGATTAAAATTGATTTTAAGACTTTATTGTTTGTTTTTAAGACACTATGCATATTCCCATTGGATTTTTAAGGCTAGCTTCTGGTTTTCCAAGAAGCAGACTAAAGCACAGAAAAGACCCTGCTTTAGTTGCACCTGAACTTTGGACCAGTCTGCTTCTTTAAATTAAGACCCCTCAGACACTCGACATCTTCAAAGCCGCTTCAAAACAAATCTTGGCTGTCTAGCATTTAAATGTGACTGATTTTTGACACTTTTCTTTTCCTCTGTTTTCTTGTTTTTTACTTTGCTGTGTTTTCCTGCTCTATCTTGTTCCATTTAGTTGTACAGCACTTTGGCCAACCTGTGTTGTTTTCAAAGGTGCTTATAAATATGCGGACTTTTTTTGATCCCTGTGTAATGTAGTGCAATTTTTCCTGTATGTTAACACAACAAATAATATATATCTTTAATACATGAGATCGTTTAGACCATCAAGTCAAATGATCACCAAAACATAGGAAATATTGTGGTAATATTAAACATGTGGACCATCAGAAACCTTTTCTCTTATTGTTATTTTACGTTTCTCCTACGTTGGATGAAATACATGTGCAGTCTATGTTGTTAGATATGAGTCAGACATGTTACTACAGGTGAAGTTAGTCAAGTTTCCTTTCCTTCTCGCTCTGTGTGTTCTTTTATAGTTTCGACTTTTTTAAATACCGGAGTATATTTTTCTCCAGACAGCGTGACACAGAAAATGTTGTAAATTTAGATCAACTGAAAAGAAAAGAAATAATGTTTAAACAAGACACCAATGTATCATCCACTTAGTCTGGCAGACATCAGGATCATCTGTTTTGGTTGCTTCAGCCTGCCACCTTACCCATCCACACCACTATCCACACACACACACACATACATCCACCCCTCCACTCCTTAACCTCTGAGTGACAGCAAGCTGGAGAAGTGATGTGAGGAGCAGTGGAGAGGCGAGAAGTGGGAACGTGTGGGGGAACCCCTACTGGGCACGGCGACACATACCCACACACATATATTATACACACACACACACACGTCAGACAGAGCCCTGCAGTCCCACCTTTGACACTAAGCTTCCAGAAGCAGGGAACTCTGGCTCATCCTCACTAACACAGATTGGCAGGTGAAGCTAAGCGCCCTCTCGTTTCTCCTCCACTTCTCTCCCTTTTTGTCTGTCTTCTTCTCTTTCTCCTACCTCTGTGCATTTCTTTCTTGCGCTCACTTTCTCTCCTAGTCCTCTTTTCCTATAGCCATCTGTTTCTTTCTCATACCCCACCACCTCCCTCCTTTCTTTCTTTTCTCTCTCTCCTCTCCTCTCTCTCTTCCCCCCTCGGAGGCTGCAGGCTGGGGTTTGAACTCATCTGTCAGGATCAGAAAGGGTCTGGAGTGACGGGAGACTCCTGTTTCAGGAAGATAAACAGCCAGCACAGATCAAAAATACTCTCCCTTAAACAGGCAAACACACACATTCAGACACACACACCTACTCGCACGCACAAAGGTGCACACGGAACGATCCATCTCGTGCGACGTCAGATCGAGGGTGTTAGCTCGTTGTCAGCTTAGACAAGGTGCGGCATCCAAATTCAGCAGGCACCTGGTTATTTACAAAGTTAATCGCAGAAAATTCTGCTAAACTTGGCCAGAGAACTCAGGCGGCCCGTGATTGACGGTGACCGAGCAGAGACGCTGATATAGATCTTTAGAGGAGGCGAACATATTTTTGGATGAGACACAGAGACATCTGTATTGAATGATATGTCGAGAGCAGCTGAATATCTTAAAAAAACTAACTTCCTGCTCTCTCTCTCTCCTTTTTTTTCATTGCAGACGAGAGCTACTTCAACACTTGCCAAGATGACAACGGTTGCCCAAATGTTCTATTTGATGTTTCGAGCCTCAAGAGCAAGTGGGAGAGAAAGAGTGATACAGAGGGGAGAGAGGGAGAGGGACCGAGGGAAAACAGAGAAAATAAATGGCTATAAGAGAGAGAGAGAGGGAGAAAGGGGAGAGTGAAAGCAAATGAGAATGAGAGGAGTGGAAAAGAACATTAGCTCGAGAGGTGCCAAGTTCACTATCTGCCAGCCTGAGGTGTGTGCAGTCCCGGGTGTCGTAGTGGCAGTGGAGGGGCGGGAGGGAGCGGAGGGAAAAGAAGGGAAGGAGGGGTGAGGCAGTGGGTGTCAGGTATGTCTCTCTTTCTATCCAAGCATTCCAGCGTGCGCTTTTTCTTTTTTTTTTTGCTGCAGCTGCTGCTTGCCCGGATAACAAATCATTCCCTACAGCGCCTTCTGGTAACCTCGTCATTCCCGCTTAATAACATTTGGAGATGCTAAGCTTGTAAATTAGCGAATCTGGACCGAGGAGATATTATTTATGCTTGTCTCCCATCCTGAAAGACTTGTCTTGATGGGTAAATTGTGTTTAATTCTTGGAGGAAGCCGTTTTTTTCTGCGCCCCAGCGTGAGATGAGATTAATCCCTTGACAACCTTTGCGGGCGCACTTCAAAATTGCTCCCAAATGTCACCACAGCCGCCGCCGCCGCTGCTGCTGCTGCTGCCACCGCTGAGATTTGCAGAGGGCTGGAAAGAAGGGGTGGGGGGCACCGTGCAGAAATCGGGGACACATCTGACGTGCACGTTCCTCCCCTCACACACGCGCGCATGCACATATTTTCTTTAAGTGTGTTTTTTTTCCTTCTCCCTTCTTAGCATTCACAGAAGAAAAAAAACACACACACAAAAAACTCGAGGCACAAGCCATCGCCCGCCCACGTCCACAGACACACACACACCTTGCACCCTCCTATAGATTATGTTCTTGTTACACTGACACACACAAATAAAACTGTCTCACCTCGAACTGTTTGAGCAGCAACAGCAGACACACGCGTTCGCACGCAGGAGCAGTTGTCCACACACACACACACACACACACACACACACACACACACACACACAACACTTACAGCTTGTTCCCCAGATTGCCTTTTACTAATTTGTTCCCTCCGAGTGAGAGTTTGTCTTTGATTTAATGTGTCTTTATGGCTCTTGGTGAGAAGACAGTTTTAGATTTATTTAACAAGAAGACAGACATGGTTAGAGAGGCCCCCGCAGCCTGGAGTTGCTTTTTTATTTTGCACATAATTTCAAATCCTGACACAAAAAAAACCACCTCCAGGTCTCTCCACGCAGCTCCGCACACCCTTGGAGTTTGGGGGGTTTGTCCAGAGGCTTCATATCCCTGATCAAAGTCATCCACCCTGTTGGGGGTTTGCTGAGCAGGGAGGCCTGGATGATAAGTCTTGGTCCTTGTTCAATCTCCTCCGGAGGGTCGAGATCAGCACCCCGGAGCAGGGCACGGGCAGCGAGGGTATGTCTCTCTTAATGACCCACAGAGTGGCAAACATACCAACTGTCAACACTCATCCTCCTCCACCTCCTCTTCCCCCACATCACTCCATCCCTGTGTTTGTTTCTCTCTCTGCACCGTCTCATCTTCATGGTTTAAGGGTTGTTGTTGGTTTTGTGTGTGTGAGTGTGTGTGTCCTAACCCCCCCACCGTTCAACTTGCAGCTGGGATTGGAAGTGGGGAGAAAAGAGGAAATGCACGTAATTAGATTGTAAATGCTTCATGATATCCGAGGACTTCAAAGGGCACAACCAGAACGATGAAGGCTCTGTGTTTGTCGAGCGCGCGCGCCATTATTGTCGCGTGTACTACGCGCGCGCGTCTCACATTATCATTATCCAAAGGCGGCCGCTGACCTCTCCTGCTCTGCCAGCCTTTTGCCGCGGCGGAAAACACTCACAAGTTCATTTCACACCAGCGCGTGGAGAGTTCAGCGGGAGCCGCGGCGCGCCTGAAAACAATGAGCTTTAATGTGTTAAAAATGAGTTGCAAAGTGCTGTTACTCAAAGTTCCACCGACATCTGACCGCCGCATTCAAACAGAAAATGACGCGGGTGACTGTTTTCATGCAACAAGTCATTTCTGGTAATTACAGTTATTTGTGGCAACCGTCCCCTACACACCAATTACACCCGTCTGGGGCATTTCAGAGACTGTGCCTATCTGCTTTGGGAGGAAAAAGAAAGAAAGAGCGCCGTTTAAAGCAAACAATTGTCACATAAAAAGATAAACACTAAAATAAAAATTTGACTTTTTTTTTCATTTTTTAAAAAAGTCAACTTTTCCTCAACAACACCAAAAACCAGGACGTTAACCTCTGACCTCCTCTGGCTAGAGAGGATTTGTCCACTTCCTGTCTGCTGGTCCGCGTCCAGGTCATTTTCTCCGGGGCCTCTGAGCATGCTCATTGTGACCGCGTTTATTTTTAGAGGAACTTTGATGAAATATGTTTCTTTGGTGTGGGGGGGGGCGGGGTATTAAAGTTGTTTTTGCAGAGCTGAAGAGATGTCATTTAAACAGAACATAATCCATAAGCTGAATTACAAGCAGAGACGTCCGTTCCCTCCCAACTCTCCCTCCCCCCCCCTCGCCCTCCTCCTCCTCCTCTGTGTGTGTGTGTGTGACACGGCTACATAATGTCTGTCTGTCGCAGTCTGAATGTAGGCTGTAGATCTGGCAACGCACATGTAACGGGCGCACACACACACACACACAGGCTCACACACGCAGACAGAGCTGTCCTCTTGCTCAGTAATGCTTATTTATTGGAACACTTTAGAGCCGACGTACTTGTGTCTGTAAATTGACAGCTTGGCACAGTGCTGCAGGGAAAGAGCTCGCTGGACCGCCGCTTCATTTCAAGACCGGCTGATTGGCAAGAATGAAAAATAGTTCCACTGTTACTGTACGCCAGTGACATTTTAGTCCAGAAAAAAAAAAGAAAGAGAAGCAGATTTAACTCTCACCTTCTAACGAGCCGCCATTTGTAAATGTTGCAAAGTTTAAACAGATGGAAGCACTCGATTTCCAAAGGTAAGTTTTGCGTGAATCATTCAAAGAAGCTTTCTCTTAAAATTAAAAAGCAAATTGTGCTGGATATATGAAGATTTTACACAACACTGAAATGAAATGACAATTTATTTTTATTGTTTGTTTTTTTTAGGCTGTGCTTAATTTCTCTGGATTAATGTAAAAATGATTTCTCTGAAAGATGATACACACCTTTAACTCGAGACATAATATAAACTGATCATTTGGGATATACCGTAAAGCCGTGATGTAAAAACTGATCACTTTTAAACAGATGTATTTATTTATTCAGTCATATTAACGCCCCACTTTAAAATACAGGTCCTTATCAGGCAAACATTCATATCTGATAATTTGGTCCATAATGTCCAAAATGTAAATGAAGCCCTCACTTTATTATCCATGGCCTGCTTATTTTTTAATTTTAGTTTTGTTTATTTTTTTGTAGTTGTTGTTTTTTTGCTCCCCTGCGTGTTTGCCTGAGAATCATTTTGAAGGCCACAGTGCATTTCAGATGTGCTTCACCTGTGGGGGCGTGGGCACATCAGCGCCGTCGCTTTTCGCCCGTGGTGCGGTGGATGAGGTGACGATGGCGCGTTTGACGGCAATCGCTGCTATTTCCAGTCGTGACATAAACAAAAAATATACTCCGGCTGATCAAACTGTTCCTTCTCTTCGGGTCGTCTCCGTAGAGCAGAACGAGCTCCTTGAGCGGGACAAAGCCATGACGGCAAATCAGAAAAAATTTGGTTAGACTTGGTTTTGACCAGTGTCATGTCAGTGACCTCCTGATGTCCATCTTATTGTGGTCATCCACACTTTTATGTATGTGTATAAGCAAAGGACAAATCAAGCAAATTATGCTTTTCCTGTGGTATTTTTACTCACAGTGGAAATGCAGTTCTTTGACATCATAGTTTGTAGTTTCTGGGTAATTACATTTGAAAATTGCCCCACCCCCACCCCAGAAAGCTCCACTAATTTGTGTACCTGCAGCAGTATATACACAGATATACACAGACTGTTAAATATATGCTTTACACAGAATCAGGCTACTGATGGCCAGACCTGCTCGTGAATTTAGAGCTCGCTTTCTTTTTATTTTCAGTGAAAAAACTCAGAGATCCACCTGGCAGCTCGCTCACTGCTTTTAGACAGAGAACTTTTGAATCATTACTAACACTATAAAGTCAAAAGTTCAGATACTGTGTGTGTGTGTGTGTTTGTGTGTGGACATGTTGTTGGTGATGCTGATGTTGGTGTTTTAACGCCTGTTTTAAGAGCGGACCTTGATATCGGCACATAAAGCAGGACGTGTTCTTTATCAGCATTGAGCTTCATTGTTGTCAGCGAGGTTGCTCGAAGGCCTGCAGCCCTCGGCTCTGTGAGCTCTTCCTGAAAAGTGTTTACGGAGCTGTGTTTTGCGGTCGGTGTGGTCTCCCACTCGTCCCCCAGGCCTCGTAAAAGAGCCTCACCACAGGGCGGCTCAGCCACAGACCGCAATACCAGAAGTCACACATCTGTCGAACAAGCGGCGTGCCGAAGCCTCAGATTTATGTCCGGGGGCCCGACGGGACATGAAGGAAGGGCTGCACGCTTCGCTTTGGGTTTGCAGTGTTCTTTGGATCCGAACAGTCATTTTAGCTTTTTGGTGCAATTCACAATGATCAAACGCTTTTGTTGCATGTCTCTTAAAGGTAAAAAAGACTTGGATTCATAGAGACACGGGTCAGGTTGGGTTACACTCGAATTTTCATTTGCTTTTATTGAAATTCCATCTCAATTATCAGAAACACTAAAGTCCCACAGATTCAGTGAGAAAACATTATTAATCTTTCAAACTACTTATTTTTCATCTAAAAGAAGCACAGTTTTGCTTTTTTTATTATTTATTATACTATCTATTATTTTGTAATCACTTTTCTTTTATAAAATAGTTGGAACGAAACCGATGAGGTGAAAATAAATTGCAGTGATTGTGCATAATCGTTGGAATTTCCCATTTGATTAATGCAACCAAAAGCTTTTCATTATCCAGAAAGCATTTCGGTTACATAAAGCATTCATTTGAATTCGTTTAAAGCATTTTCAGAATAGTGTTTCGTATTGTGAACGAGACGGTTTGGAATTTCAATGAATATCAATGCCGTGAACATTTGATTGTCCTGAATCTTTCTCTTTCTCTCACACATACTCACACACGCGCACGCACACGCACACGTGCTGCTAGCCCTGCGATGATGGCTAACGCAAGCCGTTTAAACAATCGTCCCAATCCCCCCTTATCTTCAGGAGTTATGCCTCTAAATCTACTCATAATACACAGCTCACTGAGGGTGTAATCCCCGGGAACATCAGAATAAATCCACGCTATATCCGCTACATGCAGACCAGCAGGCCGAGCCAGGGCCATTATGGAAGGGACGGAGGAAGAGGAGGTGGTGTGTTAGCGAAGGCCGTTAATGGGTTGTCTATGAATACATATTAACACCAAGCCATTAGGACACCTCCATCCAGGAAATCCCTCTGATGATACAACAGCTGTCCAAAGTTGAAACTTTAAACCCGCAATCCCTCCGCTGTCACGTCTCTTCCTGCCTCTCTTTTCCCTCGTTTTACTCTCAACCATACTGTGGCTGGATTGTCCTGGATTTGTCCCAATAGAGAGGAGAAAAAAAGTCTTCCACACAGACCCAGAGGCAGAGAGACGGAGCCAACCGCTCATATTTGGGGCCCGATGAGAGAGGATGCAAAACCCAGAGGAGGACAAATAAATGACGACAATCAAGAGGGCACTTGTTTTTTGGGGGGAGGCGAGTTTTCGTGCGACCTCGTTCGACCTTTAGAGGTTAACAGAATAAAACAAACAAAGCTGGCAAAATCAAGTTGATCGCAACTCTGACTCAAAGTCAACTGTCAGGACACATGGCTGTCTGCTGCATGGCTCGTGGCTTCCGTCCTGCCATCTGGAGAACATGAGTTCTGGGGAAATCCTTGTCATATTAGAAAAAAGTCCAGAGGAAGATGAGGAGGAATAAGTGGGCTTTTTAAATCTTGGAGCAAAGTGAAGTGACGGGGCGATCAAATTAAAAATGCAAACTTGAGCATTTTCTCTACCTCTCTCTCTTTCTTCGCTGCTCTCTCCCTGTGTTTCTCCACCCTCCTTTCCCAGGCGTGAGCGAGCAGCCAGCAGAGCCATCTTAGAGTCGGGAGGGGAAAAAAAAAAAAAGGAAAGAAATCGAGGCCCCTGGGCTCTTTGGCTCCTTGGCTGGACGACAGTTTCCTGGCCTGAAGGGGTCAGCGGTGGGCTGTCTGAGAAACTGGCAGCCATTGGGGCTCCAGAGGGGATGTTTTTCAGTAAAAGGGGGGGTGGGGGTGTATCTTGTGGCTGGTTGGCACAGAGCGGACACTGACAGTTTCCAAATAGTGTTGTTCCTGCCAGGGCCCGCTGAGCTCTTACACATTACACCAAACACAGGAAAAGACCAGAGGCACCCGAGGCCTGGTGTTATAAAGCCCCTGACAGACTCCTAAGAAAACGATAGGGTGCCTTATTTATTTAGGGTGCGCACAGCAATGTTTTTATAACTCTCAATTCTCCAAACAATTATACATTGCAACATGGTGTATGGAGAGTAGGTTTCCTGGCAGGAAGAAGCCTTCATGATTGCTCTAATAAGTGTTTTTTAATCATCCTTCATTTTTTTCTTTTCTTTTTTTACATGCTATACATTATGGTATTATTGGACTTTACTAACATTTGACAATAAAACATTTTCACAAACTTTTTGGTTGAATCTAAATTTGGTTGCCTTAGGATCAAAACTGCTCGCATTATATTAATTCTATAGTTATTTATATAAGACTGTATATAGAAGATGCACACATCCACCATGACATCACACACTGTCAGTGGACTATTGTTCTGAGGCCTTAAGTTCATGATGATGGCTGTTGCCATCATCAGGCTGGAAGTGACCATCGAGAGAGGAGTGCCCCACCACCACTACAACCACCACAACCACTGGGAGAGAACACTGTTAATTATTATGAGAGCATGGACCAATATATGTAACTGAGTACATATATTGGTGAAGTATATGTTTAATGTACTTGTATTTCTTACTTTACTTTCCACCTCTGCGCTGATACATAAATGCATATATTGTTCTCCTTACCGTTTATTAATCCTCATTTATTTACATATAGTAAAAGTATTTAGAAATTTTACTTAAATGAAAGTCATAATCCTTCTGTGCAATCGCACAAACATTAAAGCATCACAAACATTTCTACACTGTATTTATTTCAGATCGATTGCCCTGCTTGTTCCATCTCTACAATCACAGTCTGAAAACATCCTGGAAACACACAGACAAGTCAAATGCTAAGTAGCATACAAATAAAATATCTGAATTTGACTCAATAAAGCTGAAGCATACACATCATGTCTCCAAAAGAAACCAGCAGCACTGGCTCAGGTGAAGCTGTATCGGAACACGCCTGTCAGCCAAACAAGCCACGCCTGCTAACACTGTCTAACTTTAAGCTTCAAGACAATTAAAACAAGTGAGTTACACAGAAGTTCAGCTGCTTTCTATTTGTCACAGATGGCTCAATAAACTAAAAACACCAAAGCCAGGTTTGTTACCAGGCTGTAAACGTGTTTATTAATGCTACACTACACTTTTGGAGCCAGCCTCCAGTGGCCATTAGTGGAACTGCACTGTCGCTTCATGTTTCAGTCCCAAATGTTGCCACCCAAGCTTCCCAGTAAAGGCCTGAGATTGGGACAGTGAGAAGAAGTGAGGAGAGAAACTGGGAATCAGTCATGACAATCATTTGTCATAAACATAACCAATGAAACACTCAGCACTGCAAACATGCTGACAGACAAAGGACGTGACCTCTCGTCGAGTCTGGCACTTTCTATAAACGATTATTTTTACTTTAAGCTACGAACATAAGGAGAGTCAGGTCTGAGCAAAACAGTGAACCTGCGCGGCAGCTCTTCCAGCTCCAGCATGTGACTGTGTGTGTGAAGCAGAGGAAAGTGTAAAGCGTTGCTGCCTTACTGCTTTGCTGATAACGCAGCCAAGCGCTATATGCGAGCAGTACATTTACATAATGAAGCCATAAGTTAAACGATGAGCCGTTTTACCACGGTTTACTGCGGGTCAAGAGCATCGCACTTAATTAATCATACCTGTGGGTGCAGTGTCACCTTCTGGACACATGCTGCACGCTGCACTCCCACACGCTCACCCTCGTTTCAGCATGTGAGAAAGAAAAGAGGGCGTCTTTGATGCAGAGCAACCGGTTCAGTCGTGAAACCATGATGCCAGCATCTGACGTCAGGCAGAGCAGTGAAGAAAGGCCCGCGTGACCTCTGTGTGACCTCTGAGCACGACTGCCTGATGAAACATAGTTACAGCCTGAGTCTGCGCTACCTTGAGAGTGAGAAGGAGTGATTGCCTTCCATCCAGCACTATGTCGAGGATGCTTGGGGGAGAAATGCAGTTGATTTTTTATCTAAAAGAAAAAGAAGAAGAAGAGAAAGTTTCATCCAGCCTGATGTGCACTTTTCCTTTTCCCCCCTGTATGTGAATATTATTAAGTTTAAGTGTACCTAATAATGACTCTATTATTATATGTTTGTCTTTGGGAAACCCAAAGCTGCAAGGCAACCAGTACTTTTCACACAACGTACTTAAATACACAAAGTGATTTATACATACATGAAGTCATGAAAGATAAACGACGTTTGAAGCTCGACTGTGTTGTGATGCTGCAGCTAATAACAAACTCCCTCATGGTCGTCCTGTGATGTTTCCATCCAAGCACGTTTTTTCTCTTTAATTGTTCTTTGTTCCTTTTACTTTAAATCTTTCTCAGGTCACTTCCCCCCTTCGGACTGACAAGCTCTTCCATCTCCTCGCATTCATTTCTCCTTTCACGGAACTTTTTTTTTGCTGGATCCTTTTACTTCCAGCCTCCGTTACATCCCCTCGCCTTTTAATGTCTCCCTTTCAGCCTTTTTTACTTATTTGTTTTACCTTCATCCTCTTTCTTTCTCCCCTCACCGTGTCTTCCTTTTAATCCCCGTGTCTGCTCAGTAAACCCCTTTTTACCCCTCGTCCTCCTCTTATTCCTCTTTACCCTCGGCTTCTCCTTCGTATTTCCATGTCCCCGAGCTGATTCCCCTGTCCCCCCTCACTTACAGCCTGTTGTATTCCCTGTCTCTCTTCTCATCCGTTTATCACTGGCCCTTGTTCTGTTAATCCCCGAGGGTTTTGTTTATTTGTGTTGGAGCTGCTTTTACAGCTTGCGACTGACCCCACCTATTTTCTCACCAGTCATTTGAACAGCAGGGCTGCTTTGCAGCTACTCCACCAATTAACATACCATTAGCATAATATTTGCATGTGTGCATTAGGGTGTTGATGGGAAGAGAAAATAACAGTTTTACAGGGTTTTTTTTTTCATGCCACAAAAAAATATATATATTTCACGGACTGACGTTAAAGCACCCACGGGCTTCTTTATCTCGCTTTGATTCTGCTGCTGTGCGGTGAAAAATCATCCTGTTTTCAAGTTTACTGTGAAAAGTTCTGCTGCTCTCGTGTGATTGGCCCACCTACACGTTAGCATCTGATGGTGATGAGTTCAGTCATTTCTACTTGTCTAATTTGTTATGTCACCATTATGGTTCGATCAACCTGTTACATAAACGTCTATGTTTTTTACCTTTTTAGAGTAAAAGATAACAAACAAGAAAAACTTGGTGAAGGTCGGCTGTTTCCTCCGTATGAAATATAAATGAAGACTTGTATATATTTTTTAAATCTTTGCAGGAGGACGACAGGGACGCACGAGGTCAAAGGTGAAGGGTAGAGGCTAAAGAGGAGGGCATAACGGTGCCCATTGGAAGTCTTATGAATGAAAGAAGAAAGGAGTACAAATCATTGAGAAAGACACACAGACGAAAGCTCTGCACAGATGCGCGAAAGGAAATAAATACATGTCGATGGAGACGCACCGACGGGGATACAGAGGGCTGAAAGTAGGCCAGCTGCCGGCGGATCGAGCCGGCGAGCGTTTCATGTGAGAGCTGCGGCTGAAGCGGAAGGGCGACGTGTCAGGGGCGTCGAGCCAGTTTTCCCGGCCTCGATTGGGGATCAGCCCCCCGGGCCTCGCTGTTCCCCCGCATGCCACGCCTGTCTCTCACACGCCGCCGCTCTCAGATCTGTCACATTAGGCCCGTCGCTCAAACACCGGCGACGCTTTGTTTTTGTTTGTCTCGCGTCACGCCGATTACTCCGCTCATTGGAGGACCCGACTGAAGGAAGTGGATGAAGTTGCGCTGAGGTCACGCCGGCCATTTACTGCTAATGTCCGCTTGGTCACTGGCCATGTTTTCCAATCAACACCCCCACCACCATCTCACCCCGTTTGTCTCAAGGCTCGTCTCGCATTGACTCACCCCCCTCCTTCCCCAGGAAACAACAGATGCCAGACACAAGTGATTGAACGTAATTTGTCATGTTTGCATGCAAAGACACAAGGACCGAGCAGGGCTGTCATGTGATGATGTGATATGTTCTACATGTGAAATGTCACACATTAATCCGCGTGCAAAGCTCCTCACACTTAAATCACGGAGAATAAAGTGACTGGGTGGCCATCTGCCAAAATATTTTTTTTTCTTTTAAAAATATATTGAATATACCATATGCCTGCACGTCTATATTTTATTTTACATCTCTGCACCATGTGACTTGGTTTTTATGGTTTGAGTGCAAACGCTTTCTGATAAGGGATTATTTTATGGACTCTTAATGCATCAGCCACCTGATATTAATGGCCAGGCGCACAGCCTCTTCTCTTATTTCACTTTTCTCCCCCCCTCTCTTATTTTTTCCCTTTTTTCTTTTACAAAATGAGACATGACTGATGAAATATTTGGGGAAAATGGCAGCTTAAGTACTTGCTGAAATCATTTTTATGATGCTTTCATTTTGGGGGGGTAAATGATGCTGCAGTTTGTGTAGACATTAGTATGTTAGACTGAGGATTAGCTGCTCTGCCAGGATCAAAGATGAAAGAAGAAGGAGGAAAAAAACAGACAACTAGACCCGCAATCGTGTAATGATCTGGGTTTTAGTCTAGAATTAATATATAATTGCATTTTTAAAAAGTGTTCGCCTCTAGAATCAATGAGATAACAGTGCATTTTCAAAATAAAGGACCTAGTTTTTCCCCTTCTTTTCTAATTTTTAAAAATAAAATAATAAACTACATTTAAACAGGTTCATTTTAGATTCAAGGTATAGCAACCACAGCGATAATTATTAGCAATTTAGCGGTGTGCTGCTATCCTCCCCAGCTTTATCGATAAAAACTAATAAGAAATAAAACAACATTTTAAATACAATCAAATTCAATTCCAGGCTCACACTGCATCATTTCGAAAGCAATTCCCGCCTTACTCTTTATGTGTGTGTGTGCAGTCCTACCTCCTGCATCGTGCAGTATAAATGGAGTTATATATAATATCTAGAAGGCCTGTTGGCCCTGGCTGCTGTGCTGCACTCAGCTCTCTAGCTGCTCTTGTCTCTGTATAATCCTCCTCCTCATGAATACATTAACGCCGGAGCCTTAAACTCAGCTTAGCTGGCGGCTCAGCGTCACAGCACATCCTATTACCGACTTTAAATCATTAATGTGACATCGTTTTCACTCAATTTCCAAACACCCACGGTTCGAAGAAAAAAAAGCTGTATATTTGAGCCGAGGCGGTGCAGGCAGAGGGCCGTGCTCACAGTCACACCAGGTGCGCGTTCACACACACACACAAGTTTTTGTTGTTGTTTTATTTTTTAAGCGATCCACGGACTACTGGGCCTGCGCAAAAACTTTGAGCAAATTAAATCAGAAAAATACAAGCAGGCATTCAAATGTAAATATGTGCTCATTGTAATAGTTTCCCCTCTTTGGTCTGAGCTATTGTGATGGAAATAGCCGCTGGATACAAATGTGGTTTAAGCTGAGCAAACTCCTACAGTACACCTTAGGGTGTGTGTGTGATTTAATCTGAGTATAGCCACTGTTTGCTTCCTCCAGCATCTCACATACTGCTGACAATAAAGAAAAAAAGGGGGGAAAATCTGAATCCCCTCTCTGCTCCTCAACTATTCACACATAAACCTTTTCTCAGATTTTACCTCCAGGCCACCTCTGAAAAATTCACAAAGCCCAGAGGAAAAAAAAGAAAAGAAGTCCTTCTCTTAATGTAGGAGTAGTGGATCTTCCCCCATCCTGCCTCTTTATTGCATCAAAAGGGTCTGTGTGTGTGTGTAGTTATGGTAATTACCAAAGCACGTAAAATCATCTCCTTGGAGTGCATTTAACTGTTTTCACGCACGGCGCGTCGAGCCGGGCTGTGGAGGGGGTTTACTGTGGAACATATGGACACAGATGGGGGACAGTGCTTTAATGGGCGCGCTGAGTGGGGTTTTGTGTTTTTTAACCCTTCAGAAGTGGAGGCATGAACATCCCCAACCTTCTTAAGCGAGCATCAATTAAAGATTTCACTTTTGAAACTGGTGACAGCAGCACAGCCAGCACTCTGACAGCCTGGGGAGGCTTATATGGACACTGTGAATATAGGCTACTCTTCTTCTTTTTATGATTAGTGCATGGACACGCGCACACACACACACACATTTCATCACTTACACCCCCCTCCAGCCCGTCTCCCCGTGTTCCCTTGTTGTGCTTAATTAGGTTATCAGGTTGCTAGTGGGCCATGATTCTTCTCCACGCCTCCCAGCTGGCCCTCTGATTGGAGGGGCAAGAAGGTGGACTTGGCATAATTAACACGTTGTTATGGAGATGATTGAATCGTTTGGCGACACATGGGCTCACATTAAGCCACTTTAGAAAGAGGACTGAAGAAACGTCCACAATCCCAGCACTACTACTTTAAAAAGTTGTCTGTCTGCTCGTGTGTTTATGCTGTGGTGTGTTCACTGCACTATACCTTAAAAACAGAGGGGGGAAAGTGGTAGTGTACATTTGTATGTTGGTGTTGGGAACTGTAAAGCCATGGTGTGAATGTGTGGAGGAAAAGAAGTGACCAGGACCAGCACAAGTTTTTTTTACTGAACACATTGCTGTCTTTATTAGAGCCTTGTCTGGCAGTAATACTGAAAAAAAGTGAACTTAGAACAGATGGTGGTGGCAGCCCACGGCTTTTTTTCCCCTGTTTTTCTTTATTTCTTTGATATTTTTCTTCTTTTTTTGTGCGAGCGCTGTGACTCTTGCTTTTTCTGTGGCATGGATAACATCAATAAAAGAGACAGTAGGGAGAGGAAGAAAAAAAAGAAATATACAACTTATATTACACTGTGTTATGAACAAAATATAAATCTATAACTCTATGTTATATTTACATAATTATCTTTCTTGAATTTTCAAGTTGAGATGGTAAGATATTTTTTTGTTTACTAGTAATAATTCTTACTTTGTTTTGAGCTCCACTCATGACTTTGATTGTCTTAAATAATATCATCATCATCATTTTCATTGTCTTGATATGGGGACGGACCTTGCCAGCAGGGATGACTGATCTCTTAATGCCCCACCCAAACACCCACCATCCTGATAATGTTTAAAAAAATGGACTTATTCATTTAGTCCCCTCTTTCCAGCATGGGGTTCAACAAAGGTGTGATAACAGGGGTGACTATACAGCGAAATTAAGACCCAGAAGCTTGTTATGTGGCATGTAGGAAACATCTATAAGCGAGAATGTGACATATAACAGCACACCTGAAGAGCAGTCATGGCTCCTGTAGCATCGTGTGGAGCTCAAACAAAGCAAAGGGCTCCTGATGAAGATACTGCAGACCCACACGCGCACACAGTGGAACAGCCTTGGTGGATCGCAGTAAACACTGCTTTCTCATGATTAAAAAAAAGTCACTGCTATCACAAAAAACAAAAACAACAACAACAAAAAAAACCGTCTATATACAGGATTTTTTTTTCAAGAAACAAAAAGGACAGCATAGGATTTGTTTGGTTGTCATAATAATCTCTTCATTTGAAATGTGCCTGTATGTGGTGTATCTGCACATTTGGGATGTACTGATATATCGGTTGAATATACTATCAGCCAATACTGACCTCCGTAGACAGGTATTGGCAAATAGGTTTTATTTGGATTAATTCTTTAAAATATCCAATAAAAGACTCTAAAACTGGTGTATTTCTTTAAAAAGAATTTCATTGCTTCACTGGTAAAAAAGGGGTGTTAAATCCCCCCCCCCCAAAAAAATACATATATATATATAAATGGCTGATATATCGGCCTAATATCGTTAATGGCTGATATTCAATCCTGCTGATTTCAGGATATTAACAAGACATCCTTTATTCTGAATGTTCAAAAAATGTGTGATGAAAATCTGCAAGACTTTCAAATAGGTCAGTATATTTTTGTACAAAAGAAAGACACTGAAAAAATATTGGTATTGGCTGTCAGCTACATTATAAACATCAGTGTTGGTATTGGCCCAGAATTTCATCGGTGCATCCTCCAGTGCGTGCACGTGTGTGTGTGTGTGTGTGTGTGTGTGTGTGTGGATCCATGCCAAAGATGTTCCACTGTGTCGCAGTGAGGCAGCCAAACTAGTAAACGGGGACGGGTCTCTGTTCACAGAAAAAGTGACAAACCAAAAACATGTAAAAATTTAAAAAAAAAAGAAGAAGAGGAAATTCACATTATACATTATGATAATCATTACAAATAAAATTATAATAACAATATAAAATCATGTTCTTCTTCTCTGACTGCACAGAGTCTGAGTGCTTCTTAGAAATGGGTTCGGACATGATAAAAAGGGTTACGTCTTCAGTTCGGACGAAGGCTGGCGTCCATGTCTATCAGTCCAGCTCACCCGCCCGCAGAGGATTAATAGGAGGGGATCAAAAATAAAATAACATAAAATAAAATAGCAAAACAAAGCAAGGTAAAATGACAACTTTTTGTTTAGATCTAAATACCTACCAGCTAAATAGAATAATGCTTCATTGACTGTTTCATATGGTCATAAAAACCCAATAAAGAGGAGAAAAATAAATTATACTGTACATAACTTACTAAACTTAGGAAACGTTGACCATCCTTATAATTATTGTTAATAATATTATTAGACTAGAGGCAGTTTGAAGAGAAATAATAAAATACAGTATTCAAATACAAACAGAAACACTGACTGGCTGACTTCACCTCAGCTCCGCCCACTGCAATACAGCAGGACAACATTGATTGGAGGGTGGGGGGTTAGGAAAACACTGGACAGAACACAGTGTGTGTGTGTGTGTTACAGGAAATAACAGCAGCAGCATTAGTTGCCTGTCTTTCTGCAGTATTATTAGCTTTCATTTTGCGAGCGCGTGTGCAAACGTCCAATGGTGGCGCACACACACTGACACACACTCGCACTGTTGGGATGTTTCGAGCGAAGTCGCACTGATGTGTGGGGTTTTTTTGCCCTGGACGAGATCGAGATAGAGGGATGGAGCGAGAAGAAAACCGGTGGATTGTCTCGCAACACAGTGCTTTTGTTTCTGCTCCGTGACGCCAGAGAGACTTCCCTTTGCTGCAACCCGCCCCTCCCTGCCCACCGAAAATCCACTCAAAGTGGGACAGTCCACTTTGTGCTGGTCAGTCCCGGCTGGACCGTCCCATTTGATTCCGTGCGATGCAAGGAGGGGAGGGGGGGTAAGCGGGCGGTCACAAAAAAAACACAAAGGGGGAGAAAAATTGTGGGGGGTTGCTGACAGCACACTGCGAGGTTGAAGAAAAGATATCTTTTTGTTAAAAATAAATGTCTCATGTCTTTCAGGTGCTTTACAACAAAAGGGGAAAAAAGAAAAGTCTCTTTTTTCTATTATTATTCAAACTTGTAGCACAAAAACAACAAATCACATTCACAAGCCACTTATTGGCACCGTGTACCTGAGTGAGAATATTATAGAACCAAAGAACAAAAAAAGCTGTTTTCTTTTTAAAAATGTCTCTTGATAATAAACAGGTCCGCCATCTTAAAGTGTCATGTTAGCCTTTGACAGGTCCTCTGTTTTTCAGTTTTTCTTCAACAAACGGGACTAAAAGGTTGCTTTCTGAGAGCCATGTTGCTTTCTCTTCACTCGTGGCATTACACTCTAACACCTGCAGTACTATGTGGGTATTCCTCAGCGAGCTTCAGAACTGCCTTGGTCGTCTCTTCCTCCAGTCAGTGTGTAACAGTCAGTGTGAGTGACAGGTCCTGTGCTTCAGTTGATTGATCAGAAGATGCTGGTATCAGGACTCCAGGGGGAGAGGAAGGGGAGGGGAGTGGATCTGGCTCTGTTAGAAGAGTCCATGTTAGTCGGGGGGGAGGGGGCGGTGAAATTGGTTCCAAAGCGATTGGCAAAAGCGAAAGGTTTCTTCCTGATTGGTGGGGATTTTGTGAGATTAACCAGCGGTGATTGGCTTACAAAAAAAAAAAAAAGCAGGCGGTGCTGATGCCGTCCTATTGGGTGATATGGTTCTCGTTATCGCTGGCGTAGTCGCCATCTTCGTCCTCGTAGTCGAAGTCGTCGTACACGTCGCCGTTGCTGTCGTCTAGCCGGAGCTCCTCCTCCTTGATTCGCGGCTCCTCCCCCTTGAGGCCGGGCATGCTGGGGTTCTGGTGGTGGTTGGCGTTGGGCTCGGGGCTGCTGGACATGCTTGAGTGCTCTGAGGGCATCTGGGGTGAGGGCATCCCCGCCATGGATAGGGCACCTGGGTAAACGACGCCTGCAGAAGACAAGGGCAGCTGACCCTGCTGCCTGCACACACAGAGGAAGGAGGCTGTCAGCACATGACAGGCAGCGCTCACACTTTTGAAATCACATAAATGTTGAGATCCTTCCCTGAACAGTGACTCTCTCTCTTTGAACCATTAAGAAAATTATTACACATATGGGGTAAAACTAAATCCCTTTCATATCTATGTGGTAAATATAAACCTACAGCCTGTGTGCTGTTAGCTTAGCTTCTCATTAAAACTGGAATTGAGAGAAAACTGACAGTTTGACGGTTTCAGTCTTTTCTGCTCAAGCACCAACAGTGATTCTTAAAGCGTCACGTCTGAAATCTCTGACATTTACAGTCAGTGTGTTTATAAACTGAGTGCATGTTCTCAGTTAAACACTCAGAAACAGCTCTTACTTTCTGAACACAATATTGCGCTTGATGTGGATGAAACCTCATGGCCTGACCCACACAGAACGCACGATTTATCCTGATATGTTTTTGGAACAAACGTTTTTTCCTTTTTTACAGAAAAGAAAAAAGAACTTAACCACATTCAATCTGTAATGTTTGGACTATACATCCATACTTTACACATCTGGATACCTGTGTGCCCACATAAGTATATGACCAAACGCTAAAGCAAACGGCTTCGCCATGTACACAAAACAGGCACATTTGTAATTTTTACTCTACACTGTTTATAGTTAAAGCCAAGCGTGTTTATTCAAATGATGGTTTATGTTTCATGCAGAAAGACAAAACTGATTTATTTCTCTCATAAGATTTTAGTTTTTGGAACAATGGTTTGATTTAGCGAGAGAGTTTTTGTTTTTTTGTTGTTGTTTTTTGTTTCTACAACTTTTAGTTTCAAATACAGGATCTAAGCATATATTAATTTTATATGTTATTAATTTTAATAAAACTGTAAAGGGACAAACAAAATCTTCCTATGGGCAACCATAAGGTTCAATTCTAAGTGGATAAAACCTTATAAAGCATATAAAACTGTAGCTGTTGCTTCTCTTGAACAATTTTTTAGGAAAATGAAAAAAAATCGAAAAAATCACATAAAAGATAATATTAAAAAAAAAACATCCAAACAAAATTGTGCATTTTGTGCTTATTATCTCATAACACTCACTGCGACCCCTTGTGAGAAAAGTACGCCTGCATCCTTGAGTTTAATTTTTGATATTATTATTATTATTATTATTTAAAAGAATTGTATTTAAAAACTCTCAAAATAGGAAATTTAAATCACACTAAAGGAGAACACCTCCTGCTTTTGTTTATAACTAATTCAGCATCTTGTTGTCACGCCTGTTCTGACACAAAATTCAATTTGTTAAAGTGAGGGGCGGGCCTCGCTGCAGGTAGGCTGCAAACAACAAAAGGAAATTATGCAATTATGCGCTGACTTGCTTTCTGTAAATTTCTGCTGCGATCCTTTTTTGTTAGTAATTCATTAAAAAATACAAAATTGATTGATTGTTTTTTTAGGCATTTGATGTGACAGGAAAACAAAGAAAAAAAAAACAGTAAGTCATTTAAAATATGAAGTACAAAGCCAAACAGATGCCCCAAAAAAGTAATTGTTAATTCCAGTTTTCTTACCAAAAAAACAAACAACCAAACAAACAAACAAAAAAAGCCAACCCACTCACCCCACACTGAAGTACTGTCTCATTTCCTGCCTGCGGGACCTCATGATGGCCTTGTACTCGCCGATGCGCAGCTTCTTGCCGTCCACCAGGCAGGTGCGTTTGGGCCGTGGCTTGTACTTGTAGTCGGGGTATTTTTCCAGGTGCTGCTTGCTGAGCCGAGCCTGCTCCTCGTAGTACGGCTGCTTCTCCAGGTTGGTCATGGCTTTCCAGCGTGAGCCTGCACACACAGAGCATGTATTGTTAGGGATGGCTGCGTGTCTTTGGAAAAAATAAAATGAAAAAAGGCGGATGGGGGGTTTCCAAAGAGAGCTTTTGTCTAAGGGAGTAAAACTGTGAAATGTGATCAAAGAGCAAGACGACAAATAACAGCACAGAGACGAACGATAATGAAACGCTGGCATCGATGTCGCTGCACTGTGAGCGCCACTGAGATAATGTTGGACGTTTCACCCGGAAAGAGAACGCATAGAGCGCTAAAGGAGGTTAATGAGGGGAGCAGCGGGGACGACAGGTACTCATCTCAGCTAATGAGGACTTCACTTAACCTGCTGTCATCTCTCAGCTCAGTTTCTACTTGTAGCATCAGCGCCCTGCATGTGTGTGTGGGTGTAATCTTGAGCATGTCTTCCCCCTGTGTGTTTCATATCTGGTCTGAATTTGCACTTGACTACTGTATGTTTAATGGTTAAAAGCTGTCAGCGCTTGGCTGTTCGCTCTCTCGGTCTTTCTCTCTCTGTGTTCTGCGATCTGTTAGCAATCGAGAGAGAGAGGGAGAGGGAGGGAGAGGGAGAGAGAGGAGGCTTATTAAAACCAGATTTCCCTGTGTTATAAAACGCTTAGGAGCTCTTTAAAATGTCAGGGCCGATCCCGGCGGTCTGGGGGAAATGTCAGGCGGCCTCGCGCTGCTTGTTTAATGCATAATGAATTATATCATCATTTGTCGAAGCTGTGCTCTCCCTAACCGTTCATTAACAGCGCTTACACAATGCCACTGCTTGTAAGGAAATCACAATTAGTGTGTGTGTGAGAGTGTTTGTTTAAGAAAATGGAAAATACAACTCACACCGGTCTTCCTTCTCTAGGGTTATTCACATGAAAGGATGGAGCAAAGCCACTTGTCATTCACACCATGCGAGTGTAGGTGTGTGATTTTTACCAAGGATCTTGCTGATGTTGGAGTTGTGCATGTCGGGGAAGGCCTGGAGGATCTTTCGCCTCTCGTCCTTGGCCCAGACCATGAAGGCGTTCATCGGCCTTTTGATGTGTGGCTCGCTGCTGCTACGACCCCGAGACTCTCGGAATATCCTGGAGTCCGACACGCTGGGAGAGCCTGGGGAAGGGAGAACCCAGAAACCCAGGGGGTCAAACATTAAGCTAAATAAATATCACAAAAAAATGTTTTTCTCATATTATAAAAAAGCCTGCCTGACTCACTGATCACAAGTTTGGGAGGACAGCGACTACAGAGTATTACTCTGTATGCTCAAGTTCATAGAAAGCTAACGGTTATTTTCTCTTTTATTCAGGAAAAAACCAAAAAACGTAATTATGAAAATTGTTGACATCATTAAAAGTCTTTCAAATCTTCATTACTCTATCGCGGAACAATCAGTGAGCAAAATATCGTGGTGAAACCACAGATAAACAGCAAATTGGTAAATATGACCTCATTTGCAGGCAGGCTGATATCAGTTAATATAAATATTTGGCAGATATACGGTACCAGCCCTGGAAGACTTTCATCTTCTTGTCATCTTTCATCAACACTCACAGCCTTTTTCTCAGTTTAGCGACTCCATGAATAAACTGTGCATGCCGTGTGTGCGTGTGTGTTTCCCTACCGTCAGAGTCTCCACTCATGGTGAAGTCCAGCATGGCGTGGCTGAACTTGTTCTCGGCCTGCTGCTTCAGCTGTTGACTCAGACTCTCCAAGGCAGCTTTGTCCTAAACAACACAAACAGTTCACAGTTGCGGTCGGTCAGTGACTGAGTCAGGGAATATGTGAATGAATGAAACCACAAACCTGCAGTGATGCCGAACAATTTCCTTTTGCACCCACAACAAGTCATTCTTGTGACTGACTCTCTGTCTCTGATTTCATAACTATGAAAAGCAACGACTGTCTAATGTTTAAATGTGTCACAGTTTCAGTGACCGGAGAAGCCGACTCTCTGTCGAGAGATGAGAAATTCAGCAATATTCCTCATACTCTCCTTTGATCTGAAACAAATCTGTTTATTTATCGTTTTTCTATCAATACAGAGGCTGCAGACAAATGACGGTTGTAATTTAAGTAGAAAGGCAGTTTGTGTTTTGGTTCATTTCGGTGTCAGTTTGTGGAAGCATCAAATTGTTTGAGTGCGTTACGCCCGCATGCTTGAACACACATCTGTGTGTATGTTTGCATGTGCAAGAATGTTGATTACATTTACTCCTATCTGGATGTTTACCGCTTTGTGTGTACACTGCATATTCTGTGTGTACAATGGATTGTGCGAGTGTGTGTCTGCGTGTGTGTGGCGACTCCTGGCAGCCACCTGCGAGAGTGGAGTGCTGCGGCTTGCCTCTCTCTTGCAGAGGCCCCCAAGGGTCGACGCATTAGAGAGAGAGAGAACGAGAGAGTGCAGCACAGACGAGAGCGAGGCCACGCCGCACGGCCCCCTGGGTATTTATTACAACCAATAAAAGGCTGATTTACTGAGCATTTACATGCTTAATGCAAGCAGCCGGCACACTCTGCGCTAGAACTTGACTGCAGACGAGCACACACGCTCGCACACACGTACACAGAAGCGCACCAGCACGAGCGTTTTACAGTTTAATTATACGATTAGGAGCGCTACCCAAAACACTGTCGTCTTCTAAAACAACCTTCCAAAAAGTGTCCCTCTCCATTTACATGTGACCCTGACGAGCTGGCTGGCTAGATGGAGGGAGGGCAGAATGATAATGAAATGCATTTTCTCTGTTTTTAGTCCAATAGAGTTTAATTGTTAGCGATAATTTCCTCCCCAGATTGGAATAAATACTGCTAAAAAGACAGGAAGGGAAGTGGGAGAATAAAAGCCAGAGGCGCGCAGCAAAACATGTTTTCGCAAGCCGTTTAAAAAGTATTTTATTTGGAATTTTGTATGTTTTTATAAACGCTCAATAACCTGCCAATGGGTTGGAATTATCCAGCCATTCTGCATGCAAATCAGAAGTATTTAAAGAATCTTCCCCATGTTGGACAAATGAAAGCCTCATTCAAACTTACACAAAAAAATAAGAGAGCACAAAGTGTGCTTCTCACTTTTAGATCGTAAGATTAAATGTGCTGTTTCGAATGGTTTTATGCCGTGTGTGTGTGTGTGTGTGTGTGTGTGTGTGAGAGAGGCAGAGATGGAGATGAACAGGGAGACAGAGTGGATGACAGCCTAGTCTGACATTAAGCCCCAGTATAGTACATGAGAAAAGTGGATTGAATGGCTGACACTGGAGCCAAAACACAAAGTAGCGACAAAACTAATCCTGTGTGTGTATCATGGATGACACTGTTGTATGTGAACGACGGGAGCTCGCCTGTTTCGCACAAAGCCAAAGGGAACAGGAGTCAAGGTGAGCGTGTGAGGATGCAAACGAGTTGTGATTTACAAAAAAATATTCCCAGCGCTGAAACTAAAAATGCTTTATAGTAACAGGATTGCATGTCAAAAAAATGAAATGTAAAACATATATATTCAGAATTTCTTTTTAGTAATATGATATTCAACAATTCTCCTGTTTCTATTAATAAGTAATTATTATATGATTCCGCAGTACAACTGATATCACAAAATTAACCCCAATAATAACAGGAACTTAAACTGATCTAACGAGACATGACAAATGTCAGTTTTTAGCACCTAAATGTCTCCACGTAAGGAACAAACTATAAAATATCTTCCCTTACCCGCTGGTATAATTATCATATTTCCAGTTCTCACTGGTTATAGTCATGTGAAATGCAGTATGTTACTATCTGTGTACAATGCAGAGATCAGTGTGGGTTAGACACTTTGAAATGTGTCACATCAAAGTAAAAAAAAAAAAAATGCAAAAGAAAGAGAGGGATAGAGCTGTTGAATGTCAGCAGTGCAGATGCTTCCAGCACGCTGTTACCCTGCATGTGTGCACGTGTGTGTGTGTGTGTTTGTGTGTGTGTGCGCACCAGCTGACTCCCAATGTGTTTAACAAATAACCACAATTTGGCCACGCTGCCGAGGAGCCGGCGCCGTCATTTCACATTACCGTCTCCTTGACGCTCTGCTCTGCCACACACACACACACTCACTCACACACAGCCCTGCAGTGCGCCTTACAGACACACTCATTACCTCTGAGATGCCTCTGGTTTTACCTTATCTGGCCCTGTTTAGCTTCAACACATTTCAGCAAGAGCATTGTACACCGATTTACCTCCTACATAGTGCAGCGAGGATGGCATATGGCAAGACAAATTATTACACGCTGACAATGAGACGGTACAGCTTGTGATGACTTTGGAGAGTCGGGTGGATTTACAGTATGTGTTCAGTCCCAACAATTCAGATTTTTGTTTTTTTTCCTGGTTTAAAAATTGTATTTATTTGTAAGAATCCCCATACACTTAACTTAACTGAACACTTTGCCATAGAAATAAGGTAACAATTAGTCTTTTCATGTAATATATAACATCATTTCCACTCCATTTTCTGTTACAGTGTAATCAGTCGACTTTGATTTAGTGTGACAAAAGAAACCATTAACAAAATGCAGAAGTAAAATAAACCTTTGATCAGCTGTCACACTCGCCTGTCATGTCCTGTTACGTAGATGCAGTTTAATGTGCTTTACCTTGTCTGAGCGGCCGTTGTTGAGGCTGAGGTTGCTGACGGCTGCCACCTTGGCATCCAGCACCTGCTGCTCTCTCTTCAGCTGCTCCTTCATCTGCCGAGCCTCGGCGAAGGCCTTGGTCACCGCCTCGTGGTCGTTCAGGTATGCTGTCGAAGACAGCGACGACAACAAGTCTGCTGAGGCGCAAAGACGGCAAGAGACGGAGACACACGCACACAAACACACACACAGAGGACAATCAATTAATGTGGATAATCATTAGTGAGTGAATATGTAGGTGGGACTCATGTTGAGCATCTTCATTTCCTTTATTTCCTTTACAAGAAAAACACTGAATAGCATTTTGCTTTAACAGTTGAGCTCGGACGGGAAAATTAATATGTCTTGAGCGTGTGCTTGTTTATTTTTAGGGACCTGGCAGGAGGTTTTTCATGCAGAATAAATCTTCTTCTGAACCGTGAGGTAAAGACATTAACATACACTTGATGAGGGGACTTTGCCAGAGCATCTGTGTATGCCTCTCTCTGTGTGTAGACTCGCACACTCACACAAACTGACCATTTGACTGTTGAGTTGTGGATGTGAGTCAGAGAGCGCCCCTAGGTAGCCTTGTTGCAAGCTGCCCACCACCTCCCACCTGCCATCAGCCTTAAACACACACACACAAACACACAGCCACTCTAAACCACTCAATATCCTTTAAACGACATTAAAACACACTTTCGCACATCTGACGGCTGTGACTCTTTTCATCTGAGCCCTCACAGTCCTGCTTTGAAGAGAGGTGGCCACACTCTTATTACAGCTAAAAAGTCCTGCTAATTTTCCCAGTTGTGAACATCTGCTCTGCAAAGATCAGATCTCCCCACTCCTTCTCACTGCCTATTACTCGTATTATTTCTGCAGCTTAGCCTCTGATGAGGCATCTGCTCTGTGTGCACCGCTATCGCCTCTCCCTATCAGTCGGGTTAGTTCTTAACAAAGAGCCCCGGCTGGCTTATGAGGCCTTTATCTGCGCTAATCCGCACCGCTAATGCCATCTCAGGCCAGATTACCAGCTTCAGATTGGTAATGACAGAGCTGTGAACTCTTTCAGAAGTCATAACCAGAAAATCTGGATGTGGAAAAAAAAGAAAGAAAAGAAAAGAGAAAAAAAGGGTAAGGGGCAGCAGGGTTGGGAGGGGATGGAATAGGAAGAAGACAGAAGGTGATGGAATTGGGTGGCGGTCAATTTTAATCTGGAGTCAAAAAATTTTTTCGTGCCTACAATCGTGTTCATCGCCTAAACTGACTGCAATGCCAGACATCCAGACAAGTAGATGTGACCCAGATAGAGGGGTGGGGTTGGAGGGGGGTCTTGCTCCCTTGCTCAACTTTTTTCTGAAATCTCTGCAGACAAGTGTGATACATTTTAGATCACACACACACACACACACAAAAACCTCATGCAAGAGGTCGGGGGAGCTGCAGCGCTTTATGACAGCGACAGAGACGAATGTGTGATCGTGGTAGAAGTTACAGGAGCTGACAGCACTTCAGTTCAGCTTGAAATGAGGAGATGGACAGACAGACGAAGAGGCAGAAAGAAGACACATGCCTCGAGCTTGATAGGTGTCAGAATTTGAAAGGAAGCAGGACAGTAGGGCGGATATGAGCGACAGACAAACCCAAACTCACACATACTAAAGCCTTCAAAAAAATGTCGACTTTCTCCAGACTTTTTTGTGCTGAACTGTATTTGATTATTAGCACAGCTCCAACATGTAAAAAGTACTTTCATTTTAATTTTCAGCTTTTTGTTTGAGATAGTTTTGACTCACTTTTGTTCAGGAAGCAGCAAAATAACACGGAACAAGCTTTCAGATAGTGATGTAAAAATAAAAACCGCATATCCCGCAGGAATACGGTGGAGCAGAGAAAGAAAAAAGCTCATTTTATGATTTCTATAGTCTTAAAGAGTTGACCTGAGAGCAGATGACTGAATTCAAATAACCTGAAAAAGGCAGACATAATCTGCACCATCCTGACAAACAACTCGCTTCCACATCAAAACAACCACCTCTCGACTCTATCCCAATTGGTCTGCTCCTTCCATCCCTGATAAACTACGTAACAGGAATCCCAATGCGGCTGTGAGTTGTAATAACAAACGCTCTGGCGACCGGCTAAACTCAGTGGCAACAGATGGGACCATGAGCTGCAACATAACTGGGATCTGACACACTGGTCCCCACGCTCAAATAATTCAACAGGGATCACACACAAACTTTAAACACTGTAATCCATTTTTCTGAACAAAAAACATCTGGGACTGAAAATCCACTAATCTGATATTAAATCCGCCGATTTGTTGAAAAACAGTGAGATTAGCCGGGAAGTCGGAAAAAAAATGACTAACTGCCTATTGCACAGGAGGAGGAGGTGGTGGTGCTGGGATTGTGTTTGTGTGCGAGTGTGTAAGAGCCTTTGTGTGTGTCTGAGTGAATGTTTGAGTGCGTGTGCTGTCATTGTGTCATTAATGCTGGGTGTTTGCGCTGTCCCGGCTCATGTAAGAGGCTTGTCTAATCTCATTGGTGATACCTCCTGTCTGTCATGCACTCCTCTCTTTATTATTCCCCCGCTTAGTTGCATGGAGGGGAAAAAAAAGTGCTAATCCCCATCTCTCTCTCTCTCTCTCTTCCCCCCCTTACCTCCTTTCCCTCACTCCTCTGTCTCTTTCAGTCACTAATAAACACATAACAATGAAGCAGCCCCGCGGGCAAATAGCGACATGGAAGAAAAGCACAAACACACTAATTATAGCCTGTTACATATGTGTAATATTTGAACTATCAGTGGTGCGTGAAAAATGGATTAAGAGTACAAAATAGTGATTCATTTATGTCATATTTTGTACGTGTGCATATGGCCGGGTCTGATTATGGTACTGGCACTCGCAACAATGGCACCACTGCGAGAAGAACGCTATTCTTGTCATCAGAGCTATAACTGTTTTTCTAAAAGAAGTTTATTGTCGTTGTGGGAACAACTTCCAAGCACCTTTCACAGGAGAGCATTGAAATACACAAGTGCTTATGGAACTGTGGTAAACATCCACTGACAACTTATTGGCAGAATAAGAATTCATTGTTTAGATCAGGGACACCAAAACATGGCTACAAGTTACATCTCCTATGCTTTAAATGGCTTTGCTTCAAATTACATCGAGGGCTTATCAAACCAACTGTATATTCTGGGGCATTCACTAATATCACTGAACGAGGCTCTGCTGGTTATTTTGAGGTTTCTTCCTGTAAACTGAGGTGAATGGGTTTGCCATCAGAGCTCCCAAACTGTGCAGCAGTCCCCGTGAGTCACCACTCAGGTGAATCTCTTCATAATACATTCTTTATACCGAAACGATTTTTTAAATGAAAGTTGTGACGCTTTTTATTATCACGTTTTCTCGTGATTTGTTTATTTATGTTACGATCCTGGGATGTTTTTATGACTTGTGGTTTTCTTTTTTTCTTTTTTCGATGCTCTAAGTCTTCCTGCAAAGCACTATGTAATTTTGTTAAATACAAACTTGATCAGTTAATGTTTATTTTTGGTCCATTAACCTATGAGCAAGTATGTGGTTTAAATAATAAACATGCACAACAAAAATACTTTGCTCTAAACACTGAATATCCCAACTTTTGCCCAGATAAAATGGCTTATCTGGTCTGTGTAATCCTGTGTAAACATACCTGTAGTGAGTTCAGCACCTGTCCCCATCAATGTGGAAACTGGAGTACCAGTTGCCCCTCAGTCCAAGAAAAATAGATATTTTGGTATATTTTGGTTTAACTATTTTACATCTATGTGGGTATCTAGCTTTGCAGGAGTATGTCATCAGCACAGTCTAAAATGCTGTGATTGTTTTTGTGTGTGTGGTGTGAATGTGTGAGCACTTAAATCCACTTACCAATTGAGCTGACTCTGGTCGGTGGTCCTCCAATGCTGGAGGGGGCAACGCTGTGCTTCATGGAGGCGGGGTCCAGCTTGTTCGCAGCAGCAGCAGCAGCAGCAGCCGGCACCTGTGGGGAAGTTGGGGGGGAGTTGGGTGACTTTCTCTCGGATGCCTTAGGCTTGGCCGACAGGTTCAGTGGCTGTGCACCCTCACTGTCCTGCAAAAACCAAAACAGCACAGTTTCGCCTGCTGTGACCACCGAAGGAATTTGGAAGCGGGAGGCGCGGGGACCACCCTCGCCCTCCCCTCACCGAGACCACTTTCAAAGGAGGCGTGCTAATCAAACGGGAGCCCATGCACAGCAATCTGAGGCAAGCCCGGGCGGGACGGATCACAAGGTGCATGCCACTGCCCCTTTCCAAACAGCTCGCAATAAGCGAAAAGATAAAACATAAAAATAACGGCACACACAAAAATAAATATTTGCATATTCTGGTGCGAACCACTGACATTTACATGCAAAATAACCGACTTCCTGTCACAGCAAACTCGACCTTCAAACAAGGCAGTTCATGCACGTGCACACTCCACATGCAGGCTCCGGCAAACATGCACTATGGTGCTTCACATGCTACAAAAAACCAAACACACGAGGACGAGAAACACCTTGAACTCATTCGTAAAACTGCAGTCTTTCACAGAGAAAAACACCTCCCTCAGAGAGTCTTTAGAGGTGTGAGAGTCTTAAGACACTGAACAGAGGGCTGTCTGTCACTTCAATGTGCACTTGGTCCATTAGAAACGGGGGGACGTTCATGGTCGGGAGTGTGCGTGTGTGTGGGGAAAAGCAAAGAAGCCCTTTCTGCCTCACCCAAAAACGCACCCATAGCACCTAACAAACAATCAATACGATTCTTAAAGCAGCTGGTTTTTGAGGTCCATTTTGTTAACAATATTTATCTGAGATAAACACTCCACTTCCTATTACTCATACTGCACAAACCTGAGCTGCAATTAAACCAGAGGAGCAGAAGGGGGCGCTCGTAAGATGGCCCTCAATTAATAGGAGTTAATGGAGCTAAAACAAATTTTCTCAATCTGATTTTTATTTTTAGACCAAAATATTTCACTATTTTAACTTTTTAGAAAATATGTCCGAGCTGAAATAGAATAACATAAAGTCCTTTTACTTCCTTAAAGGGAAACGGAGTTGTCCGATAAAAATGAGAGCATTTTGCTAATGTGTGTTGATGGGTCATTAAGGTTAATAAGACAAAACATAACAACTAAAGCATGGTTAAAATGAAAGAACTACATGCGTACAAGAAGCAGCTAGTGGGGGAGGTTGACTGATTGCTATCATGTGGCTGCTCGTAGAAATTCTCTGCCGCTGCACATTTCGTGAGTGAAATCAAAATGGTGCATGCTGTAACGTGGCTTGTGGTGTTGTGACATCCCAAAGATATTTGAGTACAAATAAACCTGACAAAAATCTAAAAGTGGAGACCACCTTCTATTGGAAACAGAGAACATTTTTGGAAAAAAAAAAGTTTACTCCAAAAATTTTTACATGTAACGATCCATTCGTTCTGTACAATCTTCTGAGCACCCCGCATGAAATCGGAAATCCAGACACTGAAAAACGTAAAGTATTCCTAAATTGTTTGATTCGATTAAATTCCCTCATCCATCTATCACTGTGTTGCTCGGCGCACAGCAACATCCTCAACACAACAGACAGCGCTCCTTAAGTAAATCGCCATGTGGACCACCACTGTTATCATGTTAACTGTCATGGCAACATCAAACCCCTGCTGACGACCTAATCCAATCAGGAGGAACCTTAGAAGGTCACATGACAGGAAGGAAGAATTAGATCGCAGAGGGGCCAGATGTACACAAACCACTCTGTGTAATTAAAACTCCACAATTAAAAGCCAGACACAACATGAGGGGATGGACGGCTTAACGGGTCAGCCAGCTAAAGGCACACAACAGAGTCAAAATGAGGCCTACAAATACAGTTTGCTTGGTTGTTTCGCAACATTCAGCTTGTGTATACTTTGGAAAACAGGATAAAAGAGAAATTTTGCCATTACAGGTGCAGCAAAATTTAAGCCTTACAGCAGAGAGAATAGAGACATTATTTGTCCTTATTTTCTGGTCATTAGTCTAATTGCTGCTTAGGCAAAGTAGAAACTGGCATACAGTGGAAAAGAGAAACTATTGTGTGTATGTGTGTGGTATATTCACTCATTAAGGCCGACTTTCCCTGATTCCCACTCCTTGAGTCTTACTAAGCCTTATGAGCCCCTCACAACTCAATTAAGCCTTTCCAATTAAGCCCCCTACATGTGTACGTGTTCATGCATGTGCGTGAGTGTGTGTGCGCGCGATGAGGCCTAACCGGATTGTCCTTCATTAGGAGGGGTGGGGTGGGTTGGGGGGTGGGGGCTTTCTAAATAGATGGAGGACCCCCCAAAGATGCCTTCAGTGAGACAATGGGCCGGAGAAGATGAGGAGAGAAAGGAGAAAACTGAGGAGGATCTTCTCAATCCTGACCCATATTATGGTGGGCTTTGGCTTGGAACGTGTTTGAATATTTATTACAAATAGATAATGCCTATGCCTCTTGTACAGTGGATTGGGGGAGTTTCCCTTCACTCCAAGCCAAATCCTGTGGTGGGAAGGTGGCCAACCTGCATTATGCCAGTGTGGAGGAATTAGTTTAGACAGTGGAGCTGAGAGGCTTGGACCGACTTGTTTGTGTGTGTGTGTGTGTGTGTGTGTGTGTGTGTGTGTGTGTGCACGCGTGTCACTGTAAGACATTGTTCAACAAGCTCTAAATCTCATGACAGTGTGTGTGTGTGTTTATGTGTGTGTGTGAGGCCTCTAAAGCCTCTGAAAGGCTTGGAATCTTGAATTAATACAATTGCTTTTGTGTCTCTCTTGGCTGATGAAACAGTCTCCAGCTTTGAGACCGAAAACATGCAGAGTGACAGTGAGAGCCAGAGGGACACAGAGAGACAGAGGAGAAGCAGAAGGGGAGAGATAACACGTATAAAAGTGTGTGTGTCTGTGTGTGTGTGGGCTGTATTTCACTTCTGTGGATGCCGACATGTGAAAGCGACATCAGGGTTCTGCATCTTATCGCAGGAGCTGACGGTTCAATTAACAGGACAAGTGTGTGTGCCACTACCGTTTATCCCAGTCAGGCCTGCGTGCATGTGTGTAGGTGTAGAGGGGTGTGTGTGTGTGTGTGTGGGGGGTGCTAACGACAAGACCCTTAAATGTGCCTTTCACTCTTCATCTTTCCTCTCTTCCGCATCTCTTTCTTCCCTTCCAGCTATAAGTGACTGTTCAGATATTAATTACACTGTCATAGTTTCCTGTGTGGCGCACACTCAAATTAACTTGTTGATTTGTGGATTTTTCTCCAATCATACAGGAGTTTTGAAGATAAAACGGGCAGGAGTATCGAACACAATATACTTCTATTATTTGAGTAAATGATCTGCATATGTGCACTCTTAAATAATGAAGCACAGTATTATGAATTATAGCAAATTACTGCCGACCCCCGAGGGTCTCCTGAATCCACTTTAAGAAGCACTATACTAGGCTATCAAGGTTTCACAAAGAGAATTCTGTACCCACTGATAATGCACATCACCATTAAAAGGATAAATAAGCAATGTGCAGAAAACATATTATTGCATGATCAAATAGTCTCAAATAGGAATGCAGTATTGAAGCAAGTTATGTTTGGTGCATTGAAACACAACATTGTGTGGGTCTGTATGCATGCCTGTCTACATCTGAAGATCCACTCTTGCATATAAGAAAGCTGCATGTAATTGCAGCTGCAGTGACTTGACCGTGTGTGTGTGGGTTCTAGTTGGTGCCTAGCTCTACACCTGTGTGTGCATGTGTGCTTTTTTTTTTTTTTTTTTAATGTATGTGTGTTTGTCCGTGTCTCACCCGAGGGTAAAGCACTTAAGCAGTGTGAGCCTGAGTCCAAACAGCTGTGAGCAGAGGTGGGCAGTGGGCCTTTAAATGACTAGAGACCTGAGATAGAGCCCACAGGGAGAGCACACCACTGAAATATACATGTCACTCGACTAGAGAGAGAGAGAAAGAGTGTTAAAGGGAATCAGTGAGAGCACCTCAGTGGTCAGCCTGAAAGAGAGAAAGAGGAAGAAGAAATCAAGAAAGAAAACTCTCCAAAGCACTTATCTAATGTTTGTGAACAGCTCTGTGGTCAGTCTGCGATTTTGCCTCTATGGAGACTGTCGGGGTCCGCCTTGGTCCACTCCCCAGTCAGCCACTCCCGCTGGACTGGGGAGGCCATTACGACTCCCTGCTTCTCCTCCACCACAGGCCACAGCACTTGCCTGTCCTCCATATATATGGTAATAACGTGTGTGACAGTGGGGGCAGGATGGTAGAATGAGTGTGTGTGTGTGTGTGTGTGTGTGTGTGTGTGTGTGTGTGTGTGTGTGTGTGTGTATGTGATGGAGATGTAGGGAGGGGCTGATGGACAAGGAAGTAGGGGTGCAAGCTCTGGGGTCAACCACATGCTTTAATATGTGTCATGAACCAGTCCTGTTTGAGGGTGAATGTGTGTGTGTGTAAGTAAACACAGGGGTTGAAACAGGACAAGAACAACATAGAAATGAACAGAAATGAAAAAGCTAGAAGTAGCGAAAAAAGATGTGGAAGTGGAAATAAAGAGGAGTGGAAAGAAGTGTTTAGGAAAGGCAAAGGAAAGGAGAAGGAAGGCAGAAGAAGAGGAAACTGGGAAGCTTTAATTTATGTGGCAACAAATGTGAAATCAGCTTGTCCAACTTGGTGGGATTTTGATAGCCGAGTCTTACTTATAGACACAGTGTCTGTGTTTGTGATTGACCATAACATTTATGAGGGTCACAGAGTGTACAGAGGGTGGTAGGAGGCATGGCTGTGTGTGTGTGTGTGTGTGTGTGTGTGTGTGTGTGTGTGTGTGTGTGTGTGTGTGTGTGTGTGTGTGTGTGTGTGAGAGAGAGAGAGAGAGGTGGTCTGTGTCCCAATGGCCAACCAGATATTCATAGAATTCCACTTGGATGGTCACAAGGCTTCTCCTCGCCCCTATTGGGCAGCCAGCCGAGAAAACGGCAGAAGCACCAATACATCCTGAATTCCGACCAGATACCAGCTGGAGGTTTCTGATAAACCTTTGGTGTTTGAGGTGAGCTGACCGAGGACCAAGTTGTACTAAGGTGCAGAATAGAATGAGAAGCAGATCGCTGCTTGGGGCTGTTCTTTGATAAGAGAAAAAAAACATAAAAATGTGGCTGCAACACTTGGGGACACATTTTTCAGCTCATGCACTGGAAGTCATTCACTCTCAGCCAGCGTGGTTACACCGGAAAGGCCAGCGTGTACGCAGTTTGAGTAATTAGGCTGCTAAAGCCTTTTTGAGCTTTAATTGACTGGATTTTTTTTCCCCCTGAATGAACTGGAAGAATTTACCCGACGCAGTAAGAATATTTCAACTAGCATCAAGAATTTTTCAAGGAACACAAACTGATGCTGAATTGAGAAAATAAAACTTATGGAAAATACTTCCACAGACAGAAAGCTGAAATATTCCACTGACAGCTTTCTTGCAAACTTGTCGAAAAATAACACTTTAGTGATATCAGAGACAGGAATTTGAAAAGCAGATGTGATTGCTAATTAAAAACTTCAGAAATTAAATGTTATTTCCTAAGCTGTGGATTTTTTTTTTTTAAAACATTCATCAAGTCGTGCTCGTTATTGACGAAGAAACCTTGTTAGCCAGCTTTCAAACCACAAAAACATGCGCACACACACAGATTGTTACTTTTCTTCTTTCTTACCTTGGTTTTGTTTGGTAGCGGGGAGCTGCGGCCCTTGTCACTCTGTGAATGTGTGTTGGTGGGTGGCGAGTGCGTGCCCAGGTTGGCTTGGGGAGGAAGGCTGCCTCCGTGCTGCTTGGCCCCAGGGGAAACCTGCATGGCTGCTAGCTGAGCAGCATACAACTGCTGCAAGGTCAGAGAGAGACAGGTAGAGAGACAGGGACAGGAGGGGGAGACAGGATAGAGGCAAGAGTTGGGTCGGTGGGACAGTAAGAAAAGGAGAAGAGAGGGGGTAAAAAGAGAGGGGAGGAGGAGGAGAAAAAAGGAGAAGAAAGGATGACATGAATAAATGAATAGTCAGGAGCACAAAAAAAAAGAAAAGAAAAGAAAAAGGCGGCTAAAAAGCTCTGGAAGGAGAGGCCATTAGTGGCCCGGCCTCTGTCTGTGTGACAGAAAGATAGAGTGGGACATCTCCACTGTCAGCCCCCCTCCCACCCCATGGGAGAAGCGCTAACAGCCTCTCTGACAGGCCTCGAGACGGCCATGTCCCCTCTAGGTGCATCGTGGGAGAAAGGCAAACACTCTGGCTATCGAGGTCACGATGGAGAGCCCAGCTCTTGCTCAAGGTAAAAAAAAAAAAAAAAAAAAAAAAAGTGATGATGGAGAAGGAGAGAGAGAGAAATTTGTGACGCTACATGCCAGATGGGACATGCCAGGAGTGTCTTGTGGCCCTGTGATGTTTTTAGTGCGTCGACAATAAGATGCAAAAACAGACGCAAATGTCATGAAATAGGTTTAAAATAAAGATAAATTGATTCAATAACTACAGTAGGAGGCAAAAAAACCCCAAAACACTGTTTTCGCTATTCTTATTTATGTATTTAATTAATTTCCAATTAAATAAAAGCATTATGGTGTGAGCTGCGATGGTGCGAACATACTCTGGGATATTTATGCAATAGCATTGTATCACACAAAACAGTCTCTGGCCAGTATTTCCACAGCAACAGACACAGCATAATATTCACAACTTGGACGAAGCTTCAATATTCATAAATGCCTCTTTCTGTCTTTCTGCTCAAAATCATCCTGCAAAGCTCAATTACTTTCATGTTGGCTAATACAAATCTCTAAGACGCTGGTTTTGTGTTCCTCTGAATTGTTAGTGTTTCCTCTGAAGAGCAACATAATGGTTGTTTTTGCACGAAGTAACTGATGTGTTGTTTTTCTTTTCTTTTCTTTTTTTTTTTTGAATAGTTATAATTGTTATTATTTATTTCTGGTGGAATATTTTTCTGGAAGAAGACCATCCTTTTTTTTTTAGTTTAACTTCCGTCCTTCTGTTGGTGCTTGGCTGCCGGCCACTGGCGTCAAACAAAGGCCTGTTTATGCAAATGGACAAGGAAGAGATGCTGTCACTGCTGTTTCTCTCTGTCCATTTGTACCTCACTCTATCTCTCTTGACAGCCACATTAGCTCCTTCTCCTCTTTGCTATCTTAAACTAAGACATTTATCTCTTTACCAAGGGGGAAAAAAACAGAGACATTCAAACTGGTGGTGCACGCACACACACACACATACACACACACACACACACACACACACACACACACACACACACACACACACACACACACACACACACACACACACACTTGCACAGCGGCATACTTTTTTGGAAGAATCTGATATTTGAATATGAAATAATCTCTTCCCAACTGCCATTCATTCATATAGTACAATATTTACTGGCCAACAATTCAACAGCAGCGCAAAAGCATGTTTTCTATGTTCTCTCTATCTTTTTCTATTACTTTTATTGATTTTCCAAACTTATAATTTCACTCTAAAACAGATACCTGCCATTCCAAGAATTGCATTCAGAGGTAAAATAAATAAATAAATCAAAATACTGTGAAAGGTAACTTCATCCCTGATAAATACTTTTGAGTTATGGAGGGAAAAAAAGGGCAATCCACATTTTTCACTGGCTGTTGAGAGCCTTGCCCCCCCACCCCACCCCCACCAACCACCCACTCTAAAGTGTAAGGCTCTCACACTTTACTGTTTGCTCCTGAGTACAGTGTCTTGTAAGTGTAAAACACACAGAAGCAAGTATTTCTTTTCTGATGAGTATCTGTATAGATTTCTCAAACATGAGTGAAGTACATGATTGAGGTACATAATGTGCACTGGATGTATTGCTGCTGCTGTGAGTTACATGGATGCGGCACAGTTGACCAGCTCGCTGAGATCAGATCAGCCGGTGCTTGTTCATTTCTCTTCAATTAGCTGTACTGTAGCTCCTGCAAAGGAGGGGAAAGCGGGGGGTGTGGGGGTGGACTTCCAGCCGAGCATGAAAACCCCTCACCCCCCCTTCCCTGCTAGCCAAACCCCCCCGGCGAGTGGACCACAGGCGGTGTGTCTCTGTGTGTGTGTGTGTGTCCTGCCATATTCGGACCAGTGGTTCAAAGGCCTCTTTATTTACGGAGTGAATTGAGTTCCATTACAAGGCCAGCTCCCGTCACTCAAAGCCTGCTCAATGGGCCGGCGAGCAATGACACACACACACACACACATACACACACGGTACAGAGGGCAGAGGCACTGTGGAGCGTGCCCAGAGCGTCGCCACAACGACATACATGTCAACAAACAGGAAGTGACAGCGCAAAGCCCCCTGGCGTGACTGGAGGGGTGAACACACACACACACACAGATTGGGTAGGGGGGTGCAATTGCAGTTGCAGGATGAGACTAAAGAATTTGAAATGTCACTTACAACCCAGGCACACTGCTGACCTGTGCACATGTGTACAGCCCTTCCCTCTTTATGTCCCTAATGCCTTAATGTGAGACAAGCAATATGTCAATAGAATTTTTACGTGTGTGTGTGTGTGTGTGTGTGTGTGTCTGACATGAGGTGGGGAGGTGATGGGGGACTGCTGGTGTTCTCTGACTGAAAACATGGGGTCACTCTGTGGTATTAGTAGTACTGACACTATCTTGTGTTTATGTGTGCATCTTCCCTGACACACACAATAAGCTGTGTCCATTCTCTTGTTTTGCTGTTTCTCTTGTCAGCTTAGTCACTGGGGATCTGTGTGTGTCTGTGAATCTTGGTCAATAATCTGCAGCCTTAGACAGATTACAAGTTTGCCTCATCTTTGTTGTCCGGGTACGCGGGCGCCTCAGAGCAGTCTGAGCTCTATTGTTTACGTGGACACGAGGACTATTGTATAGATCTTAATGGATTCTTCTCTGTCTATCTGAGCGTGTTTTTTTCAACCTCACTTGTGGGTTGTTTTGGTACTTAGAGAGAAAAAAAAGAAGACAAGCCTCAGTAAAACTGATAATGAGTCAGAAGCGTCTGACACAAACGCTGTCCGATCTTTACGTCTTATCAACCTCTTCTTCGATTTTGCTTTCGAGCCTTTGTTCTTGTTTGGAAACCTATGTGTGATTGAACTACAATAAACTGAATAAACTGAATAAAAACAACCCACACAGAGAGATTACTTCACCACAATATAGTGGTCAAGTTTAAATAAAATAACTACAATGCTTTCTTTATACCTTGACAGCAAACATCTCAAGTATTTTGGCTATTTCTTTTTCTTTGTGCTCTCTTTAAAGTATTGAATAGAATGAAATAACCAATATTTAGCTTTTACTTTAACATCGCTGGGTTACTTAAAGTGAAAAACTTCTCAACAATGCAGTCTATACTTTATTTTGTAATTTCACCAGAATTTAAAGACGGAATATAAAAACTGCCGCTCAAAGTATGTGGGACTTATACACCAAAATGTTTCTATGAACTCTATTTTCTATAAAAATCTATTTTTCTCTTAAGTGTTCAGAAGTTTTATCTGCTATCCCTGCTGCTCACGGGCTCACGGTGCAATCTCAAAAAGAAATCTCTCAGCACCTCCAACACTGAGGCATCTGAGAAAACTGCTGTGTTGCTATCTTTCTTCCTTCCAGATAAGGTTTTGTAGAAAAAAACGACTTGCGCGATTGATTTCTCGTTTACCTCTCTCATCTGTTCCTCTTTTCCCCCTCCCCTCCTCCCTCTAACCGCCCGTCCGTTGTTCGTCCATCTATGTCTCCGGTGTACAGTGCGGTAATCCAGGACAATATGTTCCAACATCTGCCTCTCCATATGATGCCTGACCCATGCCATTGACCCTCTTTATACCACGCCGCACACACACACACACACTTTGTTGCGCACAAACACACTTTATTCCAGTGCTTACCTCCGTTCCTTCATCTCTTTTTCTCTCTGTTTATCCTTTCAGCTGATCATCCTCTGGTACTTTTGCCTTTTCACCGTTACCTCAAATCTCTCTCTCTCTCTCCCTCACCAGGATAAGTGGATTTTCTTTTCATTTTTCAATTCTCCGTCTGTCCTTCTCAGTCCATTTGTGTGATGTGGATGATATCAATGATATCAAGGGTCAATAGGGAGCCAGATTAACATGCTCTAATGCACAATGTCACACTCATCCCACAGATTAAGATGCTAAATGCCAACCTTGTACACTCCAAAGCCTCCACTGCCTTGAAAAGCTTCTGTAGAGGATTCAGTGTTAAGCTTCTATTGACTTTAAGAGCCACTCTGTTGATTTCTATGAAGGACGGTTCAAACATAGAAAAAAAAGCTTTAAAATCATTGAGTTTAATACATTTTTCTAAGAACTGCACTTATCTCGACACTGTGCTTTTGAAAGGTTTTCTTTCGGTCTTCTTTCTTTCTGTGTGCACATTGGATACACACAGATTAAGCCATTATTCCAAACTTGATTTCTTGCTTCGTATCTACAGTGTATCGGCCGCACGGAACAAGATTCCAAATAGGAATGAGATTTCTGCGATGTCACAATAAAAAAACTGGCACAAAAGAAGTTTCAGTCAGAATCACTTCAGTCTAACGAAAAACATTATTTTTTATCTGCAATTATTTATATCTGGCTGTAAGGCTGTGTTCTGTTTAGAGCAGCAAAATGACCCTCATACAGAACAGAGGAGGCATTAATGACCACAGATGAAGTCACACAGTGTGAACGGAGGAGCTGTGGTGGAGGTGGGTCGCAAAACGGCTTCCAGTTGTGCAGGAAATGTGGGCAAGTTTAAGCAAATACTGCGCTCTGTGTAAGCTTTGGCACTTGGATGCATAAAAATGTATAAAAACTGAGCTATCAGCTTATATGAGCTGACTGCCTGACAACTAACTTTATGCAGGATTGTGTCAAAGTAACATTCTTGTTCATATTATGAACTTTAAGAGAGAATTCATCAATTTAACAGTTCTTTAACTTTAAATTACAAATATGTTTGTTTTTGTACATTTTAGTGGGTTTGCAGAGTCCTATGTCACAGAAAATAGGACACAGTGTTTAAAAGACAGAGGTGTTAGTTAATAACATGCCAACAAAAGATTGTGGGGTTCTGTGTTTTGGCACTTGACAAGGAGCGGAGCCAAGGCGTAACCACAGCCACGACAGACTAAAAGCTGGCCACCCAAGACAACCAGTGGTGAAGCCTATTAGAGGCTACACTCATACTCATAAAACTAGAGTTACATAGAGTAACAGCTGAACAGTTTCTCTGTGGCTGTTGTCCCTACACAGACAGTTTAATAACACTACTGCCCAGTTAGACTACAGCTCTCCTCGAACAGCTTTATCAGCAATAATTAAAACAAAAAATCACATTAGCAACTGCTCAAAGTGAGGGCTACATATAGAAGCTTAATATATGAGTGTATTTAAAGGAAGTATTCATGCCTGCATAGGCAAATAAGTGAGTGAGCAAAAGAAAATCCTGCACCTAGACACTGGAACAGGAAGAATATCCATATCTCAGACTATACTGCTTACAGTTTCATCAATGCAAGCTGCTTGTACAGGAGCCGCTGCTGTTTTTAAACAATAACTTCAGTGATTTATTAGCAGAAAATTAAGAGGGATGTTTAAAATTGCCAGGTACACTAATTTAACCAAATTGAACCAACAAGGTGCCAAATGCAGATTTTGATCCTATATTGTATCAGTGGGTGTATATAATATACCACTTTCCCCAAAGTGAGTCAGTCAGATGTGCTGTGACACCAAAGTTAACGACCTAAACCGGATCAATAGTGCTTAAGATAAGAAAGGCTCTTTGTGGACTGTCAAAAAAGCTCTTTAACTCCTTTTCAAATCAAAATATATTGGATTTGAATTTAATTCAATTCAATTTGGACAACAAATATAGATTCTTCATATTGTTGAAGACTAAACCTTATATCCCAGGCGCACGGGAGGTGTAGCATATATGAGAAGTGTGTGTACAAACTGTAATCACTATGTTTATGTGCGTGTGGTTCAAGTCCAGCCCACATGTTGAAATAACACACCCGTGGGCATGTCTGCATGTTCCCCTGAATGCACCTTAGTTTATTGTCCATTGTATCTGAAAATCTTTCATTTTCTGTCTTCATTTGTGTATGCGTGTCGGCTGAATGGGTTCACTCGTGTCTTCCCCGCCAAACCGCTGTGTTGCCGTGGCGACCCGAGGCCCGAGCTAACTGTCATGTCTCGTCTGGGCGACAGAAACACCTCCTTATCAAATGAGGGCGCAGAGACGATCCCAAAGGAAATCCATCCACATTGAGACATCTGTACTTGTGTTAGCCCTGGCAAATCCGTTTCTTTGTGACAAAGCCTTAATCTCAACGTGCGCCTGTGTTTGTGTGAGCGTGCATGTGGATGTGTATTTCTCTTGGAGGATTGGAAGAAAGAAATCTGACTGAGTGAGATGGGTTTTCCTTTTTTTTTGCACTTGTTGTGTTCTTTTGCCCCTGCCTGCTTGTGTGTGTGTGTGTCTGATTGCAAGGTGGACAAAGCTGTTCGACTGGAGATTTTGAGTGAGTCTGAACACAGTCGAACATATGGACAGCTAGATTGAGGCAGTGATAACAGACAGAGAAAATTATTCTGGGGCTAAACACAAACGTACACACACACACAGGCGTGCGAGCAATAATGAAATCAGTGACGACAGCGGGGTCCGTTCTCCATGATAGAGTTACACAGCTATTCTATTCTCCCTGTAGTGTCTAGCATATGGAGCTGCACATTTTGGCTGACAGGTGCAAATGTATTACACACCCTCTGTCTGACCTTTAACCCATATTTTCTCATCATTCCCCTTGCGTGTAAGTGAAAAGACGTGGAGAAATACATGAAAACATGTGTGTCAAATGCAGCTGTTTCTCTCAGATGTACACAGGTGGCCAAGTGTACGGGGGGTGAGCCCTGCACTGGTGCTTAATGTGTTTCAGACAGGCGAGTGAGAGGATGCCAGTGCAAGCTCTTAACCCCTCTGAGAGGGGGCCCCAAAGCCCACGTGGATCTCTGAGTTCTAGTCGTGTGTGTTTTTCTATGCGGGGCAGACAGTGGTCAAGATTACATAAGTGGCCACCATAGGGGCACCTATTTTACATACACACAGAGGAAAAGCACGAATCTCATCCTCCTTTTAAGCTGGATAACAGATGTTAGCTTGTTCCCCCCGTGTTTTACCTTTCCTATTTAACTCTCTCTCATCTCTCAGAGTCCCCTGAGGTGCATGTAGATGTAAGCTGCCCCTTAAATCCTGGGTTCAACTTTGTCATCGTTTCCTTTGTTTGGTCAACATCTCCGAAACAGATAAAATGAAGAATTTGTCAGTTTGGAGACTTTTAAAAATCTCTACATGCAGTGAAAAGACAAACTGATTGTCAAACAATGATTTAATGCTTTGACTTCTGGTTTGTGATGCAAAAAGTTCTGGACACTTCATTTTAAAGGCATGCTTGAGTACAGTGATCCAAACCTATTCCTTAGGTTAGAAATATCCCTCTTTTGGTTTATTCAGAGCCTTCGGTAAAGTCTAGTCTGTGCTGTTAAGGGAGATTGAAATGTCTTCAGCATCACCCCCAAATTACCTCTGACAGCCAATCTGAATATTTCTGTGCTCTACTCTGCATGCCGGCTCCCACTGAACTGCATCAACCCCATTTGTTCCCTATCACAGGACAAAGCCGAGGGCTACGCTTACATTTGTCACATCTCTCTGTTTGTGTGTGCTTTTTTTCCTGAGCGCTGATCATAAAGATCATGTTTTTGTGGGATCACTTTGGTGTCAACACTTTGGCTGAAAGTGACAGCTGCGCATCCCCCCCCTGTGGCTGTGTTTGTGGTCTTGTCTAGCTCAGTGGGCAGCAGAATGTGGTGCGAACACTGTCAGGGTTAGGGGAATTGTTCACAATGGCATCATCCCAGTGAGAAGAGAAACGTCTGTGATATATCTGAAGGTTTGTGGCTGCTGCTGGAAGTCATTTTTATGTTTCTGGCCCCTAAGTTTATTTCTGAGAGTAGGTGCTATAGGCTTACCTGGAGCTGTAGGGGTCCTAGACCTGGTGTGGCGGCAGCAGCAGCAGCCATCGTTGTGGGGATGAGCTGGAGAGGGTAGGGGTCACCTGAAGACAAGAATCACATTTTTTTCTATATAAAATGAAATATGAAATTAAAAACAATGACTGCTTTCCAGCACTTTACACACCAATGGTACCTTATCCTCAATTTCTCCACCTCTCCCCTGTTAGACTAGGATGGCTCTGTGACCCCTTCTCCACCCATGTCTCCATTTTCCTCTCCTATCAGCCTCCATCTCTCCTGTTCACTCTTTCCCCTCATCCTTTTGTTTTTCTCCTCCCTCTCATCCCACTTTAGTCTCTTGCTCCCTCTCTCCTCACCCCCATAAACCCTCTCTCCCACCACCACCACCGCTGCCACCTGAGTCCCTTTCTGCAGCTGTTAAAGCCATCCTTTGTGTCCGCTGCCGGTAGGGCCCTAATGAAAAGCCTGATTGTGTGTCCTCCTCCTTAATACCCCCTGACAAAGAGCAGTGAGGTGAAGGGATTCTGATAAAGCCGGCCCCAGCACCGTAATTAAGAGCCGCGACTGCCGATTGCTGTTCTCCGCTCTCCCTTTTTTCCCCTCAACTGTCTGTTCTCCTGCTTTGTGGACACAGCGCTGCTTTCACTGCTCCCCTCACTCTTCTCCTTTGCTTCTTTCCTTCTTGGTGCCTTCTTCACAAGTTACTCGCTACCTCTCCATTTTGTCTCTTCCTTTCCTTCATCCCTCTCTCGCCCTTCTGTCAGGAGTGATAAATCAAGAGATAGATGGATGAACAGGGCGGAAGAGATGACAGAAGCGAGGTGGAGAAAGAAAGGGGAGAAAAGGGCGAGTTTGGATTATTAGTTAGTAGGTGCAGATAGGCTGCACTGTAATTACTCAGAGAGAGAGAGAGAGAGAAAGAAAAAGAGGGACAGAAAGGTCAGAGATAACAGGAAAGAGGAGGTGGAGGGTGAGGGATAGCAGCGAGAGGAGCAGAAGGGAGAAAAGAAGAGGATACGGTGTTTAATTATGGTCATATTGTACAAATATGCTGGTTGAAAGCTCCGATGTGCATTTGAACTTGCTCCCTAACTAAAGAGGAGTTGGTGGACTAGATCGGGCTTTTGTGCTGATATCTAATCCAGGAAACTTCTTTAATCTTAAAGAAAACTCGAGAACGTTCTCAGTGCTTGACCTTGCATTTCTGACCTGAACCTCGAGCACAGTGATCAGCCTCTTGGCTCTATCTATTGTGCGTATTTGCCCATGTACGTTTTGTGTCCTAGCTTGGCACAAGCCAGACTTTCCTTACAACATATTTTCCCATATATCTTCACTCTTAAAAATAACACACACAAAAAAGAAAAAAGAGAGTGAAAGCAAAGCTGAGACATTCCTTTGTCCAGTTGGGAAGGAGGGCAGGAGGGATTAAAGAATTATTTCAGGACTGTGTATTCTAGGAGATTGGTCTGTTCTCCTTGCTCCCTGGACAAACATGAGCCCAGTGGATATTTATGCTCCTCCTGGGGGTCGCTGTAACAAAAGGGAGAAGGACAGAGAAAAGCAAACATGTTGCTCTTGGCTCGGGGACAGCGACCTAGGCGGACGAGGCTGAGATTTCTCACTGACAAACAGACGAAAGAGGGAGATGGATGAGGGCAAGCGATATATACAAAAACACTATCAGTGTCACTTTGATGTTACAATTTTGCACATTTTTTTTTAATTTTTAAAGAGGCATTATAGAATCTTTTAACATGAAAGCAACATTGAGACGATGCAGTTTTCTTGAAGAGTAAAGCTTTCTGTGTCACTTTTTTCTGAACAATTTCTCAAGTTACTCAGACTTAATTTTTGAAAAGGAAAACCTGTGTTCTGAACTTGGGATGTTTAGTTTAGGTTACTCATCTCCAAAACACCCTTTGAATCAATTTAGTCTCATCTCCAAATAACAAACAAATAAAACAGAGAGTTTGTCAAACTTTAGAGCAGGAAACAGCATATTTAGGCCAAAAGTCGATGCCTTATGATGGCATCAGCATTACTAAAACCCTTTTTTCAGTGAGTTGCACGTTTTATGTGTTCATAGGTGTCAAAGGTTGATGGAAAGGTAGGACCTATTGTGTTTTTCCTGTTTACTCTGAAAGTTAAAGATATAAAACATGGCCAAAATTTCAAATAACAAAGTGATCTCTTAGTATGAAGTTGCACACTCAGACATGTTTTGATCCATATGATATCATAAAGACTAAACATTAAATCAAAGATCTTTGATAAGGTCATCTCAGCCTCTCCTCCTGCCTCAAGCACAGAAATGCCATCCAGCTTCTGCTCAAAGCTTCTGTTTGAAAGTGCGAGCCCATCTGGGTTTAAGGAAGAAGCTCTAAACGTTTCAGACTGTGGATGAATTGAGGGGCTGCATCAAGGTTTAGTATCAGATTAAAGAAGAGTATTTTGAACTGTTGTTCATGCAAAGCTACCCTAAAAATAGCTGGAATTAAGCTTCCAGCTTTTTTTCAAAAAGTTACAACCATAAACGCAGGTATGTTTTGCACTTATCTATTCCTTAACCCTGAATCGAAGATGCTAGCTGATTTCTTAAACTGCAGCGTGAAAAAAAGACTGTGTTACTGTTCAAGTGCTTAAACAGGAGAGGCTTGGAATGCGCAGAAATCCATACTGTGCAAATAACATGTATTCTTATCTTCCAAACTGCGAAGCGCCGTGAGAATATGTCAGCGTACAATGCTACACATGTCCTATTTAGAGCTTCACCACCAAACTACATCAACTCACAACAACTTCGAAAGTTGCCAGAGAGTTTTCTCAGGGGCGGCTTGGCCTGCCGCAGTGTGCCAGTCCGGTTGGAGTTGGCTGAGGCAGTGAAAAGACAAGCCCACTACTTGACAGGGTATTTACGTGGGCAGTGGGCGTGGGTGAAGATGGCACTAATTAAAATGGAATGGACTTGTTTGGGAAGCTGTGAAACTCTAAGTGGGGTGGGGTGGGGGGGGAGTGTGCACGAGCCTGTGCGCACACTTACATATTTGTGTCTGATTTGTGTGTGTGTGTGTTTGCAATTCCACAAAGCCATCTCTGGCTGTCTGGACGTGTGTGTGTGTGTGTGTGTGCGTGTGTGTGCGCGTGTGTGTGGGGGCTGCTTTGGAAACATGTTCTGGCTGCGTCCCGTGTTAATGTGAGGAGAACCTGGGGCAGGTCACATTACCACCCTCCCTCCCCCCCCTTCTGCTAACCCCCCCCACTGTGCATTTATTCTCAGCATCCCCTGGCAAGCACCAGCCTCTCCTTTTTTCCTCTCTCTCTCTCCATCTCTGTCTCTCTCTCTCTCTCTATCATGGTAAACAACACATTGCCACACAGCCGGAGCGTGATAGCCAAAAAAAAAAAAAAATTCTGCAGGACGCCTTCATTTTGTTGCTTTTATACATCAAAAAATAGACAAGACAAAAGGAAGGAGCCAAAAGGACTGAGTGAGAGAGGGAGAGAGAGATAAAGAGAGTGTAAACAGGAAGGGTGTATTTGGACTGGTTTTTCTATTAAGAGGGAGATGTTGTTATAGGGGCGAGCTCGTCTTTTGGGAAACAACCAGACTCCTTGTGTGGGAAAATGGTAGGACTCTACCTTGCTTGCTTGGTGAAAAACATGTGAAACATCACACATAAAAACTACTCTGAAGGTTGCACCTATTCATGAATGTACAGCGTGTGTGTGTGCGCATGGATGCCACTCACTGCAGCCAGGCTTGTAGTTGAAGCCAGGGGGCATTAGGAAGCCCTGCTGGGCCGCAGCTGCTGCAAGAGTTCGCTGGTCTGGGGGAAAGACAGGAATCATCAGTGGAGGGAGTTGGCCCTGGACCTGCTGATGAAGGAGGGGGAAGAACAAGGGGGGAGGAGGTCGGAAAAGGAGGGAAAAGAAAGGAAAATGAGAAAGGCATAAACATTACGACCTGTCCATTTGTACAGCTCTTCATGTGTGCATGCGCTGCGAGCGATATGAACAATGCTGAAAATAAAGGTGTGTTTGCAGTAACACAATCAAACACATTCATATATATGCACTGTGTGCATGTAATCAATGCGGAACACATGGCTGTAAAGAGAGCATCATGTCATTTCAAACACAAAAAGCCACGTCACGAGGACAGTTCACTAAACTCTAACAACAGCTGGCCTTTTCGTTTTATTTGGAAGACAGTGCTCTCTTCCCTTCTCCCTGCATCAAACCTCCCACCAAGCAAAAAACACACTAACATACAAACACACAGACACAACGCTCTGTGCGCGCCTGTCGGCAGAGAGCCATACGACTTCATAAGGTTTCCAGGATTTTAAAAGGAGACGAAGGGAAAAAAAAAAGAAAAAAGAAAAAGAAAAAGAAGCTCCTCCGATGGGTGACTTTGGCAGGGATGACAGGAGAGAGAGAGAGAAGGAGAGAGAGAAGTAGGAGACAGATGGTTGCACTAAACAGCGTTCTGCCAAAAACAACACACAAAGACTTGCGCGTGATGGACTGACTGACAGTTTGAGAGGAAAGATAGGAGAAGATGAGGCGAGGAAGAGAGGGAGAGTGGAAAAAGGTGGGAGAAGGAAGGAAATAATGGAGCGTTTCTACCTATAGCTAAGGTGTAACACGAGATGAAGACAGCAAAGGATCCCAAAGCAAAGACGGTGAAATTGTTCTAAAAAAGTCAGAATTTAAAAAAAATAATGCAACAATCTTGCGTAATCCTCGGAGCCAGCCCTAGGACACATCTTGCCCTCTTTGTTGTTTTTATTCAGTAACGAGAAGCATACAGTTTGTCTTTTTTCATTGGGCACCAGTTTTTTGAATATTAAATGGCAAGATTACAACAATGCTGCGCCCACACTGTACTCAAATAAAATTAGAAGTACAAGAAGCAGGTCTTGGAAGTGTAATATATTTAATTAACAATTTCACCACTTCTGTCAATTTAACTATACCTTTAATGATGTCTTTTTCTGTTTTACAGTATAAACAGATTTCTGTCAGGACCACTACAGTCAAAAGGAAGATTGTTTTTTCCATCTGCAGTCATTTGTATTTGGCAGTATGCCTCTGTTCTGGGACCTCCCTGTGCATTCGTGGAAAGACTAAATTCAGGAGCAGCTCAGAACAGAATAGGCATCAGTGACGTAACAGATGTGACATTGACTGAGTTTAAAAAGGAATGAAAGGAGGTGAAGTTGGGTTCCACAGTGGCTTGCAGAGGCCACAGCAACCAGGCTGATGATATGCAGCTTTCAAATATGCTAATAGGATGCACAGAAAGCTATTAGCTGAGCCATCAGCTGATGTGACTGTCAATGAGAACAGCTGATCTGCCAGGGCTGCTGCCTCAGGCTGACTGTGAAACCTGACGGAACTAATGCTATGTTCAATTTAAAAGGAAAAAAGCAAAGAAAAGACGGGCATCCAGAAGTTTCCGTGTTGAACTGTGAGGCTTCCCCGCTTAAATCAAATCCCTGATAATGTCTTAAGGCCCATGACCTGCACATGTCTGGTTGCACAGCACTTTGCTCCCTCTTTGCAACTAATCTCTCTTCCTCTTCTTCTGTCACTCTTATTTTGCCAGGAGACCAGAGAAGGTAATGGCTGAATAGGATAATGGGTGAGTAAAAGCTGACTGATGTGGAAAATTGATCTGGAATGAAGGAAATGGCTGCACAATCATAAAGAATGGTGGTGGTGCCACGGTACAATCGGGTGATGTCTCAGCAATGTGAGCCCTTTAAGTGCTTAGTGTTTGAGACAGGTAAATAGAAAAAAAAGAGAGAGAGAGTGGCTGTCGCTCAGTATCAACAGTGATTTTACAGTGTACTGTAAATTCCTCTGCGCGCGTGTGTGTGTGTGTGTTTCTGTGTCTCCTCCTCATCCCCCTCCTCCCGCTCCCGTGTGTGTCGGCACGCGGCAGCCAGCAGCACTGTAATCAAACTATCACAGCGCAGCGCTCTCTTCAAGCGGCTCCTGTTCCCCCCTTACACCAAAAACAATAATTACTCCACCATTTTGGTTAACCATAAACCGTCGTGCCGCCTGCGACGCACGATCAGAAGGGGGAGGCGTTCCAGAGCGACGCTCGGACAGGACCCCTGCAGGGACGAATCACAGACAGAACAGTTCTGCTTTGCCTTTCAGGCCTAATTGGACATATGCTGGAGTAGAGCTGGCTAGAAATGCTGTAATATACCGGAGGGAGGAGAGGGAAGGGGAGCAGAGGAGCGGAGTAAGATAAGTTTGAGGCAGATGTAGCACATATACACTGTACATACACACACTAGTATATCTATATTGTGTGACTCAGTGTCTGCACATGACTTTGCTTCTTTCTTTGCCAATGAAAACGTCACAGGAAAGCTACCTTCTCTTCTATATCATCCCCTCCTTTTCTAGATCTCAGAACAATATGCCTGCATACAATAGGCAGACATTAATCAGCCTACAGAACTGTTGCGCATTATGTAAAGTATGAGTCATCACAATGGGATAAGAAGATCAGGAGGAAGAAGAACAAAGGGATGAGAAACGGACACAAGAGTGAGATGGGGAATGGTTTATGGAGAACAATTCCCATACATAGGTTGCTCTCATAGTAGCTGAGTTAGTGTAACAGCTGCTGAGCTGATCAGTAGCAGCAATAACCTAACGTGCTCACTGACACTCACACTTATCGACTTTCAAAAGCCACACAAAGCAGGAAACGTGGGTCACAGCAAGTTGAGCGAGGGACTCAAAAACTGAGAGTGTGTTTGTTTGTAGAGTGGCTATCACATAACACAGAGGATCAATCACTCTGATACTGTAGGAGCTTTCTTTTCCATTTAATATTGAATATACAATAATGCCTTAAAGCAACTCATGAGCTCTGCCTTGTGATCACACCGTAAACTTTGAAACCAACAAGAAGAAGAGGGAAGGAGAGTGCTATAAGAGTCAGAGACAAAGATGAGCTGACAGAAGGAAAAAGAAAAGCGGGAGAAAGTAAGGGTAGGAGAAAGGGAGAGCAAGGCTGGATCTATCAGACAATCTCCAGATCTCACATAAAGGAAAAGGCACATCTTAAACAGCAGGAGCTTTGGGAATAATGCGCTCCTCAGCTTCTCTTTCACATCAGGCCCAAAGCGAACATGAAAACCTACAATACACACACACAAATCTTCACACTGCTACTGCTGACGTGGAGAATAAGAGGCGCTGCAGCTTTCATCTGCAAACCCCACCTCCACGCCCAAAACAGAAACCTGAAATGAAACCGCATCTGAAAAATGCCTCTAATCAGTGAAAGCTAAATGCAAAACAAAGAAAAAAATTACTCTAAGCAGAAGAAGAAGAAGAAGGGAAAAAAATCACATATATTAAGAACAAGTGTGAAACTTTTTCTTGAGAAATTTCACAGGGGCAAAGGGGACGGAAAGAGAGAGAGAAGTTGACAATTCACCCTGGCGAGACAACTTCTCAGGAAATAAACAGCAGATAGAGAGAACAGAATGAACAAGAGAGGGAGAACGAGTGAGAGGAAGAGAGACGGAGAGGGGAGCAAGAGTTGGATAATTGGCAGCGAGTCGAGGCTGCGTTCACCACGCGCCAGGCGGCACAGCTTGAACTTAAAGCGCCGCTGCGGCATAATGAAGATGTGGCCGCTAATTAACATATGGGGTGCGAAACAGGTTGGTTGGCACGCGCTGCGCTAAAAACTCCAAGGTAAAGTTATTATTGGGGAGTAATTAGCTCTATGAAGTTAATGCGCCGAACAATAGCTGCCAGCGCCGCACAATATGGCTCGCATCTGAGCGCGCGAAAAAATAGCCCCCGCTAAAGTGCGAGTCCCACAGCTAAAATCTGTTGGCGACCATATGCTCCGGCAATTAATGCAAGACCTGTATGACCTATTGCTGAAGAGGGGATGTGCGAGCGATAGAACCAATAATTAATTTGGAGAGAGAGAGAGAGACCGAGAGAGAGAGAGGGAGCTGGCTTTTAATATTAGTCCATTAACTTTCTATGGACAGTGGGCTATTAGGCCAGTGTGCTGTGAATGTAGGGGCATGGTTCAGGTGGCAGTGCCACTGCAGGATGCACACACAGGTATATCTGTGTCTGAGAAAGCGTGTGTGTGTGTGTGTGTGTGTGTGAGAGAGAGGGTGGGCCTCAGTGGGAAAGGCTGTTTGGTTGCAGTCCAGTTTATTAGTGCATACGTGTGTGTGTGCATGCTGACACATAGTGTGTAAGGAAAACACAAATTACACTGGCTGCGGTGTAATGGGGGTGATTAAATAATTACACAGCCAACTGGGTTAGCTGCTCCTATGCAAAGACTACAGAGGTGCTGCTGTGTTACGTTCATGTTCTGCACCATGTGCGTGGAAATCAATAAAAAGCATGTTTTTCAATGTTTTTGTCTGCCTCTTCCCAACAATGAAAAACACAGATAGAGACAAGAGTTTGTGCTTGTGATTGCATCAGGTATTACACTTAGCTTTGTGTATGTCAGATTGAGTTACCAGTGTAGGATGGCCTTAATAGAGACCTTGTTAGCCGCTGTCGCTGCCAATTCTGGGCTCTCTTAAACCAGTCAAAGCATCAGGTGGCTTTACTCATTTTCTGATTTTTTGCTCCTTCCTCTCTCTCTCTGCTCTGCTGCCTTTGACCTATAGCAGTAGTGATTCTTGATGAGATTAAAGACAGCACACAGGGGCAGCGCAACAGGAGCAGACACAGTTGAAAGTGTGTGTGTGCGAGTGCTTTGCATGAGTGAGTTTTGATTCATTAGGCAGGCCACACTTGTGTTCTCTCATCCCTCTGTTTCAATATACATTGTGCATTTGTGTCTGGCAATTCTATAAAAATGTGTGCGTGTTCTCAAGGTAAGCCCTGAGCCTCACGGCAGGTGAGCTGCTTTCATCCCTGTCGCGCTTCCTCGCACGGCAGCAACAGTTGTCCCCGGCAAACACCGGGGGGAGCCTCGGAGACAAGACATTTAATTAGAATGAGACGAGACGAGAAGGAAAGTAAAGGGAAGTTTGAGAAAATGTGCTCACCCCTTCAAGCTTAACAAGAAGGCCCCTAGCAGGGGGTAGGAAAGTGTGTGTGTGTGTGTGTCTGTGTGTGTGTTTTTGTGTGTCTTGTACGTCCTTATGTTCACACATGTTCCTGTTTTGGAATTTCTGTGTGGACAAGTTAGACTGAACCCTTGGAATGAACACAAAGTTTTATAACATAAAGGGTGTTTTTCAAGGTCTCTGCTTAACCAGAGGGAAAGATTTCGTCATGTTTGGGGTTTTGGTGTAGGACTATGGCAAAGTTAGAGATAACGTACGGTCAGGACTTCAATTAAAGGTTAGGTTTAGACGGTTAATCACAATAAAAGTAAGGGTTAAATCCAGAAAAGATTGAGGATTAGGACAGTGTATGAAAGCTCACTCAAAAAGTAAAACAATGTGAATGTGAGGGAGAGTGTGTGTGTGTGTGTGTGTGTAGTGGATGATTAAAATTAATGGATTGTAAGTGATGCTAAATCATGGATCATTTCAGGTAGAATCAATTAGTCAGAGTGAGAAGACAGCCAATCACCGACTTGTGAAGACTAATGAGCGTCTACACAATGAAGGTGCACATGTGCGTGTGCTGCTCATACTGTATGCCATTAGCCTCTGCTGCTGTTGTGCCCGTCTGTGCAAATGAACTTTCTTACACCGCATTCGGCGAGTGCTGCTGGCCTAAATAGTGAAAGCTAACACGCATATCACTAGCCTGAGAGGGAAAAAAAGAGAAAAGAAAGCAGACACAAGGACAATAAATAATTTGTCCTCTTTTCATGAAGGATGTGTGTCACTCTCCTCTCTTTTTCATGAGCTTGATTATTCGTTTCATTTCATCACCTCTTCCAAGTGGATGGTTGAAAGCATTCTTCACAGGCCTTTGGGGGTTCAAGTCTAACAAAGCCAAGGACGCAGACACACAAACACACACACACACACACACACGAAGGGACAGCTGAACTCAGCCTTGTTAGGGGGAAATGCAATCACAAGGGGCTTATCATACAGACACAAAACACACATACACGTACATACACACCCCAACGCACTGAACCTGGTGCCCTCTCTCTGGCAGGCCATTGTATTGTGGGACTGTGTGGACAATCTCTTCATGAATGATTAAGCAGTGTATTTCTCAACCAAGTCTTTGATGATGAGTGTGTGTTTGATCATCGAGCGAGTGTGCAGCGCTCTCCGCGACCGCTGATATGTGTGAACGAGCGAGGGAAGGCGTATATTTTGGATGTTTGTCCGTGTATTCGCATACTTTGATGTGCGCAACATATATGTGGATGTCTAAGTGTTTTGAGCTCCTGTGATGAGCGCCTGTTGATTGTGTGTCTCTCTTAACGAGGCTGCCTACAGCTGCCCCTGCTTGTGAGAAACTATTGTTGGGCCCGTTCAATGGAGAGACGCTTGTTTGGGAAAAGGTTGCAAAGTCATGGGAAAAGAGAGCTTTGTCTCGGCGGGGTCGTGAGGGAGTGAATCATGAGCGGACGTGTTTATGGCTTCACACACACAGCTGTAGTGCGCACGCACACACACACACACACACACACACACACACACACACACACACACACACGCGCATGGGTTAAGAAACGAACGCATGGAGAAGGCACAGAGAAATCCTCAGATGCAAACATGTGCTCGCTTTTTTTGTCAGAGAGACAAAACATGGACAATTAAGAATTTAATTCGCATAAAGCAAATAAACACAGCTGCTTTACACAGTATCGTGGACACACACAGACACACGTCCTACACACATGCTATCACAAGGTTTCTTATCACACAAACCGTGTATGGCTAAACTCTCAGGGGAAAGGGAGTGTGTGTGTGTGTGTGTGTGTGTGTGTGTGTGTGTGTGTGTGTGTGTGTGTGCGTGTGCTTTCTTGGACAGGGTGTCTCTTTATGATACAAAGCCCAGCTTTCTCAGCTTAAAATTCAGTGTCATCTGCCTTTACAAAGGGCTGGGCTATTCGTTCCAAGCCACCTGGACCAAAATAGAGGCTCCAGTGTATGGACCCAAAAGTACAATACTTCCATTTTTAAGTGTTACATATATAAACACACCCATTTTCTCAAGCCGAGGACCAGGCTCACATTCAAAGGGACTTTTAATTTGAATTACTTTGGAGTTTTATTTGACTTTACTGGCTATTTAACATTCACTTTTACACACCACATGATAAGATTTGGCCATTACTAAATAAAGGCCTATTGATTTTGCATTTCGTAGGATTCTGTGGTGAAGAAAGTCCCTTACAAATCTCCTTTGAAGGGAGGACATAAACAAGTATCTCATACAACAACCACCCAACTCAAAAACATCACGCAATTTTAATCGCATCTACAACTGAAACGTTTTGGGTTTTTTTTAACTCAGGGTACTACTTGGCCTGCAGTATGAGAGTGTGAGGTTTCTCATTTTATTATTATTATTTGCAGTGTTAAGAGTGTTTCTGGCATCAACCTCTGGGCAAAAGGGGAAAAAAGTGTGAGCCGTAGCTACCAGGTTAATCAGGTAGAGGCTTAGCTACGCACAAAAAGAGCAAAGATGCCATATTGGACAGTATTTCTATGGGTTTGCAGTCGTACAAAAGTCAACAATGTGGAACTTTCCTGCAGAGCTGTGCTGAGGTGGGTGTGTTTATTTGTACTTTAGAATGTAACAGCCTTGAAATAATCAGAAAATAAGGTTTTACTTGTCAGAGTCTCTCTTTCACTCTTGCTACCATTCCCTAGGTTGATTAGCCGGTGCTGTACAGTATTCCTTTAACAGTCACTCTCAGACACAATGGAATAAACATCAGAAAAGTGGACTTCACCGACAGTGTGACAAGCAAGTTGGATTTATATAATAATCACTTAAACCGCACATACTGCCAACACAGTACTTTTGATTTTTCCAAGCAGACCGACCTATTTTTAAGTGATTACACAGGTTGTGTATGTGTGTGTGTCAGAGGAGGAGGGGTCACCATTATAAGTCAACGTTGATTCAGGCCCCAAATGCTGATGGCTGAGCATAGAAAAGCTGCAACAATCACAATCACAAAATTGCTATTGTGGGAGATGCCGACACGCACGCAGACATACTCGCACGCTCACACAAACCCGACACACAAAGGGCACATACACAAACATGCGTGCACATCATATGGATGGCCATGCAGACACAAGCTGGCCTCACCTGGATTTGTTGCTGCAGGAGGTTGATTTTGTGTTGCTGCTGTAGAAGCTGCTGCTGTTGCCGGGCAATCTGTGGACAGAGCACACCATACGCTTTTAGAACTGCATACAAAGTGCATGTGTGTGCATCCGTGTGTGCAGAGCCTGTGGGAGATGCGACACATCTGCAGGTCTCTGATGCCCCAGTTGCACGACAGAGGGTCAGTGCCCTGGTATGAAATATTAAAAAGCTCATTTCATATGGGCTCAACACCGACCCACTTACTGACATGCTGACAACTGACTGCTTTTGATATACTGATGGTAGCTGAAAATAATGAGCACACAATTTTTAACAGTTAGCCTCATAGGATAATTTAAAGCTGCTTGTTTTCACTTATGTGAGTGAGGCCTATGCGTCTCTTATTTAACTAGGAAAGAATTACACGATTATGTGAAATTTGGCTTTCTAAAATCATAAAAAACAAACAAAAATAGAAACACTTTTGTTCTTGTAAGGTAATTTGGCACTTTCTTTACTTTTACCTTTTGTTTTGCATTCAAAACAATGTTTTCAATGACACACAGCAGCTACAGTGAAAACGTAAGTAACTTTTGAGCTGAAACTCCAGTAACTCCTAGAAAGAAATGGAGAAACACAAGAATTCACATAGAGTACAGTCTTCATAATGTCAGAGTCATTCACTGTGCGCTGGTGCAGGATGAAGCCAGGAGCACTGTAATGCATTGTGTTTGTCACAGGTGATTTGTCCTTACAGCTGTATTTCTGTGTGTGTGCGTATGTGTGTGCGTGCGTGTGTGTGTGTGCGTGGGCCCATCCTTCTCTTTGTAAAACCAAGCCTTCCAGGAGCAAAAAAGCACTGCAAAAAAAGGGAAACCCTTCTCTATGCAAATACCTGGCAGACTCTCGCCTGGGAGCTGGGAGTGTGTGTGTGTGTGTCTCTTCTACATCCGCTCCAACACTACATACCCTCAGCTGATTCCTGTGTAATGTCCTTGTGTTTAAGCTGCCAAAGGCGCATGTCTCTGGCTGCTTGAACGCTACATGAGATGTGTGTGTGTGTGGAAGAAAGAGCGTGCAGGGGACAGAAAATCCTGTGATTTGTTGCTTTTCAAATCCACCTTCTGTTGTAGACCTGTAAGATGCATTTTAAACAGTACTGACCTTTGAAGTTTACATTTTGCAATGCGATCAATCAAACAATGTGCACCATATACCAAGTAATGGAGACTGAATGGCTTGTTAGTATGGACATTTTTTTCCTTTTCAGCATAGGCATGGAGTATGCGCCATTTCCAAATGAGGCCCTTCACATGCACCGTGCTCCTATACCTGATCCTGCTGCTGCTTGGCGAGCTCCATCTGCTGCCTCTGCTTCTCCATCTGTGAGGCGGCCAGCTTCTTCTGCTCCTCATGGGCCGCCAAGAGCTGCTCCCTCAGGCTGCTCAACTGGCCAATCATGCCCATGAGTTGGCGCTCTTTCTCCGCCAGGCTGTCTGGGGTACCTAAAGGGCAAGAGTGAAGAGGGGGGGGCAACAGAGGTCAAAGGTGGTACGAAATAAGCAGAGTACTCTGCTTAGGTTACGCTGTGCTTTTTGAAATTACACTTCCAGTTTTTAGACTTGATATTTCCTCAGCTAAATTAGAAACAGGCTGATTAGAGCTGGTTGAATCAGAGTACCTCAAATATTAAAATGAACCCTGTAGCTTACGGTTTATTCCAGTTTTTGTAAATTAAAATGGCTATTCAAAGGACAACGTGAATCGTTGGGGTTGAAGTCAGAGGTCAGAGAAACCAAAAAGAAATAACAGAGCAAAGCTATACATAACTTGTTAGCTGACTTAATATATGACTGGCTAGGGGCTTTGAATGGTAGAAGGGGGCATGTCAAAGGAAGATGGGTAAAGTGCCGTTTGTGTGCAGCGGGGTTGTAAAACCAGATGTTGACTCATTCTCCTGGGCACAGAAGGCCAGCAGTGATTAATCAAGCCACATCCATCACCGCCTTTATTGCCGTATTGAAATAAAGAAAATAAAGCTGGCTGAGGAAGTATTTGTAAACAGGCAAAATGTGGTGGGAAGAAGAGGCAAAGCAAATGTAATGTCTGAGCCAGAATCGTACGTTTACCAAACAAAACGAATCTTCAGCCAGGTTTGCAAATTGACATTCTTCACTAAAACTTAAAGTACAATCAATATTTATCCGATTGGTGCTGAAATATGGATAAATTTGGAAGTGCTCCGTAGCAGTATTGAGTATTGAGTTGTATTTTTTTTCTATGAGTGTGCTTGTGAGAAAAAGAGAAGGAAAAGAGAGAAAAGGAGAGTGTGTCTGGTCTGTGTTTACCCTGCAGTCAGCCAACCTCCTGCTCACATTTAGCATGGCCTGACCTTTGACTCCTTAGATCCTGACATACCAGCTCCATTACACACACACACACACACACACACACACACACACACACACACACACACACACACGCGCGCGCGCGCGCGCTTCCACACAGGGCCTAAATCATTCAACAGGATGTAGTTAGAGAGAGGCACACAGAGGCAAAATCAGTACGTGTGTGTGCGCCCATGTCTGGTCATACATACTGATGTTTGCCTACATGCCTTTGTGTTGTGTTGTGTGTGTGCGTGCGTGCGTGCGAGTGTGGAACAGCACAATCCCCCATTGTTCTTCAGCTGCTACCTTTAACAGGGCCACATTCCTGCACCAGTCAAACCAGATGAGGACGAGAAAAGAGGGAGAAAGAGAAGGAAACAGGGGATGAAAGAGGGGAGCCAGAAGACGAGATCTCGGGGGGGGTGGTGGTGTAGGCAAGGGGCCACGGCTGCTGACCTGGCCTTTGACCACTCGGGAAGGTGAGAGCCATCCATTTGTCTTCCCCTGTTGGTAGCTGCCGCCTCACCCACCGCCACCCCCACTGCACCCACCGACACCCCCTTTCCCCTCCTTCTCCCTCACTTCCCCCCGCACTCCATCCATCCGCCAACAATGAACAATAAAGGCAACTGTCGGGAGCACTGGCCGCTGGAAAAATAAACACGCCGCTGTCCTAACTCACAGACTCACCTTTGTAGAGCCAGAATATATGTGTGTGTGTGTGTGTGTGTGTGTGTGTGTGTGTGTGTGTGTGTAGCCAAAGCTGACCAAGACAAGAAAGAGCCTTGTGTTACAAACGTTGGCCTGTTCAAACGGAGGGGTGAAGGGGTGTGAAGGAAGGGGGCAAAAAAAAGAGAGGCTAAGAGGGGGGTTGCAAAGGTGAAAGGATGGATCAAAGGAGGCTTTTTATTGTAGGGCTTTCTTGTTAGGGTTAGCCTCCCTCTGCACACACATCCACACATATAGAAAATTGGTTCCAAACAGTGAGTGCGTGCGCACTGATGTGAACGGACATTCCTAGAACCAGGAGCCTGGAAGACGGTCCTCATTCTTTTTCTGCAAGCTGTTTCCAGCTCCCCTCTAATGCTGGGGAAAACGACACACTCACTAACTGAGACGAGATGTCGAAAATCTCCAATGCCGACATGAGGTGCCCCCGTCTTTTGCTTCTCATTCCTTCCCATTCACACTTTCAGAATTTCTGTGGTCAGCCCATAAATCAGCTCGCGTTGCCTTGTTTCCTCAGTTGCTGCGAGGCAGGCAGGTGGATCAATAACTGGTTTCCTCCATTGGTTTACACACATTTCTCCTTAGGCTGATTGCCGCGGCCTGAGCTTACCTACAAACTCCCCGAGCCGACACCAACTCTCTCCCTTTTCTCTCTCTCTCACACACGCACACACTCGTGCGCAGGGTAATTAACCAATTTGTAACAATGTAATACTTGTCACTGTGTTCGGTGCTAATTAATGACCCCGGCTACACTGATAACTCCCCCTGGGTAAGTAAGGAGGAGTGGGGATGAGATGGCTGAGGAGGGAGGGAGAAAGAAGAGGAGGAAATGGATTATAGATGTGAAGTAGAATAAGAAAATGCAGAAGATATGCAAAGAAGTATATTTACTTGGACACAAGAACTTAATTTCTTTGAATAATCAAATTAGTTAATATCATCAAGTCAATACTAAGGTGAGAAATTAAAGTACTTAACATGGTGGGTGTTTTGTGATAGTTTGTAGTAATAAAAAACACAGAAGAATTGGGTATCCTAATAAAGTTACTTATAGTCAGACCATTATATTGGATTTTATTGTTTATTTAAAGATAAATGAGAAGTTTAAAATGCACACAGTAAGTACATTACTTTAATGGTATTAGGAATACAACTGTTGCTCCTGTTAGCTATGTGTGTACCTGCCTGATCCTGTTTGCCTAATTTGTTTTAGGAAGACCAATCAACAATTACCTTCCCCTGACCGGTCAGTGGAACCAAGTGAAACTCCTCCAACTCTCTTGCGCTCTCTCAGCCGGTATCCTCTCCCCACACAATATCAGCTGTTCCTTTTAATTGTCGTAATGACTTGAAACCTGGTTTTGTCTCATTACGTATGGGTGGTGTACAGAATGAACCTAAAGCACCTAGATGGTCATATTAAACCTGAGTAAAGACAATAAAGATAACAAGGTCAGTGAATAAGTAATCTTTATGAGCCAAAAGCTCGGGTTTAACACTCCTTCAGAAGCTGTGTTTCAGCCAGTTTTTCTATTCTTCAGCCAAAGGAAGAGGATACCTCTGGTATCTAATCTCAGAGTCCAGAAGCCTAAACTACCTGGTGTTTGCGAGGGTCAGCCAATCACAAAAAAATGGCTTCAAGTACAAAGCTACTATTTAAGACTATAAATGGCACCAGTTTATTTTCTTTTTGCTGCTTTTCTCTTCCTTTCTCTTGAGCAACTAAGCAAAGTGATCATTTCACACTTTGGAACTGGATTTTATAGTGTCTGTACAGTACGACTGAATTCCATCATTGTGTATCCAAGTTTTAATCAAATTCCCACAACTTTATTGTAAAAAGGAATGCAGTGTAGAGATAAATATTTAGCAGAAGTAAAAAAGAAAAAGAAAACAGCTGTACAAAGATTATACCCCCCCAAAAAAGCATTTCCCCTCATATAAACATAATGATGAATAAAAATGTTATCCAGATTTCAAGCGATTGTTCTTATCTGCGCTGTCACTTTTTAGTGTGGGGCAGTGATGTTAATAGCACAACACTGTGGGGAGATTTATTCCAGTACTATGAGTTCCATAATTGTGTGTATGTGTTTCGCTATGTGAACCGCATGGGGCCTTTTTACCAATGTTTCTTCTCAATAAAGCAAACGGAGCAGGAGGCAGTGGCTCACTTTGTTCCCCACAAAATGCTCTTCAATGGAATTCGATGGGGGCAAAAAAAAAAAAAAAAAGTCAAGAGATGCGCTGACAGTGTGAGAGCAATGCGTGCGCTCACCTACACACTGACGCTATTAAAGCAAACACTTTACTATCTCCGCAGCTCTACCTTTTCTCACAGATTCTTATGTAAGACACGCACCGGCTTAACAGACACTAATGTGCATATGTGTGCTTCCGCTGCACACACACATTTCTCCCCAGCTGTTGGTGTGTGGTGCGCCAAGCGGGACGCCCCTACACAGAAATGTCAGCGCGGCAGGGAGCTGGGAAAAGGAGGTTTGATCAATGGAGCCCTGCTCTCGATGGCCACGCCGCTCTGTGAGGCTCTTTGATTACATATTGCTTTGCTTCCTAATGAAGCTCAATTACTGGAGGAGAACGACGGCTTTGCCCTGGAGTTACAGGGAATAATGGCCACAGTCTCTTCTGCCTCTCTTATATCTTTTTCCCCTCTCTCGCTTTCGTTGATTCTTGCTCCTGCATATTCACAGCACAGCTCCACTTGTTCCCTTTTTTGTATCCCCTGCTGCCCTCTGTCCTCCTCCGCCTGTGTCGCTCTTGGGTCTTAAGGAGGGTTGTTGTGGATAAAATGGTCGATTAGCAGTGAATTAACAGCGAGCTGCGAGACTAGCAGAGACGCCATTAACTTTTTTTTTTTTTTTTGACATGCTGGTCAAACGCACGAGATGAAGCAGGTGTCCTGGTTTAGTTCAGGGCAGATCAAGTTAATCTAGGATCACTTCATCTGAATTCAGTTCATATTAGTTCATTTCAGGTCAACTTTAACCTGAGCTGTCATCTTTACAATATGGCCCCATCACTAGATGAGGCCATATTGTAAAGATGACAGCTCATACCTTCCAAGCTTTAGGTCTTTCTGCCTCATATATTTAATCTAACTCTAGATGTTTTACTCCCACAATGGACATCGTCAGTGCCTCAATCAAGTTCACAGGGTTAAAGTCTTTAAGTTCTGGCATAATTTAGTTTTACCGTACCTTTAATTTCTCCAACGTGCCCTGAGCCCATGGCCAAAAGTTTATCCTTCCAGTCCTTTGACAACAGCCTCTCAATGCTGGGGGCCTCTGTTTAGGGGAGGATGAGGGGCAGGGGGGGCAGGGGAGAGGGAGAGAGAGAGGGATTCAGATGGCTGGCCAACATGACAATAAAGCTCATTTAAAGTCCATTTGCTGTAATAAAGGCAGCAGCGGCTCAGCCTAATGGCCGCATCAGCAGGAGAGAGAGGGAGAGAAAGGCGGAAAGAGAGGAGCTGATAATCGAAAGAGAGGAAATCTGAAAAACAAAAACAAGTGAGCGAAAAAGGGAGAGAGCGAGGGAGCGCAACGCAAGATAAAGAGAGAGACAAGTGGAGGAGAGGGGGGGGGGAGAGAGAGAGACGAAAAAAGAGAGGCTTTTTTCCCTCTCACCTGCTGCTAGAGAATCATTAGCCCTGTGGGCCCTGAGACAAAGAGGGCCTTAATGCACCCGCCACAATGGACACATTATCAGCTAGTGCTTTGTTTTCAACACACACTCCACACAGACCCTTACAGGCACACGCACACACAGACACATACACACGCACAAACCACTGCCTAAACACACACTCGCAGACTCACTAATTACAATCAAACTATGGTAACAGTTGTGCACACAAGTACACATACAGTGAGGGGAATGGAAATGTCACACGGGTGAGTGTACACTTGGAAAGATCCAATCCTAAGATGTGTGCACATATAAGCACCGGAAAAAAACAAACGCGTACGCAGATATATGGCCATGAAGCTAGAGTAGTCACCCTGTTGGCTGTGATTGACGTGAACGAGGAGGAGAGAGGAGTGATCAGACAAAAGAGGGAGAAAGAAAGAGAGAGTACTTTATTTACTGGGAGCCATCTGCACTTGGGATGGGAGGCCTTCCTAAGGAGAGAGGTTTTACACTTTGAGTAGGGAGATTAACCCTATCAGCCAACGCAAACACACACACACACACACACACACACACACACACACACACACACACGAATGTGCTCATACAGTATACGTGGCTCCACACATAGATGTATACACACTTGCAAACGCTGACAGCAGGAAAAAAGTTTGTTTGTCCCCGGATTATTTTTCTCCCCCTATAATGACAAGACTGATTTAAGAAAAGTCTTAATCTCGCTGGTGTGAGACAGCCTGCATGCATAAACACATACACATGCATACTGATGCACAAACACTCAGGCTTTCCACAGAGGAGAGAGGGGGGGATGTCCGGTGTGTTGAGTTGAACAGCTTAGTGCATCTTTTCTTCTAAAAGAGACATGAATGTACACATATCTGCCACACTCAACAACAAATCAGAGTACACAAAAAAGCAGCACTTTGCCTAAACTTCTTTCTTTCCTTCTCATCCCTCTATTTCCCTTTCTGTCCACAGTGGAGTGTTGACAAACCACCTGGAGATTTAAAGGATTTAAAACGACACCCGATCACCTGCAAACCTGCACGCAAGCTCCCCTCACATACACACACACTCAAAAAGTAGTTCGACGTGCCCTACATGCAACACATTAATTTCTGCCTCCCTCAAGGCCTGAATCAGGTCCTTTCCTCTGGCGTGGAGACGACAACATCCATGCCCTGCTGATTACAGTGAGCACACATTTGCAAAAAACACACAAACACACACCTCGGGATCAATGCTGAACTTCGAGCCAAGTCCACCTCTCACTTTTTCCTGTTCCTCTTCCCACTGTCCTTGCCCTGTTCTGTCCTTGAGTTTTCAACGCTGCCACTTAACCAGTAAGACAACAGTCCTAGTGCTTTCACTCAGAAGCCACTGTAGCCTTCAGGGAATCGGTTCACAGCAGGATGAAGGTAGGGCGAAGAGGAGGAGCACGAGTCGATAGAGAGTCTTTTGCAAAAACATGCATAGAAAGAGTAAAAGAAAGAGTGTGCTCCTGTGTCCCCCCCCCCACCCTCCACGACAGCTGTCTCACCATCACCCCAACAGGTGCTATTAGCCCCTGGCACTGCCTCTTTCTCTCTCTCCTTCTTTTTCTCTCTGTCTCTCACTCCCCTCCTCCCCTCCAGCCCCCTCTCCCTCAACAATGACAGAGGCTTTTAAGCCAAAGAGCTTTGACAAGTGAGAGGGAACAACAAATGGCAGTGTCGCCTGTTCTCTTTCCATTGCACTCCCTCTCTGTCTCCATCTCCTAGTTATTATTTTTATTTATTAACAGGGCTGCAGCCATTGTCCCCAGTGACAGGCTGGGGCCACTTTAACTATTAATAAAAGCCAAGAGGCTCTTTCATTGTGCGGCGGATGGCAAAATGGGAGGAAATGGGCAGGAGGAGCTGAGAGGGAGAGAAAACAGGGGATGAGAAGGAAAGAGAAGAGGGGATGGCGTGCTGTATCTTTTAGTGGGATGTTGATTGATGTGGCGAACACTAAGAGAAATGAACTTCCACTGTCAGCCATGACAAACTGCAAAAATACACACACACAGAAATAGAGGTCAATAACCCATGCATACATGTGTGAATCAGTTAAAAGGTCTGTTTGAACCATAGACTGTAAAAGAAAGACGAACATAGAATCTGTGATATCACTTATTGCTTTCTGGGCTTTGCATTTTGAAGCCACAATATTTGGGTGCTTGTTTTGGTACCAGAAGTAACCATAATCCAGTTCAGGAGTTGTCTCTTTGTGTTGTCTCTTTCCTTCACATTTTCCCTTCTTTAGTGAAGAGGATCCCTGCTCAGCTGATCAAACATAGGTATGATCCTTCATATCTTGATTTTGAAGGTGCAGACATGAATACAGGTTAACTTCTCTTCACCTTTGGTGTACTACATATGAGGCCAGTTTCTAGCCACATACACAAAACGCGATTAGGTGGAATTTTGTTGTCCACTGTGTGTTCAAAGTGGCAGGGCAACATGGCACCTTCCTCAAAAAGACACACACTCCTATGTATTTTTAATAGTTTCAGAGTTTATGAGATTGCTTTCAGAGATATACACATCGCATACTAATCAATGAATCTTTGTTAAATAACCTCAAAAAATGACCGACTGTACCATTTATACTTAAACTTTAAGTGAAAGGCTTTTAACCAAGGGAGACTGTGGGGATTAACGTGCTTTTGGAGCCACCCTAGTGGTCACTAAAGGAACTGCAGCCCCAAACTTTGTTTTTAAGCCCCAGAGGTTGCCGTTTGGTTTAGACACCCTGAAACTGTGACCTGTCTATGCATTATCTTCTGGTTCACTAGTTCATTATAAGCAAATCGCTTGTTTTTGTCTTCCTTCTAAAAAAAAACATATAAATATGTCCACGGCTGATGTTCCACAACAAAAACGACTTATCCAATACAAATCGGTTCTTGAAAGACTCTTTCCACCTCATTCAGTTTCAAGGATTTATTTCCTTCAACTCAGCATATGGAAATGCACTTAATTCACTCTTCATGTTCCATAATATTTTAAGAAGTCTTTTTTTTTTTTAAATAAAATCTGCTTGACAGCTGAATGGAAACATAGTAAGAATCTACTAGTGCTAATTACGGGCCAAAAATCACATAATAAAGGAGGAAGGCACAACACTTTCCATGAAAATACGAGACACTACTCCCTGTTTCTCTGACGTACGGGATGCTGAGTGTGTATGCGAGTATGTGTCTGTATATGTTGGTGTGGTGTGAGGTAAGCGGGTGGAGTCTGGTGCCCACGCACGGGTGTGGGTCACATATTTGAAGGGTTGGGTGGTGTGAGATGAGGGTAAGGGAGGATACCCCGTGACAAAAAATAAGGTGTGAGGGGAGTTTATTGTGTTAAAAGAAAAATTAGGGAAGAGGAAGTGTTGAAATTCAATACTTAGCTTGGTGAATCCACCGTGAAACTGCAGTTCTCTCCATTATTCTCTCCTTAAGTTGCTTTAAGGACGTAAATAATGTTGTAAATATCACACACACATATTCTGTATGAACATTCTCCAGCTCCTTGTTTAAACTGTATGATGTCTGCACTGAGTAAAATATCATCACACATCATTCTAGATGTTTTTCTGTGCATTTCCTTCAATTTATATTTTTTTGCTTGCGACATTTTGGCGCTTGAATCAATCAGAGAGGATTAGGCAGTTTCAAAAATCATCTTTCCTTGTTTTGTCTGTATGGTTTGGAGCGTACAGTACAAACAACTGGTGATCCCACTGTTGTATTTTCATGCGTAAGCGAATGAATTCATCCGAGGGCGACGTTCTGATTCGGATCCCGCACAGCTGAGAAGGATTCTGGGAAAAGCAGAGGGGGGAAAGCGCTGACAATAACTCTGGAATCGTCGGCTATTATTTTGGCTCATTGGCTCAAACGGAGTCAAGCTGCTGCCCTGCAGCCGAGCCAAAACAACCCCGTCCACCTGCCGAGAGACGGAGAGAGAAACTGTGTGTGTGTGTGTGTGTGTGTGTGTGTGTGTCTGTGTGTGTTGCAGCAAGCCCCCGTCCGGCTTTTGGATCCACAGTAAGCTTTTGGTTCAGGAGCTGCTGGAGAAAGGAGAGAGAGAGAGCGAGGGGAGGAGACTCAACCTCAGTCCAGCTTGCTCGGACCAACCTTACAAACAATGCCATCTCTCTCTCTCCCTCTCTCACTTTCTATTTTTCACTCAGACGTTTTGCCCTGAGTCACCAGAAGCAGCCAGCTCTATTTTTCCTATTATCTCATATTTGTGAAGACTGGAGACCTTTAAAGGAAAAGAGAGGGGGGTGGTGGTGAGGAGGAGGAGGAGGAGGAGGAGTGGGGTGTGTGGAAAGAGAAGGAAAGAAAAAGAGAGAGAGGGAGAGAGGGGAGGAAAAGAGAGAGTATGAGAGACAGAGAGCCCGGGTCCTCGGGTGCACAACAAAGGGGCCTCTGTGCCAGCGCCAGGCCCAGCCGGGCTCAGAGGAGGGTGGAGGATGAAGGAGGAGAACGAAGACAAGGAGGAGGAGGAGGGCCCACAGGAAAGGGCCCTGGCTTGGGACCCGTGGCCGGCGCTTATATCCCGCAAAACAGGCTCCACATTGACTTGGGCCTTGGCAGCCATGAGGAGACTCCATCTACTCCTCCCCCCCTCTAACCCCTTCCTCCTTCATTCTCCTCCTCCCCAACTGAGCAGGGGTCAGCTTTGAATAAGCAATTATACAAGCACTGGTGGAGTTTGTCTAAGACTGCCACCCTGAACACAGAAGTATTGAGATGGCAGGAAGAAGCAACAGAGAGGCAGCGAGTGAGGCACTGAAACGTGTGGTGACTTCTGCAGTTAAGAAAGAAAAAAAGCACACACGCACATTAGCTGGTGGCCATCACAGAGACAGAATAGGCATGTCTACATGTGATCTAAAGATTAGACTATAACTAGATTAAGGTAACTCTGTGCAACAGTCATGCAAACACCTTAACAAGGTTACCCTAAACGAATCAAAGTCAAAATCAGAGAAGCATAACTGATTTGACCTGCTCGTCATTTTGGATTTATAGCCTTAATCAGAATTGTTTCACGATACAACAACAGACGAAATTTCTTAATGCATCTAGACATTCAAGCCAGCCCTAAAACAAATCTGATTATTCTGATTACATAAAAGAACTAATCAAACTTTTACCTCGTATCTGGGTTACACACTGTACGAAAAAGACTTATAAGCACCAGTTTGAGGATGGAGTCAAACACACCTACACATGGATTCGTAATTAAGAACGATGTTTGATTCCAGATAGCTTCAAGCTGTAATTACCTGACTTAATGCTTCACCTAAAACAGATTTATTCCGGAATATCTATACTTACTCCAAAAAAGCAAAAAGGTTGTGTGTTACTATTTACAAAATTCTAGGTAACCCAATCTCGCAGCAGTAAAACGCTTCAACTTTAACAGTCTTCTACATTATGGAGGTGTTCAAAGAAACTTTTGAATTTGGAATACAAGTCCTCACTTATTTACACCCTCTCGATACCGCAGCTCTTGCTTTGCACAGACTGTCTACCCCTGACCCCCCCCTCATGCTGACGGCGCCAACATGCTCCATTACGAAATGATGATGTTGATATTTTGATGATCAATTCATGTCTGGTTGAGCTGGGCCATGTGTCTGGACACATTTTCATCGATTCCTTCTAAAGACAGTCCAATCGTTCCAAAGCAATGAGGATGGTGCCAAGATTATGGGCAGTCTCTTGTTTATAAAAAAAGGGAAAAAAGGAAAAAGAAACAGAAACAGGGGCACTATGTTTCAGAGAGGAGATGTATCAAAAAGCTTTTTGTCCAAGCCCACCTCGCACCACCACCTCCGCAAGGTTAGCTGCTAAAAGTACCAATTACTGGCTTGTTGTTGGGGAGAACGGTGCTTGGCAACAGTTGCCGCGGTGGCCGGGCCTCTGTGTAAACACTAAAATCCCTCTCCTCCTCCTCCTCCCTCCTTACTTTCTAACCCCCCCGCCCCCCCAGTGCTCCGTTTCTCCCACTGAAGCAGAGGATCGCAGCAAGAAACAGACAGAGGATGTGTGTGCGTGTGTGTAGATTCAGTCCCTGGTCGGCCTCAGTGTCCGCAGTGACTCTTCATTCAGAAGCTGCTCCAACTTTAGTTATTAATAAACACCCAGACCACTAGACTAGGGAGGACACCAGCACACGCAGACTCAAAGTATCTGGCATGGGCTCACACTGAACAAAATCAACTTCAGAGAGCTGTGAGGCTGTTTTTCACCTTTTAATGTAAGTTAGGTTTTTGGGTGAAGCGACGGGGAGGGTGGGGGGGACATATGGCCCTCCCCTGAAGTGCTGTGACAATCTCAGCTGTGTTTCGGTGCGACACACCTGTTAATAGAAACCGTCACACACGTTATCACTTGCCAAAACACCTGAAGTCTAACCAAGCGGGGCGCTTTATTTTAGTCTTAAGTTGTAGAAAAAGGACACGTTTTTGTTTTTTTTCTCTCTCGTGCTGCAAAAAGAAAAGATCGAACTCAAAACAACAGATGCAGCGGGACTTTTTTTTTTTGCATTCTAATATTAGGGATTGCATGGATGTATAGCAACATGTTTCCATTAAGTCCTAAGAATAGGCCGCGGCACATAAAGCGAACATTTACAAGGGTGTCAGTCAACAATTTAATAAATTGAAAATCCATTTATCTGAATGCAGAGTTCTGCCCTTCACTCCACTGCCTTTCCCTAACAGATGGTGTTGTGGGTGCTTATGTCCAATTTGATTTGAACCAAACCCTCAGCCAATTTTTACACTGGCATGAAATCTCAGCGAGCCAGATCCACACACTGGCAGTCAGAAATAGCAGCGGAGAGGGCGCGACATTGTGAAAGAACGATGAAGGGCAAAATCTGGAGCGACATTCGAGAAAGTCGCACAGAAACTTTTCCTTGTTGTTTCATTTCGCTTGTGTGTTGTTGCATTATTTTTTTTTCCTCCTTTCTTTCCTCCTCTGCGTGTTGTTTTTGTGCCGAGCCGGTGAAATTAGCGATGCTATCTTAATGCTGTGTTTTTGCGGGAGACAGAGAAACGTTCCTTTCACACACACAGACATACACACAGCATTTTCCCAATTGCCTCTGTGACCTCCATTATCATTAAATGGTGTTTGATAGGATCTAGACATTTGAATCCACTGCGGACTAATTCAGCTCAGCCCCTGATAGCCGCTGCCACCACACCTTATTAGGGACAAGCTATGGGACTGAACACAGATCCCATTTTCATTTTACTGCCTCATACTTTACAGGCTGAAGAGACCAAGTGTCAACTGAGGTACTGATAACCACCAAATACTGCCTGCTAATTGCCTGGTTAACAAACAGAGCCTCATGAGAGACTTTTGAATAGATAATAGAAGTTCACATGCAACAATGGGTCATGCTGTATTTAAAACTCAATGTATTCACTGAGGAGCCTCTGAAAAGCTGCTCTGTTGCCACATAAAAAACCCTGCATCTTGTGACTGTGAACTTTAAAAATAAATAAAGAAATAAAGAAATACAACTAAGAAAATCTCTGTTTTACCTTTAGATTTTTTAAATGATCCAATATGTTTTCGGCCTGTTTAACAAGAGTTCAAATAAGGCTCGTGATGTAATCTTTCAACTAAACTATGTAAATCGCTAAAATTAGGTTTTCAGCATCTATTAGTTACTTGCAAATTCAATGCAATTTACCTGAAGTCTTAACTTTCATGGAAAAATCAGATTCATACCAATGAGCTGTGGCTCAACCAATCAGATAAGCCATCTAAAGAAAAAGAAAAAAAAAATCATTAAATGCGTTTCTATAAGGATGGAGTTAAATACTAGGGGCCAGTGCTCTTAATGCATGCACATCTCTCCCTGTCAAAAGCATCCTGTTAAAGTGGGCCAAGGCATGTGAACCATGTGTGTGTATGTGCGCGCGTGTGTGTGTGTCGCACACAGTGGCTCAGGCTGCTGTAATGGAAAATGACACTTGCAATCTGTCTCGTGGCAATAACCCCTCTTCAGTGCTCTTGTCTCCACTCCATGCACACACACACACACACACACACACACACACACACACACACACACACGTGTGCACGCAACACACTCGACGTCTCTGTCACTGCAGCAGCCCCCGGGCCGTCCTTGTCACTGCACAGCTTTATTGCATCACTTTAACGTGACAACAAAAGAAGACATTGTGTATTGGGCCTGCCGAGTATAGAAGGGGAATGGACCCACGCATTAACTACACAACAGACAGACGGCGAGTGCGCGCTTCTGTGCGCGTGCACGCACACACACACACACACGCACACCAGCAGCGTTTTCTCTTGCGAGTCATGACATTTTTCGTCTGCCTGTCAAAGCAATGACAGAGAGACAGACAGAACAGCAAGACACTGCTGACACACTAATGCTGTTTTGCATGTTGGAAGCCTATTCAAACAGCGCTGAGCTGTGACTTTAACCTCTTCTGTGTGTGTGTGTGTGTGTGTGTGTGTGTGTGTGTGTGTGTGCGCGTGCATGTGAGACTGATGGGTGAAGACCGTTATTTCTGATGCTATCATAGTTTTGGCCCTGTGTTGGCTGTTTGATTGACAGTTGGCTTGGCTTTAGAGTGGCTTTGCTTTGCCGGACGGCGGAGGCGGGATCCGCCTATTCCAGTTAACGCGGACGCTGCTGACAAGAGCAAACAGACGCGCACACATGCGCACACACTTCTCCCTCTGTTTATGTGTCTGTTTGAGTCTTGATATCCATCTCTGTCTCTTTTTTGTCTTTCTTCTCTATGTGTGAATGTTTGTTCCATCTGTGCGCTGAACGGCTTGAGACAGAGCATGTTGTAAAGTCTTAAGAATAGCCCACATTGTCCTGTGTGCAGCTCAAAGATAGGGCGACAGACATGTGAGAACCATTAGACCAATGGCAACAACAGTCCAAACAGCAGTGGAATGTTCTGCTGACTAGCATGTGTGTGTTTGCGTGTGTGTATGTCTGACCTGTTGGAGCCTTATGGGTCACCGTGCTCCAATTACTCGGGCATGTCAACGTCGCTCCTTGTAAATCTTTTCCTATTCTCAAGTTTTCCTGGCAAGATTACGCCGCTGTTAGGCGAAGAAATAAGTTTGGTTGATGAGATGCCTCGTTGATAACAACTGATGCTGCTGGTTAGGTCACGTTTAGATCACTTAGCCATCTGTGGCTAGCAAATAGGAAGAGTAAAACTCACGCATTAAATGACAGAGTTGTGGGTGTCTTTGCCTTTTACAAAGCACACTACAGAGATAGACAGAAAGGAAGGGGGAAAGAGATTTGAACCAATGCCTCTGCTGACATTTGAGCAACTTGATATAATTAACCTATAATGACGTAACAACAGTGAAGTAGAACAATAACCCTGTGGAGGTGACGGTGATGTCATCAGGGTTACTGTATTTCCCCTCAGTCTTTAGACTTACAATTTTTAACAAAAAGTATCAAATACAAGTTTGCAAGTCAACTTTTAGGAGGCAACGAGGTGCAGTTTGGGAGCTGGAAGACAAAATATTTTGGAACTGCTTTAAACGGCTCCTTTCTAAAGCTGTGAGCTGTGCTTGACGACCGTTTCAGACATATTCACTCACACTGAAATCATCCAGAGCCAGCAGAAGAAAAACCTGCCTGAAACCAAGCCTTTAGAGACGTCTGGAGCCCGAGCTTTTGCCTCACGGCGATTACTTGTACAAAATGCTGACCTTATTATTTGAAACTTTGGTCTTGTTTAATATGAACATCCACCACTATACAAGTAATATATAATAGAAGATAATAGTGTAACAGGTCTACTCACTACGAGCTGAAGTTTGAAGTGGGTTAAAACGGCTGTCAAAAAATTCAAATTCAATTTACTCAAAGCCAAAATCTGATTGGAATATCTGCTACGACACTGCTTCAGCTTTTCTTTGGAAATAAACTAGAAACTAATGAATGACTCCGATGTTTATCAAAACATATTGTGGTTCTTTTTTTATTAAATCAACCCGCGCTTAATCTTATCATTCATATCTTTTTCAGAACAAGATAACTGAGTCAAGTCGGGTGCATGAACTCTATTGATAAATATCACATCACATTTATTGTAAACCCTCATAAACACAACATGTTGTGTTGGTACTTATTTTCTTCCTGAACATTCCTGTCTGTGTTGACCCTCTTTTCCTCCTTCTCCCACAAGACACCCATGACTCCTTGATTGGACTAATTGTCCTAACAACGTTTGGCTCACTGGAAACTGGAGACTACAGTGGGGTATAATAACCTTGGAAATAATTTTGTTAGTGTAATTCAACAAACCAACAAAATGGACGAGGAGGCCGTGATCTGCAGTAAAATGGGGTAAAATATGGTTCAGTTGGTGGGTTAGAAAACGGCAACAAGCGTAAACTAACAATCTGATCGTGGGATTGGGAGGCAGGGGGGGTACAAATAGGGCTCAATATTAGAATATGTGAGTTTGGGAGAAAGAGTGCCAGATACATCAGCACCACCTTAAAAACAAGCCTCTCTGTGTGGCTCTCCTTAAGCCACCATCATGAGACTGAACTTTAAAAAAAAAGAAGATAAAACATGACTATATGATTTAAATTGGAAACACAGAGAAAGAGAGGCACCAGTATCACCACTACAGGGCCAGCAACCCACCATATGACACACAGAGACACACACGTGTACCTCCAGTGAGTCTGCAGTCTCTACCCACATCTGATGGAACCCTAAATAGCACTGTTACTGATCGCTGATATTCATGGTTGATCATCATTTTAAATCATCATTTTACTAACAAAGTTTAACAACAAGGAACCACATTCTAAATTTAAACAACTGACAGGCAGAAATGGTTGTGAGTGTGTGTCGGGGTTAGTGTGTGCCAAAAAACAGGAGAAAGAACAACTAGAACTACAATCACATGTTAAAATCAAGCACTTACAGACAACAGCAAAAAAGAAAGGAAGGAAGAAGTATGAAGGGAAATGGAGAATGTGGATATCATATGTTGCTTTAGCAATGTAGTAACTAAGCTAATACAAACCAGTCTTTCTGAAGGTTTCTCATTAACTACACAAACACATATAATCAGCTAAAGAAAATGTGTCGGGATAAGAATTTGAAAGGCTAGCATTTGGATTTTGTAGCATAACATTTAAATAACTGACTGGCTACAAGCTTTAAAACATTTCAAAGTTAGTTCTTCATCAAATGTCCTTTACTTGAATGTACCGATTGTGAACATTTGGGTTGACGCCAGTATTTTTGCTGTGTTTCTATAGTTATCTATTCTCTCTTTTGTGCAGGAAATCTTAAAAAAAACTTAAAAGGAGAAAACTGTTGTGTTTCACACGATCGGAAAATTTACAAAACTGAAAAAAACTGATTTGGTAAAAGAAATTGGCAGCTGACATCAGTAAATGTCATTTTATTTGCTCTTATCCAACAAGGCCAACACAGAAATTCAGCTGCTACATCAGTGGTTGGTTAGTACTACATGTCTTTTATTATCATTTTTAGACAAATATCTAATTAAAACTAACTTTTGAATAACAAACTGCTTAATTTAAAATCCCAAAATGGTTAAGTGGTGTCTCTTCACTTCAAAGTAACTGTCCACAACAGGAAGACTTTTAGCATCATCATTTAGTGCGCCAAGATTTCTTCTATTAAATTAAGGGACTCACAAGAGTCATATTTCCTGTCTGCTAAATGCCCGCTCCCATGGTTTACAGCCCCGAACACAACTTAAGATAATGCTGGTAAAGTCATTCTTTGAGTTTAGAAAATTCATCGAGCCCCACTCTGAACATTAAACACTAGTCTTCTTAACTGGAACCAATTTAAACCCTCACAAAAAAGCAAACTGTGTGAGTATTGTTATGGTTAAAGACAAAAAAAAAGACCCCTTAAAAGATGACCGTCTAAGTGAGTCTTTAGCAACTCTGGCAGTGTATTAATGATCACTGCAGTATCTTGTCATATACTCTTTTATACTGACTGTCTGTGATGTTTTGGAAAGGCTACAGAAACACACACCTGGGTTATAGAGAAGACTGGCATACAACAGCTGATTTGCTCTGTCAGTATTACAATGAGCCAAGAGGCCAAGTGCTTGTGTGTGTGTGTGTGTGTGCACGCGCGTGTATGTGCGTGTGTGCAAGCACACTTGCATCTGAGCATGTTTGGATGTTTGAATATGTGTGTGTATGTGTGTGTGTGTTTGTGTGTAGGTGACAACTCCAGCCCCAAACTGACTGGCATCTGGCGGTGGCAGTTGTTTTAACAGCTGAGCTGACAGCATTAATCCGAACGCACCCAAATCAAAAGGAGACAACACCTGTTCACTGCTCCTGAGCCCAGCCGAGGAAAAGATGAGGGGGGGAGAGGGAGGATGGGAGAGAGAAAGACGCAGAGCGAAGTATGAATGAAGGCAGGGAGTGAAAGAGATGGAGGGTTAGTGATTAGAAGCAGGTGGAAAGAGTGATGGGGACAAAGGGAGGTGGAAGGAGAAAGATGAAGGGAACGTGGTGGAGAAGGCAAATTTAGGCAAAGATAGGAGAGGGGTAAAAAGCACGGAATGAGTGAGAGAAGAGAGAGATACGAGGGAAGGATGGGATTAAAAAGCGAAGGAGGGGATGGGGAGAAAACGATGAGAGCGGGCATACTGCCAGGCAATACACACACGGCACTCTTTCCCTTGAGCGAAGCGGAAAGGGGCAATGGGCCAAACAAGGAAGGAGGGGGAAAACAGAGGGAAGGGAGGGGGAGAGGTGAATGGATGGATCCCACAGGGAGACAGAAAGAGGGAAAAAGGTGGGGTGTGGGGTGGCAGACAGAGGAGAACAGCAGCGATCTACCCAGAAGAAAATCAGAGCTCTGACTCGAGTCGCTGATGGTGACCGCTCTGCTGGCCAAGCAGCAGGGAAAGAAAAGAATGCAGCGCAGACCCTTGCTCCTTAACATCTGGCTCAAATAAGGCCGGGGTCATGCTGTAGGCGCAGGTCGTGACCTATGCGGCTGACAACACAGACACCGCCACTTCATCTGCAGGACCTTACCCCTTTGAGCAGCCAGCCCGGGGTTAATTAATAAAGACCTTGTGGCTTCAAAGACTGACACACTGACTGGCTGCTGGACCAGACTAGGACTGGCTTCCTGACACACTACAAGACAGATTTGTTACTCTCTGCATGCTGAAGAACACCACCTTAATATCTGTGATATAGGAGGGAACAGAAACGGTGGGGCTGGCTCGTGGGTGGTGATTACGTGGATAGCTGGCGTGTGGCCATTCGCTATCCCTGATGCATCATGGGAAGCTCTGACTCCTTGGTCAGGTCAAACAGCTTGGTGCATTTATCATGAGTATGGTGACACACTTGAATGTATGTGTGTGCAGACAATCTAACCAGAGCTATGTGGTGACATCAATCCCACGCCTCCAATCAGGTTGTTAAAGCCCCTTTACATCCATGTCAGGCTTTAAATCCTGCTCTGGACGCTGCTGACATGGGCGAGAGCGGACTACAGCTCTGACGCTTTCACATCTGTGTTAGAGCTGAGATGTAAAATTGCACTAAGCAGATTGTGCTACTTTGCAACAAGCCTACATGGATTATACAGGGAAAACCGGAGTGCAGTCCCTTACACACATACTGTATACGTTACCACGATGTACAGCAACAGATTTGGCTAATGTATGGAATAAAAAGTACAGAAAGTCTGCTAATAAACTAATCACATAGGATACTCACTCCTGTTTAAAGTATATATTTTATATCCTACAGAAGCCTTATACATTGGCCTGAAAGTATTGATGTGCACCTGCGATAAAGGACCTCTGTATGGGTCAAATAGATACTAAGCATGTATATAGCTCTATGAATTATGAATTATGAGGTTTTTATCAGCACCAGAGCACATTAAGCACATTGTTGTTCCCAGTAAGGAAATGACAGACCTGTAATTACCTGAGAAATACAAAATATAAAACAGGCAGCTCATACACTACAGCAAAGCATATATGTTACTCAAGTTCTCAAAAGCATAACTTGTGAGCAATTTCCACCTATTTAAAGTCAGCTCAGTGCCTTCCTGTGCACGCACTACAAAATGTACACATTAAGAGAAGTTTGTGGAAACCTTGCAGCTAAGTGATACCTTTTTATATTTTGTTGTGGCAAAGAGTCAAGAGAAAAACTCGAGCATTTCTTTCCAAAATGCAACATCCACCTACTCACAAAGTAACTGCTGGTATGTCACTAAACTACTTAATGGAAGATTGTTGAAGTTGTTGGCTAACTTGACAATTTTTCTCACAAAGTAAAAATGTTGGAGGGCGCAGTTATTTGGCCCCTTTGAAAAACTGGTTGAACTCCAAACAGCAATTGCACCACAGTGTTTCTCAGAGTGTTCTTGTTGCTTAAGTGCCTCGGTGAAAAGTTTGGAGATTTTCTGCCGCATTTCATATCCTTTTGATAAAGTAATTGAGGGACAAATGAAAGTCAGCGCACTCTGCACAAAACTCATTAATCTTGCAGCCATTTTGCAGCATAAAAACATTCCTCTGACTCTCCATGGGAATGGGAGAAAAGACCAAAAGGAAAATGAGAGAAAAAGGAAGAAAAACAACAAGCGGGTGTGCAAATGAAGAGAGTTTATGAGAAAGCTGAATAGATAAATCATGGATTCCGCTGATTTGGTCATGGGACATGATGCTGAATGGAAATTAATGGGTGAGTGCCAAAACACTGGGGCCTGTCTAATATTTGGGAGTTGGGCCTTTATGTGAGACTCACACAAATACACGCACACAGAAGCCCAAACATATCTATGAAGTGTACTTGTAGCACACATGCACAATTACAATCTCACCTTGAAGAAACGCACACCTCTTGCCCAACTCATCATCAGATATCAACACACACACGCACAAACACACACACTGTACTCTAGGACAGTCAAACTGTGACTAGGTCACAGCAGCTAAGCTATGGAAGCCCCGGCTGATTCATGAAGCTTGAGCCTTTGTCCTTAACTTAATGCCACGCCGGGGGGGCAATAACACACACAGGCGCACACACACACCTTAAGAAAAACCACAGGACCCTCTCTCCTCTGTGTAAGCGCTTTTATGCTCATGTATTGGACAAAAGCTGGGGCACTGCTTTTCCCCTCAAAAACACAAACACACACACACTATTCATCTACTTAATATTGCTCATCTGGACACGGAAGAATGGCAGAAAAAGAGTTTCATCCTCAGCGATTGTCTCGTGCAACGCTGGAGAGAGAATGCAACGCTGAAAAGCGGACGCAAAACAATTCAATGAGAAAAGTGACTTGAATGCGCCTTTCATCAAGCCAACAATGGCCGGCCCCACAATAGGCCTCAGGTTCGCCCCATGACGTTGCCTGTTTCTCATGCCACAAAAGGAGAAAGAAGAAAGAACGAAAAAAAAGGAAAAGAAAAAGAAATGCCAAATTGACTCGATTTGAATTGTGAGCCATGTCCATGATGATTTTTTTCCCCTTTCTATAACAAACCCAGCGAAGTTAACTGGCACAATGAGACTCGGATAAGTGGAGAGAACGATAAATAAAAAGGTTTGGTTTTCTTGGATAAGCAACATGAGGCGTCCGCTTTTTCCTGCTTCAAAGTGAGTTTTATTTCAGCAAAAGGTTGTTGTTTCTTTCTTTTCTTTTCTTTTTTAAATGTGGAGATCTTTCTAAGCAAAGAATGTTTGAATTTTTACTACTGAGGGCTTTCTCTTTTTCCACCAGGTCACCGAATAGGTGGTGAAGCACAAAACACGAGTCCACATCTCGCTAGGAAAGAGTTCAAGGTAGCGGCAGCCTCATAAGCGTGGTGTCAACTTCTCTTCGGCAAATGCTGTCCGTACATTTGGAGCGCTTTGGTTGGCGAATGAGAAAAATCATGCTTTTTCTTGCTTTACCCCTTCATTTTTAGCGAGCTGACAAAAGCAAAAAGGAAAAAAAAAAAATCTCTTTCAACGTCCCCCCTTGGTTTGGTTTCACTTGCCTTCCTTTTTCCCAGTGCGACAAGAATAATCGCGGCAAACAATGGCTGCGAGATTCCTGCTGCACTTCATGTTAATTTATACAACTAACTAATTACCAACAAAGGGTGGAAATCACATAAAGACGTTCAACCCGCTCCCACGCTAGGGGTGTGAACCTGCTGCTGTGTGTGTTTAGATCCATATATGTGTGTTGCAGTCTGCAAATTCCCCTCAGGGATCTGTGCTTAAAAAAAAAAAAAATCAGAGGTCTGTGTGATGACTTGCAAGGGCCGTAGATGCCATTGTTGATGTTTATAGTGTGTGCATGTGTGCAAGTGTGTTTGACGTAACCCCCCAGATAGCAGAGAAGAAGTAGGATTAGGCAAAGTGATGATGAGGAGGGGGTAGAGGGGAGGTGACGCGACTGATGGACGGATGAACAAGAAACTGCCTCGATCCCTCCACTTCTCTGCCTCCTTTTTTCCCCCTCCCTTTCATTCTCTCTCTCTGTCTTCTTAGGAAGAATGTATCCGCCCTTCCCATTGTCACCCATTGGAGTGTACGCAGGCGTGAGGGAGCTCCGGCCACTGTGCGCCTGTGTGGCACAATGGCCTCGCCTAAGTGCTGTCCTATAAAATGCCTCAGTGCTCTTTAAAAGCAAGCCCCGGGTACCCCTCCATGTCTTGAAAATAGATGAAGTGCTGTGTGTACATGTGCGAGCATGTGTTGGTGAGTGTGTGCTGCATGACATCTGTCACTGAGTTGGCATTTTCAGTATGGAAACCTGTGCCTTCAAGGAGCTCGGGGCAGCAAGTACGCTCAGCCGTAAAATACCGTTTTGGTTGACCTCGAGGTTGCAGGGCTGCAGACCGGCGTGTGAGGTTACAAGTGTGTGGGTACGAGTGCGTCTCTTGTTTCTGTGCATGTATGTACAAAATTAGGTGATAAAGAAGAGTGGCAAGGCTCTGACCTCAAACATGCACGCTGGCTCGCTGAAACGACAGCGTTGCCATTTACTGACCCCGACAAAGACTCTGACAGGAGAGACACATGCATCAAATACAGGACAGTATTATTGCTTGTAATCTCATTCATATCGATGGCAGTAGACTCAGGTACATTTTTCTTTTATGCAAATGTTAACGTTTACTGTCAAATTACTACAAAACTCTTTCCCAAGTGGTATAAAGGAAAGGAAGTGTCACACTAAGAATCCAGTTTGCTGCAGACTTTAAATAAAAAGCAAATACCTTTAAAAATATATTTCAAGGCTGTCTCTTGTTTTTCTCAAATCTTCAAATGCTAAAATGCCTAAATGTCCTCAAGTTGAACGGACAGCTCACCCCAGAATTTAATTTACATAGCTTTCCTCTGGCCTGTGGTGCTATTTATCCATGTAAACTGCTGTGGTGTGAGCTGCCCAGTTTTGGAGACATCTGCTTTCTCTTAAATGTAATGGAATGAAATAGGCCCTGAGGTGCCCAAAGCACCAAGGGAAAAAAAAGTACCTAAAAAAGTAAGCTACAATGTTTCTTTCTTGAAATAATAATAATGCACTTTAATGATATACATAATATAACAAGGTGGTTGCTGAAAGAATAGCTTTGAGCCTCCTTATAGTGTAATCACATTCATGTAGCAACTATTTTCATTCTAGGAAACTACACCTGGCGAAACATTGAGATGGTGCGACAGGATGTAAGCATTAATGGTGTCTCCCTCACCTGCTCTTTGCTTCTTTTAGCTGTTCATAGATGGTAAAAAGTAAATACTGTCCACATTAAACTATTTGCAACAAGATTTTTGACTTTTCTGAGTAACTGGGTCTCAGTTTTTACAACAGAAATTAAGCTAAATACAAAGTCGAAAGTTGTATCTACCAAAAAACACATACAGCAGATTCTCTGAGCAACTTCAGGCTGGGAAGCTTTGTTTATCCCTGTAACAGCTGAAGCTAAAAAAGGAAAAAAAAAACATAAAAAAAAAAAACAATCCCAAAGGCCATGAAGCCCCAGTGACTGGTAGCTGTAGCTGGGTAGCAGAGGGTCAACAGACGGGTCCAGAGATGGAGCTCAGCTGGCACTTAATGTGCGAGCCACTTACAGTCAATGCCGCCATGTAGTGAGACGAGGAGAGGAGAAGAGAGGAGAGAAAAGGAGAGGAGAGGAGGCTGAGTGTCTGGTGAAAGTCCAGGGCAGTGGAGGCACCACTCCAGGGGCCGAGAGGAACATCTGTGCCCCATTTAGTGATGTTACTCCTCCTTTTAATTCCCCTCATTTTTCTTTTTGCAGCTTATAACTTCTGTCTGTCTGTATGTCTGTCTGTCTGACTGGGCTAATAGGTTATCACTGGGGGTTGCTCTGTGGCGTATGGGTCACAAAAGGTTAAATGATGACTCCAAGGTAACTGTCCAGGTGTGCATGCGTGTGCTCGTGGAGCCATCTCTCTTGGGTTTCTGCACCGTGTCTCCTCTTGACCCCGAGCCTCCTGCCATGCTCTGCACTCTGCGCTCATACTTCCACGTAATGGCACAACGCGCACACTCCAGCACGAGCCGCTTGCCTGACGGCCTCTCGCATCGAGTTGAACACACAGGAACACACATGCACGCACGCTTTGTCATGGCATTTTTATCTTCGCCTTGTCACTGCTGAAGAATTTATTAAAGACAGAACGCTGTGTGTCTGTGTGTGTGTGTTTGCACATGTTTTGTAGCAGTGTGTTTGAGAGAGAGTCCGCGTGTGTGTGTGAGTATCTCGCGGGTAGCAGGTGGCCGTGGATTAAGACAGGAGATGAATGGAGAGAGCAGGAGAGCGGTGGAGCATGGTTGGGCCAGGCCATGGGGGACAACATGGCTAGTCATTTATTAGAGGCCAACACACACACCTTACATGTATGCAACCAAATGCAATCCTTCCCACAGCAAACACACACACACTTTCTGCCACAAATACATATGCAAATGCACATGCGCAAGTATATGTGCTCCCAAAGGCTTTAACAGCACTCACACTGACCTAGTATCTACTATCTCCATTCATCTAGCCTAAGTAGAGCAGCACTAGCCACAGACACAAAACTAAATCTTTCAAACTTAAGGCATTCTTAGCGAGCGTGAGTGTCTGTGTGTCTGTGTGTGTGTGTGATGTCTAAAGAGCTCAGGGCCTGCCTTCGATAAGTCAAGCCCCTCTTTCTGTTTCAAGATGTTTATCGTTTTCTGACCCATTTTGTGTCCCTGGCCCCTTGTTCACATCCCTCCTGGTGTCAATGTTCGTACACTATGAATGTGCATGTGTGTCTCATTGATCCAGCTGGAGGCTTTGTTTGTGTGTGTGTGTGTGTGTGTGTGTGTGTGTGTGTGTGAGAAAGAGAGAGAGAGAGAGCAGTAATATTCCAGGCCTTTCATAATGATTAAAGCCTTCATTAAATTTTCATCCCAACCTGCTGTTTGCTGCTAATGGCCTTTGTGAGCCACACAGCCAAACAATAGCTAGCCGGGCACAGAAAAGGGATTTCTATCTCACGTTCAATACTGCCCCTCATCGTCCCCCCCCCCCACTTCCTCCATTTCCCTCTGCCTCTCTTCATCTTTTCTCAGCCTCCTTTTTCTTCCTTTACTCTCTTTTCTTTTTTCCTTAGCCTGGGTTGGTGTGTGCGTGCTGGGTCTTGAGGCGCTGGGGCCTTTTGTTAGCGCGTCTCATTTAAACATAGAGAAGCTAATGCTCCAGGTCGGTTTGGATGCTGCTCTGCTGTGGCACTGTGCTAATGGGGTCTGTGAAGACACTGGTCTTTCTCTTCTTCACTTTCCCTACCTTCACCTTCCGTCTCCTCCTTCCCCTTCCTCCCTCTCTCACTCTCCGCTGGCTGACTCATAAAGATCCATTATTGTTGTTTTTTTCCTGTGCAGCCGGTTCACGAGGTCCAGTGAAGCAGCGAACAACCCAAAACACACCTCAATTACAGCTCAGCTCGACAAACAGTTCAGTTTTTCTCTCTTTCTTTTTTTTTTTTCTTAAAATGTGCCACAACAGGCCTCTCTATCGACTGGAATAAAAACAACCAGACAGCGAGAGCTGACCAGCAGTCTCGGCCTTTTGAAAACTCGGCAGAAAAGCCTGGAAAATAAGGTTAGTGCATCGCAGCTTGAAATGAAAGCCTGTTGATGTACTGGCGGAATACAAACACATAATGCACCTACACTTTAAAGGCAAATCCACACTGCACCACTGAGCTGTTTTTTCACCTTTTGGGTATGCTGTTATGTGAGCTTGAGGCTGCTTGGTCAGAGATGTACAAATATTAGCGCGTTGCAGCAGTCGACTTGAAATCTGTTCTGCAACGACCACTTCAGGCTGAGTCCAAAAGCTAGTCTATCCCCAATAGATGATAAAATACTACATAAACTGCATCCACGGATAGTTCCCCCTAATTGTAACATCTATATGAAGGGTGCATTTCTTTTAAAACCCACCTGTTTGGAATTATTTTTAAGGCTTTGCGTCCGTTTTGCTTATGGAAGCAGCTTGCTCACAAACTTGACTACACTTAGCTGATAACTTAACGTTTCACTCTCGCCTAAATATCACTTTCGGCTCCAAAACAACAAGCATACTGGAAGCCACAATGCAAAACATTCAGGCTTCAGGATACAGTCCAGAGACCAACAGGTGACATCATACCAACTATGTCCAACTCTGATAAACTGTTTTTGTTTTTGATGGAAACTGACTCTTAATCAACTCGTGTCCCTCAATCAGGATCTTTTCGGGTTAATTAGAAAGGACTTTCCTGCACAACAGGTTTTGGTAGGACCCCAACATGTTGCAGGCTCTAAGCTGCATTTCTTAGTGATGCAGTATATCCTTTAAAGCTGACACTGACTTCTCTGTGAAGCATCCCCACCAATACAGTAACCTGTTATTTATATTAGCACATCTTCCTAAAGGGGATGGACACCTGTTGTCACATTATCTCTTAAATGCATTTCATGGTGACTTAAGCTCCCATTTGTGGGAGCAGTGGACATTAGTGGGCTAACTTTATCTTCTCTAGACTCCAACTGTTTAGCCTGAGGATAAATTTGACAGTAAAATGTGGGGGCTAATCGAGCTCAACTATGGAGGCCCTGCAGAAAAACAATGTTTGGAATCTGTATCCAACAGAACATGTTACAAAATTACTAAGAAAGGTGATAAGATGATCACTGAGCTGAGAGAATTTTTAAGTAACTGCTTCAAATTAAAGCAGGGAAACATTTGGTGATTTGTTAATCTACTAAAGTATGTTTGGAGGCCTTTCACACTCACTCCAGTGCACACTACACACACAAGCACGTGCATCCACGCTCGCATCTTATTTGTCAGGTTGTGATAAATATGCAAGGCACGGTGGACAATAGGCCCAAGCAGCCAATGCTGTCTGTCTGTATGCTGGAAAAAAAACAAAGGCTCGCCTCTCATCTGAATGTGTGTGGGTTCAGAACAGAGGGAAAGAGTGAGAGAGAGAAAGAAAATAAGACAGAAAGAAAGAAGAAGAAGATGAGGAAGAGGGAAACGACAACAGAGTGTAATAAAAGTCGGGCGCAGAGCCAGGGAGATGGTGGGGACTTGCAGATCACACATCTGGCTGTAACAAGCGTCTCCTTTCATCACTGACCTTCTGGCTCGTTTTTGATCAGCTCCTCCATCTTGCGTTGTTTCAGTGTGTCAACCACGTCTGCCAGGCTGCCCTTGCGTCTCTCGGGGGTGCCCAGGGTGCCCGCGGCCGAGCCCCCGTCGCTGCAGGGGCGCCCCCCGCCTCCGCCCTCCTCTTTGCCTGGTGAGGTAGCATTGTGCTGAGGGTAAGGACTCAGGGAGCTCCCCTTAGTGCCATCCTGCTCCTGGAGAGAGGAGAGAAGAAGAGGGGGATAGGGATTAATCAATTCTTAGCTTCAAAAAAGCGATTTTAAAGACACAAACAAACCGTAGAGAAAAAAAATTAAGAGGAGACGAGGGAGGAGCTGGCATAAACCCATTCATTATCTCCATCTTTCTTCCCTACTCTCGCTCCTGTTTTCTACATCTCCCGTTCTTATACCCCAAAGCAACAACTTTCATCCCTGTCCAGTTATCTCAAGTTAGGGCATACTTCTTCTCTCTCTCTCAGATCCTCTGGAATCTGCATTTGACTGACTTGGAGGTACTTGACAGAACGAGCACATGAAACAGCAAAAGACTGCGCACTCTTTAAGTGTCACGCTAACTCTTCATTACAAAGCGTTCAATGGCTTCCTTTGAGGGATGTCCAATGCTACAAATTCCAAGCCCAACTTTCAGCGCTGCTTTACTTTTGTCCTAAGATTTTCGACAATTAATGCTGAGGATGCAACTCCATCAAATTCAGAGATAAAAACCCCTCCAAAAACGGCTCTGTTGTGAGGTCAAATCATTCCCCTAAACTCATAAAGAACTGAAAGGGCAAAAAACATCATTGTAGGAAAAAAGACAATCAGCATGTCAGCAACTAATTATAACGTATACAGCTTACAGTAAAGCTCTCTTCTATTGCCAACACGTTTAGTTTAATGATGCTTGGAAGTAATGACTGTGGCTGAAAAAAAATATTTAGAAAAGTGGAGTTTTGCAGAAGAACAAGTTTACCTCTTTCCACTAAACACTGTGTTTTTCTTATTGTTTTCTTATTATAAATCTGTATCAACTTTCACTGCCAAATTTTTGACCACTGACAGCACGAACGCACTTATTTACATTTAAATAAGCAAGTCTGAGTACGGACGTTATTGTTCCCTTTCAAAACGACAGCTTAAACATGAACAACAAGCCTCAGGACAGTAGCCGAGTGCTAAGTAACTCTTAGCATCTTAATCTGTGACCCCATAAAACCTGTGTTTGTTTCTACAGGCGGCGTTATAGACTTAACGCCGGCTCAGCCCAATTAGCGGTGACACTGAGAGTGAGGATGCCGTCAGCTTCGTGAGGGAACGCTGTTATCTCTTTGTCACATGCACAGATGGATTCATGAGGGTATATATGCTCTACATGCACTGACAAGTCACAGAAGTGGATACGGTGCGCTCCTTCTTGAACTCACAGTCAGGTGTGGTAAACTGTGCGTGTTGCTGTTTAATTACAAAAACAAATGAGTCAGTCAATCAGCCAAGCAGTCTGTCAGCTCAGCTCTTCGTGGGGTCAATGGTCCACAGGGTTAATCTTTGGCTAATCTCACTACAGTATGGGGCACGCCACCTGGGACAGCGGCACACATACACCGTACCTGTGTTTGTCTTTGTGTGGGTGTGCATGTGGGAGAGACACAGAGATGGACGGGCATGGGGAGGTGGTGATACATTCCACCTTTAATAATGACATTACAGAGCATTAAGGTGGAGATGGTTTTCTAATCATTAACTCGCAGGCTGCCGGTGGAAGTGGAACTTAATACTAAGATCACAGTCCACAGTGAAGTCATTTAGGGTCTAGATAGACTGATCTTTCTTTTTAATTTAAAAAAAAAAAAGCATTTCAATGGGACAATTTAAGAAGAGAAAAAACTCAAAACAAAGTCTCAAATTATTTTTCTGTGTCCTTTTAAGAACATAAAGCCAGGCAGAGGCTTTCAACATCGATGATGCTTTTGTTGTCGGAAGCCAAACACTATATGAGAGGTACAGCAGACCATTATCACTTGGCATTTTCGACACTTCGCTGACTCTCTGTGTTGGGCTCTGTGTGTTTCCACACTCTGAATAAGTCAGCGCACTCAATAATTCACTCATCCTCTCCTTGGCGTTCTTGCACATGCATTGTAACAGAGGGACAGATTGTGACAGCAATGATAAGAGGTTGGAACGTTTGTGTATACTGTATATGACTGGGTAATGAGGTTTCAGTCAGTCGCTGCTGAGGCTGCTAACAGCCTTGTGTCACAAGTGTCTTGTGATTTTAAAAGCCCTGAAAGACTTTGCTCTTCTCCTCTCACCACCTGACCGAGTTGGTTGCTCGTGCCTCTCTTTGTTCCTTCACCCTCTCGCTGTTCTTCAGATTAGGGAAAATCAGACTTCAAAAATGAGCGGATTTGTGATTAGGAGTTGCATCAGCGCCGGCACGACGTGCAAATGTAACGAGACAGAGGGAGAGATAGAGCGTAAGAGTGTAAAAGTCAAAGAAAGCAAGAAAGAAAGACTGAGCGAAATCCAAAAAAACCCAGAAAAAAAAGAGAGAGAAGCAGCGTTATTAGAGGAAATGAGAGCGAGCGAGAGCGTGCGAGTTGACAGAGAGATGCATGGAGAGAGAGAGAGCAAAGAGGAAAGCAGGCATCTTGAAGGCAGCGGTCACACCTGTCACATCCCATTTATCTAATCCAGCGCCTACTTAAAACAGCCGCACTCTTTCTTTCGAGAAAGATGTCGCGCAAACAAAACAAACAGAACAAGAATATGCAGAGGGAGATTGGGGGGTAGTCGGAGAGATGGAGTTGAGAGGAGTGGGGGTGAGGGGTTGTCGGATCTCTTTACTCTGTCGAAAAGCTGCCAGAGAGATGTCATCTCGCTGCGTCCAACAATGAAGGTCATTTCCCCAATCAAAGGGAATTAGCAGGGAGCCGTGGCTTCTTCAAAGACCTGGTACATTAGGGCCTGTGACATTATTTATGTGTGAACTCTGACAGACAGCCTTATCCCGAAGGCAACTTAAATGGCTTATGTTTCTCCCCCCACCTCCCGATCAGCCTCCCGGCATATAATCCACGCGCCTCACTGGCGATTTGTACGGCAAAGTCCAAGACAGAGGGATCAAAAAAGAGACACGACATGAGGCAGATTCTCCGCTGTAAATGGGTGTCAGTCAGCCGATCCCGGAGTAACGCAGGTGGCTAAAACTTTTTCTCATCAGCATGCATTTATTCATGAGTGCAAACAGAAATTCTGGCTACTGTAAATGTTCATGCCCTCCTCTCAGTGGATGTCTGTGCGAGCAGGTTTTTTTTTTTTTGTGCATATATGTGTGACACTGTGAGTGCACCACATAGCCTGTAGGTGTGTAAATGTGTGAGTGTCTGCATATATGTATTTATATGCACTGGATGTGGCAGGCTGGCAGTGTGGGCGGTTCTGCCTTTAGTTTGCAGATGTCAATTCTCTTCCAAATGACTGGAACAAAGTAAAAATTGCGCCCCACTCTCTTTATCCTTTTACTGCCTCTGCAATGGAACCGAATTAAACAACTTTTGTCTTCTTAAGCTCATCTGTGAGGGGAGGTTGGTTTAAAAACACTTAACTCTTGCCAAATGCTATTTTTTTCCTACAGCCAGCACAGATGCCGCTGTTCATGTTCTTCTTTTTTTTTTCTTCCTTCTCCTATTCCTTCCGTCTTCTTCTCTCCCTCCTTCTCCGTTGCCCGACAGAAGAAACTCACTCTCTCTCTCTCCCTTCTTTCTGCGCCACAGCCTGACATGTCTCGGGCTGTGCAAGGTGTATGTGTGAAAAACAATATTTGATGCTTGGCGCGTCGTTGTAGATCAAGGCATGGACAACGTGGCAGTAGGAAGAGCTGGAAACAGCTGCTCAACTAAAATACGTGCCCACGAATACACACCGAGAGAATGTCACCGATCGCTCCTGCGAGGGGGTGGGGGGGTGGGGGGGCGAGACTCAGCCCTGTGCCAGAGCCTGCCAATCTCCACGATATATACACTTAACACACCTCAGATACAGCAAATCCCTTTACATGCCATGGCTAAACACAGACACTGTCAGTAGTGACTCGGGGGGTCCTTCAGGATGGGGACAAGCAAGAAAACACACAACGACACGCATTAGTTTTCTCCGTGCGTTCCAACAATATTGAGCTATGCGACTGACCCCCAAAACTGAAGAGAAAAAAAAGCCAATAAATTACAAAATTTTAATCTCCTGATTCTAATTGTCTTATTGCACACACTTGCCCTTTCCTTATCTAAAAACCTGCAGCTGTATTTTAAGTAGCAGTTTGGCTAAAAAAGAAAAAAAAATACGCCAGTATATTTTACCACGACCCCTCACTGTTGACAGGCAAGCGTGTGTTGATTCATTAGTGCATCACTGGCATGAGAAATTAAGTGTGACCACTGTGTCTCAAGACTGCTCAATGACTGTGTTAAATCTGTCAAATTCACATTTACACACACACACACACACACACAGGAACGCACATAATCACACATACAAATTAGACAAAAAAGAGAGAGAGGAAAAATGAATAAGAAATAATGCTTGATGAAATATCTTTATAGTTTTCTAACGTGTAAGCGTGCATCTCGCCTGTTAATGAAATAATTAGTGTTTGTCCATTAGCACATTTATGAGAGAAGATGCTTGCCTCTGCCTGATGTGAAAACAGTTTGGGTTTTTTTGCCAGCATCTGCAAACATAAACATAAAAAAATCTAAAAGAAAGAAAGCAAGAGAAAAATATCTCATTCACGGGCTGTGGGCTTAAACGTTTCCTGTTTCATTTACAATTTTCACATATGTTTACACAGATTTTTGTTTCTCTCTGTAACTTCGGCAGTGCCATAACTGGATTTGATTGGTTGACCTCGCTGAACTCCCGACTAAAATCCTTCCCGTAACGCATTTGAACTCAGGTGCTCCCGCCCAATCAGGGTCCAGCTGCATAGCGAGAACTTCGCATTCAATAATTTTTTTTCTTTTCTTTTTTTTTTTTTTTTTTTTAAAGACAACCTTTTTAGCTAAACTACATTCATTTGCAAACCATTATGAGCAGTGCTATTCTTACTCACAGGCAGGGGGGGAATGAAACACATAAAAAAAGGAGAAAAAAAGTGAATAATCCGACACCTTTCACACTTTTAAAATATGCACGGGTGCCGTTTTCACTCAGTGTGGTTGTGCAGCTGTAGTGGGCAGGTAGAGCAGCCGAGCCAAAGCCAAACAGGCAGGCGAGGCAGCCGGAATGAAGAGGTCAGTGTGGAGCTGAGCGCTTCTCCGCCACCGTGTTAATTTACTATGACAAGATAAGGCTGTAATCTGCCCCCCACCCTCTCTCGCGCCTCCCGCTGCCTCACATCCAAGTCAAGCAGTCGCCGATGAGCCATTTACTTCCCCCTATCACTTTACAACAACTGCCCTGAGAGAGAGAGAGAGAGAGAGAGAGAGAGGGAGGGGGAGACCCCCCCACCCCCACCTCTTTGTAAATCTCCCCTATTTCTCCTCACTCTCCAGCCACTCTTCACTGACAGTCAGCGCTGAAGGGATTGGCACTGTTAAACACCCCCCTCTGAATCCCCCTTCAAAAAAAAAAGAAAAACTTAACACACATCTTACAACATGCCAAGCAGGCAGTCGGATAAGCCCCCATTCCACTCCCTGCCAGACACACACACGCGCAGAGGCTTGCACTTAATAATCCACATCAACTATTATTAATAAGACTTTCCACATACACACACACACATATCAACAGTGTAAATGGATAGTGTAAATCTAAATGAAGTGGGAATAATCTCAACTACAGCAGATAACCCAGTATGAAGATCTGCATCTCTGCACACCTGTGTATGTGTGTGTGTGTGTCTTTATGTATTCCCCTGCAATCCCAGGACTTTGGTTTACAGTCCACACCTAGCACACATACAGAGTCCACAGTAGGAGGGGCTTACTGGCTAATCAGCAAGCTAATTACAGAATTAGCTTTTAATTACAGTTGCTAACCACCGTTTCATTGTTTTATAGCGCGTGGGTATTTATGGTCAGTATGGGGGAAAGGTCGACAGGTGTTATCAGAGCACTGCTATGACAAGGTGTGTATCAAGGTGAAGGGCCAGGAGAAGTTTACTTTAGTTTTTTTTTTTTTTTGGCGTTTGTTAGGTAGCATGCGTTAAAAAATGCACAAGTTGCTTTGCGCCACATTTAGCTACTAGCTAACATGGATTCCCTGGCAGCTAAGGTAGTTATAGGTACATAACGAATCTACTAGTGGAATAACATAAACAATATTGTGTTAATAACCTAAATACTCTTATCTCAAAAAACACATGTAGCAAAACCTTTTTTTGTACACGCATCCTACTATTAAATAATTTGATCATCATTATATAAAAATAATACAAAAAAGATTAGAAGTGTTGCATCAATACTGTTTATGTTGACATATCAGAGCAAGTTTAAAAAATAAATAAAAGTCTGATACTCACAAACTAACTAGCAAAAATACAGCTCAATATTCAATTTGAATTACGCAACTTTACATATACGCACACTGACACACAGACACCTTTACAAATACAACGCCATACATTTAGCACCACCAAGCAGCCTCACACTCTCCTCCCCAAGAAAATGACTCACTCAAATGGCTCACATTTTAGCAGTCACGCAACTGTGCATCAAATGGGCTCAAGGCAACGGCTGGTGGCGCGCACATAAAAGCGGGAAAAAAAGGGAAAAAAAACTCTCTCATACACACGTGCACCCAAATTTTAGCCTTGAACCTAAAAATGTTCATATTTAAAAAGAAAAAGTCAGCTCCCAGAAAGAACCTGCTTTCCACTTGCAAAGAAAGTCAATTTCCGTTTTTGTTTTTTTTAGGGTTCTGTTTCTTTTCACGTCTACCGTCAGTCAGCAGACAAATCACCTCGTTTTCTTTTATCCTTGTGGAGATACATGTACCTTTTCAGTGTTTGGCCACCATAAGAAGAGTAAACAACATACCAAAGTTAAAGCAGACCCAAACTGTTAATGCATTCAATATGTGAAAAAAGCTGTTTACTTGTCCAGAAATGACTGGAAATCCCATAAAAGTAAAACCGTTCTAATTAGTTAAGAAATGCTTAATTCACGAAATTAAAATGACAAATACACAAGGTCGAGGAAGTTAATTTCCAGCTGAATACATCTGCAAAATGAAACATTTTGCAAGCAAAGATTGTAGATTTTTGTCATACAGGTACTAACTGCATTTTCAGCTCATTTAGCTTGGCTGTCTTAAAGACAGAAAACTGCTATGCTTTCAATAATCGCTTAATTCTAGAGGTTGAAACTACCGTGACCACAATCTGATCTGGGGTCTGAGCCTTGCGGTTACTTTCCACCCCAAGGCTCTCAAACGCACACAGGTAGACAGCCTTATAGGAAGAACTTGGAAAGGCAGAAAGCCAATGGAGATAGAGAGATGAAGCCCAAGGCAATGACAAAGCCTGCAGTCTGCAAAGCTGAAGGTCTAAACTGGACACTTTTCTATGCCAAGTGGTTGGTTGTGGTTACAAAAATGTTTTCTTTTTTGTGGCCTATGGCAATGCAGTCCCATAGTCACACAAATGTTAGCATCACTAAAGGTAGAGTCATAGTTTTTTTTAACAACTAATCATAACAACCTGGACACTGACATCATGAGGTCTGTTACGCCAACAGTGAAATGGCGGTTCCAAGTACCGTTAATGGATACTGCACTTCTTTGGGCTCCAGCTATAGTCTTAAGCACATGAGAGAGCAAACATACAGAGATTCCTTCATGTATTGGTGAGAGTCACATGAATAGCTAATATGGCTAAGTACCATTCCGTTGCAGTTTACTGATGACACCAACTCACAGGTGGTGTACAACATCACTGATCCCACCAACGATGTCACCTCTGTGGCCTCTGAATGCTGCCTCTAGTTCTAAATAAAATAGTTCATAAATAAGGCTTTAAAAACAAATATTCAACAGCTGGCTGCTCATAATCACTCTGGCATTCCACAACCTTTGCTGATGCTAAACATATCTGTGAATGTAGGGTCTGCATTATATCTATGTAGGGGATAACCATGCAAGTTTTGGGATTATACTTCAGTTGCTTTATTGCTTCTGGGCATGTAAACATAAGATCTAATGTTAACTCCTTTTTCTGGCTTATATCTGTTTATATTTTAAAAACTGGAACTGTGTAGGACCTGCTAACGGTCGTTCATAAAAAGTTTTCTTCCAGTTTCTCTACGAAGACTTTTGACTTTTCTGAGGAGTTCAGACACAAAAGTTCCTCCAAATGTCTCTACAACGGTTTCACCTGTAACCCAAAATCAGCTACAGGTGGGTGCCCCGAGCGTGAGAAACAATGAGTGAGACTCATTTGAAAGCCATTATTATTTACCATGTTGGGCGGGCTGTCCAAGTTGCGGTTGGGGGGCGAGCGAGGGGACACCTTGTTGCAGTAGGAGGCCAGGGGGAGGTGGATGACACCGCCCAGTCCCTCACTCTCCTCATCCTCCACTCGCTGTCTGCTGGTTGCCATGGTTACCTCTCCATCTGTCCCCCCATATGGAGAGGCTGGTCGCTTGGAAGACATCCTGGAAAATAAATAGGAGATAGAAAGACAAGAGAGAGAAGGAAAAACAGGAGGAAGAATGAGCAACACTCAAAAGATGATATAATAGGCTGACAACTCCACTTATATGTTGGTAGCAATGAAAAGTGTGGAGGCTCCAAACTAGTTCTCAGAAACTCCTGGATTGTTCAAACTTTTAAGTGTTTACCCCTCTGCTATCTGTTTACTGCCTTCCGATAGACATTCATCTGATCTACCTGCAACATTTCTCCATCTTCCGTTTTCTCGGGAAACCCTTGTGCCCATAAAGACAACAACGGGGCATCTCCTCACATCGCCTTTAGCCAGCTTCTTGGCAGACATTCAAACGCACTCTCGGGTCTTACAGTATGTTTACCATGGGGGCCATTCACCGGGGCCGTTACTGCAAAAGGAGCCCGCTTGGACTGGCATTGTGGAGGAAATGACCTTGACAATGGGCTTTCAGAGAGAAAAACAGATTGTGAAAGAGAGACAGAGAGAGAGAGAGTGTGAGACAGAGTGAGAGCAGTATGTACAGTGACAATAATGTGTGTTTATGAAAACCTCTGGACAATAGAGTGACGGGAAGGAAAAAAGGTAGCAGCACGACAGCCCCCGCTGTTTGCATTTGTTACTCTGCCTTTGTTCCCGTGAAAAGAAGCAAAGGATATAAAGCCACATCTATTAGGTGAACTCTGTCTCTCACAAGGTAAATTTGCCTCCCTGTACTTCAGCTGAATAGGGATGCAGTGACTATGCGGCAATAATAGAATTTAATGTGGTTCTCAGCATCGCCTGAGTGCTTTCAGATGCACTTGTCAGCCTTGAAGCCACTGCGACTATGACCCTGGGTAATAGGCTGCTAACGCTCAGTCGCACAGAGGCAACACATGACAGCGATGGAAGGATGGAGGGATTGTGAAAACTTTAGTGGAGGGTTGATCCTGATGAAATAAGCAACAGGCATCTGACTTTCAAACTCCGCTAATTTGTTCCTTCTTTTGATTTAACAAGCTGGTTTTTTTCACTCATCCGCACACTCTCTTTATCCGGCATCCATATCGTGCCTGCCTGTGATTTCCTCCGTTTTCCTCTTCAGCCTTTCTCCCTCAAATTCTTCCCCTCTCTCCCCTGCCTGTCTCTGGTAAACTGATTACACTCTCAACTCTATTGGATTTCCTCTGGACTGTACATCTGGCATTTTTCCTAGGAGCAGCCCTGCCGCTAATTCATTGCTTATTTACCTTATGACAGTGGAAAGGCAAACAATATTGAGTGCAGCTCACTGGAGGCGATGAGGAAAGCGCCACGCTAGGACACGCAACATGCGGCTTTATCACATCGAAGGAAGGTTACGGTCAAAATCAAATAAACTCCACTGAAGTATAAGGATTAAAGAAAAAAAGAAAAAGAAACGATAAAGATAAAGAAAGGAAACAGAAAAACCCCTGCACCATAGTGACCTAATTTAATTACATTTAATTGCTTTTAGAGGATGCCTGCAATATTCATAGATATACATAATCTAATAATTTATACTGATTTACAAATTGGAATTTGTATTCTCTGTTTTCGTACTGAGTGCTTTTTGTATACAGGATCTCTCTCTCGCTCTTTTTTTTTTTTTAAATGTAAAACCCCAGGTTTTCAGGATCATAGAGCTTTCCTTCCATGCGTTTTTGAGTTTCAATGGGCTCTGCAGAGCTGTTTAACGCTGCACCGGACTATTTCATCCACTTAGAAGGGACCCTTCATTTGAAGTTAAATCAGAAAATTGCTAAATCACCACTACAGATATATATATATATAACTTTTACTACTAAATCAGAAAGTTCTGTACAGCTACAATCTTTCCTTTTCGGTGACTTTCTCGCAGCTTTAATCAAGGTTAGACTGGATGAAACACATGTTTTAGTAGTTACAATAATGTTGACGGTGGCTAAGTGCTTTCATGAAGGACGGCATATAAAGTACACGCAACCAAACACACAGAGACAGTTGTCGAAATCAACTGGCTGGTGTATCTGCAGCTGATTTCTTTATCGGTTTCTCCTGGACGCTCTCTCTTGCTCAGCAAAAACTAAGGCCATAAATGACAGCTGAAGAATGTGTATTGTTTCGAAATAAAACTGCACAATGCGAGCACTAAAGCAAATTGATATTAAAACTGACTTGAGATAACATTTATGATGCATGTTGGAATGACTGTGGGGAAAGCTATATCTGTGCGTGTGCGCGCGTGTGCCACCGCGCCGTATAATGCAAGCGCCAGGCCCAGCTGTACAAACTGCGCACACACACACAGACAGGCAGAGAGAGAGAGAACAGAGCAGAACACTGCAGGTCTGTCTTCATCACCGCCTGTTTACTTTACCTCCTTTCACTCTTTCACACTAAGGCCTTTTGTTTCAGACACACACACACCTCCCCTTGTATCCTGTGCACACCTCTACTCGGGCCATAACCCGACACACGCGCACAAACACACAGACACACACACACACACACACACACCTGTGATCAGTTTTGAGAGCTCTTGCCTCGCTAATGTTACACTTTGGCTCTGTTACAGAGACATCTTTGAAAGCATGGGAGGATTTTAATTTGGTTTTTACAGCGCTGTTATCCATCATTTAACCACAGTAGCCACAGAAACATATCTAGATATATGGGCAATCCATAGACAAGAACAGTTACACATTAACACAGAAGGCAACACAGGTATCCAAAAGCTCTAAGGGGCAGGGAGAGCAACTTCAATCTCTGGATTTTCTTCTCTCCTCTTCTCATTTGCCCACTCCTCTCCCGCAACTCTGCTACTACTTCCTCAGAGGTGGGTGTCTATGAATGGGGAGGCCATTCGCAGCTCCTCTCCGGCTATAAAGTCCCTCTTTCCCCCGTCTGTTCACCTTTGAAGTCAAATTACTATACAATTGGGCACAGCGGGTGTGCAGGTTTCGCTGGCTACTTCATTTAAAAGTTTGGCAGGGCTGTCATGCTGGTGGTAGACCTAAAGGAAGCTGTCTAAACAGCGAAGATTTAAAGAGATAATGTCATGAATTTCCGGGTGTCTTGGGTAATAATTAAGAGAAATTAGCATAATTTTGGATTAAAAAAAAAAACAAAACAAAAAACACCAAGGAACATCTCCTTCTCTGTTAAACACACGAGACACGTTTCTTTAACAGTTCAAATGAGATGACGACCATTTTTTGCCGTATTTACAAATTCAAGGAAAAAGAATTTTAAAAAGTCATCTTTTTGCCCCCCCCTCCCCCCCTTCAATCCAAGCCCTCATTTCTTTTACAGAAAAAACACATACACACACAACACCACACAGTGAGAGTGCTAAGCTGAGATTAGAGTGCCACTTCCCTTTGGCTTTTTGATGATTAGTGGCTCCTCAACTAAGTCCCTCATATCACATATGTCCACCGCAGCTAAGTCACTAATCGGACAGCGACGGACGTCCATTAACAGGCCGAATAATCGCCATCAGCGGTGGTTAACTGTCTCCTGGCCATCGCTTACTGTAATCAACACGTCCATTTCACGTTGGCACGTCAGCGGCGGCAAGCTTACGCAAGTGTGTTTAAATACAGGCAGCGAGCTTATGAACACGCGATCGATGTTGCTCTCACACGCGAAACATCCCCCAGAAATGCATCCAGACACATTTCAAATGAATTAAGCAAAGTGGGGACAAAGATTTGTTTAAGCTTTGAGGGAGAGCGAGGGAAAGACAAAAGCAGCCATCAGAGAAATGTCACAGACTATCGCACACACACACACACACACCCGGCTCTTTCACTCTGTGTGTCTGGCTGCTAACATAATCATGGTGCTAACTGCTCTTGTTAACTCCTCTACTCAGAACAAGCTTTCAGGGAGCGTGGGAGCCTCCTCTGGAGAATTCCACAGTAAAGTGTGCGTCTGTGCTTCGGCATATGCACGCATGAGTGTGCGTGTGCGTGTTCGCACCCTCGCTTTAAATTACAACCCATTATTTCAGCCACCACACAGTCAGTTGGATCTATCGTCTGCAGTAAAAATAAGCGCAGAGGCTAATTCCAAAGGGCTGTCAGGAGCCAACGTGACATTTGTGTTTTCGTTATTCCTCCCCCCCACTACCACATCCACCACCACCTTAAGAGCGCTAAGAACTGCCTGCCTGTCACTCAGGTGTGGGGTCTATTTGCGTGGAAATGTGAGCTATCTTTGAAATTGTTCTCTGAGGGGATGGAAGGGCATATCAAAATAGTTGAGCGGAATGTGCCTTTTAGATAAGGCGCCCAGAGCGTTTTGCCTCCGAGGAGCAGACCGCAACATTTACGTATGACACCTCAGGCAGGAATTTCAACAAATGTTTTCCCCTTGTGTCATGCTATCGCTCATTTTATTGCCATCTTTTTCTTTTTGTTTATCCTCCTCTTTTTCCTCCTTCACTTCCCAGCTTTCAAAACAATTTCCCCATCTCCTTCTACCTCCGTCTCTCCGTCACACGCTGTTGAACTTATTTGAACACTGCTTGTCCTCCTGCTCTTTCCCTCTCCCCGTCTTTTCTCCCTCTCCCTCCCCCGGTGTTGTCTTACTCACTGTTCCCTCTTTACACAATCAGCTGTTTGTAAGAATGTCGCTCCATCGCTCCCCTCTCTCTCCCTCCTTCTTTCCCTTCTTCTCCGAGCAGACTCTTAAGGATATTGCCTAATATCTATTTATAGACTGTCCTTTCGAACAGTGGGATGAGTGGGGCAGCAACAGAGAGGAAAAGCTGAGATGGAGGCGTAAAGATTAGGAAGGAGGAGGTCAGCGATATTCCCTTTTACTTTGGTGTTGCTTTGTTATATTTAAATATTCTTGACAGGCGCAAGGTTTCGTTTTAGACTCTGAGAGAACTTCGGACCATTAAGCCCTCAAACATCAGCGACTTGTAAACAAAATACCAATTTTATAGGGAGACATTCTGATGAAGTGTGAAAATAAAGTTTAAAAAATATCGCGATTGTACGAATTTCACTAGAACTGCTGTAAAACGCTCCGTAATCGTTTTCTCTGTTTAAATAAACAGCGCATAACGGGAAGAAAATGTGAACACAGCTCCTGCCTGTATATGCTCATACACTCACAGAGACACACCCTTACACACACACGTATACACAAAGGCGCAAACACACACTCAGCCTCACAAACACAAAGCATCCTCTGTGAGGTGCCCTAAATCGGCGCCCGGCAGCTCAAACCGTGTTTCCTGTCCAGCTTAACCACAAAAGGCAATAACACACAACCCTAATGTCACCACTGTTAATCACACACACACGCTGGAGAAAAAAAGTCATGCGTGTAGTGTGTGTGTGTGTGTGTATAGAGAGAGAGGGAGAAAATGAGAGAGCAAAGGGGGTGGGCGTAAAAAGACGTGGGCTAACTCATGTGGCCTCTGGGACTACCTCTCTCTCTCTCCCTCCCTTATTCTGTCTGTCTCGCTCGCCCATTCATCCACCCAAAGCTTTAGTCACCAGAGGGGCATCGCTCCACATACTTACAGTTTTATTTTTCTCCCTCTTTAAAACTTTTATTTATGTCCTTACACGGAGTCACTACATGATCGTCACTGGTGTTTTAGTGACGGAGAAAAGATAAAGCAAAACGGGAGAAATAAGGAAAGCCATCTACGCAACGGAAGGCCGTGGGAAAATCTCGAGTGCTGCCATTGAAAAAGGAAGACGAGAGGCAGAACTGGGGGAGAAGTGGGGAGTGAGGGGATGCAGACGGAGAGAGGAGAAAAAGTGCATCCGGTGGACGGCGGCCCCGCTCCCCTGGTGTTTTGCGAGGGGGAGACGATGCATAATGTTTATTGAGCGACGGACAGTGTTTTTCCATTGTTGTGCCAGGGCCACTATTTGTGCTGCATTTGTTAAGCAATCCATAAAGGAGTCACAACATTTGTCTCACTGTCAGCGACTTGGCCTGCCCCTGTAAACCCACACACACACACACACACACACACACACACACACACACACACACACACACAGAGATAAACACACACAAAATGCAAGCTCATTCTCTCACATAAATGACAACACACAAATAGCGCACACAGAGTCCCAGCTGGCCTCTTTCTTTCGTCCCCGCACTTTGAAACTCTCCCACCTCGGCCCAAATGGTCTCCTCCTTTTTCCTCCGACCCCCCACCCCCTCCCTACCCCATCTCTCTCTCTCCCCCTCGCTACCTCACTACCTGGAAAAACAGAGGTTTCATTGTAGCGCTCCGGGAGGGAGCTCCGAGCTCCTGAAACTGTCTCCTATTGAAGATTCGAAGGATGGAGAGTGTGTAAATGTGAACGGCAGAGAGCGACAGCAAAAGCAACATAGAGGGATTAGCACAACACAAGCTGCCTGGATTGATGGAGGGCTAAAGAAATGGGGAAAAAGAAGGAGAAGAGAAAAAGCGAATATACAGTGCAAGCACACTGCTAAGCTTTCTGGCTCTGCTGACAACAGAATCCCACCACCTGACCTTTGACTCCAACCCTATGACCTCATGTCATATGACTACACTCTAGTTAGCCTGGAGGGAACACCTCTGTCAGTCTCTCTTACTTTTTTCGCACGCACTCCCCCCCCCACCCCAAATCGCTTCTCATCATTCTCACTTTCTTTCATCCCCTCCTCCCCCATCCATAAACACAACAACAAAAACAAATGTGGCCTAATATTTCCCTCTCTCTGCTGGCTGTTGGCGAGGGTCAGCTGAGCACACCAGGGTGGGAGGTCGCGGTGGGAGAGAGAGTTGGAGGGGTGAAGGGTTGGGTAGGAGTGTGCTGAGAAAGGGGAGGAAGTGGGGAGGAGGGGTGGGGAGAGGCTTTGGCATTCTCCTCTGGTATTTTTCTGTCTGTCGTTCTTTCTTTCTTCTTTTTCTTTTTAACCCCCCCTTCTCGTTCCATGGATGGAGACACGGTTATCAAGCCTCTCTGGGGACAGACAATATGGTCCAGACAATGGCCTCCAGTCCAAGGTGGTGGTGGAGGGGGTGGGGGGGACAGAGAGAGAGAGAGGGAGAGAGAGAGGGAGGCCAGGACAGGGCCACAGGGGAAGAGAAGGGCAGAATGGCGCATTAGTTTGCAGAGCACGGACACTCTACTCAATTACTCTACTCTCTCTCCTTCAGACACACATTCTCCTTTTCCTCCACCACACACACACACACACACACACCACTTTAATCTCACCCCTTTTAAATGAAGTACAGCGACACTTGCACTGCAAGCAGCACTGCTTACTCAAATTGGAAACAAGTTGTTATCGGCCAGCCACAAGAACTTGGTCTTTAAAAACTGTTCGTTCCTCTATAATTACAAAACGAAAGCCAATAAATATTCTAATAAACAGAAATAAACAGCAGCGGAAGACTCGATTCTGATTTAGTGGAAGTTGCAGATTCACAATAAAACACCGTTCTTATGTCTACAAAAAAAAAAAAAAAAATCACAAAAGTTTGAAAAGTGTGAAAATCGATCCTACAATGGAAGAATTACTGCTGACTGACCGACACAGCTGATTAATATGAACAATGCATCCCATTTCAGGTGTTTATCTGAGAGGGTAGTTAACAATTAGAGGTGCCTGTGCTCGAGTAGAGGGCATGATTAAATGTGCCTCTGCCAGTGAAGATAAATTAAAGTGACAAATATTGAAACTGTTGAAACGTGTTGAGGAAACTGAGTAAAGTCCTTCCGGCTGCTAATGGCGCTCTAGCTGCTGAATACAACACAACTACTATCACTCCGTATCTGAGTGTGTCCTGCTTAAACTGTTCAAAGTGTTGACACGTCCACTGTTGTCTGTCTCTACCCCCTTCATCTCCACTCACACACACACACAAGACGGAGGAGACAAATGGAGGGGTGTGAAAATGCACCACTGCTTTAACACTACATTGACAGGGACCTCTTCCTCTCTCTCCTCTCGTCCTCTTCCTTCACCCCATCACCCCCACCCGCCCTTACCCTCTTCATCTCTGGCACTCTCACTTTTCTGTAAACCTGCTTCTTTTTCTTTGTGGGTGAGGAATGTGTCAGTTTGACCACATCATTTCTTTTCCTTCATCTCTCTGTCCACCAGCAGCGGCATGAGCGGCTCCTTCAAATGTCTGTTTTTCTCTCTTCTTCTTCTTCTTCTTTTTTTTTTAAAACCCCCCTCTCATGATTTGGTTGCTTTGGCTTTCTCCGTTTCTTCCAATGTGTATATTTCTGTTCTGTTTGTGCAAACAGATGAGGCCGTTCTAGCGAAGGCAGTCTGTTTCCACTATTTTCAGTTTCACATTGGAAATTCTGATGCACAGCAGAGCGCTCAGAGAAGCAAAAAAAAGAAAAGAAAAAGTGATTGAAATCACAAAAAAGCAGAATGCAAAATTAGAACATGAAATAATGTAAACTGACAGGCTCATAATTTTGCAAAGCAACAAGAAAAGACAAAAATGAGATGAAAATTTTTGCATTGTTAAGTGAACGACACAAAAATATGACTTCTCACTTGCAAAAAAAAAATCATACATTTACATAGAACTCTTTCAAACGCTTCCCCAACTGCTATTTTTAATAAAAAGTTAATTTTAGCAAACTGCATGATTTTCAAAGAAGAAAAGAGGAATTAGAGAAGAGGAAGTTTGATGGGAAGATGAAGAAGAAGAAGAAGAAGAAGAAGCGCGGGTGAAGGAGGCGAGCGGGCACTTACAGAGACACAGGAACCGAGAGCATCTCAACCACCGAGGCTGGAGCGCACACACACTCTGGCAGCTCGCGCGTGCTCCGCTCGCCGAGAGACAAGCGCTCGACGCACACACTCGAAACGCACCGCTCAATGGAAGGTTCACCTCGCTCGCCCGCTCATATGAAAATACACACACTCTCACACGCACTCACACACGCACACAAACACACACACACACACACACACACACACACGCAGCACGGCCACAGTGATGGAGTGCATTACTGGAAAGCAAGACTTTTAAGCGCTCTCCTCCTAAGTCATTGTAATCCCTGCATTTATCTCCATACATTCTGCTTTTCTGTGTAATCCTTTAAATTTTTAATTCCTCATAGCTGTTGTCATCTTTTTTTTTCTCCCCTCTCTCCTCTAACCACTTTGCCGGATTGAACAGTTTATTAAAAACACTTTTTTTTTGCCACATCTAAATGTGTTCTTAATTCAAGGGGGGCCCCCCGCCCGACACACACACAACCCACCCGCCGACCTTAGTTTATCTCTGAACAAAAGATTAGTTTCATCAGGGCATTAAAAAAACCAAAAAAACCCCCCCAAAATAGAGTGCTACTATAATGCAATAAAAGTCAAGCAGGCAAAGGGAGACAGGAGTGTGTGTTGGTATTAAATCGTAGGGTATTATAACATAATCTGTCTCTCGCAGCATTAGCATCAAACAACCATTATTCCACAGGCAAAAGCCACTTGTGTTGACAGTGTTGGAAAAGGGCAAGGTTAGAGGGCTGACACCTCTAAATGAAGCAGGCCTGCACAAACAACATTGAAATTAACATTAGCATAAGGCAAGGGGGGAAAAAAATAGAAAAACAACACCACTGCCATGGAGACTGACAATAGGATTACTAAGGGTTTGCATGAATTTGGATTAAGTGAAAAATAAATCTCAAATAAACAGAACTTTAAAAAAGGGAAGCGGGGCAGAGTGCAAACACTTCAAATACAGGATGGCATATTTCTATATTTTGGCTGATTATTTTTAAACATTTTAGTGTTTGAAAAAGAAGAAATGTTGAGTTTATTTCTGACTTGCTCAGAGCAACTTCATATATATTAGGCTGGTTTAGGTTTACAGGAGGAGTTGCGAGTGGACGCACGAGTAGAAGTTGAGGTGAATGAGCGGTGCAGACGAGATGATGAGAGGAACGGCGCACACGTTCTGACTTTAACACACACACAGACACAGACACACACAGACACACGCCTCTCTGAGTTTACTTTTTCTCTCTTACAGACACACCAAGGTTTTGAATGAACAGAACTTTCGTCAGTAAAAACAAAGGAGGGGGAAAGAAAAAAAGAGTCCTTTCTCTCACTGTTCTTACAAACGTGTACACATATATTGCTTGATATAACATTTCCTTTGCATATACCAGAAGCATAGCAGTCAATCATCAAGTCTCCCCCCCTTACCGTCTCCCACTGTCACACACACACAAACACACACACGCACACACACTCTTCCAGACTCAAACTCAGCGGACTCGCTGAGACAGCTGCTCAACACACACACACGCATGCAGTCCGAGTCTTCTCTTCACACACAGCAACTTTCTGCTTTATACCGCTATCCTCCCAGCCTACATCCCGCTCCGTCTTCAGCCTCTGTCATCTGTATGTGAACGTGTGTGTTTGTGTGCGTGTGTGTGAGAGAGAAAGCGTTGCGTACCTGTTACACTCCTGAGGTAGCTCAGGCTCAGTGAGCATGCTGGAGTAAGGGTCCGTCTCTCTCGACAACAACAACATAAAACAGTCCCACAATGCTCAGATGAACAAGGTTAGTCTCCCAAAAACAAGACGGGATAGAAGTGATCCTTCAACCTCACACACACTGCTGATTCTCTCTCTCTCTCTCTCCCTCTGTGTGTTCCTCTCTCTCTCTCTACTCACACACTTTCAGCCTCACACCCTCCCTCTCTCTCTTTCGCTCTGCCTCCGTCCCTCCTCTTCTCCCTCCCTCGCTGTAAGCTGTGAGATCTATGCTCTGCTCTTAAAGGGCCAGCAGCACAGTTTCTTTCTCTTTCGCTCAGTGCGTGACTGTGTGTGTTGGGGTGTGTGTGTGTGTGTGTGTGTGTATATGCAAAGGGGAGGGGCTGTTTGACCAGAAGGCTCATCTATCTCTCAGCGTAAATGCACAGCAGTGCTGCCCCCTTCCACAAGTCCATCTCTCTCTTGTCCTCTCTCTCTCTCTCTCTCTCTCACACACACACACACACACACACACACACACACACAAAGTGTTCAAACACTCCGTTGCAGATCATGTAGACACACTTCAGACTGATAGGACCACTACAAGCCCTCATACACTTTATTATGCAATAAGCAGGGAATTAATGACATGACACCTAACAGAACAAACTACACACCTCGTCTGAATGTGATGCTAGCTGGGTTTTTTCAGGTTTAAAGTGCACTACTGGGAACTTATATAGTCTTTTGCCACACACAGAAAATCCTGAGCATTAACTGCATTCAACAGGGAATCATTTTCAACGCTTCTGGAAAACCACCGCAAACAAAAATTCATTTGACTTACCTTAATTAATCACTTTTACTGCATTGCTGCAACCTTTTTGTTGGGTTTATCTTACTTTAATATTAAAAGCTACACAAGAGTTCTACAGAAAGAAGTTGGTCCAAGTTTGACAAATGAGTCTAACTCAGTTTGGGCCATTAAACACTTCTAATGCTCTTACTGAATGCATACATTCTGCTTTCATATGATCCCTACTCCAATGCTGTGGACTCATCCGTGCTTAATTGGTTATCTTGTCTTGTCCCAGCCTCTTTCACTGTCCCTTTGGTTCCACCGTGTTAGGAAAGTGAAGCTGTTTTGTGCTCAACTTTGATTCACATCACGCTTTTGACATGATTGGCCATGCTAACAGAGTAAAGTAAGAGAACAGTGGATGTGAAATAAACCTTGAAACGAGATTAATACGAGGTACCCCAACGTTTAAGTGTCTGAATTATTTCAGAATGCTGATTTCCCTACACTACAGGTCAAATAGCAAAATTAAATGACATTAATACTACTACTGTGTCTCCTACCAGTCTTACTTTTCACCACACCTGCATTCGTACTTGAGCACTATGCCATCTCTTAAGTTGTTATTCCTTTGATTTGCATTTAAAAGCTAATTTGTGTCACCTGGGGCAAGCATGATGCATAAAACTCACATCCATCACCCAATCCAACAATTTTGCACTGTCCAAAGCACATTTTTCTCACCTCTGCTTCAGACCCAGCATACTTTTGTAATGAGTCAAGTTTCTTTTAAAAGAGATGTACATCTTCCAGTAGCCTACTTTAATCACCCATCTCTTTGTTTGTACCATCTTGACCTCTCCATGTATTACTGTGCTAACATTTGTTGCTATTAACGTCAACATAATGTTAGAATATTTCTTTGCCTTTAATTAATGTAGAACAATGTCAAGGATATGTGCTACAGGTATTGACGAATGACTTCTATCATCCAGCCAATCAGAGTCCGCCTGTCTTCATGGCCATAATATAACAAATAAAAACCTTAAGTGACTTTAATTTCCTTTCATTTTCCTTTTTCTTTGATACAGACATTTCATTCTGCCACAGAGAACAGTCTCGTTACAAGAAGACAGCTGAACACTTCCAAAAGAACATATGCCGACGCTCACATGCATGAATGAACGCATGCACACACGCGCACAGTTTCAAAATCACACAATGCACATATGCAACTCGACTGAAACCTTCACCAATCAACTAAAACCATTATGTCCTTAGGTGTGCGTACAACACGAATGCCTGTGTGTATGTGTGCATCAGTGGTGCATGCTGCTTGCAGCCCTTAGTGCTGTCAGTCACTATTAAGGGTGTGTGGTCTGCGTGTCACACACACGGCCAATCCAGCTATTGTTCTGCGGAGCACAGAGAAAAGCAGAGCTGACAGACTGCCACTTCTGTGATACTTTAACACACACAGACACACACACACACTCAGACACTGAGAGAGGCACACACAGAGGAAGGAGAGAAAGCAAGCCCTGTCACTGTACCTACTGTACACACACACACACAGACACACAACATGCATACACTGGTGTTAATATAGTGAGAGTACATTAAGATGTAGTGATGAAATCAAAAGCTCATTTTTGACTTGAAACAGCTGGAAACACCCGTTCACAACATCCATTTGGTAGCTCTTTTAAAAGCAATACTTCTAAGCAGTTTGACTTCAGCCAGTTGGTGTGGAAGGAGATCTAATTTTAAGTTTTCATTTTTATTCTCTATACTTTTAGTATTTTCTGTCCATGAACATATATAGAAAAGTCAAGCCTGAGACTGCATTACTACATAAAAAAAGAGTAGTTGTTCAAGGTCAGTGGAGTCTTATTACCTTTTCCAGGATCAAAAATGAACTTTCAGTCCCTAAAACTGTTACAAATGTAAAAACTGGACATATACAACTACATTTTTTTCAGTCTGATTGCTGAAATGTTTCCAGCAAGAGTTCTAAAGAACAGGTAACAAGGTAACATGTTAATGGGAAAGAGTGTCATTACCAGTTGGGACAGAGAGTGTTGGTGCCATTTGCCATCTGCGAGTCTGTCTGCCTGTGCGTGCCCGTGTGTGTGTGTGTGTGTGTGTGTGTGTGTGTGTGTGTGTGTGTGTGTTTGTGTTATAAAAGCAAAATGTGGTCCGGGGAACACCTACTGCAGCAGGAAGTACCACAAAGGCAGTACTGAGTATTGTGTTTATTTGCCTGTCTGTCTGTGAACAGATTTTGTCAACAGATTTTACAGGTGTGTAGTTCAGATTAAAATAAAGGCTGACTTCAGGGATGGTTGCAGTTTGACCTTTGACATCAGAGTAAAGACAGCTGGAAATAAGGGGACAAGAGTTTCTTACCTCATCTTTATAATATTTACTCAGTTCAGTATCATTTCATGGTCTTTATTTCCTGTTATTACGATACTTCACTAAATTGTATCCTTACACTTTGGCAATTTGTTTTTATAAGCTGACATGCCAATAAAACACCTCCAAATTGATCTGAATACTACAAAATATTGGTGGGGATGTGGAGCATAAACACAAGAAGACCCACTAAATTTGGGTGAGGATCCAGATAAATAAAACTGTGAGACAGGGGGCTGTGATTGACCTTTGAGTGTATCCTTCAATGTTTTCTAAAACATTATGCTTAGGATCTTTCTTGTGAATTATGTTCTCATTATTGACTCTAGATTTCTATTGTTGGACTACTACTAATATTTAGTATTGGTTCAGTCCCGCACTTCAATTTATGTCTGAAACAAGCTCGATTTTCCCATCCTTGAAGGCAGCTTCTGTTTGATTGGCTGTCCCTCAGAAACAGCAAGTTTGAAAAGCAGGTGGGCTTCTGTGGTTACAGCTAAATCCCCAAAAATAAGATGCCCATATTAGGGTCGTCCGCAATTTCTTTGCTTCTGGTTTTGACTTCTTCTCCTCCCATATCTGCACTAACATGTTATTATCTGTGCCGACACCTATCGCAGCGGCTACCTGCGAGTAAAGGGAGCGATACGCTTGTTGCACATTGGTTTGTAGCTGATGATTAGCTACAAGCAGATGTTTGTCATGTGTCTATCAATGATATCTTCCACACTCGTTTATAGTCCCTTCAATTGCTGACATTGAGGACAAGAAAGAAATAAACTTCTAGTTATTTCACCCATTTTGGAAAAGTCAGTAAATGTTCCTGACTCCCTACGGTCTTTAGTCACCACATTACTGTGAATCGCCTCTCATTAAGATTTTAGCTCATACTACTCTCACACATTATTATTTGAAACTTTCGCCTCATTTATTTTATAAATACACTGCTACTTCTGGGTTTTCTGTAAATTCACGCAAACAAGTTAAAAAGAACCCATCAGTATTTAGTTTACTTTATGTATATACAGTATTCCAGTAAATGTTATGAGATGGTTTTATCCAAACATAAAGCTACTTAAAGGAGAGAAAAAGTCATGCGGAAATTAATGTTTTATATAAAAATTTTGAGCCAGAAACTCAACACAGATGTCAGATATTAGCTTCTTTGGATCATCAACAACATTAGTTATAATAGGCAAGATTTCAGCCAACGGCAGTGGTGTTATATAAACTAGAGCGTTTTATAGTATCTGAAACATTACAAAGTCGACCTTAATTGACCTATCAAAAATTTAACAGATACCGCTGATGGACGGTAATGTCTTTACAAGCTGTAGATGACAGAAACACCGTGACTTTATAATCAGATAACCTTTCAACAGCAACAGGTTGCTTTGGGTATTATGGGAAATCGGCCTGCACTGAGATGACCCCATGCCAGTTTTAATTGTAGGATAAAATCTCTGTTTCTACACGCACTCATACAAAAGCACCGAGAACATTTTATTAGCAGAAGTACTGATGGCCACATTACATAACACTGTAATTCATGTAACTACATTTACTTTTACCTATGCAGAGACAAAGTACATATCTTTGCCTTTGGCTTCCTGCAAGAGAGCAATATGAACATTTCAACGTCAACAACAATCATGGCTTTAGTTTTCTATTTACCTAATTTAATTCATGGTCAAATAGAGAGAATACACTGGAAGGACTAAATCTAATCACATTCCCAACTAAATTGAGCCTCGATTGAAAACGGCATCTCTCCTTGACCCCGTGAACAGCTGCAAAACCAATGATAACCTCATTTGTGCATTACAGAAACTTAATTTCTCCATTATGCGTCTGAGTCGCCAGCAATTGGTCAACATAACGGAGCAGCGCTGACCTGGGCACACTCTTTAGCCTGCTCCCCGTCCCCGCTGGAGAAAACCGGGAGAATAAGGATAAGACTCATATTTGTTGTGTTTTCAATACATGTTCATGAGAATAACACTCACACAATAGCCATGGCCAACAGCAGCTATGAGAGTTCACTTGCCATGAACTTAGTTGAGATTAATTTTTGACTTGACAATGTATTATATAGTCGATAAGATGGTGCAGGGACAATGCAAATGCACAGCAATCAGCCAACCCGAGCGTCATGTATAAAAAGCCTTCTGTGGAATTTGCACAGGAAGCATTTGTGAAAAAGAAACTTTTCTTCTTTTTATTTCAGGGACAACCACAAAATCAACTTTGTTTTTCTCTCTCCTGAAGTGTTATTTAGGTTGTTTTACTGGAAGTTTCCCCAGTTGTGCAGATAGAAGTGTAGAAATATCTCTTTTCCTTTGGATATAAAGGAAGCAGCTGGCATTCCACTAATCTAAAAATCCACAAAATGTGTTCGGAGCAGTTTCATCGACATCCGACATCTAAAAGAAGCATACAGCTAGCTAACATTATAGCTGACTTAAGTGGAGCATCATTAATGTTTACACTGTGTCTCCAGTATGAGCCTCCCATCATAGACAGATGCAGACTGTGTTGTGCACAGTGATACAGTTGGAGGTAGTGTGGACAGAAAATGCTTGAAACTGCTAATGATACCTTTTTTTGAGTACTTTACAGGTATATAACCAACTGATACAAGCGGAAGCCTCTCCAATCAGTCTCACCTCTGTCTTGGACTGCAGCTGGAGAGCAGGAATTAGGGGCACATGAACCTTCAGTTTCTCGACAGAGTTTCCGTCCAGCTCAGAACTGATGTCCAGGGTGTTACCACCTGCAGGCCATGATAATGGAGCAAAAGCAAAACAAAAGCGGCCTGTCCATCAAGGCAGTCACAATTCATCAAATATACTTGAGGCATGACCAATGTGCTTCAGCGGCCTGCCCAAGTAAAGTCTACATGCAGGAAAGCCTACATGTCTAGAGCCAATATCACCAAAACTGTGCAACTCACACCAAAACAATCTAGAAGGCTAAATAAAGGACAGAGAAACTGTCCTCTAACACAGAGTGCTCTAGGAACAACCAGTCTCTCAATAACAAAGTACTGTCTGGAGTTTGTGTGTTGCAGAAGAATTCAATTAAACAAAGGTACCAGAACTTATTGTTTTCTTTTAGAGGAAAGTGACACAAAAATGAAATTGAGGTACATTTCACCTTGGCTGATTTAAAAAACAGGATTCTGAAGTCATTCCTAAGTTTCAAATGTTTGAGAAAAGTAGAAAGTGTCACAGAGCTGCTCTTCGAGGACAAAGCGCACACAGAACCAAACACACCATTGCAGAGACAGGAAAAAAAAAATACCCAGGCGATACAGCAAACATCCACTGTGCTGCAGATACACACACGTATCACACACTCATTCACTACCAAAGGGGAAAAAACACAGAGAGGCTAACATGTACAAACAACACACACACACAGTCCATTACAATGAAACCGTTGATGGGAGGCCCCTGTGTCGGGACCCTAACAGCTGTAGTGCATTAAGGGCCGACTATGTGCAAGGGCAGGGAGAGACCGGCAGTAAACAATCCCAAAGCCCGAAGATACACACACACAGTCGCACACATCACCCCCACATTTTCACAAACATTCATGCGCCATATTATGCAAATGCAGAGACACACACATCAGACACAATGTGGCAAATCAGTAGTTATGGACCTAAGAGGGCTTTTCGTGAAAGAGCAAGATCGCGTCTCGAAAATGACAGTTTGCATTTAAATCGGAGAGAAATGAGCGTGCTAAAGATTGTTGAATATTCCTGTGCTTTGTTGCTGTGAATCAAAGTTCTGGGGAAGAGCAGTCCAAAATTTTGCATTTTCCTTTTCCTTTTTTCTGTTCCAGCCATTCTCCATAAGACAGAAACGGTCAATAATTTGCTTTCAAAATGACAGCTTTATAGTGATTAACGATTATTGGGTCTAGGATCCTAGAAATAAGTTCAGGAGGCAGCTGTACACAATTTCCATGATAAACAGGAGTGCACCAGACTGTGGGTGTAGTTACACTTCAACAATTAAAGTTATCCTCTTTGATAGCATAACTATACCACAGTTGCTGTGCCCACATATTGTGGAAAGAGATAGTCATTTTTTGACTTTGGAAACAACAGCTGACAAAATAATTTCAGCTCAAGTTCTGTTTACTCGTTTATCTTGGGGCCACTGACTGTACCACACTGTCTTAATAAGCAGGTGTAGTATGTTCAGTTGCCAGAGCACCTCCAGGACTTCTTATGTTGACAAAAAAAAAAAAAAAGGTTGAGTTGGAAAGAACAGCCAACAAGTCTTCTAAATTAAAACAACCATTTACTTGCATTAAAAGGACAACACAAGCATTCTATTCTTGCTCCCCCATCTGCAAGACAAAATCATTGGAGGCCAAGCTGCAAAGCTGTGTAAACACAAACTGTTTCTGCTTCTCGTATGCCTCTTCTTTCTTATAATCTTCTGCCATTCCAATCTATAGCAACTCCTAGAAACATATAATTAAAAGTTTTCAAATTTGGTACCAGTTTTTATATCAGAGTTGGGAACTTTGGCACCACCAATGCGTTTATTTTGTTTTTTAACCATAAGCCCAATTTTCATAAGGTGGAACACGAGGAACTGTTTAATGCAATGAATTAAGCAGAGTTTAATGGCATCAATTTTAGTCATATTAGATTTTTGGAAAAACCTTAAAAACCCTAAAACTAGTGGTGAGGTGGCCTAACAGGGAGTGAAATCAGCAATGCGTTCATCTATCAAGCAAGCCTAGGCCTGCATTTTAAGAAGCATGCACTATATTAAAGCTTTGTCAACATGCTGACCTATTTGATGCTACCACCATACTGCATTTTATCAAAGGGTTTATGGGTAATCCTCAGACCGCACCTCACAAAATCCCTCATATAGAATTAAAATTTTCAAGAACCATCATAGTTAATCTAATTTTACACTGATGTAATGTAATATCAGCAATTATATTGACACCAAACTTGGGGAAAAATATAATATATTGTGTGTTTCTCTATAATAATTCCACCAGACTTTGCTTTTATAATCCCAGTTGCTGCAGGGGGAGCTTTGTCACTTGAAGGTGACCAGGTGTCTTGAGGAAGCTGCTGAAAGAACCGATTTTTGTACTTCTTATGACATCATCTCACCTCATGTTCCACTTCTGAACACTTACAGTTTGATTACAGATTTTTTTTTTCAAGGTCAAGAAGGAACTGCTAGCCTTAATGCTGCACCTTTGGCATTTGTCTAGTGACAAACTTATTTACACAGCAGTTGTGTTTTGTATCACTCCATCTTACATAGCAGCTTGACCTATCCAGACGTTGAGGTTTTGAAATGGCGTTAAATGAAGCGAAGCTAATTCTTTTAAGTTGTGCTGCCTTACTCACACCTGACGCACTCTCAGCCAATGCCGTGGCAACAACTAGTTCAAGTTTAAAGTGAGAATCAGAATGGAGATGTTCGCTGGGTGAAAATGCTTGCCTGATGTCAGAGAAGAATGGTAAGAGAACTTCAAGCTGACAATAAGGCAACATTAAATAACCTCTTATTACAACCACGGTCTGCAGAAGAGCATCTCTGAAAGCAAAACCCATTGAACCTTGAGGTATAGATGGGCTACAGCAGCAGAAGACCACACTGGGTGTCACTCCTGCCAGCTAAGAACAGGAAGCAAAGGATGTAATTTGGGTTCACCTAAATTGAACACTGGAAAAACATTGCCTGGTCTGATAAGCCTCAATTTCTGCTGTGGTGTAAACATGAAAGCATGCCTTGTATAAACGGTGGTTGTGGTGTAACGGTTTGGGGGATATTATCTTGGCACACTTTGGACCTCTTCGCACCAACTGAGCATTGTTTGAATACCACAGCCTACCTCGGTATATTGGCATTCTTTAAGACCATCTTCTGATGGCTGCTTCCAGTTGAATAATGCGCCATGCCACAAAGCTCAAATCATCTCACACTAGTTTCTTCTTGAATATGACAGGGAGTTCACTGTAATCAAATGGCTCCCAGAGTTGCCAAATCTCAGTCCAATACAACACCGTTGGGATGTAGTGAAACAGAACATTAATATAATGGATGTGCAACAAGTTTGCAGCAACTCTGTGATGCCATATGGACCAAAAACTCAGAGGAAACCTTTTTCAATCTATGTCAAGAAGAATTAAGGTAGTTCTATTTGCAAAACGCATCGAACAAAAAGTCCAGTGCTACTGAACATATCTGTCGAACCCGCTAGGGATGCATCTATGGAGGGATACTTAATTACTCAACATTTGCTGCTGATAGGGGATCAGTACAAACTGTTACAATGTTATCTACCAGTGGAATAACAAAGGACTAAAACATAGCTTATGTCGTTCACCTTACATTTATAACACTAGAACTAGAATTAATGTATCAGTGACACAAACACAGCAGAAAGAAGAAGAAAAAACAGAAAATAGATCCAAAAATACCTGCAAAGTCTTACTGTTTCTCTTAAAAAGTCTACACAATTGACATTGTTGGATCAGATATTACGTTCTAGGTTACATCCTAGGACAGTCTTACACAAATATCAGATAACATTTCAGAATTGCGCATGAAGGCTCCTTTCTCTCTCTCCACCTGTCTCTCAAAGCTCTTCTCAGTCTCAGGGTGAGCTCATATATCAATACCTATGGCATCTTTTCTTCTCTCCCTCTCTCTCCTCTTTCTAGGGAGAGGAGGACAGAGGAGAGGCCAGTGTGGAGAGGCGCAAGACCGTGTGAAGTGGCTTTATCGTCGGGAGACACGTGCAGGCAGAAGACTCCGTCTGAAGGCTGAGTGGCAGGCGGCAGAAGCCATTAAGATAGAGCCGCTATCTCTTGCTGCCAGGGCCCTCTTAATACAGGCAGGGACTCGGGCCTCTGTCATCCACACACACACACACACACACACACACACACACACACACCTTCACTCCTGACGTACTTTAACTGACACACAGCGAACATGGATGTAGACATGTGCGTGTTCATTTACACTTACAAGCAATTCTTTATCTGTGTGTCTATTTTACCATCCTGAACCCATCAATCGTCACATAGGGAGGAAAACTGAAGAGATAAATGGGCAGGTAGACGGGTGGAGACCAGAACACAGACAAACAAATTACTGTCTCTGCCTCTTTTACGACCAAAGTATAGTGGTGTCAGTAATGTGAGGTAAAGTGCACGCCACATTTACTGTTTTGAGACATCCATGTGTAACTCACAAGATGCCTCACCCTTACTGAACTCTTTGCATCCACAATTTCTCTCCTTCTTCCATAGAAGTGGAGGCACTAGTGGAATGGACTCTAGAAGGTTGCAGACTTGTCCTGAAAACTTTTAACTGCTTTACAATTAAATACTAAACTGCCAACATTCCTGCATGAAATAAATACTTGTTTGGTTGTTGTCAGAGCTGTAGAGTAAATACAGAAACCTGGAGATTCTGGTTCTCCTACAAAAACTCTGCACACACCTTGGTTCTGGGTGAACCAAGGTGTGTGCACGATAAAGAACAGTCATGGTAAAAGTAAAGTAAATTCTAAGGTTTTCGGATGTAATAAAAATGATCTGGTCCTTGTGCACTTGATTGATTGATCCTCACCAAGTGTGAGTACCTCTATAAAATCAGAGGTTTTGGCAGTTGGGCAGAAGAAAATGACTAAACAAGTATGGCTTAATGAGAAATCACCTTCCTGTTTAAAACGCATGGAGACATGACTCAGGTCTAACTAAGGATCTGAAAATATTAGAAGACTAGAACAATATCATTTGGATTTGGGCCATGATGCACAGCACCATGTGCATACACATGCATATCAGCACAAAAACCCATCATCAGTCAAACACAGTAGTGGAGGGGTCATGATTTTGGCTTGTTTTGCAGCTACAGGAGCCGGGTACCTTGCAGTTGTGCAGTTATCCGTCAACTACCAAAGTATTCTGGAGTCAAACGTGAGACTGTCCATCAGATAAAGCTTCCCAAAAAGTGGATCATGCAAAGACTCGAGCTCTTACAATGGCCCAGTGAATGTCCAGACCTCAACCCAAATCAAATGCTGTGGTGGGACCTCTAGAGAAATATACATAAAGAAAAAGACCTAAAGCAAGGATGTAAAGAAGATTTAAATATATTATATATATATATTTTACAATTTTTATTTTTTAAATATCAAAACATAGAATTTCAGTTTCAAATCACTTTTTCAAATGCATTAAATTTACCTAATTTTAAAATCTGATAAGGATGACTTTGATGTCCTGATATCTCAAAACGACAGAGGATGTACAATTTTTTTTTATTTTTGTTTTTATCATGACTTTATATTAAATAGACATGGCACTGAAAAAAATCTGAAAAGAAATCTATGGAAAGAGTTTATTTTTAACATGACTTTATCTGCATTGGAAAGGTTTTACTCTCTCTGAAAAATAATCTGGACCATGAAGTCCAAGCCTCAAACCTTCAGTACTTATAGTAAGTATTTTACTGCACTTACACATCTATTAAATAATAGATACGAGCATAAGTAAAGGTGATATAAGTAGGGATCACTCTTATGTATCTGATAAGATCAAGTGAAATCTGATCGAACAACTATAACATCTGGCTATTTCCTGCCCTCCACATGTAAACATAGGATAACAAAAAACTAATGAAAGTCACATTTATGAAATTTATACAACGTATTCAAGGTCATTGTAAATAGATGGTTTAACTTTAGAGAGAGCCAGCCTAGCTCTTTGTATTTTATGTCAAACTATGTTGATGACTTTTTGCCTCTTAGTCCAAAAATATAAAAATTATATCAAGCTTCTCTTTTAAAAATCTATAAACAGTAAACTCTCTCTTTATGCCACTTAAACTGGCAGAAGAGCCTTTAAAATAAACCTCAACACTGCATTGCATTGATTAAAAATGCATATAAAAGGATGGGGACAGTGTGCAGTCCGTCATAAAATGATTTACTTTTAGTAAAACGAATCAGTCCTGCTGCTGCATAGCCACATGTATTAGCCAGCCAGCTTGACAAATATTTGAATCAGTCCCCTCTATAAAGTGACACCAAAACAGGAAACAAAGCAGGAAACAAAATGATCTCAGAGGTTTTCCACACTTTTCTGCAGAACATCTCGTCTTTTTTTAAAGTTGCAGCATTCTTCCTGTGTGCCATCTGGGTATTCCTACGCTCCTGCATGAATGTCTCATAGAGATGTCTGTAGACACAGACCTGCTTACACACTGGTGCATCGTGCTCATCCGTGACGGCCGAAGCGACACCACAGCACACGGCAGCAGCGATGACTTCACTTCTGGTGTTCTGCAGTGAGTAAGAACAGCAGCAAGTATAAGCTGCCTGTTCGATTGTGCTTGTAGTGCCAACTTTCACGCTATGAATGCGCTAAATAACAGAGTTTACACAGTTAGGGAAAAAAAAAGTTTATTCTTTATATCAAGAAAGCGATTGTTGGCAAATTTTGACTTGTGAAACTACTAAATTCACCTGTAAACAAAGTTTGAATATATTGCAAAAGTGTTTTTTAAGGAGCACAGAAAATGAAAATGTGTTGGCGTCATGGATCTACATTGGCATCGATGTACAGCAGAACATTTTTTATCATTTAATTTCTAATCATTTTTGATTCCATCTTGTTTGAATGAAACCACAGGCTCATGCCTTCCATCATCCATTAATTTGACTCCGAGACAGTTTTAATCACACATTTTCTCTGCTTTGGCACAAGGTTACCGGACAGAGAATGCGCATGCAGTGTTCAAGCCAGAACCCTTTTGCTGCCGTGCCCCTATGGTGAGCACGCTGCTCTAACCACTAAGGTAAACGCTGCACTGTAAACAAAGCTGTTTTCTTCACCGACAATGGCAGCGTGGAAAATTAATTAACAATCTGTACTCTTTGTGAAAATCTTAACTCATTCCTAATTAGCTCCTCTCCTTGAAAACATCAAGTCAGTTAATTATGTCTGAGGGAAAATGGTCTGTTTCTGGTGTCACTTATTTATTAGTAAGCTTCAGTGCTGCGAGAGAGGAAGCGGCTGGAGCAGACAAAGTAAGGCGAGAATGAAAGGGAGTCTGTGTCACAGCAGGGTTAATGAAACACTAGCCTGGGAAGATAAATAAAAAGTGAATGATTTACAAAAAAAAAAAAAATGTACAGAAACACACAAATACACACATGACAAAACGTGTTTTTACTTAAGCACACAAACTCGCACGCTGTAATTGTCCTGCCACTTGATTGCAACACAGACACTAGAGACTTTTCCTTGAATTCTTTCTTTTCAACTAAGAGCCAACTTTGGACAAGCATAATTCTGCATCCATTCTTTTCTATGCATTTCCTCTAAAGGTCAAAAGTCACTGCTGCTACTTTTCATGTTATGATAACCTGGAGCATCGCATTGTATTTGCACAGGCACACAGTTAAGTGACTCACACACAGAATCATACCTTATAAGCTATAAAGTTAAAAATTATATGCCAAATTCCTGCAGAATTATGACACCTTATACCCCTAGAAGTCGAAGTTTTAGTAATCAGCATTCTTGTTTAGAGTCTTATCTAATTATGTTAAAGAAATTTGGTTAATTGTCTACACATACGTTTTAGAGTTGTGTATTACAATGTCTAACAGAGTCTCATATATGCTGTTTTTTAAGAAAAAAATAATTTTCTTTGCAAGGAGAAGTACTGGCATTCAAAAAATTAACCCTTTTCCCATCAGGCCATGAACACTAAAACATGAACTTTATTGTTACAATAGTGCCATTCAGGAAACTCCAGGGTCAAATTCTTGTTAAGAAATTTTAAGAATGAACAAGAATTGAATTTGTGTCTTAAGTTTTGTGGCAACAAGATAAATATCACTGGAGTGAGAGCTTTGGATTTGAAAATCTGTCGATAAGGATAATGCAATAAGATCCAAAGCACCAGAAGACATACTGTGTACTAAAAAAGCAAAAGGCAAAAACAACTGAAATCTGGCCATCGTGCCCTTCAGGGTATTCTCGTTGTAAAGCATTGCACTGCACCCACCACCCTCGAATACTGTTTGATCTTTAGGTCATAGTCGGACAACAAGCTTTCATCGCCAATGACGATTCTCAACATGACGGTCAATTGGGCACAGAGGTAAATTTTTGCTGTGTTAACATGGAGAATGTGCACGTGTAGGTGGTCTGAATGGGAGTTTAAGGCTTGAGACAACCAAGATTAGGTTAGCGGATGAAATCCCCGAGACGAAGCAGGAGAAAACAGCAACTCTCTGCCCAAAGTATTTTCAAATCTGACAGATGTGACAGGTCAAACTAGAGGCTGATTTCTAGTCTCATCATAAAAGACAGTAAAATACTTTTAAATATTAAAAAACAGCATAAATCTAACACTTTTAGACTCTAAGCTTTGTTTGTATCCCCAGGAGCTGACTTTACCTCTTCATCCCTTTCTCCCGCCTCTTCCATCACAATCTCTCCCCTTAGTTGTTATCTCTCTCTCTCTCGTTCTTCTTCATTCTTCCCCCCCTACTTTTTCCCTCTGCTCAAAGCTGTCAGGATGTTGCCTCCTTGGGTATGAGGCTGAATGGGGGGATTTGGCACCGTTTCCCTCTCCTTGCTCGCTTCAGCCGTTTTTAAGAGCACATGTTTATGCACCAAATCTCTGCACTTTGTGTTTCTCCACGTCAAGGCACAAGCTCAGCCCCAGATTGATGCGGCCTGGCAGCCCCCTGTGTACTTGCTCTAAGCGAAGAAGGGGGACGACAGAGAGAACAGAAGAAAAGAGAGCGAAATCTAGAGTGAAGAGGAAATGATTTTCTGATTTTCTACACAGGCTTTGTGGTCCTGGAAGGCTGTTTAAATGTGTGTTTTTTAAGTCCATTGGTGAGAACAAGAAGAGAAGAGATTGTGCTATCCACTGCCTGGGGGCTATGCTGAGCCTATATATATTTAAGCCCCCCCAATGTTCCTTGCTTAACAATAACGCCTACTAGTTTTAATTTAATTCTGTCATTTTTCTTACTAAATAATCCACTTCCATTTTCTGTGTCACAGCTGGAGAAATAAATCTAATCTTATCGCATAGCAGACTGAGTGTGAGGTTTGACAGAGTTTTCTTTTTTTATCAGCACTACTATGTGTGAAAAAGAACAATAAGAGACAGAAGTGTTTGAGAGTGCGCGCCGTCTGCAGAGGGACAGGTGGGCAAAGAGGACAAGCGCAAGAGCTCTGACAATATGCCAAAGTAAGACACGCACACAGAGAGCTAAGAGGACGACAGACAAATAACAGCAGCTCAGAAATCTGAGAAAAAGAGCAGCACTGCTTGATCTTTCCTAGCCAGTTGGCCCATGGGCACACCAGTTGTGGTGAGCTTCCTAAACATCGTACGGCCCAGCGGCCTCCGTAAACCAGCATGCAGCTTACACCCACACACCATCATTACCAGAGAACAGCTCTCTACCTTTTCATACAAACTATTTACATCAGATTTTAATAATGACCAGATCTATGGCCAGTGCAGATGTGTAGTTAATCCTAAGGTGTTGAAACATTACCACAGACATGAACAAGAAGCACAGCTACTTTGACACTTGGGTCAAAGGAAAAGATGATAAATAGCTGCTTTCTAGCTGTAGTCTGGCTTTGGAGAAACCCAAAGCAGGATATGTAAAGTTACACAAACTGGTGAAGCGACTAACTGATTAGAAACTTTTGGTACTTATACCATCACCAGCACTACGGGGATTTAAGTCACACAGACTAAATAAACTTTTTTGTAAAACTTTGCTTAAATCCCATTATATATGGCACCTTCCAAAACTGTTTACACAAAGTGCTTTGACAGCCCAGCAAAATCCTGAAGATTTAAAGAAATTTAAAACTGCAAGAAAAAAAATCTCGGCAAAAAAGAAAGAAAGATTTAAATAAGGTCAAATTAGAAACATAAAAAGGGCAAAGACACAAGATTTCAAATGCACCAAAACAAAAAGATTAGATGTGAAGACATCCTTAAATGTTATTTGTGGATTTCTAAGAGTTAAAAATACTGCAGTGCTGTCTCCCTGGAAGCTGTTCTACAATTTCCTGAGAAATCAGTGTAACACTACTTTTGACAACTCAGAAATTTGGAGAACCTGGAAAATAGAGGCAAACTTTAATTTTGAAAAACAAGAAAAAAGCTAAATGTGGAATATACTTCAGGAAGAGCGCCCCTGTCTAAACACACAGCTGTTCTGGTCATGTACAGAACTAAAATTGATAGAGAGTATCAAGACAGGCGTTTGGGCCCAGAAACAGCAGCATGGAAACTTCTCAACAACAGTAGCTAACGTTAGCCAACATTGATCAGCTAGCTAACATGTGAGCTGTGTTGGAAAATTACTCAGTGTACCTTTCCCCTGCAGTAATGGTAAGCACCAGCACGGCCGATGGACTTATCTATATGGGCAACAATAAACAGTACAATTACAACATGAATGCATGATCGTTAAAATTAAAAATGCATCATAGCTACTTGCTTCTCTCGTGTACACTGATTGTTTTTGTACCGTGTAAGTATAAGAGCTTAGTTTCTATTCTTAGCAATAATGTGTGCAACCTTTAAGCCATATCAATGATTTCCTTTGCACATATTTCATTGCTCGCTTTAACTCATCCTGGAAAGTATGGAAGCTGAAGCTTAAATGGTAAAAATAAAGGATCTGACGTTTGTTTCATCCGAATAATACTGCAAGCTATACATGAGATATTACAGGCTATTATTACCGCGCGCTCACATGTCAGTTCATGTAATCTCAACATGCAGTGTGCCATGCCGTTTTTATTTTCTAATGTCTGCCGTGGCAACCCCAACACCTTTTACTACAACCTCCCACCCCCACCCTCAAGTCCTTCTTTTCAAACTGTGGGAACACACTGGCACACAGATGGTTAAGCCCATCCTTGTGATGAGTGGGAAGGGTGTGTGTGGTGGGGGGCTTGCTGCAGATGGCACAGAGGGCATCGCCAATCAGCCTACATACACACACATACACACCTACACAGGGAAATAAAGGGAGAAGAGGAACAAGGTAAAGACATATGGGGAAGAGTTAAAAAGATAGGGATGCATGTATAGATGAAGGTGGGTGTGTGAGTCCTGTGTCCCCGGGCAGGCGGTGTACTGTGTACGTGCGATGGCTGCCGTTAATGTAGCGTGGCACACAAAGCCCTGGCATCTCACTGGCACCTCTGCCCACGCCGTGCCACACTGAGAGGCACGGCGAGGCCTGCCAGAGGGGCTGGCAAGGCCGTGTATGTCTCTGACTTTGTGTACACATATGCATGTGTTCATTTGCTTGGTGATTGGTTCGGTGTACCTTCTATCTAAATATGTGTAACAAAGTACAATATGTATATACCATGCTGCTTTTGAAGGTGTGTGTCTAAGTATGCATATATTGTGACCCAGCCAAATACCACACACACACGCACACACACACACATACATCGGTACCCCTCTCATTAGGAAGACCCTACCCTGTGTCTCTAATGGCTAAGCCTTTGATATGCAATGACGACTAATTCCCTTCTGTGTTCCACTCTCCGCAGACAGCGCAGTCATTAGACCACGGACATGGACACACACATACACACACAGTTGTGTTTGAGTGGGAATCTAATCATTTAACCCGTCCAGAGGTTCTGATTCTCATCTGTCTTTACCTTATCTTCTGAATTGTCTACCGGGGGACTCACTCCCCTCACTTGTAATGTAAATAGAACAATATTTACATAAAAACATTTGAATTTATCATTAAAAACAGCTCTTCTTGATGTGGAATGCGTCTTTCTGCTCTTTAAGGCAATAAGGTGAAGCCTAATTTGCTCGTTGGACTGTTTGTCTTGTATGCATAAGTTATTCTGCCATCAATCTCACACTGTAATGAGGAGGAAAAATCCAAACATTTAAATGTACCTACTTTCTAAAATAGAGTATGCATTCTACACTGCAGTGCAAACAACTAGCTTTCTTTTTAAACAAAGTTATTTGTAGCATTAAATTCAATGGGCTGGTGTGGAACATCCAAATGAGCCTCACAGCACCTTTAAGGTAAAAAAAAAAAAAACAATCATATTTTTAAATGTTTTTGTCAAAGCAATTTCTTTGTTTTTTAAAGCTGCTGTAAAAGTAGTGCCCCTCTCTTTTAGTGCATCCTGATCTTAATGGTGTAGCTAGCAAACTGATGAACTTTCTTTACTTCTCCATTTACTGTCTCTAGATCTTTGGTTTGTGACTGTTTATGTCTCAGGGAAACAAAACTAAAACTAGGACGCCAACCTCCTTGCAACTAGGAAAAGTCATATACTGAATTATTTTGCTTTTAGAGACTGACTGCAAATAGTTGCAGTGACCAACTCCCACAGGTTGAATGTGCAACATCATTGACAATCGCACAAGTCATCTGGTGGGAAGCAACCTACCTGCAAACAATCGTGATCCGACTCAGTCCGGCTGCAACCAGTCTCAGACAAGACTGGTGGAAACTGATGAATAATCACTGCCTGATTTACAAACACAGACACGCCAACACGTTGCAATTTATCTGAGTCAGTTCATCTGCTACGTGTCTCTTTGCAATAGGGTACACTGCCTGGCACTGGTTATATTCTGGTTATATTCCTATACAAAAGCAAAAACAAGATTGGCCTGCAGCAACTATGTTACTATTTGTGGAGGAATTTCTGAATTTCTCTCTGAAATCTATAAGTTTCTGACTGCACTCTGATTTCACAGGTAACTATTGTATTATCACCAGTGTTGGGAAGGTTACTTTTAAAATGTATTCCACTACAGAATACTGAATACATGCCCCAAAATGTATTCTGTAACGTATTCCGTTACGTTACTCAATGAGAGTAACGTATTCTGAATACTTTGGATTACTTAATATATTATCATGCTGTTTACAACCACGTGAATGTCCTATTGCTGTGATTTATTACTGTTACTGAAGGTCCGCGGCTCCGAAACGTAGTAAAGGGACCTCTGGCTAATACGTCCGGTTCCCTGTCGGGCTGGTAGCCGAAAACTAGCTTTACTTTGTTGTCTGGGTCAACTTTGCTTATGCGGGGAGACAGAGAGAGGCGTTGAAAGGCTGCTCCAACGGAACTTATTTTTTCCGGAGGAAAACACGAACACAGTGTACAGTTGAGTCTTAATAGCTTACTTACAGCTGGGCTCGTCAGGCACTCTTCTTGGGTGCGGTGGTTATTATTATATTTACATGCTTCCAGCTCCCGTTTTTGCTCCGTGACAGCTCGGACTTTTCCTTTTTCTCCCTCCCTCGCTCACAGACACATAACGTGTATGGCAGTCCATTCTCGCTGCATGCTACATTCTTTAGGGCCATGCCTGTAGCATTCTGCCTTTTAGCTTAGCACAACAACAACAACAAAAGCGCTCTCTCACCCAGGAAACACGCAGAGAGAGCGTCACCCTGTAACCATGGCAACCGTAACGCTGCCGCCTGGAACGACAGAACGTAGCTGTCAAACAAACCCAAACAATCCTGACCCGCGACAATATGAAACAGGAAAGTACCGCCGTGTAATCCATTTATTTCAACAAAGTAACTGTATTTTGAATACCACCTTTTTAAACGGTAACTGTAACGGAATACAGTTACTCATATTTTGTATTCTGAATACGTAACGGCGGTACATGTATTCCGTTACTCCCTAACACTGATTATCACAAATCCCCAACATGACCCCATTCAAACACAAACTGATAGCAGACTGACTGTGTTAATGTTGTTCTATCACCCTCTTGGCATCTTGAAGATGGTAGCCAACTGCTAGTGGTGCAGACCTGGCCCCTGACTTTGAGGCAACCATTTCAAAGGAGTTGTTCCTTACAGAGGGTCAACCGCCTGTCATCTCTTTATCTTGCATTAGTGAAGACTTGCTACCTCCTCACTAATTTGAGCGTTTTAGCATGCATACACCTGAAGACCACATGTAAGTGCCAGCCTAAAAAAGAAGCAGAGAGTTTTGGTTTAAGTTATAGAAAATAAATAAAGAACGGTGAAGTTATGGTCACTGATCTCTTTGTTTGAACTGACAAAGACCTGCAACACAGGTCACATTTGAGTACAGGGTAGTCATGGGGACAAAAACGAAGGTTTTTAGTCATCAGTAGCAAACCTGAGTGTGTGTGCCCATTTCTCAATAATCCTTTTCTGCACATCCCAAACAAAACACGATTTCAAACTAAAATGGGGTCAGGAACATTTCCAAAAGTGTCCATTTTAGGAGTCCTAAAATGCCAGGGCAGTGAGAACACTTGGCAAAAGAAAAGGTCGCGTATCATCTATTGCTGTGGTCCATTATTTCTATCTGCCTGTAAAATGATTTAACACTGTTGCCAATTTTGCTTTAACTTTGTATTCATTTAAGCTTTATATTGCCACTAATCTAATCTTATCAATAACACACTCAAGCATTGTACAGGAGATTAAAATAGAAGCAGCAGATGCTAAGATATCATTCAATTTGCTGTTTGGGATGGATCGAGTGAAAACACACTGGATCTCACATAACTCTACAAACAAACTAAATGCCCTCCTTTAAAAGTACTAATATATTCACACCACTTTTGCTACCTGATGCGCTGTTTTCCCCCTCATTTCATAGTCTCTCCACCATCTCTCTCACTCACTCTACAGTGTTTCCTGTTTTTAATACATCTGCAATCCTCACTTAACCATAACCATCACCCTGATCTCTTTGCCCTCTCCGTCTCGTTTCTCTTTTGTTTAATCCTTCCCTAATCCAGCCCTTTTCTCCACTCTTTTCTTTTCCCTTCCCTCCCACCCCTACTCAACCCAGTCCTGTTATCGCTCTATTACCGTGTCCTCAGTTCATTCTGTAGCTATTAACGTGGTGAACAGCTTCACCCTTGCTGATTCCAGCCAGCTAATACAGGTTACACACACTCGAGCTCAGCTGGCTGTGTTGGCACACTACCCTGCTCACTTCTGCCGTCTCTCATCCCAGCATTATAAACCCCACCTAATCAGCCTCAGTGACACATCAAGTGTGTCATTGATTTTTAATTAACAATCTGAATTTGAACAACAGATCAGCTTTTAGAGAACTGTTGAATAACTGGTGTACAAACTATACAACATCAGGAAGTTGTGGTACACCTGAGAGGACAGTGTAAGCATTGAGTAGTGACACTGAGTCGGAGAAGGGGCTGCGAGGACATACTTAGCAGAGGACAAGGAAAGATTATGATACTGACAACAGGCTTGGAAATGTGACTATTAAAGTCTGTCACTAGCGACGGTTGCCACAGTTACCATTTATCGCTACTGCGTCAGTAGGTGAGGGTAAGAAGCCAAGGCTCCGGTCAACTGTGGAACAGTGCTCTGTGATGGATTGGGCTTGAACCGATTCTCGATGACAAAAGGTGATAACAGGATTTACCAAATGCTAAGGCGGAGCCAGAACAGGAGAGGAAGTCATTTATTGACATCTGATTGGCCAGCATCTGTGCCAGTCTAAATTTCGTTGGTTGTCACTGATTGCGCATCTTGTATTCAGAAGCTCAAAAGGACAAACATGATTTACGTTGTATGATTTCTCCTATGAACCTAAATCTTTAAGTCAGAGAAAATTATCTAAACCACAGACAAAAACCGTTTCGTTTACTCGTTTGCTTTAGTTCAATTCAATTCAGTTTAATTCAATGCAACATTTTTCATCTCTCACAATATACACCAATCCCTCAAGGTGCAAAAACCCTGTAATATTTGAAAACAGCAGATAACCCCAGCAATCAGTCATCTTCCCTATGAGCACAACTGGCAAAGGAGGGAAGAGAGAACAGCATTTTAACAGGAAGAATGATTCAGCAGAGCTATGTCAGGGAGAAGGAGCCATCTGGGTGAAGGGAACGAGAAGAGAAGAGAATAAAGGACAGCAAAGAGTGACGAGGACAAATCAAATTATGAGAGAGAGTCAATAACATGCAGTAGTGATATATCAATACATGGGGAGTGAAAAAGAGGTGAGCGCTGAGGGTAGCAGGGGAAGTCCCCAGCCCACTGAAGTATAACAGAGGGACGATTCAGGGTCACATAATCTTAAAAATAAGAGAGTTTTATCCATGTTCATCTGCTGATCCTTTTTAGAATCGCGGGAGCGATGACCCGATCCAAGATGTCAGAGAAAGAAGGAAGAACTGGTGGTCAGTCTAACAGACAGCAAATAGCTCTTACTTTCCTTTCAAAGCTGCATAGTACAGACATTTATGTTGGATAATGAATTGAAATATATCAGTTTGCTCCTTTAATTTGGCAATCAGATGATAATAAAAGTGCAATCTGCTTGGAACGTGAAAACTCCTACAAATGTTTTACGATGTGTTAAAGGCAGTATAGCTTTCTTTTTCATTTGGTTTATTTTATCTTTTCCCATAGTGAATGAGAAATAACATAACGTACATTTTTCTGGTGTTTAGCAGCAGGCATTGACATAAAGTAGGTATGAGAGAGGCAAAATGACATTATGTCACTTATAACAAATACAACAAAATGTTGTATTTAATGGTTAGCTTCAATTTATCTCCTTAACATTCCATATCAATGACTTTCATCAACCCAGTGCAGTGTTATATGTAGGTGATTTTATAGGTTTATAAGCATTAAAGCTCTTTAAGTTAGGCCAAAGTTCCTCCCACCAGACAAGCAAAGGCGTATTCCTACTCTTAAAGTTCATTAGAGTCAACACAGGCATAGAGGTTGCAGATTCACCTGTCCTGGTCGACTTTCACTGTCTGCTTTCCCATTGACAAATCATGTAGTCCTTTCATTTTGCAGTTAGTCTTTAGGCTAAATCAGCCTTATCCATGCTGCTGGAATATCCAGTAGAGACACAGTAGAGACAGAGAGGATAGCTCTCAGTAAGCACTGACACAAAAGCTGGTTAATACTATTGTTCATGACACAGTGGCGTTTGGCACCGAGGCAGCATGTGTTTGTGTGTTCATGTACGTACATACAATTCCTTATGTCAACACGTGTGTGTGTGTGCTTGCGTGTACGTACACGTGCATGTATCCGCATGTGCGTATCCACAATACCGGGCTGCAGTTAAGTGAGTAAATGCATTAAAAGGGCTGTTGCGGAGCCCTGCTCGCTCATTGCCCGAGATAATGAGGACGTTTTCTGTCTTCAGTTCAATCAGCACTCCCGGCTCTGTGAGACGGGAGAGCCTAGCAGATGCACGGCACGTAGCAGATGTGTGCTATTGGAGTGACATCTGAAAGTAAAACTCTAGAGCCTTTTTACGACATTGTGTGCTGCTGTTTAGATGCCCGCGATTTGCTGGCACCGAGCGATGGTGACAACAGCAACTCAGGGAACAAGCAAAGGCGCAAAAGAAAGAGGAGAGAGAAAAGGAAAAAGGCAAGGAGAAAAAGGGAGGAAATCTTTGGCAAGGGCCTCGTCTTTGAAGTGATTTGGAGAGAGATGACATACAAAATTAGAGAGTAGCATTTCGCCCTCTCCACTTTGACTACACATTAAACGCAACAGGGAGAAATTTTTCCCCACAAAGATAAATGGCGCAGGGGTGCGCCGTGGTCCCTAAACAACACAGATTACCTTGTCTGCTCGCTTTCAGAATCTGTTAGGATTTCAAGCCGTTTGATTAAAGTTTTGTTGGGTTTGTTTCTGATTCAGGTACATATAACTTTCCAACTATTCAGTTCCAACTTTTCAAAAGCCAACTGGAAAAAAAAATTACTCTTTTTCTCTTCAATCATCTCTCAGCCAATCAAAAACAGATCCTTGGCCAAAAACATGTAAGAGGAAAAAATATATACAAAGTGTTTGCCGCATACAAAAGGCAAGAAATCTGAAAGAATAAATGGCGAGGATTTATAGAGGGACTTCTTTCATTGTATACTATAGAAAAGGGAGATGGTTTAATTGGACCAATAGTGTCTCTCTGGCTCTGAGTAACATGATAAGTAGCTGCTATGTTCAGATCCTATACGTCTGTTCATCCATATATGGCGGTGTATCAGAGCCATACGGTTTCCTTATTCTTTACTAACAAACAACTGCTATTTACTATTCATTGTGGTATAAATTTCACAAGGGTCAAATCAACAGGACAACTTCAGCCATAATTACTTAGAAACAAGATGCTTAAGTAGGCTGTTTCGTACCACACCACGCAACACTTGCCTCTGTTTAGAGTTATTAAAAACAGTGAAAATTGCATGAAAACAGAATATGTGAATAATGATGGCGGCGTTAATAAAACAAAAGCACGTGGAAGATTTAAATAAGCATCTGGAGTCGAGTAGAAGCAGGTATATACAACGTGTGAGTCACACAGAACGATCCTTTTCTTCTGTGAAGAACGACGAGGTGCCCTAATTTATTTGTCAATGAAGCAAAAAGGAAACTTTTCAAAGCTCTGCAAAACTATTTTACCCCCGATTCCCATAAAAGGAGACAAAATGTATTCAAAAATATATTCACCATAAAGATAAAGATCCAAGAGACTGAGCTAATTTAGACGGTGTGTAGGTGAATGTTAAACAGATTAGTGGGCACACTTGGTGAACATAAGAGCATTCTTCATTCACACAAACACGCACACATATTTATTTGTGCCTTTGAAAATGATGCATTGTGTGAACATATATTGTATAGTGCGAGGCCGATCTAGAGGGAGTTTTATTGTTGTGCCCACGGGAGCAGATGTCACTGGCACTAACTCAATACTTTCTCTCATTCTGTCTCTGTTTGCTCTCATGCTGCGCTCCTCTCTCCCTCTCTCTCCATCTCGGGGTGTGTTTTTCTATCCGTCTCCCTTTTTTTGCTTGGACCAGATGGAGAGATGCTCTGCTCCAAACCTTTCTCACTCAGGATCACAATGCTCTCAGTCATGTGATCCGGTCTGCTATTTCCTGCCTCTCTCTCTCTCTGTCGCTTTCTCTTTCTATCCATAAGCGCTCGTTCTTCTCCTTCTTTCTCAGTATCCTCTCCCCCCTGACAAAGCCTGACAAAGGCCTTTCATTTCTTCTAGCCTGCTTGTCCTCTGTGTGTTTGTACTGTACCAAAGTAGTCTCCCTCTCTCATTGTATTCTCTCTCTCTCTTTGCAAAGAAGGTGTCTAGGGGCTGCGGGGGCCCTGCTCTGAGACAAGGGGCCTGCCTCGGCTCAGCGAGGGAGGTGGCAGGGGTGGGAAGGGGTCTGTGTGGTGAGTGAGAGAACGAGGGGAAGAAGAAAGAGCAAAAGCGACAGAGTATATTATTTCATTAAGTGCTTTGGAGCTCGGCAGGGATTGGGGAGTAAAACCTTGCAGCTCTGTGTGTGACAAGGGCGCGACCTCCCGCAACCTGGGAACTCAATCCACACACATTGCGCCGCTTTCATCTGATACTGGGGGTGTGTGAGAGCTCTCAGTCACTGGTGCTGGCTGGCTCGCTGAAGGTGCTAAGCTTTTTAGGCAGGGCCTGCTGAACGGAGGAAAGGTGGCGAGAATGACGGAGGGAAGGGATGCAAGAGGAGGAGGAAAGGAGGGAAGGTAAAGTGACTGGAGTAGGGAGGGTAGGTAAGGAGAGGACGGGGGGATTTGCCTGACAGAATTGGGCATTGTCGCTGAGCAGAGTAGAGCCGAGCTAGCCCATTCTGTTGATCTGAGCAGGATCCCGGAGAAAACAAAACTGCATTGTTCCCCGCAGATGGAAGCCAGTGTCTCCTGGGTAACAGCATTAATCTCCCCTTTTCTCCTGCTTCCTCTCTTGTCGGGGCCATAATCGGTGGGCTCCTTTCAGCAGCCGAGCCAGCCTCAAAGCCCAGGCTCCTAACTAGCCTCCTAATTAGCTGCAATTACAATGAAGACAACATGATGAGATAATAGAAATTTGCAAAATAATGACATACCACGGGAAAATATTCCTCCTCCCCAAGCACCATTTTTTTCCCTCCGGGAGAGGCACAATGGAGAGCCGGGGCCCTTTTCTGAAAGCGGGGAGCTCAGAAAAAATGGTGGCGCATTATGTGGCATAGAACCCTATTGTCTGCCTTCTGGTTGCTTCAATCAACAGGCCATTGTCTGGCTGCTTAAATCAAAATGACTCAAATACGGGCTCCGTAATGATGCCCTCTCAGCACTGCATACTGAACACAGAGACAGATTGAGGGAGAGAGGAGAGGAGAGGAGAGGAGAGGAGAGGAGAGGAGAGGAGAGGAGAGGAGAGGAGCTAACCATGCAATGTAACGCAGGGTAAAATAATTAAGACGAGGTAAGAAAAGGGCCCGATCATCAAATATCCCAAAGTGTTGAAAATCAGGTGGGAACAAGAGAGAGCAGGGAAACCAGCAATGGGACTGCTATTGACATTACACAGTAGTTTTGATCTGGATTTGTTACACATGAAATATTTCTGACTACAACATGACACAACTTCATGAAATCGAACGTGACTGCGAGTGAAGCAGTAGGAAAAAGGTGGAAAGACAGAAGCGGAATAGCAGGATAGAGGGAGGAGGAAGATGATAGAGGGAAGGAGGAGACTGAGGTAGACAGCAGGTGGTAGTCATGCACAGAGGAACATTTTTAACAACTCTGATCGGTAACGAAGGACGGAGTTACTTTTCTATTAAAACACTTTACTTAGAAGAAGAAAACCGATGGTATGTTTACTCTTTGCTTTTCAATATGCTTTGTTAAAGCTGCTGTGAATACTATCCGTCCTTTTGTTGGTTGTTTTTCAATATAACTAACATTAAAGTGTTAGTAACTTATGGAAATTAGATATAAAAATATATTAAGGAGCTAGGATTTTTAATGGGATAGAGTGACCATCACCCCTGTGTTCCAGTGGCCATGCTATTGTAACAGATTGTTGTGCTGGAATAGATTTTGCTGGTCACAGAACAAATAGTGTGGCCAGTTTTGAGCATCATAATGGGTTTAACGATAGTCTTAAAATATCCCATAAAAAGATCTCTTCTATCCAAAATTCCAAAAACAGACTGACTGTAATAAGAACAGGAAGGAGAGTGACATTGAGGAGACAGAACTTTCTTGTTCTTTCGAAGTTTTTCTTTGGACGCTGGCTCCCTTTCAGTTATTTTCATTCCCGTCCTTTTACTTCACAAAATTCGTACGTTTTTGGTTTGTCTGGAATAAATAATTCAAGCATAAAAATACTGGCATGAACCAGCGATGTGTCATCACGTGACAGATATGTTTTTATATCAAAGAACCAATTTTAAATTGTATCTTTGTTCTTAGTTTTTTGGTTGAATATATAGAACATTCAAAGATAACAGTTTGACAGGCATAAAATAGTATTTTGTACAAACAACGCCGGCCTTTCAGTTAATCCAACTGCTGTTTGCTGAAGCCTCATCATAAATGACCTCAATGGAAGGGAAACAGGGAGAAAATACTGAGGTATGCCAAATTACACAAGAACTGGACTGAGCGATGAATCAATTTAAAAGGAGCTCTGTCATGGTTCGGGGCTGCATTTCAGCCATTGGTGTTATGGATGTTATCACTGATCACTGGTCATATTTCGATCAACCATGCAACACCATCTGAAAAGCATCTGATTGGCAACAACCTCATTTTTCAGCACGACAATGATCCCAAACACACTGATAATACAGTTAAAGCATAGGTGGAAAGAAAAACACAGTGGAACACTATCCGATGTTGATTGGCCTCAACAATATTGAAGAAGTGTGGGATCATCTTGACAGAGAATGGAACAAACATCCAAAGAAGAGCTGTCCTTCAAGAAGCCTGGAGAACTATTCCTGAAGACTACTTAAAGAAACTACACAACAGTTCCTCAAGAGAGTTCAGGTACTTTGGAAGAACAAAGGTTCAAGCTCTTTACAACAGTACAGATTCTGTTTTGGCCTTGCGAGGAATATCGAAAGATGACGGAGAGTGAGTGTGAGGCCAAAGTTTGAGGATTGGTACTGGATAAAACAAAGATTATCACAATGCCATGACACGCTGCTTGACTGGGGTGAGTTTCCTCTAACCACAGGATAATTACCCAAAAGACAGCTTCAAACTCTGTAGGAACTATTTAGAAGAGTAGTTGTCAGTTTCTACAGTTTGCTCTGAGAACAGTGAAGATCAAGGAAGTATTAAAAAAAAAACAACAACTTTCTGGTATTTTCTGTGGATCAAATATATTTTCTTTTCTCCTGAAGTATTATTTTTAGCAAATAATTAACATAAGAGGCGACCTTCTCTCTCACCTGTCTTCAGGCTCGGCGTTCTTCATAGCACTCGACTTCTAGCAGGTTTGTGGCTCTGAAGCAGTCTGTCTGACACACAAACACACAGCAAGACTGACATATTGACAGACAGATAGGCAGAAAAACATGCAGACAGACAGAGAGACAACAGACATATGGACAGACAGACAGGCAGATGGATAGAAAGGCAAAGGTTAATATGCGGGAGAAGGGCTGAGAGTGTGTGAATCTGTGCATGAATGTTGGGTGTGCATGTGTGTCATGACAGCTGGAAGCTTGTGTTGTGAAGCCGAACACCTGAGACTGGCACAAACACAAACACACATCCGCACTACGACAGTAGCACATAGTTTTCTTTTTCGTTTTTTTCCATTAAATGTGACGTTAATTAATCCTGGTCTCTTGTAGTTTTAATCCCTGTGGTTTCTTCACTGGATGCCAGATAATGCCATCACTACCTTTGCCCTCAAATGAACACATACACACAAAGCAAAATGGGTTCCTTCTGAAATGACAAACTTTATTTATATTTATAAAGCTTGCTAAAATTTTTATATCAGCCACTCGTAGATCCCCAACATGACAGATCTGCGGATCAGCTTATTTGCTGAGTTCATGTGCTTCCAAGTCTGGTTTGGTTTTGAAGTTAACCCTCTGAAGTCAACACTAAACCACCATCCAACAGCCAGAAACCTCCTACAACCACTTGCCAACCTGTCAGGGAATATACATTTTTCCCTAGCGACCAGTGTTTTCCAAGGACTCGCTGACTAGTCTTCTAGCGATGTGTTACTGAGGCCAAAACAAAGAATTTAATTGTATTTACAGTGCCTATTATAAAGTGTTACCCAGCTTAGATGTACATGAACGAAACATGTTAATTGTAATCTCATAAACTGTGACTGATCTGCACCATTTAAAGTAAAATGTTCTTTCACAATTCCTCATAGTAAAGTGGACCGGAATTTATACAGCCTTATCTAGTTTAGGCTGAGAACTCAAGGTGCTTTTGCACAGCATGCGCCCCAACTGTCATTCAGACAGCTAGAATGATTAAACGATTAGGAGTTAGTGATGCAGTTAAAAACTTCAGTGTAATCCCATTGAAAGATGCTGGTATTAATCTGCAGGGTGTAGGAGGTCACAGGCAGAGGTGCAGCAACCTTAAAAAGCAGAAGCTCCGCTACCTCTTCCTAAACACAGAGGAGTCCCGTTAAGTAATTAGCTTGTGTCAGATAAGTTGACAAGCTCGTTAACACGCCACATCATCCGATACTGCCGCCTTTGTTTGTGTAGGCTTCTGAGAGGAAGTTAGCAGTCTAATTAGCATAATTACAACTGCTGATTTATATGGGTGTAATTAGCAAGCAGATTTCTGCATGTTGTGGTCTGATGGAGATACGCTGCTGCGAAGGAAGAAGCTGGAGACCAGATTCCCTTACAGTTTGCAGTATGCCAGAGTCATGTACACACAGTTCTTTTAGTCCTCCACACACATATGGATGAATAAATTTAGTACAAAGACGGTTTAAAATAAATACATATATGTCTAAACTGTACATACACACCAGTCACTTCCCTCTAAATATTTTCAGAATAATAGCAGCAGTAGAACATTCAAACTTTTTGCCTCCATTAAAGGTGAATAAATCTAGACAAGTCTCATCTAACAAACGGTTTTCGGGGTCTCTACTTAAAGCACATCAGTATTTTTTTACTGCCAGATTACATGGTCTGAATCCCCGTTAGGAAATTTAAAGACTCTTTAAAATAAATTTCACGCGCCTAATAAAGAAGCACTTTGAGCGGATGCACTGAGAGAACAAGAATGGAGGAGCAAAACAGAGGCATGATCCGTCTGACAACTTGGCCTTAATTGCACCAGACGTTCACAGTAGGACAGTGAATTAGTGCAGTTACCTCTCATCACTACTGTAAAAGCCCGGGGTCGGCAGATTACTGTACCACACTCACATGCAGTACAGACGTGCTAACACACACAGTGCAGGGTGCTGTCTGGTGATCTTAGCAGTTTTCTAGGTGACATGGGGTGAAATTGGGGTCAAAATGAATCTCAGTGCCAAACCAGTTAACACAACAATGTGGACACTGGGAGTGTCCTGGTGAGGCACCATGCTAAGACTTATTTTGTCTGCCTGGCATGGCAGAGGACAAACCTCTTATTTAATCATCAAGGATTCTCTCATGAGCCAGAAGGGTGTTACTCTATAGGAAAAGGGTAAAGTGTAAAGACAAAATGATGCATTTTAAAGCAGTGTGTGTATTAACTAAACTCAGACATAGGTGGACAGTTAGTTACTTCACTCCTACAGAAGAAGGACAAAAATGTTAAAACTAAGAATTTTCTAGCATATAAGAGCAACAAGACTGTCTCGTCAAGCAGGAAAGATGCTTCTTTTTTGTCATGTAATAATGAAAGAAATTTTGAAAGATTTTAAGAAATAACAATATATAACAAGTTAATGTGACAAAACAATATCACAGTATAAAAACTAAAAATCTTGTTATAAACAGGAAAGTAAGTCACAGGAGCCCAAACATTCTGAGGATTATGAAAAATGACCTGAAACAGTTTTTTTTCCCCCTCTGTTTTTGCTGGTTTGTCAGCATAAATTCAGTCACTATTTGACTTACAAACGAATCATTTCAGCTTTATTAAATCTATGGAACAACATTTATCTCATGTGACCCTTTGAAGGGTTCCCAGCCCTCACAATTGTGAACTATTGCCCTCTAAGACTCATTACAAATCGTAATTAGAGGGTTTTTTTTTTATTTAAATTGATGTCTTTAGCCTCTTCTATTATGCAGCATGATTTACTCTCAAATACTGACAAACAGAATTAGCAAATAAGATGATCCAAATTCCAGGTAAGTTCGCAGTCACACGCTGTAAATGTCATCGAGATGACAATATGCATCAGTTTATGTCCTGGCATTTATTTACACATGCACAGATTTCCTTTTAGCCCGTGTTCGTGCCCTGGCCACACACAGACACACACAAGCAGGGACCAGTATAAAGGCCTGATTGATTTCCTCACACACACACACACACACACACACACACACACACACACACACACACACACACGCCAATGGATTGGGATGTGTGGATTTGTCACTGAACGTGCGTGCATGTAAGTTGTGGATTGACTGTATTAATTAATGCAGTGCAGATGAGTCCCCTCTGAGCTGTCTAATTAGACATTAGCATGGAGATGTAATTACCTGAGAGGGCTCAACACGTTTCACTTAACTACTCTCCCTCCTGCATGGCACACTGAGCAGGTAGGGCTCAGGCTGACTGGTTTGTGCGTGAAAACGCCTATGTAGTGTACTGAATGTGTGAATTTGGCTGCGTTTTAGCTGGAGTTTTTATGCTCTTTCAGATGCAGATGGTAGCAGTAGATTGCAAAGACCTAATTGATCTGCTCCTAAAAACAAGCTCCCCTTGTGCATCCTTCTGTCCCCTACTCTTTGTCAATCATTCTTTCTTTTTTTTCCATCTGTGATACACTGTAGCAGGTCATCCTTTTTTTCCTTCCCCTCTCCTCTCTTGAGTAGAAGTGCATTAGGCTTCTCTACTGAGCGACATAGGTTCGATTCTTGATCAATATCCACCACTCTACTGGCAGAAGAAAAATAAAAGGTCCCTCTCTGCTCTTCAGTCTCGAAAAGCCTCCCTTCCTCTTGGAGGAGAGAAAGAGAGCCCAGATCTGTGAGATCTGTTTGCCAGCGTCACCATAGCAACCATCACTACCAACCTTGACACTGGAGTTGCATTGTCTGGGACCCTGACATTAGATAAATAAATTACACAAACCTTTGCTCAAACATCAGATAAATACATACAAAAAAATGCAAAAATCAACTAAAATCCACAAATTGTCTTTTCTATGGTCTTTGATCAAGATAATCCAAAAATGAATGTATAAGCATGACGCACGATGTTATATGCATGTACAAACACAAAATCATCCGCAACCAAACACACACACACACACACACACACACACTAAAATTTGCCATCCTCTTTGATAAAAACAGACTGTTAGGCTGAGCTCAGAGGAGACTGTCAATACAAGACAACAGATTGTGAGAACCCCATGAACTCCAATACAGCCTGCAACACACCTCTTAGAGCACCAGGAAGAAATCTATGGGCTGCTGCAAGCATTGTCTTCTTATCTGTAGATGGTTCTGTCCTGTTTCCTATGAGGATCAATAGCATTAGCATGTCTGACAGAGAAAGAGAAAGACAGCCAGAAAAAAAACAAAGATAAGAAGAAAAACATCCTAAAGCCGACTGCTGCTCTTTGTCCAGAGTCCAAAAGTCTTTTAAAAAGATGATTAAAAAATATAAGTTTTCTTTTAAATGGGATGAACCAGCACTAAAAGCAATCTGATTCTGGTAGAGTGTTTAGTTCAGGGAAAATAGGATTTTTTTTAAACTAACCTGATGAGACTAATACGACTGACACAACTACAATAATGAAAGCAATGTCCAATAGCCAAAAAACCAAGTATAGTAGTATGGACATCACCCAGTGAAAGACGGAGACAGTAACACACCGTATCTAGGCTAAATGAGAGTATTACATCGGAAACAATTAAAAAGAGCACTCATTTAACTTAAACAGTTAAAGCTATCAAAGACGCCGAGAGCACAATATTAGCTCACTGCTCTAAACAGCTGTGATGACGGGGATGTGCTGCACATCATGAACAATAAGCAACAATACAACTTGCTGGCATGGCTACAGCTAATGACAATTCAGATGACACAGCTACCGGCGGTACTACAGAAGACGCGACAATTGATGTAGTTTTATAAATAAATCAGTTCAGATTCTGACGGAAAAAAAACAAAACTGTGACAAAGTCGGGCAAAACATTTAATAAGTCACAGCAACAACGTGCCATTGGAAATTTCTGTTAAACTTTAATAGCGGCAAGAAATTATTACCAAGGTGAGACTATGAACCAGCAATCGCAGAAGTTTCTACAGAGCTGAATTTCAAGTATTTGCTTAGCTGCTGGCTTTATCTGTTTACAGATGCTAGCTCCTATGGAGGAGCCTATCCGAGCTGCGGCTGAACAAGAGGCCGGCCACAAGACACCTATGGTCAGATTCAGACTCACCAGTTAGCCTAACATGCATGCATCTTTAGACATGCAAACTCGACACAGCAGGACCCAAGAGAGCCGGCTCGCTCAGACCCTCTTGCTCAAGATTGCTTGAGGGTGCTAACTACTGCAGCACCACGCTGCTTGCCATTAAACCACATTATAATATAATGAGCTGAAAAATGTTAAAGAGCTCAGTAAATCCTAGAGATAATAAATAAGCATGTGGTCCAGTCTTGATACTGATTAGTTCAGTTACCAATGTATACTTTTTAGAACTGATTTACACAGAGAATAAGGCGAGATATTATGATAAAATGCTTTGGTTCATATGTACCCCAAAAGTAGGAAAACAGTCTGAGGTGACCTATTTTCCATACTGAATGTTTCACGGCTGTTATTCAGCTGGTCAGGCCGAGATAAATTGAGTAAAAAGTTTTGATTCCCCAACACTAAAGTGGTGGCGGCTACAAGAGAATGCTAATGGAATCGTGAAGCAGCTTATCATGTGAATGAGAACAATAATGAGGAGACAAAGCAGAGACAAATCCATTGTAAGTGAGGTGGAATTATGTCGGCTCAGTGGATTATAAAAGGCCTTGATCCAGTGGGAGTTGAAAAACATGGCGTCTGTTCTCACACATTTTTACACGCGCACACATTCATGCACGCTACAGCATGTCAGAAACACGCACACAATAATACACACTAACATCAAAACACACATATGCATAACACACAACTGTACACACACAGAAATACCCACAAAGACATAAACGTCAAACCTTGATATCTACTCGTGCTGCCAGATAATTGAATTAATTCAGCCGAGGAACAACTTCACAGATTAGTGACTTAACTTTCCAATAATAAGAAAAAACTCAGCCACGCGTGATAATTACATTTGTCTCAAATGAGGGCAGCCGTCGAAATGGATCATGTATTGCCATGCGTCCACAGTTTAACCCACACGCTCGCATGCACACGCACAGACACCTCCCCTAAGTGGCTGTGAGATAAAGACATTTTTACAATTAGAAAACAGAAGAAAGGCAGTGTGAACATGGTTTCAGTGTATTTGCTACAGATACATCAGACTTCATTACTTCAATACTGAATATGGTATATATGCACTGTCTATGTACTGTCAAATTTCTGCTTGCCTTTTATTCTTTCAAGTAGTTCTCTTAGTTCTGATTAAAGGGCAGTTGTTTCTACCACTATATTTTAATGCTATGGGGTACCATCACCAGCTGCTCTCCTAGGCTGTGATGCAGGAGTTCTTCAGACCGCTGAATTCAAGCAGCTGGATGATATCAAGGACCAACAGCAGCAACTTGGCTAGCAAGCTAGCTGATGGTAAGTACCACGGCTAGTTGGTAGCAACAACTCAACTTTCAAAATGAGAATGCTTTGCCCCTTTTACATCGGAAGTCAGACGTCAGAACTAGGAGTGAAGTCACTCCTGATTTGACATTGTTTCAAGTAGCAATAGTCGGAAAAGCAGGCTTTCTTTTGTTCCCTGGCAAGGTAAAGCCATTCATGCATCTCTAGCAGTACAATGCAATGCCCGTTTTGCACTTAAAAACACAGCTGTGCCACGTTCATGGGTCGAGGCTGGTCAGAGCTCTTTGTGTGGCTTATTTAGTGCAGCACAAATAAACAACAGTGATAATACAGATTGCAAAAACCATAAAACTTTTCGAGTTGGAAATCCAACTTGGAATTTCAAACTTCATATGGAATGTAGTGTAAGAGTGAGGGGATTCAACCAAACCATTTATTCGGAGTAACACAAAGCAATGCTTTTTTCCAAACTGTCTTAAACCTCATTTGGAAAAACCGAATGTAAAGCTGGTAGATCATGTGGAACTTTAGTTTGTATAGCAATGCCAATCTGCTCATTGTCAGGTCCGTCCAATACTCTATATTTTTGCTTGTGAAACAAGACGGAAAAAAAACAGGATTCCAACTTTATCAGAGCCACGGCTGAGGCACAGTTCAACCTGAATTCACTTCAGCTGTGTCCAGTGAACAGTCAAGGTTAGAAATATGTGGCATCAGTGGCTGACCACACTAACCCTTTTCTAAAATCTATTAGAAAGCTGTCCAAGGAGTTAGCCGTCATAGCAGCAAATTAAAGCTCATGATTGCCAAATTAAAGTGTAAAGTGAAAAGCAGTCCAAAAACTGTAACAAATTTAAGCCTTTACCTTAAACATTACACGAGTTATAACAAATTCCCTTACTAAAGAGGTTAATTTTATCTGGATCTCATAAAAACAGCATGCATATGCACACACAATCATCCAATCACGAGCAACGTCTTGCAGTGGACAGGCAGGTAGAGAGGAAGCTAAGAAAGGTGCCATGCCGTACTTAATAGTCCCACAACACTGAATTCTCAAACTGCAAAAACAAGCCATAAAAATTCCAGAGAGTTCATTGAAAACCTCTCTAGTTACCCTTCACTCCCCCCTCTCCTTCACCATCCCTCTCTTCCTCCCTCTTCTGCCTCTCCTATTTCTGTCTATTGTCAGTACAAAGCATCACATTCAGGCCCCAATGACTTCTCTTATGGCTGTGGTAGGCTAAACGGACAATGGCCGTATGGAGACAAAAGCTAGTTTATTAGGCTGAAGAGTGACAGAGTAACAGGCTGTGTGTGTGAGAGAGAGAGAGATGGAGAAGGAAAAGAGGAAGACAGAGAGAAAGAGTGGCCCTCTGCGTTCCATTGTGGCTGGACTCACATCTGGTGGCCATGTGTGACCGGAGCAGCAGGGCTAATGATGGGCTTCCTGAGGCCAGCTCAATTAGGCCAGGCCTCACCGGACTCCCAGAGAGAGAGAGGCAGAAAGAGAGATGACTATCGACATGCTGGTTTACCGTTTGTGTGTGTTTGTGTATATGAGTCAATCTCCACTATATACATTCCCCTCCTGCTTACGTGTGTGTGTGTGTGTATAGACAAGCGTGTCTTTCCTCTACTGATGTGCGTTTTCAGGCATTTGTGTATATGTAGTTCACCCTGACACACTCCTGATTTTTCTTTTTTTTTTTTTTGTAAACAAAACAACACCTCCCTTCAACACACATACACAAGCATGCATACACACACCCTCCCTCCTAAGCAGGCTAAAACTAACGAACAAGCTGTAAAGCCATTAACGGTTAGGGCACTGCTTTGATGGCCCCAATATACAATTTCCAACACACATAAAACTACACAGGGCAAGAGCTTGCAACCATGTCCTAAGGCATGTGTGCCCATGTCTGTGTGTGATGTTTGGTATGTGTGTGTGAGTGTTACATTATGTACAAGTAAGCACCAAATCAGGTGGGTTTCTGTGACAGTCCTTTATTATTCCTGCTTTGCAAACCGTTCACCCCAGAAGACACAGGCTGAAAAATACAAACCTAATAAACAGCAAAGAAAAGCCCGTCTGTCTGTGTTAATAAAAGGCTTTATTGGGGAAATTTGATGCCAATTCTTCCCATAATCACGTGTTACTGGTCAGATGTGTATAATTAGTATTGCATAAGCAATCGCACAAACAAGAACTGGGGTTATTTGAGGCTTTGAGTTTTAGGAAAAGAAAAAGGACACAGGTTAAGGTTTCAAACATGATGCTAGTCTGCGTCCTGTGTGTGGTATACGCTGACAACACATGTTAAGGTCAAGGAGTCTCGCATGGTTTCAAGATTTCAGTCAGTTGCTTAATTTACGGGGTAATTTTGAGTAGATGGAAACACTGCTACTGTAGAGAGGAACACTCCTACGAGAACGAATTACTCCCAAAGCCATTACGCAATACGAATCAGCAGCGCCCCGTGCGTAACAATTGAATTTCCTATTCCTTTAATTAGTAAAATATGACACAAGGAAAGGAAGATATTATCACATGTTAAAAAAGAATGAGAAGAAAAACAGAAACTATCAGAAATCTACCTGGAAATCACATGCACTTTGTCTAACAACAGGGCTCACTCTGAACCAAAATATGTCATCTGGACAGCTTTTGTAGATTCTGAAATGCTCGTAATTGCATACCATTTCATCCATCTAGCCCTGGTTTTGTTTTTTCCTTCATGGCTTCCTCGCTGATCAGGTCTTTGTTGTGGTGCTTCTCTGTCATTCAGGTGTGGTCTGTGGTCAAAAAACCCACTCCACTGTCCGTGACTGCAGCTGGTGATTGTAGTCCTACTTCTGGTCTAAAGAGCCACATTGCAAACATGAGAGACATTGCTTGGTTGTCTTCCCCTGACAATCTCCAGTGCTTTCTTACAGTTAAAATTTTGATAAGGCCGATAAAAGGATCTAAATGTGTGAGAACGTTCACTAGATCAAAGATTCGGTTTAGCTGCTGAAGACGAACTTGAGCCCAGAAGCAGTTACTTGATCTTCTGTCCACATCACCTTCTCTCTCTCTCAAACATTAAATCAATAATAGTCAACTGCAGTGTTCGATCCCCATCTGTTTTCAGTGGCTTCTTTTGTGTGGCTTTACAGAAGGTTTCCGTGGTTACATGCGCTCCCTCTGTGGAGGGGAAGTGGTTCTTTAGCTGGAGAATCACAGGTTTCAGTCAGGCCATTACTGCCCCGTGTAGGCACCATGAAAGCTGATTATCATGTGTGACTGCTTCTAACCTTCCAAACACAGCTGTCTGTACCAGTGTTGTTCAACAGGTGTCTGTCAAGTGCTGAAAACACCTTCTGTGTGTCTAATAATTGTGTGCATGAAGCAAACCCACTAAGTTAATGGCGTCTGCTACCTGTGCTATTGTGGGATTCAAAGTGAATGACTGGATTAACTTTGGGTTACACTGTACTGCTAAAGGTTTGCTGTATTAGAATGTGATCCTTTCTCAGTGGATATTTAATTGGTGAATACATTTTTCTTGGTAATTTCTTGTAATGTCAATGTTGACGTGTAGCTGGTGGAGGATCTTGCCCTTTCAAAAGTGTAGAAATGTACAGACATGTAGCTTAGTTGCATTTGGGAGGTGAAAACAGTTCAATGTGAAAGCACAGGGGAACGGTAATTACCTAAGATTTGCTAGCTATCTTACATAATCTAGTGGTTGCTAGTTTTGGGGTCATGGCAGTCAGTCTGAGACAGAAGCAACAAGTAATACTTTGGTTAAGCTAACAATGTCTTATTTCATTAATTATAATAATAAAAAATTATTACAGGTTGTTACAGAATGTGATGGGCGTGGTTTGTGGCACAGCTGTGGGGGAGGCGGACACACCTGAGCTATATCGGGTCATCACGCCACCCCTATTAAACATGCTAGCACCCGAGGACGTTGTTGTTGTTGTTGTTATGTTGTGTGTGGCTGGCAGCTGAAAAGCTGCAGCCGAGTGTGTAGAACGACAACCGGGAAATAAAAGTGTGTAAACTGAACTATGCGGTCGGGTCCGTCGTCACGCAGAGATTAAAAGAAGCACTGCAATATAAGCACAGTGGGAAAAAAGTTTGCCTGCAACACTACACACTTAAGTCTGACCGATAATAGCTATTTGCCAATCTAAGTATCTGTTTTTATTTCAGCTGACAATTAAATGGAAATTTAATTACATTTTAAAGTAAAGAAGAGACAACAGAAACACAACAGAGAGTGAACAGGAACGTGGGGAACAAGTGAGGAGATGACGTAGGAAATGGTCCAGGGTGGAATCAAGCCCCAGCTCCCTGCAGCCTTTTGGGATATGGATCTCCTGCTCAACACAGTAAGCTATAGCAGCACCCTAATGGTTCACTTTTAACCTTAAAAACAAGATTATACAAAACAAACACACGATCCTTGTGACTAAAGTATTCTCTCACTTTCAATAAATAGAGCTTGGGAGAGTTATTTCGCTAAAGGTGAACTCAACATATTACTTCTTCCTAAAAGGTACAAAATAACTTTTATAAAAAACACCCAAAACAGTTTGAAAATTACGCAGCATGGGCGAACAAAAGAAAAACCCATCCAGCCATTAATGCCATAAAGCCGCATAATGTACACAAACACACACAGTAGGAGAGCAACTTTGCTGGTCATCAAGGACAAACTGTACCACCTGTTAACAAGGCTACAGCGGCAAACCACTGGCACTTCTTCCCTCAGTCTCATTCTGTCTCTACAGGAAATGAGCGGGCGAATAAGCAGACAGAGATAATTACAGGCCAAACAATAGCTGTCATTTCTTTCCACATCAACCTCCTGGCCCTACCCTCCCACCGACACAACACGGTTCACTGTAATCCGTGTCCACTTGGTGGACAGAGTGGCTTCATCCATCTATTCTGTTTGCTTGCCCCTCTCCTCTCTCCCTTTGCTTTGACAAAACAAAGCATGTTAACCTTGAGCTGAGAACAGCTTTCTGCTGGCGTCTGAGGAGATATTAAGAAGGTGATTAAGTGAGATTGATGGTACTTTAATTCCCCGACAAAAATAATGGCTCTTTCCTGTTGTTTAATCTTCAATCTTCATTAAATGAGGGACACTCAAGAGACTATGGTTTTTAGCCAAAAGAAGGCCACGCTAACAAAGGACACCATCAAGGATGGTATTTGCATGTTTAATCAAAATGAATTGTAATTGAAAGTCCAAAGGAGGGTTTGGGAATGCAGCAAACTGGAGCATGAAAACAAATTGTTTAAACATGTGAAGGTAATCCTTGATTCTTTTTTGGAATTCAGAACATTTGACTGCAATTTAGCCACAGCGTAATTAGAGCACAATTGTGAAACTCTCGTATGCATATTACTATTGCGAATTTTATTGCCGCTGTTGGTTTGGGCCGACTTCTGGATTTTGCTCGCTGCTGCGACCTTGCAGCCCAGGAAAGCTTTTCAAATGGACTAAAGAAAAATAAAGAAAAAGTTCTGTTTTCTTAACTTGAGAAAAAGTCACATTTTGGAGATAGAAAGTTGTGAAAATACAAAACAAAAAACAAAACAAAACAAAACAAAAAAAGAAACAAAAGCTATTTACATTTTCCCTGGAAGGTTCAGGACTAGTTAGAGAGTACGCTGAGGTTTGCACGCATTAGGTAAAATGCCCTATGACCTCCAGAACGCAGCAAGGTATCTTTTTTGTGTAAAAACAAAAACTCCAGCACAGGTTCAGTTCTTTTTTTTGGTGGATGGACTGTCCTTGAGCAAACCAGCAAACCCCTATCATTTCCCAGAGGCGCTGTTTCGAATTTGACCCTGCATTCTGACCTCCCGGTGGCAAGAGTCTAGTGAATATAATATTCTTACTTTTGGGTGATCAATTCCAAAAAAAAAAAAAAGGCCAATAGAAGCAGCCTCGGTTTTTCTCTCCTACATGGAGGTCAGAACACAGGGTCAGCCGAAGAGCTACGCTCTCACAGCCGATAAGGATTCAGTGTCTTGCTCAAGGACACTTCAGCAGGGAGGACAGATGCTGAGATTCCTTCAGTTCAAGAGCAGAGTCTTCACTAAACACAGCCCCCTGCTGCTCTCAAAGAACCTGCATGAATAATGTGTATTCAGTATTTAAGAACTCTGTAAACAAGCTTACCGGATGCTAATTATCAGATACAAGGTCTTACATTTAGGGTGACTGCTCAAGGTCATTTTATATCACGGGAAATCAAAAGAAGATTTAAATAACAGAATGAAGAGAATGCAGGCTTTTTATTTGACTACAATAAAATAAACTGTGGTATAAATCTTCTCAACATTTAAATCGAAATCCAAACTGTGCTCAAAGTCTCAACACAGGCAAAGAAAGTAAGTAAGAGGTTGTAACGGATTGATTAATCTAAAGACTGTTAATTTATACACGTTACAGAAGAAGTGGTAAAAAAAATGGCAGTTTACTTCCATCCCCTTTGCGTCCTTTTCTATATTTTTCTATCAGTGACATTCAGTCAGTTTTGTATGGTGGCCTAATGACTGACTGCAAATAGATGGACTGTCAAACAGCACATGCAGATGAAAGGGGTCCTGTCGTGTCGCGCCGACATTTTGACACCATATCTGTGCATGTATAAGCGAGCTAGTTTGCCTCCGTGCGTGGGTGTGTGTGTGTTTGTGCATAAATACACGTGATGAATTGACTGCAGATTCGTCTATAACCGTCTCTCTGTACAATAGAGGCTATAGCAGCCACAGAAACAATCCTTTTAATCTACTGCATCTTTCACGGCATCTCAGTCTGATGTCCGACTGCACAAAGAAAGGTTGGGGAGGGCTCGGCTTGGGTGGGTGGAACAAACAACTGGGATGTGCTGTCTCTCTTCCTCTAACCCTCCCTCCCTCTCAGTGGCTTCAAGGTCTGCTTTGGCGTGGAGTTACAGTTAGTTTACTCACCATCAAAGCAAACCCAAACTTCTAAGTTCCCTAATAGAGTTATGTGTGTACATGCTCCATGTGCTGGTGGAGAGAAAATGAACGATTGGAGTCTCTTTTTTTAACAACTTCCTAGCAAATGAACTGTACCAGCAGAAACTAAACCAAGTTGCTTAAAAAGTTCATCCTATCTGTCATTCTTCCTTCTTTAGTCTGTTGCTTCTTCATCTATTTTCTATTTATCTCTTCCCGCCATAGCCACACTCACACACAGTACCAGCCACAAGTTTGAACATTTAATAATCGTTTCTGCCTTCAAATCATTCCCTGTACTAAACCCATGCCTACCAAATAGTGCCTAATCTAGCTCATCCTCCTGAGTTCAATGCAGTTTATCAGCAAGAGATGAGGGAAAAGGAGCTGCTAGAAAAGGTGGGGGGGAGGAACTAAAGGAGAATAGAGCAAGAGGAGAAGGGAGGAGGAGAGAAGGGGTCAGCAGAGGTAGAGAAGAGTAGATGAATGCAACCCCTGTTCCTTAAACAAGGCCTGGGTAAACAGGAAGTACAGCTGCGCTTTCTGTCCCCGTCCCTGTGACTCTCTGTCTTTCACCTCCTGCACCTCCCTCCTCGGCCTGTCCAAAAATACACAGCATTCCTCCTAGAACACAATTACGTTTCCCTTATCTGATACTCTTAACTTGTGAATATAATAATGCACAAAAGTCAGTAAAAATGGAAGTAAACACAAATAACAAAGGTCTTGTAGAATATCTCGTTGCCTTCTCGTCACATGGTGAGGAGTCATGATAGTTGGCAATCTAGACACGCAGCTCCCCTTGGTGGGCCCTAATCCCCCTTTTTCTTTAAGAGAGAGAGGGAGTAGAGAGGAGGAGAAAGGAGGCATTGTGGTTCGAGACAGTGCAGTAAAAAGAGGAGCGTACAGTACCAAATTGAGGTCGCAGCAAGACAATGGCTGCCCTTCACTGGCTCATTCACACACGGTCTCCACACAGCTCTATCAAACGCCTCTTTCTTTTCTTCTTCCCCTCTTCTGGTCTGTTCTTTCTCTTTCTTTCTCTCACGTCCGCCTTTCTTCTCATCACAGAGGGATGGGGGATAATGAAAGACCGGCTCACCCAGGCTGTTCTGGGGCCCATTGCAGAGAAGAGGACCCCTCTCCCTCTCTCTTCTCTCTCAGTCCCTCCTGCTTTTGTCACTGGGTGCCTTCTCATCTTCTCTGTTCAACGCCTTACACCAACTCCACCCACAGCTTTTGTTTTGGAGGGGAGAATGCATAATTCAGCACGATGCATAAAAGTATCGAAAAAAAATGAAAAAACAAAACAAAACAAAAAACGGCACAATCACACCTTGAAGCCCATTTCTGATTTGTGTTTAGTGCCTTAATTAAAGAACACATCTACATGGAAAGGGTTAATATGAACAAGGAAAAATTCAAGGAAAGTACAAACCATTTGGGGTTGAAACAAAGTGGATTTTGCAGCATATGCTGCCAAAAGAGTAAAAATCTTCAGCACCTGTGGCTGTTGATGCTGTTGGTGAGCACAGTGCTGAAGATGATGGGAGGGAGAGTGTGTATAACGTGCAGTGGGATAGTGTCACACTCCGTGCACTCGCTGGTTTTGGGTTTCATCTCAGTGCAATATATTCATTTGTGTGGCTTTACATTTAACATGGTTTATATACGTACTCAGGATGATCAGCTGTGCTGTACTCGTTTTAAAATTTATGTTATATACTTTAGAGCCCCCTTTGCCTTCAGAACTGCCTTAATTCCTCAGAGATCGTGGTGCATATTACCATGATGGCTTCAGACGGTTACTGCAGATTTTTCAGTTGCACATCCATGATGCCAATTTCCTGTTCCGCCACATCCAAAAGGCGATCTACTGGCTTGAGACTGTGGAGGCCGGTCTCAAGCACAGTGAACTCACTCTCATGCTCAAGAAACCAGTTTGAGATGATCTGGTGGAAGGAGCCATTAGAATATGGGTACACTGCGTTTAATAACTGAATATAACACAGAGCACATTCAACTCATTCTGATGCTTGGTTTGAACTTTAGCAGGCTGTCTTGACGATGTTTACATGCCTTAATGAGATGCTCCCATCTTATTGGCTGAAGATGAAGATGTGCGCCTAATGAAATGGCCTGTCCATGTAGAATCTTATCATATCTAAAAATGTTGGCAAGTTTTGCTTAGTCACTTGGTCCTTGATTGATATTTGTTTTCCTGGATTCACATCACGGGACTTGAGGAAAAGTATCCAGAGTAGACAAAACAGTCAGTTCACACGACCATAAGTATCAAGCTAGGCATCCATCCATTTTCTTAACTGCTTATTCGACTGGGTCATTGGGTGTCTACAGTCTATCCCATCTGTCAGCAGGCAAAAGACAGGGTACACTGTGGTCCCTAGTCATCACAGGGCTAACACGGAGAGACAGACACACACACTCTCACATCACCACCTACTGTACAACCAGCAAACTAACCAAACATACATGTCTTTGGACTGTGGGGAAAAAGCTGAAGCACCCAAAGAAAACCCAAGCAGGCAAGGGAACACACACACAAATTCCACCCACAAAGGTCCCAGCCAACCGAGAGGTTTCGTTGGTGTGAAGTGTCAGAGACACTCGGTGCATAACCGTGCAACCCTACCACGACTATGACAATTAACATTTTTTGTAATCTTGTTTTTTTGTGCGCTCTGATGCAACATGTGAGCTGTTATGGAAGAAAACACATTTAATACTCTGTATTCAGGAGGACACACAAATGTGTCATTCACAAAGTCACGTAACCTATGGACTGCTTGTAAACAGAAAAGACCATGAAGAGTAAAATATGTGCCGATGAATGGATTCATAGAATCCAGAGTTTCACACGCAGACAAAAATCTGTGAATGCGTCTGCACAGAAACAAGTTAATAAGTGAAGAGGGCAAAAGCACCTTCGGGCTACTTGGGTCACAAAGGCTCACCCTCAAACCTAATTTGGCTTGGCAAACCTAATCGTTCAAAACTGATCGAATACAGAATCTGTTGGAGGCCTTTAACCGGTTTGCTGCGAGACAAGGGCGAAACAGGGATTGGCATTGTTATTTAAACCAGTGAAAAACTGTCTCGTAAACGCATTTAAGCAGAAGGACATGGATTGCCTGTAGGGTTGAGCGCATGATACTGTTAAGGTGGCCATTATTGCCCCAGTGGGAAAACGCTCATGTTCTTTTGATGGTCAAGTGCTCTTCAGAGGAAAGCAGTCATATCTCATCCTACATATAAACAATGGGCTGTAGTTCAACATGTACAAACAGGGGCGTATAGAGAGGAACCTTGATATATGCGTGCCCTCTATGACGCTGAGACACATCATGCCTGAAATCAAGTGAAGGGGAACAACATATAGTTTTGAGGTCAGAGGGTATAGGCAGTGAATATTAACTAGAGATAAAGGCGGGGGTTAGAGGTGTCACCCTGTTGGTTTTCTGTTAAACCTCAATATTCAAAGCAGTTGACTGGAAACTTGATTTTTATTTACATTAAAGTCACAGTAAAGAAACGTAAATGAACTGTATAGAAACATGTATTCTTCATCTGGATACCATAGATAACACGTCTCCAACTGTTAGCAATACAGTTTAGACAAATCAAGTGTGTATTAATATTTGCATAATGGGAATTTTGACAGCAGTGAAGTTTGCATTTTAATATAGCTAAAATAACAAGAGCTAAAAATTTGCTCCAAAGGGCTTTGAAATGCACAACACAGATCTTTGGTCCCTCTGGTAAAGCTTGTTACTGCCAGTCTTCTTCACTCCTGAAACCTATTTTAAACTTCATGTAATCAATCATATTTTAATGTGAAGTAAAATTAAATTAAATATCTGTTTATTTCTTTAGAGTTGTGGGACAGTTGTTAGCCCAAGACCAGGAATTTATCTTGGGATCTTATCGTATTTTAACAGCATACCAATCGTGGCTTTTTTTTTTTTTAGCTTGTATTGCAATTAATGCAATAACTTATTATCAGATTCATATCAAATTTAAATTTAATCTGCCCTATTAAAGTCGGCATACAACCAGTGCGCGCAGACAACTTCATGGTCAGCCCTCTGTCCTCTTGTGTGTGGAGGGAACAGCTGCTTGATCCATCATAAACAAAATGAGACAAAACAGGAAGTCATTTCTGTCTTTTGTTTCGTTATCTGCCTGTTATTTAGTTTATCTGCCTTCCTTAACTTTTTTCCCCACTGGGTGTGTTTGTCAGTAAAAGACTGGTGCATAAACCCACCCCCTAAAAAACATAGTCTGAGCAAGTCAAAACCATAAGCCTGGAAAAAAGTAAAGATGTCTGATACCATTTTAAGCTGTTCAGCTGAAATCAGTCCACTTATGGTCTGTGTCTTTCGTCTCATGCTAGAAGTGGGAAATAAATCTGTGTCTCTGTCTGCCTATCTCACCAGATAGCACTGATCTGTTTATGTGTTTCGGTCACACAGTCACATCATGGAGAGTGGATAGCGTTACCTTAACCAGGTGCACACGGGCCCCATCCCTCAACCCAGCAGCAATGCATCAGTTATTGGCAACCATACAGAGGTGTGATAGGACGACTGGACTGTGGAGCAGATCGGCCAACCCCACCAGGCTGTCCATGTTCCAATCCTCATCTATAGTCACGAGTTCTGGGTAGTCGCCAAAAGAACTAGGTCATAGATACAAGCAGCTCAAATGATTTTCCTCCATGATGTGGCTCGGCACAGCCTTAGAGTCGCTGTGAGGACTAACAGACAGGAAATTAATGATACAATGTAACATAATGGACATGTGTGTCACAATGCACAATGTCAGAACTGAATTATGTGTTCGTCAATATAATACATTATAGCGTTCAATGCCAAAAGTATTCCGTCACCTATCCAAATAATTGAATTCAGCTGTCCCAAGTCGTTTCCACGTATGTATAAAATAAGCACCTAGGCATGCAGACGTCTTCTGCACCTGTGTCACCTGTGCAACAAGTCCAGTCGAGCCAGGCCCTCTCAACCAACATCAGTGTCACACCTCACAAATATGCCTCTTGAAGAATGGTCAAAAATTCTCAGAAATACACTCCCAAACCTTGTCTTCCCGGAAGAGTTGAAGCAATAATAGCTGCAAATGGATTAAGAATGGGATGTCACTCGAGTTCATATGTGTGCGAAAGCAGACAAGTGAATACTTTTGTTAATATAGTATATTTAAAGGGCAAGTATTAAGTCGTCAACAGGTACATTTTAAAATCGCTTGTTATAGACTGTGCACCAATCCGAAAGCTGGTATTAAATGGTAAAAACAGTCACTGCAGTGCTCTAATTCAGGACATTGCCATTTTGCTTTGCAGCTTACACAACACATACAATTTCAAAGTACCAGACAGGAAACAGGCTGACCATAAAACAGTTAACTGGAGGACACAACACACAACAGGTGGTCAGACAGACATGGTACTAATGGAACTGATTGTAGATCTAGTCAGAGAGGTGACGCTCAGTGGCCCTGAGGGAGCAGACAGTGGGCCTGACCTTCCAATCTTACATACAGCGCAGCCACTCTCATGCTGTAATTACCTGTCACACTCTGAGCGTGTGGGTTTTGGAGGAAGGGGTGTGGTAGGAGGCAACACTTGCACTTGACCCTATGTGCAACCCAACCCTCTGTTTGGCAAAAAATGACATGAGAAAAAAAAAAGTGACATGTGTGTCTACCTGAGACCCTGACTCCCCTGGCCCTCTCCCTTTCTGGTTCCCAGTAATTACCTGTGGGCCTACTGAGGGGTGGGGACCACTGCGTGCTGCCAGTGAAGCACTCAGGGAGATGTGGGATTGATGCACACTCGGCGACCTCTCTGATTGGGGTTAACAACAGCCTCATTTGCATTAAGAGATGGGGCTTTCATTAGCTACAGTAGCAAGATCTCAGGTGAAGAACACACACACCTGCACACATGGCCACGCATGAAACATTCAATCACACACAAACACGCACGGTGAGGATATAGCATTTAACTTTTCAGACATAACGCTCTTTTTGCATGTTTCTGTCACAATAGCAGAACTTTTACAAGACAACAGATTTTCTTTGAATCTTGGCAGCTACACTGGTTACTGGACAACAGTACAGACACAGTACATATGCTGAAAAAAGTAACTACCTCAAAATTGGTTCACAGGCACTAAATAACTATAGACTCTGGTTTGTACTTATTAGCCCATAATGTCTGATAAAGAGCGGATCTATGCTTAGTTTGGCCAGGTGATCACCATCTGTATATAAAAATACAGGCCGCTAGTGCTACCCTCTCAGCCTCCTATTAGGTGCACCTATGTTATTAATGTGAAACTCCATCGTCACTGTGAGTTATATAAGAAAGCTTCCTCATTCGCATATGTTTGTGGTTGGTTACCTTACAAGCAGGGTGACTATCAAACGAATGCAGCTGTGATAACTTCTTTAACAATCTGCTTCAAAGTAATAAAAACTGTTGATTACTGATTAGATACTGTATATAATCAGCATTAAACGAGATAAATGGGCAACTCAAACAGGACCCTATATATATTAGCTTCTCAGTGTATCAGCATGCCTACACCAAGAAAGGCTGGCATGTGAACATAAAAACTGCTTCTCTAAAGATTAGATGCAAAATAACACTGGAAAATAGGTAGGTGGGTTTCTCTGACGAGCCAACATGAAACAGCGCACCGTGACCAGCAGTGTGTGTTCCTTCTTACACATTCAACACCCAAAAAGCAACACTGGAATTTATCTGAAATTTACTTTTTCACAACGCAATGGTCCAGGATCTGTGGAAGATTAAAAAAGTCAAAATGAGATTCTTGGAGAAGGTTTTGGCAATGACATACTTAGCCATGTGCAGAATATTCCTCCATATCATCTCCCAGCACCACTTAGCAGAAGCAAATCCTGCAAGCACCCCTGAGACAAACAAGCCAGAACAAACTGGTTTTTTTTTTTACCTTCACCAGAATGGGCACTTGCAGGTTTTGTTCTGGCACCGAGAGATTCTGGCAAAACTACGGTGCCCCATCTTGAACTGGAACAGGTTTGATTTACCATGTTAAAAATGAAGTTTCTTCATAACACAAACCGATACAAACATTTGCAAGCACAGAAAAGCCATCACAGACAATATACAACCTATGACAACTCAGTGTATGTCAGAGGAAAACAGAGTCACGCTACAAAGCGGACACTTCCCTCAGTGACACCTACAAATGCTCACACACACATAGTCACACACTCTGTCCTGCACTGTCATGTATAATTCAGCGTGTGGCCGGGTGGGCAGATGCCTCATCCCCAGGGGGTCCCATCATGCCTTCACTAGGATGAAACATTTAACAGCACAGGACAAAATGGAACACGCTCAATGAAGAAACAGGAAGGGTTTTAGAAGAACACATCACAATTGTAGTCATCAAATTATCACTTTATATACTTAGATATCAGTCCTTTAAACCTATTACTAGTAGTACAATAAATAGGGATGAAGTCAAAGTCTCAAAGCTAAGACCACTGCCATGAAAACTGACACACAAGTTAATATCTGAAGGCTGTGGGGCTTTTCCTTTAATATTATTGCCCTTGAAATAGCAAACATTCAAGTCCAACATACATTTAATCAAAATTAAAAAATGAACAGTTTGTAATCTTAGTGTGTCACAGCCTGGCTACCAGCTTCATCAGGTCGTTCCATATATTTAAACACAAGCAATATAGAAATGAAAAAAAAGACAAAAAACTCAGGGCCTTTAACAAATGATCACAATTAAGAATGAATGAAGTAATGTGGATGCTTTCAATGAGTAAATCATAGTATGGGATATACAAGTACTACAAAGTAGCTGAAGTTACAACTATGCTGTCAAAATTTTCACAGAAGTTGTTTCCATTCAGGAAATAAAGTGGCAACGATCTTCTAGAGACTCCTTGTCTTCTTAAAAACACAACGCAACGCAGAGTCGAGGAGTCTGTTTGGGCCGACCTGTTGCAGCGGGGTGAAGCAGAAACCGGTTACACAAGGAAAACTAATAATTCAAAGTACCCTGTGAGTTTAAATGCGACTCCCAGGGCTCTTGCTTAGGTGGCAAGCTGGAAATTAGACTTCCAATTAAGCCTAACCAAAAAAAAAAGTATTTAAAACTGCCCTACTAATAAACAATTAAACATACATTTGAATAACACTGAAGACTGCATTCAAACCTTAATGGGAACAGACGTTCACACAGAAATGTAAAGACGGGCTGACACAAACACAGCTTCTCCTTCTAAGACACAGATACTTGGAGAAAACAAATAACCACATGTCTGCCTGCACGCACACAAACACACACACACACACACACACACACACACACACACACACACACACAGTAGTGGGTCATTAAGTGAGTTGCTGCACAGCTGTAAAAAGTGCTTTTATAGCAGCCTAAGTGAATATCGGTACAGAAACAATATGGCTGCATTATATCAATATCATGTTCCATATTCAGCGCATGATGGTACAAAGAAGAGGAAGCTGTGCGTGAATGTGTGTGTGCGCATGCGTGTGTGTGTATGTGTGAATGTGTGCCAGCGCTTGATGGAGCAAAGACGAAGAAGCTCTCTGTAAGTGTGAGCAGATGCTGATGCTTTGTGTGTGTCTCTGCGTGTGCGTGCGCGTTTGTGTGAGAGAACCTAAGCAGGCCTGGAGTGAGGCCAGGCGGCTGTAGACTGTGCATATTAATGTGTTATAACCTTGACACAGACCGTGCTGCTGATGCTGTAGAGGAGCTTCCTCTGATGACATCATATAAGACGACAGGAACTCCTGCCTGATTTAACAAAGCGAGGCATTACTCCTTACAATACCTTCCATCTCCACCCCCCTCCCGACCCCTATATTCTATCCCGTTCCTGTCTTTTTCTTTCCTTTAATGCAACACCCTCCTCCACCTCCATCAATACCTCCCGTCCCTCATACTGTGCCATCTGTGTACCTCTCCAATGATTCATAACTCTTCTTCTCTTGGGTTTGTCGACCAACTCTTATCCCTCCCAACCCAACACCGCATACTCACACACATCATCAACCCATTCTAGGGCTGCTCGATTATGGCAAAAATGATAATCACGATTATTTTCACTGAAATTGAGATCTCGATTATTTGACGATATTTATTTAACAATAACAATGTATTGAATAATGGCTTTAAAGATTGTCAAAAAATAATATAAAATAGTGTGCAAATACTGATTACAGTGGAAATGTTTGCAATATAAAAAATAAATGAAAAACGTAAACATCTATGTTTAGTGAACTTCAAAATACTGCACAATATTTGATCCACGTCTGACTCTGCGAACCCGTAATGTTTCCACACCACTGAAGTCGTTTTACCTCTCTTTTCAACCAACGGCATTCTTTCTTCAGCAGCCGTTATCCTCTCCTCTCCAAATAACTTCTGCTTAGCTTTCCGAGCTTTCCGAGCTTCCCTCGGGTCCTCTTAATTGTTGTGACGCGTGTTCGAAACGCAGAGAGGTGCGCTCGATTTGCCACACGGAGCAGCGCGAGAGTAAAGTACGAGGGAGGTGCTAATAATTGGCTCAGTCATTTTTAATGATCGTTGAAAGCCCAGATCGTAATCTAGATTAAAATTCGATTAATTGAGCAGCCCTAACCCATTCCCTTCTTTTCCACCTGTCCTTCCCTAATTTCCTCACACCTGCTGAACCATTAGCTACTACTAGCATTCTACTTTCTCCTCAGTAAATCTTCTGCTTTCCTTCCTGCATTTCTCTTTCTTTAATCCAACCTGTCCTCCTCACATTCCCTCACTCCCCATCCACATTCCTTTTTGCCTTTCATCCTCATCTTCTCTCCTGTATTGTATCACCATCACATCTTTCACTCTTCATCACCTACTACCGCTTACTTTCTAGTTCTACCTTTTCTCTAACCTCATCTCCTCAAACCTCAAGTGCTCCACATTAACCTCATCTTCTTCCACTTTCAACCCCCTCTATCATAACTTCTTATAACCTTGTCTCCTATCAACTTATCCCTCCAAAGCATGCACACTCTGCCCTTCTCCCCTCATCTATACTATGCTACTATCCCGCTCACCTTCTTCTCGTTCACACTGCTGCTGTTTTTTTTCCTCTAACCCTCGCCCTTTTGTTTTGCCTTTTTCTTCTAATTTCATCAACTTCTCTTCTCTCCATTTTTCACCCAACCCTCACCTCCTGTGCCTACTCGTATTTATCCTAACTGAACCAACTCTGCCCCTTTTATCTTCACCTCACATCTTTCAGCTTGGCCTGTTTTTTTCTATTTCTTCATTTCTTTCAACTTTGTCCCCTCACACCCCGGGTCTTCCACCACCTTACTGGCCTCTCCTTTGCCCTTGCGGATCATTATCGTCATTCTCCTCCCATTTTCTCTCCCTCTCTCTCTCTCCTTTGTGACTGTATACAATTCTGGCTTCACTACTAAACTCTTTCTCTCCCTTTCGGTCTCACTGTGTTTCCATTCTCTCTCTCCTCCACCCCCCTTTTCCCTCTCTCTCTCTCTCTCCCTCTTTCAGCTCACTGCCAGGCTACCACAGCCCAAACTGTTCAGCTGCAACTGTTCCAAGCCCAATAATTACAGCTTGTCAGAAAGAATTAATTTTCTCATTTCTCATAAAGACGTGTAAAAAATTACCATGTTATTATAACGCTGCCACTCTCTTGAGGCAACAACGAAAACCAAATTTAATTTCGGAAATTCTTCCCTCGCACATTAAATTAAACACATAAATAAGAGTTTAGGAATTGGGGGGAGGTTGTCGGGCGGGGGAGCATATGTTCGTTAGGCCAGCCCCAGCTCTGGGTAATGGCCGTCGTAATGTTTTGATGGGCCCGGCTATTGGTAAGCACCAATACATTTGCATGATCACCGTCGCGGCAGGCAAGCGAGCTGCCAATTAGCTCTCGTACAGCTCTGGACAGTGCTGGGAGAGAGAGAGGGAGGACACGGGATCTGTTTGGCATAAGAAACACACAGCAAGATATGGAACAGAGCTAATTAACAAGCACGTATGGAGAAAAGCAGATTTACTGCAGGGAGATGCTCTAAGGGACTTTTCATGGAGGATCGTATCTGTTTAATATATGTTAAGGAAAATAGAGCAAGGCTCGCTTCAGTGCTGATGGACTGAGATGCAATAACATCAATTAAAAATACACTGTCTTTAAATAAAACATATTGAGCACCATTCTCAGTTACTGAATAAAACACTGCATACATATACTATACTGACCCTACTTCTGGCATGACCTATGACCTCAGTAAACACTTTCCTGATTTAAGTTCTTATTTAAGGGTGTTCATTTTGTATTTAGAGTCAGAAAGAACCCTACAGCAGGGTATGCTCTGACTTTACTGTGCTGACGATATAATGTTGTCTTGAACTAACCCCACAGCAGCTTCAAAAAAAAGCTCAGCTTGAGACATCACAATGTTAAAAGTACAAAAATTTAGGACTAAAAAAAGTTTAAAAAAGGTATTTGGTGATAGGTAAGGGATGGAAGTTAAGTTGTATTTTATTTGGGCTTCAAAGTTGCATTATTAGATGCCACTGTTACTCACACCTTTTTTTTAAGTCCTTTCCTCTTTCCTCCGCCCTTCCTTTCCATTTCACAAAGACGTTTGTTCCTGTTATCTGTAGAGCAGGAGGTAGACATTGCGTGCCTTCAGGGAGAGGCCTACATGCACGGATTCATGTGCATTTTTAGCCCACAAACTTGTGAACATTGCTGCTGCGCGACTCAGAGTGTTGTCCTGATACTTAGACTCATTCCTTCTTACTGTTCACGGCAGGCCAAAACAACCCCCAGGCCAAATGTCCCGATACTCCCAGCAGGCTGATGATCACACAAGTGTAAGATAGACGACTATACCTTAGAAATCCCTGTATGTACAGCAATGTTTCAGCATCCCTACATCATACAGTAGATCAATGACAGCAATGTAGTACTTTAGGTATCATTTGCCAAGATTATATCTCCATCTGGCTCATTATCCAGTTCATTAGAAGACTTCAACTTGTCGTCACACATGTATGCCAGGCCAAAAGAGACAAAATGCAAGGGAAACAAGCAAATGCAGGTGTCACAGCTCCCTTCTGAGCCTTTGAGTTATTTCCTGATGATAATTCACACACTGTTTGGTGCTCACAAAATGCAGAAGTCGAATACTAAAAGCGTGAAGTCAGACGTTAGAAAAGTGTGATCAAACTGATGTAGAACATCAACCCTTCTCAATCTGACGGGAAACTCCCATAATGACACAAACTCACCCAAGCACAGATGAACGAGGTGTCCCCTCCAACTCCCCAGCACAGCGAAGACAGGGACTTTCCCTGCCTGCAGCACGGCACGCATATACACACACATTCCCAAGCGCACACACAGAGAAAAAGGTCACCCCTGGTTGGCACACACGCAGTAGGCAGAGTCATGGCTGATTTGACAAGGCCGCGACAAATGTTCATACATCCATACAAGTACACAGTGGAACGCACGTGCACACACACGCACACACACTGAGCATGGTCAGTGTAACCAGTGCCAGCTAAGTCTCCTCAGCAAAGCAGCGATGGGTCTGCAATCTGTGATCGTGACACTGCCTTGACACACACACACTGTCTGGACTTCCACTCACACGTAAACGCATGCAAACACAGAAAGAGCATGAAAACACTACCACGCTATTTTATGGTCATTTGTCTTGTATCTGGTTTTGCTTTCACTGTCTTCTTCTGACTCCGGGCCCTGCGCACCATACACTTCTATCCACTGTGACATGTCCTTATATTTATAGGAATTCAAACTGCCGAATTTATTTCTTAAAGTTTTGAGACGAGTAGTGAAAGTTCCAGAGAGAGAGGCATATGAGTCTCAGGGTGTTTTCACACCTGCTATGTTTAGTCCGTTTAAATCCAACACTGGTTTGATTTCCCCATTGGTGCGGTTCTTTTTATTTTGTGAAGACTTGGCTTCTGGTTAACTTCGCATCAAAGAATCTTCATGCTGTAATAAACTAGAACTTGCCAATCACAAGCTAGGCCCACCTTAAAACAAACCCTGATGTATATCACTAGATGATCTGTTAGAAAGCTCTCATGCACTGGTTTTTGTCATGTTTCAGTTTCAGTCTATCATGTGGAGGATACTGAAGAACAATGGTGTGTACGGCAGGGCTGCGAGGAGAAAACACTGTTCTCTGCAGAGAGCGCTTCCCATTTGCACATGCATGAGTCAGAAGACTGTTTGAACAGTGTTTCTTGGATAGATGAGATTAAAATAGACATTTTCATTTATGTGAGAAGGGTTATATACATATATATATATGTATATATATACATATATATATATATATATATATATGTATATATATGTGGAGATAAGAAAAAAAATGCATCACACTATTAAAAATGGATCCCAATCAAGAAACATGGTGGTATTGGTATCGTGGCTTTAACCTTTTTTGCTGCATCTGAGCAAATATGGCTTGTCATCACCGATGAGACAATCAAACTATTCAATTCTAAAATCGCCAGGACATCTGTCAGTGATCTAAATGATAGGAAAAGGTATGATGATAGGAAACAATGACAGAAATAACTGGAAAGAGCCTGAAGTGAGCACCGAATATGAGGAAACCCACACAAACCTCAGACCTGAAGCTGTTCTGAGTACGGCAATGGTCTAAAACTCTTCAGTGCTCACCCACAGGACGGTTCACCAGACACCTTAAACATTTAGCTGCAGTCACTGCTGAACAACTTCGACACTAAAAGCAAAATTTCAAATGCTTTTTCTCTTCACTGATATGCAATGGATCGTTTTCCTTAAAACTATTTTGTCTAACAGGTGATCCAGGTGATTGATATATGTATTTTTTGTCTGTCTGTTTTGTTGGTTTTTGGTTTTTGCCCTTTATCACAGTTCCTCTTCACCGCTGTTTTTCTTTCCCTCTTTCTTTCTCCCTTTTCTTTTCCCCAGTCAAGTCTGTCACGTATTTAGCAAGTGAAAATAAAATAAAATAAACAATAAAAGGTGAATCAAATAGACCAATACGGCAAGGCTGGGATGGTCCATTTGGTAAAGTAAATCCGTTGGGCATCTTTCTTTGCCTTTAGACAATAATTCTGATGGCAAAAGAACCAAACGGGACAGGCAAAAAAAACCAAAACAAAACTATTTTGTCTAATATTTTTATTGTATTTAGTTTTTAAACCTCACTTTAGAAATTTATTAAAGTTTCAGGTCATGTTTATGCAGAAATCTGGAAAATAATAGAAGGTTCACAATTTTCTTCCCATCTGTATGCCTATGTAGACTAAAACAATAGACTATATCTGGAATATCTGAGTTAAAAAGTGCACCACTCTTAACAGGAAAAAAAGGCCCTTACCAGTTACTTGATGAGCAATATGAAGGAAAAAATATCCAGAAGTAATCAGCTGCTCTGTCCACTTAGCCCCTTCAAACCTGGACACAAAGAAGAAAACAATAAGTAACTGTATGACTATCCTGTGGTACATAAAATGTTTATTTTTTAAACAAAAATCAAAGAGGGTGAAACTGAGAAAGGGAGATATATCAGTGGCAAAGTCACAAATAAATATTTTCAAAAGTGCCTAAAAAAAAAGTTTGACTATTTGACTTTTTCGGCTTTTTGACATTTCTCCCATTGAAGGCACATGTACGGTGAAGTAAACTGCAGCCATACTGACTCCAGTGGTCGTCAAACTTTCCAGCACACAGGGCTTCTATGTGACAAATTGCTCTGACTCATAATGTGAGAAGTAAAACTGATGGTTTACAGAATAAAGACACAGAAAGTTAGAGGAAGGAGGAGAACCAAAAAAGCTGAAGGCGACAGTCAATAATTCCATCTTAAAGAACCTTTCCTTCTTTCCTTCCTACTCCCTTTCCTCTGCCTGACCCTCCCCCCTTTGCTCCCTACATTCTTCTTACCCTCGCCCCTTCATACCAGAATTCTTACATCTATAAATATCAACAAGAGAGTCTATAGAACTACATACACACATACTGTAAACACACACACCAGTCTAAACCAATGAGCACAGTGGCGTATTGTGCCAGCAGAGCCAATACACACTTCCACGGCCATTACTCCCCATGGAAACAGGCGAGCGCGTTCACACACACATGTGATGTTGACGTTGTACCCGCACAGTGGCTGCCTTAGACAATAAGCTATTTCAGGGCCAAATCGCTGACAAAAATCCATTTTTCCACCCCACTAAAAAAGATCAGGAATGAGGGAGGGAGAAAGAGCAGGATAGAGAGAAAAGCTGAAATCAAATAAACAGTGGCGTACATCTCTCTTAAGCTGGATTTATCTCTGTATTTTGTCATCATTCTAATTTATTCCCCAACCTGCTTACAATTACCGCCTTTTCAAAACTCATATTGCCGGCTTGTTGTTGTTCTAAGAGAGATTGCGTGGTAGCTGCAAATGAATGAGCGGGGGACTTGCATAAGGTGGAAAAGCTCCTAGTGTACTTTTGTAGATTATCCACTTGATACCGATTCATTTTCTCCCTCTCTTGTCACAGTTTTCTAAAAGGAGGCGATGTAGGACAAACATGCAAATGCACACAAAACACACAAATGTACGCATAGATACAAACACACACAGTACTGTAGCGGAAGGGAGTGGGCTCATCATCTTTAGTTGTGATTACAACACTTGGCAAGCTCTCCCCTGCCTGTTTGCCTGCCTATTGCCTTACAAATGGATTAGTAAGCCCTGTTCCATTTGTGTGTGTAGCTTCTCTGAGATTTAGGCTGACTTACAAATAACACCAATCAGATTTGGGAGCAGCCGTTGTGTAGTCTTTTCTGGGGGAATATTGAGCGATATGATTTTTGGGACAACACTGGAAAAACCTTAGGACTGTGTGTACTTGTGCATGAACGCATGTGTTGAGAAGATTTTTACATGTCTCGTAATAAGAAAGTCTGCCTTCAACTTTTGGAGTCCGTCAGCAGTTAATCCCTGAGAGGACTGCTCGCTCATCCACACTTTGCGTATAATATAAAGGAGGACAACTCCGATCTGAGAAAGAGAGGAAAAGCAGGCAGGCTTTCCAATGTACACGATCTACAGGGCAGAACTGTTCAGTTCATTGTGAAAATGACTGACGAAAAAGACAGAAAAGCTTTCTGAGAGACAGACAACTGTTTGTCTTGTACATTGTTTGTGGATCCCAAATTTGAAGATAGAACAAATGTTCTTCTAAAAGCTGCGTGCGCCGACATCTCAGTGTACATGGTAAATGGACTGCATTTATATAGCACTTTTCTAGTCATGCTGGCCACTCAAAGTACTTTACACACTGTGTAACTGCTTCTGTGTGTGAATGTGTGAGGTACTTTTCGAGGGGAAGGTTACAGCAAAAATAGTACGCAAGAAGCACCAAACAAAACAACAGTCGATCAGCATGCATTTGGCCCCATTTCTATGGAGAGAAATTTGCCTCAAAAGTGTTACGAATGCGTACAATATGATTCACAAGCATAAACTAAGATTTACAAATGTAGTCATGCAACTTTTGAGGACTCACAAATGCGTGCTCCAATCCAGACACAAATATGAAGAATTGTGATCACATGTAAACTATTTTACAAATGCGTACATCCAAACCTGAATAAATGGTGATTATTTATGCACAGCTTATTAAGTTCAGCTTCCCGAAATGGATCATTTTCTCTTTCGGTGCATACAAATGTTTAAAAATACATGTAACACCCCTCTTGCTCATTTACAAAACCTTAAATGCACATTCACCAATCGCCTGACACGCACAGATCACATCGCATGTCCACGTGGGGTTCTGAGGCAAATTTGCAAAGATCCTCAAATGTAAGTTGAGTTCATGTTCCAGTGTAAAACTGGGACGTCTCAGCTTCCTAGGACTTCTTCTAAAAACATTTAAGAAAGAAGAAGTCGCTCTCAGGAGCTCAGTCCATTCCAGCGTGGTACCATGACAGCATACCACCTGTGCAACAAGTCCAGCCATTAAATTTCCTCCCTACTAAATATTCGACAGTCAACTGTTAGTGGCATTAAAACAAAGTGGAAGTGATTGGGAATTACAGCAACTCAGCCTCGAAGTGGTAGACTACAGAAAATCACAGAGCGGGGGTTTGTGGATGCTGAGGCAAATGGTGTGCAGAGGTCACCAGCTCTCTGCAGCCGATCGATACAGACCTGCAAACTTCACATGGCCTCAGATTACCTCAAGAACGGTGCACAGAGAGCTTCATGGAATGGATTTCCATGGCCGAGCAGCTGCATCCAAGCTTTACATCACCAAGCTCACTGCAGAGTGTCAGATGCAGTGGTGTAAAGCCCATCAACACTGGACTGTAGACCAGTGGAAATGTGTTCCCTGGAGTGACGAAGCAGACTGCTCCGTCATGCAATCCGTTGGATGAGTCTGAGTTTGGAAGTTGCCGGGAGAACGGTATTTGTCTGGCTTTGCCAAGTGTAAAGTTTGGTAGAGGGGGATTATGGTGTGCGGTTGTTTTTCAGGAGTTGCGCTCGGCTCCTTAGTTCCAGTCAAAGGAATTCTTAATGCTTCAGCATACCAAGACATTTTGGACAATTTCTCACCTTGTGGAAACAGTTTGAGGATAACCACCTCATGTGCCAACATTTCAAAATTCCCATGAACTCCTAAACCTTGTGAAAAGTGTTCCCCAAAGAGCTAAGTGGCAATACTACTGTACTACCTCCAAACTTGAGGCAGGTAGTTGGAAAAGTAATAATCAAGTTTAGAGTTTCTAGTCATATCTAAAGCAGCTTGGCCCAAAGTTAAATTCTTTCATTAGTTTAACTTCTCAGTTTAACTTCATAATTGCCCAATTGTTTCTCTGATCTAACAGCATCTAATTTATTTATTTTTTTCCTGAAGGGGAACAAAACATCTCACTAAAAATTTATGGATAAATCATTTTGAAACTGGATTAACTACAACTCTTGCTGAGCTTAAGTTGTGAAGGAATTCACAAACTGCGCAAGTATTTCTAAAATAACGCGTTAAAGTTCTTACATATAAAACTGGAGTCACCAAAATAGAAAATCTGGAGTTTGGAGTCATACCACAAATGCAACAAATTTGTATCAGAAAATTGGCTGCATGGATATTGCCAAATTAGATTTTTATGCCAGAGGGTCATGACTCAATAACTGTCTAAAATTTGGTAAGACTAATAAATCTTAGAGAGCATACACCAGTTATTCTGGGTGTAACATGTGTTTCAGTAACCAGTATGATGGGAAAAACTAGACGAATCAGGAATGCCCCATATCCACAATTTGATTACAAATGTAGTTACTCTATGGGGAAGAACAAAACATACTGAACTTGTAAATCTCAAAATTTATGGGAAGGGTGAAAGCTATTCACTGTGAAAAAATTATAATAATGTTTACCTAATAAAACTGGATTGTAAATCATCAGTGACAATTATCTGAATGGTTATAAAAAAATTAATATGGTTAATTAATATTGCAAATTGCTGTCTTAAAGTTTAAACTTATACTATATTTAAAGTTTCAACAGGTAAGATGATGGTCACCCAAAACAGTGTCTATTTTCACTGTTGTTCATTTCCACTTTGTTAAAACTATTAATACTTTATTTACTTCATCTTTATATAATTGTTTGCCAGGGTTGCATCCATTCATCCATCCATCCATCTTCATCCGCTTTATCCGAGGCTGGGTCGCGGGGGCAGCAGCCTAAGCAGAGAAGCCCAGACCTCCCTCTCCCCAGCCACCTCCTCCAGCTTATCCGGGGGAACACCAAGGCGTTCCCAGGCCAGCCGAGAGATATAATCTTTCCAGCGTGTCCTGGGTCTGCCCCGGGGCCTCCTCCCGGTGGGACATGCCCGGAACACCTCACCCAGGAGGCGCCCAGGAGGCATCCTTGTCAGATACCCGAACCACCTCAACTGGCTCCTTTCGATGTGGAGGAGCAGCGGCTCTACTCTGAGCCCCTCCCGGATGGCCGAACTTCTCACCCTATCTCTAAGGGAGAGGCCAGCCACCCTTCCGAGGAAGCTCATTTCTGCCGCTTGTATCCACGATCTCGTTCTTTCGGTCACTACCCACAGCTCGGGTTGCAAGCCAGGGTTGCAAAAGAATTTTATTTAGAAGACAGCAAATTGGGAGAAGGTCCCATCTCGCTATTGCGGTCTCATGTGATCCACATGAAGCAGTGCTAAAGCTATAAGCAGGTACAATATAATACATTAGACATGTACGATTCATAAAGTAATCAGATTTCTTACACAAACTATCTTGACTGGTGATCTTAACACACACAAACAATTATAAGTGCCCCAACTTAGTGAAAACGTAGCTACAGTGGACACACAAAAGACAAAAGCATGAGTCTGTTTTAAAATAAATATAAACCCTTTTTGTTTGATGATTTGTTAGAATATGCAGATTTTTCTAGTCTTCTTCTTTAATACAAAACATACAGTATTAGAAAAATATATTGACATATAATATGTGTGCACAACAAAGGATGGCTCCTTGAAAATAAAACATTTTTTCGTGGTTTATTACTTTCTAGTTGTGCTCGGCATTGAAGAGGTGATTCAGGTTAGTCGATCAGAGGTGAGAGACTCTGTTACTCAGGTACCAACTGCGTGTCAGAAAATGGCTTTTTTTTCTTTTCTTTTTTTTAAAGCAAGCCCGATCATACATATGATTTTAGCCTGAGATCAGCACAAAGAGTTTGAAGTACCTTGCTCCAGAGCAACTACCTGGTCACAAACTCTCCTCTACCATTTATAAACATTATAAAATGAGAGCACCAATTTTAGTGGAGGAGAACAAGGAGTGTTTGGTATATGGGAAAAGTGATTGTGTGCGAGTGTGTGTTTGTGTACACATATGTGTTTCTGCCAACCCAAGAGTACAGTTTGTGTGAATAAAGCTTTAAGCTGAGCCTCCATTAAGCCCCTTTCAACACAATGCCTTTCTCTCTGAGAAACTCTCTGATGGAAATCTGCTTTTGTTGCTGCAGTTCAATGTCCCTGCTATCTCCTGATGGAAGGAGAGAAAGGAAGGTCTGAATGGGCCTCTATAGTTTTATGTTCCAGACAGTTCACACACACACATGGCAAATAACACACAGTCCTTGCTCTTCTACAATGAAATCAATGCTCTCAGTTTTCATCTCTGCGCACAGCATCTCACAGTGCCAAAGGCTTCTTGTGATCAAACACCACATCATGTTCTGCAACTTCTGATACTGTTGCTAACACAGTGCTGCTTTTGTAGTCCAGTGTTGCTGTTCATTCACATTGTATTCAGCTGCAATAAAGGATGGATTTTTTTTTTGGTCAAACAATACAAATCTTTTTTTTCTTGCTTACTGATAATTTATTTCTAATGCCATTACCCCTATATTTGCCTTACCTTTACCCTTAACTAGTATTGATTAAATTAAGATCTATAAACTATAAAGTCATGTATTATTCACCTGCAGTCCCCTTGAACAAAGTTTTAAAGGTTTTTAACTCCAAAGTTACATGATCATAATAACAATTTGGTTTTTTATTGTTTTAGAAGAACAATAACGTTCTCACACTCATGACACAGATTGCCAATCAGTGTGAGCCAGTCTGTGATGAGTCTCTTGGCAAAAGGGGACTTGACTTACCTGGTTGTATTCCAGCTACATTCCTATATAAACCAGGTTTGTAAGCACCTTTTTCATTTTGCATTTAAGCTTCTGTCCTGCAACAACTATGTTACTATTTATGGAGGAATTTCGGAATTTCTGTTTCAAATCTATGAGGCTCTGGTTCGACTCTGAATGCAAGTAGTTAATGTGTCAGTACATGGCAACAGATTTACAATTTTCACTGATTTATCACAGTTGACCGTCAGGTTATCACAAACAAATTATATGAAATTGCCAGCTTGACCACATTGACTGCATTTTATTAACGTCTTGATGCACTAAACTTGCTTTGAAGACTATAGCTGACAGCAAGTGGTTGCACATTGTCCCTAATATGACTGTTTTTCCTAGTATGACTGTAGCATAAATAAGCCTGATCAAGACCACACACCAAAGCACAATAGTGAAATAAAGAATTTTTCTCAATTCGGCTGAATTGGGATTGTTAAAACAAACAAAATATATTAAAAGAAAAGTGAACCTATGTTAGGAAATACATGCGTGGTTTGTTTTGAACAGGTGTGCTGAGCTGAGCTGTTGGTGCAAAAGTTAGCATGTGGTCAGGAGAGTCTTAGAATTGAGCCTGACTGTTGAGAAAGATAAGACTGTTTAAAAAGAAGGAAATGGACAAAGAAGATAGAGAAACACAAGCACAGCTTTAAAGACGGGCTTTAGTAAACAGAGTGGGAAGATCATAGGACCGTTAGCTGACTATGTATCACCGAGACATTTAAAGTAAGCTTAAGAAAGAGAATCCTTTTAATGCAAAGATTAACACTCACAGATAGGAGCCTACTGACTGCTACTGTATTGGTTTACATTAGACGGTATAGGTAATGAATACAATGGCTGTTCAGTGTACATGCAAAACACTGATTAACTGGAATCATCTGCATGCAATCTACAAAGACACTGTCACACACAGTTAATAAACCTCAACCACACACACACACAAAGATTAGTGCATACAGAGCCTCACAGAAGACAGTAACAGAGGCATGAGGAGTCTCGAAATGAAAATGAGTTAATGCACAAACACAGACAGTGACTTCCATAGATGGGTGACTCGAAGCATCTGACTGGGTGAAATGTGAGTGATCTGATTGAATTATAGACAGGATACAATGGAGACAGACCGCCAGGGTCCGGCCTGTAACCTCACATCACTATTGTGTCCGCCAGCATGCCATCAGGGTGAACACAGGACAACACTGAAGGAGAGAATGAGAAACCAAGCCTGACGATATTTTCTGGTTAAAAAAAAATAATATGTGATTTTTTTGGTGAACCAAAAGAGTTTGGTTGCAGTTGGGGCAGAGGAAGCTTCCATTAAATATGACATTGGGAAAACAATTTTCAAAGGAGACCTCCAACCGGTCGTAGCAGATGGCTGCCTCTCCTCTGCAGGTTTCTTCTTGTTAAAAGGGAGTTTTTCCTTCTCACTGTCACACTTGGGAAGGGGGTCATCTGACTGTTGGGGTTTTCTGTGTATTCTTGTAGTCTTTACCTTAAAATATAAAATGTTTTAAGGTAACTGTTGTTGTGATTTGGGGCTATATAGATAAAAGTGAATTAAAAGGAACATGGTGAGTTTCTGTCATTTTCCATTTCTTTGAGCACTGCAGCTTCAAACTGACTCACATCCTATTTGTGGTTACAAGAAAAACTCTCAGAAAACCACACCCAAAACAGCTTTTCAAGTCATTCTAGCCCTTAGTATTTTTATTAGCACTATTTATTTTGTATCATACCTTTAAAAACTCCTGGTGTATGCTACACCTTCCAAACTCACCATATGACACACCAGTTTCTTTGTTTTGTTTTTTCCAACTCTTCTTCTAGCCATATAACAGTCCTTGTACCTTCCTGGAGAATAACCCCAACCATAAAACTTACAAAACATACAATGCTTTTCATGTGGACTAGCCTAGCTAGTGCGGGTAGTCCAAGCCTGACTTCAGTAACCCTCAAAGGCCTGGATGGTCTTCAGTTTCTCTGTATTTAGGTAGTACTTTTTCTTTTTACAAATATTTCAACAAGAATATAGTATATCATCTCTGAATGCCAACTTGCTCCTTACAGATTACTGCTAACTTTTAAATCAACCCAAGCCTGAAAATCCCATTTTTCATGGATATATGGATGCTAGACTTGAGTGGAACATGTGAGAATAGCGACACTGATCCCTTTATTGTAGTTAAAGGAGTTTGGAATGTTTTTAACTCTTAATGGTGCCTCTGTGCTCAGTTAATTTATAGAGCGTGGAGAGCATCTAAACCCAGAAATGGTTAATCAAGTCAGACTTAACACACAGTTATGTATAGTTTGTGTATGAGCAACAGCAGTAGCAGCATCTGCTGGGGTCACAATGTTGAAGTCCAATCTTCTTTTATCAATTTAATACTGCCCTTCTCAGCATGCTTCCGTGAACACACACAAACACACTTGCACAGTTGTGCATCTTCATCACTTAATCATGTTATGCATAGCCTGCTGCAGTACAACACAGAGACAATACACACCGACTCCAAAACACTATTACATTATCGAAGGGTGAAGGTTAAGGAGAGAAGACATCATTGCGGGGTCATCTTTTCAACATTTCTTTACAAAGTCTAATATAAACCATTATAATAGCTTTATAAACTTATGTTGACATTAAGCTACTGTTCCATCATCATTATTTAAAAGAAACAATGAACTATTCAAAAACGTCAACAGCAAACATCAACAGTGCCTTACACTATTCCATCCTCAACTCAATATATGTGGAAAACAACATTGCAACAGCGATTTCATTTATTCTTTCATTCATTTAAAATGGATTGTGGTTATAATTCGGCATTCTGTAAATGATAATGTTAACAATAACGAAAAGCACTTCATTATGTTCCACAGGCAAATTAATGCCCTGGAGAGCATTATATGAAATAAAGGCTGGTCTAATATTATACAGACAATGCACCACTGAGTCCAAAGATGTCATCCTGAACTACAACTTGCTGGAACAAATGTGCTTAGCAATTATGCATCAGTGACATCAGAGTATTGTATTGTTGTATGGACAAGGACGCATCTCAGCACCTTGACCCTTTCTCAGAGCTGGCCAATAGCTATTCAGAGACACAGTTTCTTTTGAAATACAACATCCCTACTTTTCTTTGCCAAGTCTAAATCAACCCAGGTAATTAGAATTCTATAAACAAGGAAGAATAAGGCCTTTCCTGTACCGTCTTTGTGAGCCAGGATGGGTACAATGCATGACTGATGGATGTCAGGACACCAGATTCAGAGCTCTGAGACCTCTACAGAGTTACAAACAAACAGACAAACATTTCAGAGATGGAACGTCACAAACAAAAATCATAATGCCGTTATGTCCTGTTGTCTAGAGCTCTCAAACAAATGCCTGCTTATTCATTTTTTTTTTAGTTGTAATAAACAACCAGTGTCTGAAGCTTTGGCCATGGAAAGAACAGGGAAGGACACTTGTAGTCGGGGTACTGCAACTGTTGGCTGAAAAATTCAACAGATTTGTTGCTGAAGCTCAATGAAAAGTTGATAAAGTTGTTGTTAACAAAGTGAAGTTTGAAAATTACTGCTTTGAGTGGGAGAGATGGCAGACACCCAAGCTAAGATTTTATATTTCCACATACATTAAAAAAGAAGAATATTCAAATAGTAAATTAAAAACGACAAAATACAGAGTGGATGAATATTTAAATAGTTGGAGATGAACATAAATATGTTTTAAAATCAATTCATGTAACATGAAAATTCTAACTGAAGTTCCACATCTTTAATGCAATTACTAGATGTTAAGGTTAAGAACACACAAAGTTCTGGAAAACACAGTGCAAGTTGGGATGAGAGCTGTGAAAAAGAGTGTAAATGACCCACGGTTGCTGTTCACAAACACACTCATGGCTGGCAGGCATCACCAACAACAACACTAACCAGGACCCAGTACAGACTTTTTATGCTGGCGAGGCGTGATTGCAGATGCTGTGCAGGTGCGTCCATCTCCCCTGCAGCGGCAGTGCAGACCACACCCCGCCACAGAGAGTTTTTCAGTTCAAACAATTAAAATGGTCAGCCTCTATTGTGTAGTTTTTCACCAACAGCAACAATGAACTTATGGAATATGGAACATTTACCATCTATTTCCACAATAACTAGCAAACTTATTTTATGATCAAAAGCTCATTTTACTTATTTTCCTCTCCAAAATTAGCTGGGGAGACTTGTTAGGCAACAGACTGGTGACCTGTCCAGGGTGTACCCCGCCTCTCGCCCTATGACAGCTGGGATAGGCTCCAGCGCCCCCCGCGACCCTGATAAGGATAAGCGGAAGCGAATGGATGGATGGATGGATGGATGGATGGATGGATGGACTTGTTAGGCATCGTTATTATCATCTGCTACTTTTTTGCAAAGTTGCAATGTTGATTTATTTTTATGTTAAAGCTTCTCCATCAACACAACTAGCATTAAACCTGTTTCAATTCAATTTTCTGCAGGACGGTTTAAAGAAAAGAAATTACATTAGAAGTAAAGACGTGTTATTTGCTAAATTTCTCATGTTCAGTTGCAGGTGTCACCCTCTGTGGAGTATTCATGGTTAGTTTGGTGTAGGTGCAATCACTGGCATATTTAAATTACCTTACATGCTTATTACTTTTAGTGACTGTTTTGTTTCTGGTCTCTAACAGGGTTTCATTCTTGCACTGTCAAGGACAGCCACCCAGTTTTTTTGTTGTATTCTGAATGAATTAATGCCTTTTATTGTCACAGCACATTCATTGACCTCTAGTGACTAATTTCAGGTTTGAAAGAAATAAACATAGTTTCATAAAAGCTCTGTTACTTTAACACAAAAACCCATATACTGTCTAAAAAGGAATTTCATTAACACCATAGCTGTATGATTATGCTATATTATATATTAGGCGCGACCCTGATGGGCAGAGAGGTGGTGAAAGATTAGGAGAAAGGCCAAAGTGCATCACTCAGGCTTGTTTTTCTCCATTCTGTCTCTGTCTCTATGTTTCTTTCCACCTTTCTCTCTCTGACAGTTGCTGTACGACTAACACCGCCTCCACAATTAGTGTCTTCTCACCAACTATACACAGATACACGCACACACACATACATGGTGACACCCCAGGGCCCTGCACAACCCAAACAGCATAATTAGACATCCCCTAAACAAAGCACACACTCTGTAATTACTCTGTAATGTTACATAGCACAGGGGACTCAACAAAAGCCATTTTCCTTGGATCAGCCAGTACCGTGCACACACTCTATACTCTTCTCTCATGTGTCTCTGACTGTGTACATTTTTATTGATTTCACTGGGCAGAGAATTCCCAGTGGCTGTGTTCTGGTTTGTGAGAATAAGTCACTGAGTGTAAGTGTGACTGTATCTATAGGTATGTGTGCTGTTGCTTACATATATGCATGTACAGCATGTGTGCGTACACACACACCGACCTCGACAGCACATGAAGTGGCAGAGCAATTGAATGTCTTCATCTAGTGTTGCTCAGTCCAGGGAGAAAGACATGCTAAATATAGAGAGAGAACTTACACACAGACACAAACACACACTCTTTTTCTCTCTCCCCGTCTTGTTGCTTCTCAGTCTCCAGAATGGGACATGACTAATTTCTCCAGACAGAGCGACAGCATAAACACAGTGCCCAACACATGTGCTGATACCGTTCTTGACAGGACTCCCTTCAGCTCCAACAATCTAACACCACCACCACATCTGATCACAACATGACAGATGCCCGCGAACACATCCACCATGTTCCCCCTCCTCCCGCTCTCACCACCCCCTTTTTTCACCACCGTGCCCTCGAGTCAGCACAGATATTTCACTAAGTCCAGTGGCAATAAATTATCTTGCTCTGTGCCAGGCAAAGTAGTGTGAAATCACATTAGATCTTAATCAGAGACTATTGTGTTTGCCTTGTTGGATTTTTTTCTTTTATAACGGGCGTTATGTTTTGTTGTGTTGAGTTCGAGCTCAGAAAGTATCATCACTGTGGGAATATATCAGAAAGCATTTCTTCATATAGTGATGCTGCTACAGAAATAAGTTCCGGGTCAATCAGCTCTCTTTAAATTATTTCTGTGCCTCCTCAGATGTGGTCCCAGCTCTGCTAACAAGAGCTCAAACGCCTGTCCTGAAACAAGCGGTCGTGATACAGCGTCAGTTCTTGGATTAAACTATCCCTGCGGATGCCTTCTCAGGAGAACTGTATTTACTCAAATTCTTACATTCTTACATCGTTGCGAAACATGACGACCAGCTCATCATTGGGGTAATGACAACAAAAATGCAATGCATTCAACGACTATATACCTTACACAGCAAGATCGATCCAAAAAAATTGGAAATTTCCTAACAATGTTCACTTACGTTCTCTGTGTAACAGCCTTTTGACTCAATATCTTGTCTTTTAAGGGTAATTTGGTGATAGATTGGCCTAAAAAGATTTTTCGTTAACCAATTATCTTCAACTTATCTCAGTCCTTGTAACAACAGTTAATTGCAACAAAATTACCAGCAAGTCTATCATTTAGATTCAGAAACATCTGTGGAAAATCTCTGTGGAGTGTGTGGAACATGGAAAATTTCAGCATACAACAGTAGTAGGTAGTTGTTGAAAATAACACTGAAACTATTTGAGATTGAGTAAAGCCACATCATAACTCATCACTGTTTCTTTTCAGATCCAGGTGAGTGAGAGTGTCAAACTAGCAGGCTGACCTTTATGAGCAATTTCACTTTGAATAACAACAGCCCATGAACTAGTGTGACACAATGAATGGTCTCCATGTGATGAGCTTCCTTTAATGAGCTGCACCTCACTTGACAACAGATAAAAATGAACACTCTACCTCTTAATGATGTCCGTTAGGCCTAAAGATCTTATCTTCTTCCTTCTCTCAGAGACAATCAACACAACTTAACAAGTCTTTTCAATCACTAAGTTAATAATCTTAGGCATTAATTAACCAGTCCACAGGAAAATCAGGAGCAACTAAAAGACACTATACAAAAGCTATTTTTACAGCTAACAGGAAGTATAAAGATGCTCTGCTAATTTGAAAGTCTAGAATTTGATTTTTCACACACTGTATTAACATCATCACCGGCACAGAGTGCGTAGAAACTATTTTTCATAGATCAGTAAGTTATATTTCACATATTAATGGTTCCACCAGTTAGCTAGCTGTAACTATCAACCATGAAAATATCTGTAGGGGAACACAGCTAATGGATAAATGGCTAATAGCTGTCTAAATTTAAGGGTGCACATCTTAAGTGGTTAAAAATCCAACACATAAATTGTGATAAAGCTAAAAGCAATAGCTAAATTTACTTAATGTAAAAGATGAATGAAAAATATAATAAATGAATGAAAACAATAAATGGCGATAAAGCTAATATTGATGGATACATACTTAAAATAGTTAGCTAAAATGCTGCCAATCTGCTGTTAATGGATTAATGACGATGGCTGCATTTGTTGTGTGTCCATTTTTGTTTTTGATACTGACAATTAAAATTATCACCAGCAGCCTGGGCACCTAAATGCTGTGCTTCACGCCATCATCACCTTTTTAATATTGGTATCATGAAAATCTTTTTAGCATTTATAGTTATTTCCTTAAATGGTAAATGGTCATTTATTTCCTTAAATGACATTGATTAGATCTCTGTACTACTAGGCAGGTTCAACATACCCAGGGCACCTTTCTGTTATCTTAATTCACTAACCCTAACATCAGCAGTCAGCTTCAGTCACACAAAGCTGGTTATCAACTTTCTAAGTTAACCCACGGTTTCCCCTGTGCGTTCACATGAAAGGGCGGCAGCTGATTTTACAAGGGAAGATAAAACTACAATATTAGAAAAACATGACAGATAATACAGACTGAAAGTAACACAGCCGCTACAGATAAAGCAATTATATAAAAAGTGCTATACAGTAGTCCAATATTCAAAGCACTGCATGAATGTGTGAGTGCTTTAAATGCTTTGTTCAGTAAGACAAGCCAAGTCTACTCTATGAATAACGTCTAGCCTGTTTGAAAAATGGAACGAAAGCTGGTAAAAATGTCGACTGCGTAAGTTAACAGACTTACCAATATGACAGCGCTATCACTACAAATCTGATGGATTATATTCCTTTACTTAAACCATTTTACAATATCCCTTTAGGACATAATCTTAAAGAGTTTTTCCTTGTGTTTAAATGGAATAATTACAGTAGAGACAGGCAGTTTGGTGAAGGAGATGCTGAGCTACCAACAGGATTTTCTCTCTGGCAGTATGGACATCAAGCACTTTGCCATCAGGTAGGACGATAGCTGCACTGACATGTATCCCTGAGATCTTTTGGATGTGTCACATTTTTGAGAAGTTTATACTACATCACCTGCTAAAAGTAGACATAATATGAACTATTTTCTCAACCACCCGCACAAAACACTATTTGTCTTAGTTTGTACATAAAAGAGAGATGGAGCTTTTAGGTATGAAGTGACGCCAACGCAGAACAGATTTAATCCTGCATTCTTTCAAACAGCAACCAGAAGGCAACTCCTCTGATTGCAAATAAGAAAAAAAGTCCAGTTGTGGAAGCAGAAGTCTTGTAGTAGTCCATGAGAAAATTATACTTTTTTACTTTATCTATTACTTCAGTAAAAATTTACCTAATGAGGAGGACATTCATTTTGTGAATTATGGTGACATATAGAATGAAAAAAAAAACTAAAGAAAGGTATGTTGTAAGAGACAGCTACACTGTGACTGACAAGTGACTACTGTATGGGTATCCAATAGATGTAACCCCTTACTTCTCACACCCAGCTTCCATAAAGTGAGATGGTGATGCCTGAAACAGTCGTCCACAAACCAGTGAATGACAGAGTTCATAGATCATCACCCGATATTTATCTGTCTGTATCTTGTTTATTCGCGCTTCCTGACTGGAAGGCTCTTTGCAAGAAACTCTGCAAAGACCTTTTTATAGACACCGATGTTTAATGATTAGGTTATACATGTACTTCAAGCAGCACTCATCATTTAACTAACTTTTTCAACTTAGTTTCATGTCCATCTAAAATAAATACATAAATTAGGGCTCTAACTATATGTCTTTAAAAGTAACAGAAGGTTATTCTAAACAGATGCTTACACCAAATAATTCGTTGATGATGTGAACAAAAAGATGACTTATAGCTTGCAGTTGATTAAGAAAAAAGACAGGACAAGATGAGTATTTGTGATCATAGTCTTAATCTAATTCCAAAAATACCCCGCATATGGACCGAGAAGTGTCGGCTTCCAAACTGACGTAAGATGCATGAAAACTAAAAGTCTACATTAGCGACACAGAAAAGAGCAAACAAGAACACTTAAGAGTACTGAATGAACAGAGGATGGATTATCCACACACTCGGTTTTATTCAAACAACTTTGAGAAAGAAGGAGGAAAAGGAGAGAAACGAAAAGCAGAGTGTTTACAATGAAAAGGTCACACACAGTATAAAAATGAGTTTCATGAGTTTGGAATTGAACTCAAGTCACCAGAGCTGAAAGAAAAATCTATAGGGGCCACTAGAATGACCCCAAACATTTACTTCCCTTTTTGATGCCATACTGCTGCCTATTTCTGTCTTTGCAAGTAAATATATGCCTGATATACAAATTGAAAAAAATGTGTGGTTTTACCTTAAGATGTTTAGAAGCTTAGCGTACACAGAGACTTCCTATTATTTGTGGTCAACACTATTTTACATGTTCTTTCTGAGTTTTTATACGTCTTTGTGGGCCTGCCCACATTAGCACATTTGTCTTGCTAGCGAGTGTGTTTGACACTGTAGTTGCTACGTGTCTTTTGTCAATAAACTTCCCCATTCGCTGTCAGGGAGTTAATAACCACACAATGTCACGATTGCTTTTGGTATTACATTTTTACAGTAGAGACACTGCACAAGTTTGGGGCTTTACTGTACTGTTTAAAAAAATATGTGAAAGGGGTGAAAACTTGTGTGACACAAGCAAAATACAACTTTAGAGTAAACGCAACAAAGAAACCATCTGCCATGCTACCATATTAACAATCTTTCCAATAACAGAACTTTGGCGTTTATGCCATATGGCTCAGGTGGCCAAAATACATAAATGTTGCACAGATGGTAACATCACGCTTTAACTCTTTGGTTTTATTTCAATCTTCAGAAAGTAGTCAAACATATTTTGCAGGAATAAGTCAATTAAAAAACTACAAAAGCCTTTTAAATTATTCGAAAGAGCTCTTCCCCACATCACATTCATGTATAACTGAGCCTCTGTATGAAAGTCACAGTTGAGACACTTTACACTCACTCCTATGTACTCTGGTAACTCAGAAAATCTATCAAATAAAAAGCAAAACTCATTCTTTTTTAATTTTTTTTCAAGTAGTTGACTTTAATAACCAGAGAAAGAGTGAGACAGAGATTCAACTGTTAATTGACTCCCTTCTTTTAATATGACAAAATCTTATTTTTTTACTTAGTTCATACTAGTGAGCAAACACAATGCTTGGAATGAGTTATGTAAAGTGCAACACGGTGCTTGAAACGACTCAAGGTGAGAGCTTCAACAATCAACTGTCAGGTTCAAGGTCAAATTTATTAACTTAGCACATTTCCAGACAGATGATGCTGCACAAAGTGCTTAACAATATAAAAATGCCACTAAAAAGAAACAATATAAAAACAATAATAACAATATAAAACAATGATTGGACAATAAAAGAATTAAAACAATAACTAAGACTATTAAATAAGACCAAAATGCTTGGGTCATAGTGTGTTAAAATCCATAAAAATATGTCTTTAGTAGCGATTTAAATTGATCAAGTGTTTGTGCAGATCTAATATTTAGGGGAAGACTATTCCAAAGTCTGGGACCTGCCACAGAGAAGGCTCTATCACCACGAGATTTGAGATTAGTCCATGGGATGGATAGCATTAATTTTGAGCTAGACCTCATGACTTTTCCTGGAGCATAAACAGAAAGGAGCTCAGACAGGTAAGAAGGGGCTCAGGCGTTAAGTGACTTAAAAACAAAAAGTAAAAGTTTAAATTGGATCCTGTAGGAGACAGGAAGCCAGTGCAGGGAGGCTAAAACTGGAGATATATGATCTCTCCATTTGGTGCCAGTTAGCAGGTGAGCAGCTGCATTTTGGACCATCTGAAGACGATGAATGGAGGCCTGGTTGAGACTAAAATACAATGAATTGCAGTAGTCCAATCTGCAGGTAAGGGAAAGGTAAATGACAAGCTCGAAGACGTTAGCCGGGAGGTATGGTTTTAACTTGGCTAGTTGTCTTAACTGAAAGAAGCAGGATTTGACTACCTCACTTACCTGCTCATTCAGTTTAAAAGAAACATCAAGGTAGACACCGAGGTTTTTTTACATGTGTTTTGTTGTAGGATGATTTTAAATGAAGCATATCATGTAATAAATATTAAGAATACTGGCGGCACCCGCTTCTGGCCCTCGGCCTCCGAGTAGCTGCACCTATGGCATGAATTTCAAAATCCTACATCACCACATTCTTGACTTATCACTTTCATAAGATTTCAGAAAGCTTGACTTCACCAGGATTCAAGCTCATCTGATATTTATTTGCAGATGCACCTATAGTATGAATACGAAAATCCTAGGAGACTTCCTTCTTGAGTTATCACACTCACAAGATTTTGAGAAAACTTCACCTCTGTCCTTGACCTCGAGGTCATCGAAATTCAAACTTGTCCAAGACTTTAAGTAGCTGCACTTATAGAATGTCAAAATCCTACGTCACCCCGTTCTTAGTGATTACACTCACAAACTTGGGTGTCCACCACATACCGCCTAGTTGCTCAGGGTAGAAGCAGGGAAAAAAGAAGGAGAAACCATTGTAGCCATTTCCCATTTTTCCAGCAAACTATAGAGAATATAGAGAACTATAACTCTAGAGAAATTGGGATGCTTGCCCAAATTGCAATGTGTAAACCGATATCTAAAAACAACTGAAAGGAACAGAATGACACACTTGGTGGAACGAAAAGGGTGAAAGCCTTTTTGTCATCCTTCTGTTCTGACAAGGCTCACCTAACCAGCTTTAGTTGATCAAACTGCAGCACAACAGTACATGGAAACATGAAAGTGAGGACAATGAGCCAGCCTTGAAGCACAAGCATATACACATACAAAAACGTAAGTATATAAGCCTTTTTGCGCTTTTGTATGAGTGAGTAAAGGCCTGTTCACAAAGTGTTTGTTTCAACATGGAGGCCACACTTTTGCAGGAACACTTCACTGGTCCTTCCTTACTTGCTTTCCTCTCAACCTCGCTTCCTTTTTTTATTTGCCTCCTGTTTTTCCTCACTCGTCTTCCCTTTTCTCCTAGTAACAAGGGACACTATCAGTTTTCATAGTTCTCCCTCTCCCAGCCAATGCCATCTGAGCAAGGAACCACAAACAGACAAAAGGCCAAAAAAAAGTGAAATTATTGATTTGATGTCATTGTCAATTAGAGCCAAGAGAGGAAAGAAGCAGCACAGAGAGAGGAGAGAGACCGAAAGGGAACCGTTGGTCTCACATAGGTAAAATTAATGGAGAAGACAAAATGAAAAAATAATCTTACGTAGACTGATGAAAAGAAACACCATCAAACCTGGAAATATCCCCTCTACAAATGTTCACATACATACGTATATATATGAACCACCATGTAAACATATGTGTGTGTCTCTCTCTCCACATTTCACTGTGTAAAAGAGCATGTCACTGCTGGTGGCGATTAACACATCATTTCTGTACCAGTGCACACTAGGAAAGGCAACAGCATCACAAAACAAACACAAAAGGTCATGTGACACAATAGGCGGAGGACCTACACCAACCCACACATGTTCTTAAGCTTATGTGTTTTACAAGCACAGCTGTGTCTTTTCTCAACACCATTTTCAATATAAATTGATAACTGATGTATCAAGTTGTAGAAATCAGTTTATTATATATACAGTGGAACCCCGACTTACGAAATAAATTCGTTCCAGAGGGTCTTTCGTAAGTCAAAATTTTCATAAGTCAAAGCACCTTTTTCCATCGCCTTTTGAGTTAGGCGATGCTGGCTGAAGATGAAGTTCTTGGTGGAGGCTGAAGAAAGCATATGTATGCTTGCATACATACGTATGTGTACATGTACATAACATTATGGAATTTAATTCTAAACATTAAAACTAAAACTTACGTTTACGTTAATTAATGTACGTACGTATGTACACTGTGCAATGATATTTTTTTAACATTTTTTTAAACTCGCTCATATTATGCCTTATGCCGGCCCCATTATGAATGAACAATAGGCTAATTGCAAAGAAAAGCACACGAAATAGCGCACTGCAACAACAATACGTCTTTCACGTGGAACAGCGAAACGCTTTTCGCAAACGGATTTCGTTACAAGGGCATTTTGTCGTACCACGGGCAGAAATATTGCTTTTAAGTGCCTTCGTAACTTGAATTTTTCGTTAAATGGGGTCTTCGTAAGCCAGGGTTCCACTGTAACCATACCATACCATACCATCCATACATCCATATATATTTTTCAGCTGAGAATAAAAGCATAATTCCATCATAGTGCAACCAAATGCTAAATGCTTCTAACATTTAGATGTGTGGCACCAACATTCAGCACAGACCTGCCCGTAATCTGCCTCTGATTGGTTCTGACCCTAGTATTCTTCTCCACTGAATGCAGCTGACGGATAAAAACAGGCGTTTGTACATGTGAAACCGCACCCTGGGCTTCTCCTTAAGAGACATCGCAACCTTAAAAACTTACTGGTTATTCAAAATAAAGAGAACTATTTGCTTTTTTTGTCAAGAAAATGCTGTCCCTGGCCCTGAAAGGCCTGGTCCGGACATCGTCTGCGGAAGTAACTACTCTGCCACCCGTCTCCCCTTGCCCCGACGAGATACCAAATCGTGACCCAGAATCCTCCATGGTGACAGCCTTATCTGACTCAGGGCCACAGCAAGATCCTTCCACATACAAAAAGGCAGACACATAGGTGTTGTGCAAAGAATGCTTTGTCCAGCTTCCATGGCTGAGACATGATAAAATGCAGAACAATGTGCTACACCACACTGCAAAAAACATTCCAGCAGTAATGTGAGGAATCGGAGTCCAAGACACTGACCAAGCCAATCACATCATGGTCCCATCCTCCAGTGGAGAGGACCCAAGGGATCTGCTGCCAGTGACATCCATGCCCCAAAGGGTCAGAACTATTTCCACAGAACAAAGGGGCTGCTTGTGGTTTATCAGTATAAATGAAGAAGCTGACACACCAACCAGTCTTTATGCATCAAATGAATTAAGAAAAAAAAAAAAAAAAAAGCCCCTCAAGCACCCAAAGCAAAGTTATAAAAAATTTTGTTAGATTTTTCAAGTAAAGTTTGAGCTTCTTTTGGCACAAAGTTGGTCTCTTTATAGACAAACAATAAATCCAGGTCTAATTTTACAATTTTTTTCCAGGTAAGGCAAAAATGCTCTTTTCTAAATCTTTAGATTAAAAGTGTGCTATAATCTTGTCTGTCTTGCTCAAGGACCCTACAGAAGGCCGCATACTGCTGTCATAGAAAACCAGTATTGAGCTTTATTTGAGCAGTTCATGCATGCAGAGTAAAAGGTCTGTCTGAAGAAATTGTGAGTGACAGATATTGAGGAAAGAAGACAGTGTATTGATCTCTACTACAGTGGCTGAGGCTGAAGAGGAAAGGGGAAGAAAAAGGAACATGGCTGAATGAATAACCTGCGATAAAAACAATTCCACCACAATTCACAGCATATACCCTTTAATCTGAAGACTGCTCCATCTTCAAGAGTCCATTACATACAAGTTACAGTGGAAAATCTTTTTGAGTAACTCAGAGTAATTCACCATCACGGCATCCATCGGTGGTCTTAACTCATTTTTTAATAAAAACTATATGAAATTCTATTGTATGACACAAAACTCATTAAATACAGCCCAAATAATACCACAAATATCTGCATGAATCATGAGGGCTAAACAAACTGTTTACAACTGTAATATTGTCTACGGCATTGAAGTTGGACTCTAAATGTAATTAAACCAACCAAAGGGTAGAGCAGTTAGAAGAAAATGTGCAAAAAATGCCAATTCGCGTGCATAAAAAAAATATTGCAGTGATTCAGTCATAATTACTAATAACACATCTGGACATTTATACATGCTGTGCATACACTAAAGATAAATGCTGCGAGATGAAAAGGGGTTAACAGAGCAGAGGGAAGGAAATAAGTGAGGTGGGGGTGGAGAGGGGGAGACTGTTTGCCATCTGACTTCGGACTAGATACAACTAGTGGAATGATAAATGTGTGTGTTTATGCGTGTTTGCATTTTGTGCACATGTGTAGGAGATGGGAGAGGGCAGGGTGAGGATACTGTTATTTTTCAGAGGACATGATGTCTCATTGCACATCACACACACACGTGCACGCATACAGTCAGGCCAACACACACGCCGTGTGTCACTGCGCATTACTGTTGCTTTCTGTGGGCGCCGCGTCCAGACAATGACAGGCAAGCAGGAGCCACAGCATAATGAGAGAGAGCAGGGGCCTTCACTTATACACACACACACACACACTTCCACATGCACACACACATGCAGAGGGCAGTCGGCTTCACTCCGTCCCCTAGCCTCTCAATTACCCAGCAGGCTTTTAGTGCCACTCTGCTCCACTACAGCAAATTACCCAGGGCCCTGTCTCACTTAGAGACCTGTGACTGTGTGTGAATGTGTGTGTATGTTGGAGGGTGTGGGTGCTTGACAGAGGTAGCGAAAGAGTGTGTGTGTGTGTATGTGTGTGTGTGTGTGTGTGTGTGTACACACACCGTGTTAAAGCGAGTGGCTCTGAAACAGTGGCTGGAGCCCAGCAGAGGCATGTGAAAAGCTAATAAAAGTGTTTGAATGCAACTGCCATTAGGGTAATACCTCTCCACAAGTACGACACACATGCACACACATAAACGAGCACACACACACACACACACACAGTAGGAGAGGGGAGAGGAGAGGCGACGGGGTCAGCTACCGTGCCCTCTCTTAGATCAAATGTAGCTCTCTGGCTGGCTGAGAGAGCTGGCTTTTATTGAATGAGATATTAAAGAGTTGTTAGCTGAAGAATACTGATACAAATGGCTACTGATGGCTGTTTAATTGCATCACAATTTGGTGTAACTTTTGGAAAATCTGCCCTCCCACCCACTCCAACTCTTGCTCACCACTCTGTGTTTGTGTAATGCATAACAGTGTCAAAATCTGCTGCAATCTCCATCCACATGGAGCTACTGTACCTACTGTAATTGATGCTTGACACTGTATTAAATCTTTACTTTCAAGCATCTAATTTTTCTTGACCAAAACTCCCTTTTATATGTGAACAGAAAAAGCCAGAAATGTGAAGTCACAGAGATGAGAGCGTCGACCACTCATTGATCCATCGACCCGCTGACATTTTGCTCGCTGGGTAGTTTAAGGATAGAGACGGTTTCTGTCCAACTCTGGACTCTTCACTCTGACCCAGTTATCTTACTTGAAGCCATGCGGTCCATGAGTTCAGTTAGATGACTGACATAATAAAAACAACATTAATGGAGAAAGGACTCAAACATTAACTGTTGATCTGGTTTGTTGAACTTATGTGGGCAGATCAAGAGAAATGGACAGCAACTAACTGCTGTCAGCAGCAAAAACACAGCAGCGGGGTTTAGTGAAGATTTCAGTGTGTACTGATTAATTTAACATGTTCTTTCACGTACAATTGTAAGATGACAGAAAAGAGAGTTAATAAATTAATGTAAGTGATAAGAGTGGTGTTGGCATGACTTTGGTTCCCTGAGCATTATGTGAGGATGTCAAATAAAACTGAAGCTGCCGCAAAGTGTGACAACTGCAGAGACAGAGAGAATAATCCTTGGACTTTTTTTTAAAAGTATTCTGCTTCAGGAAGCATTGTGTTGTCTGAACTGTTAATTTCATCCAAGCCAGAGGTCTGAATCATCATGAGTTTTCTTCTTACCTTTCGTCTTCTTCTTCTTGCTGACAAAAGACAGTGTCCATGACCTGCCAGGGTAAGGTTGTCAAGTCAAGTAGTCATGCCCACATGTTTCTTTGATTTACAACAGTCAATCATTTCTTTGTAAAGACATCAGGCTGGCTAAAGGATGAAAACTGTTATAATGGTAAAATCGTACATAATTTTCTTAAGACATCTCAGTCTATTCATTGTTTGCTTTTTGAATGAACGGTGCATTAAATGTGAGCACTTTCAAAACATACTTGAACTTCTTTACACTACAAAAGAGTTTGTTTTGTTTGTTTAAAAAAAAAAGAAAAAAAAAAAGATTTCATGCAATGACTGTACTGGTCCAGTTCAGTTCTGATGAATTTGGTTATATGTATGTAGCTCTTGAAATAAAATAAGCCTAAAGTCCTTTATTTGCTGCTGCGTTACAGATGTTGTGCCTTATTACAAGTATGACGATTACCTAGAAATGTGAGGTAGTTTCTGTGTGATAACCCGGAATCTAGGGCGGTGCAAAATGCAATACTGAATGTTTTGATTGATGATGACTACCTAAAATCCTGGGAAACAAAAAAAGTCTGTGTTTGCTAAATGTAAATGTTAGAATTATGACTCTAACATGCTGTACAAGCAAAATGATGGTCTAACTCTTAAAATCTCTTAAAAACAATGTTAAAATAATGTTTCTGGTTATTGCAAAGAAACCACCACACAGGTTTTAGTTATTGGCATGGAATTAAAAATGATCTGTTATCTGTTACTATGATGTTACAACTACAATACTATTCTATTGCTAGCAGGTCGTATTATTATCTATATATTACTATACTATTACTGTTTAGTCTTGCCTCAAAAGTATACATTTGTATCAATACAATTACACTTATTTTCTGCCGTTATCACCCAATTAATAAATATAGAAGATCTTGACATTGCTTTGGTAATTGAAAATGTTCCAGTTTTATATTATCAATGTTTCTTTCTTATTACCCCACTATTACCATATTATTACCGAGCTGTAACAGAAAGTGCTGCCAAAATTATTATCTCACAAAGTCAAAAATGTTGCTCTCGCACACGTTCTTGAACAGAACAGACATTTTAACAGAATGAAACTAAATTTCACTTAACCTGACAACGGCATGACATAAAATCAAATAAAATCCACCTGCAGCACACATCTAATTGAGCAGATTGGTATCACATTGACTAAATTGCCAAGGAGATGATTTGTGCCAGAATAAGATAAAGATAAGTGAAATTGGTTAGAGTGAGTCACAGAGGGGGAACGATGTGTGTTTGTGTCTGTGAGACACTGTGTGTACACACGGTCTTTTTTCGTCTCCGCTCGCTTGTTAGCCGCGTTACCGTGTGTCTGGGTCCACAGTAATGTTCACTCTACCAAAAACGTTCTCGCTTGTGTTTACTTGTGTTTGGACGTGCATGGATCTGTGCCTGTACTGTACATCCCTTTACTGGATGCAGTAAGAGATCTGTTAATTAACCTAGAGCTCTGCCCTGGTGATATGGTGAGAGACAGCAACAGAGAGGCAGACTGGGAAAAAGAGAGAGAGGATCAAAGCGGGGGTCTGTGGCCAGGGGGCCCCCTCAGCGCTTAGATGAAATGCTGTGGCTACAAACTTTAAAGACTTCCTGCCATTAGCCTGGACCTTGTCCCCTCGCAGGCCTGGACCTCCTCCTGCTTCCCTACTCCCCCAAACAATGGCACAGAAAGAACAAGGGGGAAAGACAAAGCACAATGCTTATAATGACAGTTATAGAAGTGTAAAATATCTACAGAGAAAGATGAATAGGATTTTCACACACAGAGTACAATATAACTAGACAGAAAGGACAGCTGATTCCTACATGCCCACACTATGACCTAAAAATAAAGCTCTCAAATCATTCAGAAGAAAACAATGATGTATACATCTGAAAATACAGTTCATTATAGTTTTTTGATTAATTGATGGTGACGTTACAGCCATGGACGAAACAAATCTTTGTCTCCTTGAGTCAGTTTTTAACTTAACTGCCTCTTTTTCATAACTACAGTAATACAACAGGACAAAATCACATTTAAAAAGCCTTTTTTTTAGATCAAGACAAAGCGCAAAGGTGGACTAACGTAGGATTAATATTGATAATACATAATATTGTGTTTAATTAGCATATTCATTCATTTTCTCCCACTAGTTGACCCAAACTAAAACAATAATTTGACCATGTTTTCATACGAAATTGAGCTACTTTCCCTACAGTCCCAATAACACTGCGCAGCAAGTGCCAAGTCTTGCTTTACCACCACTTACCGGCGCAGCCCTTGTGTCAGTGAGTGGCTGCAGCATATTCTCTCAATCGCATGGTAGCTTACAAAGACATGAACAAGCTGTGCATGTGAACTAACTTTCAGAGTTTTCATTTTACATGTAAATATAGATGAAAAAAATCTTATGTGTGTAGCGATTTTGTCAGATCACAGCTTGGTTATGAAATAAGGATATTAACAGCACTTCCCAGCACAGGATAATAATGTAGTTTTAATAGGACAAGTCGTTCCTGGCTCTGATAATAGAAAAATATGTAAATAAGAAGAGCTTTATTAGGAGTATTGTATTAAAGTGCATGAAAGCAGAGAACAGGAAAAAAGCAAAAAGATGGAAAGGGTTGACGAGTACTCAAACTATACTAGAGGATACGAAACGATACCATTACCATGCTAATTAGTTCAGAGCACCATTTCTAAGAGGCTTTTCCAATGAACAATGGTAACACTGCAGGAACACAGACGGAGAAGGCTCACTATTTAAGGATCAGACACCTTGTAGCCAACTTTGTGGAAAATACCAAAATATATATGATTTTGTGCCCATGACCCATCTTGATAAGAGAGCAGCCAAAAGTAGCAATCACCCAGCACTAACAATGAGTGTGCACATTCACATACTTTAGCCATATGTGACTTTGCACTTTTATTCTTGCGAAATCTAAGACCTCTCTCAGTCTTGTATGTGTGCTTTAATTCTTGGCTGTCTGAGAGCAAGCGCCTCCACCTGGGCTATATTAGAGAGAGGAAGTGTCTTTACTGTCCTTTTTCTAGGGCACACTCACAAAGACACACACACACACCATGGAGAGCCAGGGGCACGATCTGACCATCTCTCTGGGCGGCGGTGAGCATAGGAAGCTCACCAAGGGCTAACGAGGGAGGATCAAAGAGCGCATTACCATGCCTCCCCTCTTCCTCTCGCTCCGTCTCTCTCTGCCTCTTTTCCTCTCTCTGCCGTTCACAAGCAATAAGAGGCCCGCCGGCCGCCTGTCCTTGTGCTTGTTAGTCGGTGACAATAGGACGTGCCCTGAGCCAAAGGAAATGAATTATTTACCCCGCTCCCTCTTGTACTCTTGAAGAAAGAAAGGGAAAAAAAAAACCTTTTCTTGT